>NC_045595.1:61108460-62308460 GCF_009762305.2 Zalophus californianus | reverse complement strand
GTCCAACGCAGGGCTTGATCCCAGGACCCTGGGATCATGACCCGAGCCAAAGGCAGACGTCAACCAACTGAGCCACCCAGGTGCCCCTAAAAAAAAGTCTTTTTAATAAAACTCCAAATGAGGAGTTAATAGTCCAGATCATGAGAAATGTATGTGTAAACAAATTGTATCAACACACTACGGGAAGTAGAGTGTTCACGATTTCCACACTGTAAGGTGGTGGAAGAAAACAAAGTGTGACTAACTCTGCAGAGAGACAGATCAAAGACAACTCCCCAGAGAAAGTAACTGAGGTGTGTTCTCATTTTCCAGATGGATTAGGGCAGAAGGAACATTATGTGCAGCGGCCAGGAGGTATCAACAGTACTGTCCCATTCATGGAATTTTATGTACCTTCATTTTAAGGCCAGAGAGTCACATACAACAAGGGGAGAATTGAAAAATGAGGCTTGAGGAAAATAGGATGCCAAATCATGGGAAGCATCCTGATCAGATCAGCAATTTAGAGAAATCACTCTGGAAGACAGACTAGAAAAGCCAAGTCTATAGGAGAGGAAAAGACTAGTACCACAAGAGTGTAGGCAATGCTTTAAAAGCCTAACATTTGTTATGTAATATTCACTTTGTCATCCTTAATTATCAGACATAAACACTGTTTCCACCAGCACCATGGATCAGCAAGAGATAGCTTGTGTCTACTCACTGAGCTAATGTCATTCTATCCACAAACCAAGAACAATCAGTCAGCCAGTGTAGACTTGTCCTCAGTCAAGTTTCAAACTTCATTAAGCCTTTTTTTTTTTTTTTGGAAGATATTTATTTATTTATTTATTTATTTATTTATTTATTTATAGCACGGGTGGGGGGGAGGGCAGAGGGAGAGGGAGAGAGAGAATCTCAAACAGACTCCACACTGAACACGCGGAGCCTGTGTGGGGCTCCATCTCACAACCCTGAGATCATGACCTGAGCTGAGATCAAGAGTTGGATGCTTAATGTCCACAACAGCCAAACTGTGGAAAGAGCCAAGATGTCCATCAACAGATGAATGGATAAAGAAGATGTGGTGTGTATATACATACACACACACACACAACGGAATATTATGCAACCATCAAAAGGAATGAGAGCTTGCCATTTGCAGCAACGTGGATGGAACTGGAGGGTGTTATGCTGAGCAAAATAAACCAATCAGAGAAAGACATGTATCATATGACCTCACTGATATGAGGAATTCTTAATCTCAGGAAACAAACTGAGGGTTGCTGGAGTGGTGGGGGGTGGGAGGGATGGGGTGGCTGGGTGATAGACCTTGGGGAGGGTATGTGCTATGGTGAGCGCTGTGAATTGTGCAAGACTGTTGAATCACAGATCTGTACCTCTGAAACAAATAATACAGTATATGTTAAAAAAAATAAGAAGAAGACAGCAGGAGGGGAAGAATGAACAGGGGGAAATCGGAGGGGAAGACGAACCATGAGAGACGATGGACTCTGAAAAACAAACAGAGGATTCTAGAGGTGAGGGGTGTGGGGGGATGGGTTAGCCTGGTGATGCGTATTAAAGAGGGCATGTTCTGCATGGAGCACTGGGTGTTATACACAAACAATGAATCATGGAACACTACATCAAAAAACTAATGATGTAATGTATGGTGATTAACATAACAATAAAAATTAAAAAAAAAAGAGTTGGATGCTTAACCAGCTGAGTCACCCAGGCACCCCTTCATTTAGTTTTGAAGTACTAAGAGTCACTGTGGCCATTTTCACATTCTGAGTCCCCACTCAGCCCCATTGCCCACCTTAGGGAATCCTAAGATCTGCTCCACTGATCAAGACCCTCAACATACAAATTGATTAATTTTTGTAAAATGACCCATCTCCAAAAACCCATCTGGACTTTTATCTTTGATAGAATCCCTATGAAAAAGTGTAACAAAACTCCTAAAAAATGGTCTTAAATTCATTCAAAAGCATACAAAAATAAACTCACCACTGCCCCTCTCAGGGACTGGTAGGAAGGAGGAGGGCGCTGCCCCACAGTATTATGGTTCATCCTCGAGGTCAAAGTGTTAACCATGTCTGGTTGAGTTTTACCCACACCAAAGAGACTACCTTAGAAAATGCAAATGTCATGAGCTTTGTCATACCTTAAAGAATCATATGCAAAGGGCCACCTGGAGCCTTTATCACTGAGCACAGGTCTGTGCAGCCTGATGGGAAATTATCCCCGGGCATCCATGTGAAAGATGTTGTCCACAGACACCCAACTTACTCTTGAATCAGATTAAAAAAAGAGACCCATTTCACTTTTTAAGTCTCTGCTAATGGAAGAGACAGGAAGAGCTATATATGGGGGTGTTTATGATCCCATTCTTTTCCTCAATGCAAGCAAATATTTTGAATATCATTTAACAAACCACCCAACTGAGCATCTACAAAGTCTAAGAAAGTAGTTCATTTCTCTCTTCCAAACCTAAAATTATCAAAAAAGAGAAGAGGGAAAACTTTCTGCAGACTGTCTCCTTCATGGGTTCATCTTCCTGTGCCACCTGGTTAAACACTCTGGATACCCTGGGCTTGTCTCTTCTTGGCCCACTGCCCCTCTCCCTGAGCTCTCCATGGGCCATCTTAACCTCTCCTGGACTTCAGCCTCTACATCTACTGATGACCCTGTCCTACTGACTTCTTCTAGAGTTTCTCCCCCTTAAGTGAGGTGCTTACTGGATAGACACCTCCACCCAGATGTTCCCAGAAGCATCTGGAGCTGCATAAGCCCAGAATGGAAGTTGCTTCCCTTGCACCTTCCCAGCCTGTGCCTTGTCTGTAATCCTCTATTGTGGTTGCTGCCCACAATACCCATCCAGTTATCCAACCGAAGCTGTAACCTGGACAAATCAACAACCCCTCATACTTCCTCACACCTGTAGGCAGTCAGTTACCAAATCCCACCAATTTTACTTCCTCAACATTCTTCAAATCTCTGACTTCCTCTCCATTCCCTGCTGTCCCTAACATCATCTCCTTCCTAGGTTATGGCAGCAGCCTCCTAGCTCATCTTCTGCATCCAGAAATGTCCCAGGGGAGGGTCCTGGCAGTGCGTTCACATGGTCACAGGTGTTTGTAAAATCTGCAGAAGTAATATAATTTAACCACAATAGGCTAAGACCCTTGTCTCCTGCTCCAGCTTCCCTGTGTCACATAACCCTTTTACATCAGGTGACTTTGGAGTTGCTACAGGCATTTTTGGAATTCAACCAAAGGAGAGCTGAGGTGGAGATTTATTTGATTTGGGTGTAGAATGTATCTACACAGTTCATAGTCACTTCATAGTCAATGCGCTGACTCACTTGCATATCACTTGATAGTGCCCTGAGGCACCCAGCCTCAGAAGTATGGGGGTTCTAGAGGAGACACAGGGTTTCAAATGTATGGGGCCAGAACCTGTCTGGAGAAATTTCTTCCAAATACTGCAGCTCATGTAGGAAGGAACTGGAGAGAGATTGCCCCAATTCTAACCATTTATATAACATTATCAGTAACAAAACATGAAATTTTCTGTTTTCTAAATTTTTAATACATACTAAAAGACAAAGTTCAATCAGCCACGCTGAAGAGAAAGATTTCTGTTCTCTCTGGAGAAAAAGATTACAAACAACAGAGACAAAGAAAAAAAAAGCATGCAGCCAAAAGAATACTGTAAGGAAAGAAGGATAGCAGATATATTTTAAACAGTTAATAAATCCAAAATATGCTTTTTAAGTTTTGTGATGTTTGTGATTATTTTAATCTTTAACATTTTTAAATTTGTAATGATTTATTTTTCACTTATTTAAATACACATTTGGGGTGCCCGGCTGGCTCAGTTGGGGGAGCATGAGAGTCTTGATCTTGGGGTTGTGAGTTTGAGGCCCACGTTGGGTGTAGAGATTACTAAAAACAATAAATACACATTCATTCTTGTTGCTTTATCCAATACCCTTTCTGAAATGCGTATCTGAATACATCACTTTCTTCACGTTCCTCAACAGGGTGTATGCAATAGTATTAATGTTCTTGGTGATAATGTCACCTGTCTACTAAGGAGAGAATTATAGCAGTGACGGTTTACAGTTGAAAGAGATCGGAGAGCAAAAGGGACCTGGAGACAGTTAAAGGTCTCTGGTAATCTAAGAGATGAATTAAGCTAAATCCCTACCTCATTCCCAACAGCAAAAACAGCAATTCCATGTGCATCAATATAAAATATGAAATCACAAACATTTTAATCACTCCATGGGAATTTATTTATACTACTAGACTAGGGAAGCAGCCATGAAGGAGAGAAGTGGTAGATTTGACTACATAAAAATTCAGGATTGTTTTTTACAGAAAAAAACAATGAAGGAATCCCCCCAAACTGTTAAAAATGCCACAATAATAGAACTCTTGCAAATTACAGAGAAGACAAACAGGCAAACAGAGAAATTATGAAAGAACCGGCAAAAGTAGAAAAAGAAATGCGTATGGACAATTTATGCATGAGAGGGTGTACAACGCTAGCACTCACCACTAAAGAAATGCAGTGTTTTCTTTTAAAACGATCCTTTATACCTATCAAATGGCAAGGTCAAAAAGTCTGATAATTCACAGTATTGGTACTGTGGGGAAGCACAATTTCATTGAAGGGCCATTTGGTAATATCTATCAGAATGTCAGAGGCAAGCAACATTGACCCACTAATTCCATTTCAAGAAAGTTTTCTACAGCTATCCTTGAACTCGTCCAATGCCATCTCACCTAAATGGTTGCAAAAGCCTTGGAATTGGTTTTCCTGTTCTATCCTTGTCTTGCCTCCCAAAGTCTAGTCTCCACATAGCAGCATGAGCAATCCTTAGCTGCTCTGTTCAACTCTACAAAGGATCTCCATTGTACTGAGAGTCAAAGCCCTTTCTTACAATGGCCCCCAAAAAGGCCCTATGGGATCAGTTTCCCATTATCTCTCTGACCTCACCTCCTACCACTCTCCCCTTGGCTCACTAGGCTCCAGCCACACTGGCCTCCTTGCTAGTTCTTAAATGTCATGCCCATGCCTACCCTTTCCCTGGTGACATTCTATTTGAACGCTCTCGCCCTGGATGTCCCACATGGCTGTCCTACCACCTTAAAGTCTTCACTCCAGCTTCACCTTCTCAAGGAGGCCTTATACATACTGAGTGGCTAAAACCATACCTGGCATGTAGAGGGAACTTGCTAAATACTTGGAATTACTTGTGAATAAATAAACAACGTAGGTCAGGTCAAATAGTGTCGGAAACAATTATAATAATGCCTTCTAAGGTTTTTTTAAAGAATTGAAATGCATGAACTCTAACCCAAGAGAACTAAACTACATGACATTAATAACATATAAGTCAAGAGGGATGTAATTGGGGTTAATGTGAGATAAAGTTTTGGTTGGATGGTTGTATTGATTAATTTTTTAATTATTATAAGCTAAAACTGAACATTAAATTTTTTTGAGAGCCGGACATAAAGGCAGGCATACTGTATGAACCCATTTATATGAAGTCAAAAAACCAGGCAAAACTAACCTATGGCGACAGAGGTCAGGATAGTGGTTGGCTCTGGGGACTGAAGGTTCATGACTAGAGAGGAGCATGAGCATGGGTTCTGGGGTGCTATGTGTTGGTTAGAGGGGTGTGTTCACTTCGTATAAGTTCACTGAATGGGATACTTATGAGTTGTGCTTTGGGGGGGGTTACATATTTTACACTTCAGTAGGTAACCACTAAAAGAACAGAAATATAGTGAATAACTTCCAAACTTGGGGGGAGGATGCTGGGTGGGGGGACTAAGGGGGGGATAAAAACAAGAAAAAAATTGACTCAGAAAGTAATCAAGGGAAGACAAAGCGGAAGACATGGATAAAAAGATTATTATAAAATGAGACAGTCGGAAATAATCAATGTGTATCAAGAATCATAATGAATGAGAATGAATAAATGCACCAGTTAGAAAACAAAACCGCTCAAACTAGATTTTTCAAAAATCCAATCATACCTTGTTAATGAGGGACACGTTAAAAAAATACTGAAAGACTGAAATTCAGGACGCCTGGGTGGCTCAGTTGGTTAAGCATCTACCTTCGGCTCAAGTCATGATCCCAGGGTCCTGGGATCGAGCCCCACATCAGGCTCCCTGCTCAGTAGGGAGCCTGCTTCTCACTCTGTCTGCCACTCCCCCTACTTGAGCTCTCTCTCTGACAAATAAATAAATAAAATCTTTTTTAAAAAAAGATTGAAATTAAAGCCTGTGAAAGGTACACCAGGTAAATATTAACCAGAAGAATGCAGGTAATCTTTATTAGTATCAGATGAAAAAGACTTGAAGACAAAAAGCATTATTAGAGATACAGGGTTACCACATAATGATACTAAATAAATGATACTGAAGGATTTAATTCTCAGTTTGCATACCTAATAACATGGCTTCAAAACTGATACAACTAGGGACACCTGGGTGGCTCAGTCGGTTAAGCGTCTGCCTTCGGCTCAGGTCACGATCCCAGGGTGGAGCCCCGCATTGGGATCCCTGCTCAGCGGGGAGTCTGCTTCTCCCTCTGCCCTTCCACCTGCTTGTGCTCTTTCTCTCTCTCTCTCAAATAAATAAAATCTTTAAAAAAAAACTGACACAAGTATAAAGAGAAATATGTAAACACAATTCTTTCAATAAGTAATAGAATAAATGGACAGAAAGCCAGGAAGGATAGCAAAGATATCAACAGCACCTCGAATAAGCTCAATCTAAGGAACAGGTATATAGATTATGTCCAACAATTATAAAACATACAGTCTTCCCAAGAAGGCATGGAACATTCATTCATTTTGATACATGCCAGGCTCTAGGACTGGGTTCGACACATTTCAAGGGATTGGTATCATATAGACCATATTCTCTACCCAGAATGCAAATATGTTAGAAACCAGCAAACTAGAAAAAATACTTATGTTTAATAATTGCTACTTTTTAACTACTTCTGAACATTTCTAAGGCCAAAGGAAATCCAAATAGGCATTTTTAGAAGTCCAATGTACTATCCATTGCGCACAGAACCCAAATAGGCATTTTTAGAAGCAAATGATAATAAATATATTACATGTCAACACTTAGGAGCTGGAGCTATAGAGGTACTTGCAAGAAATACATAAGAAAGGCTAGGTTAGGGGCACCTGGGTGGCTCAGTCTGTTGAGCATCTTCCTTTGGCTCAGGTCGTGATCCCAGCATCCTGGGATCGAGTCCCACATCGGGCTCCCTGCTCCGTGGGGTGCCCCCTCTCTGTCAGCCTCTGTCTCTGTCTCTCACGAATAAATAAATAAAAATCTTTAAAAAAAAAAAAAGAAGGCTAGATTACAAAGTTTCAGATAAAGGAAGGAAACACCAAAGATAGGAACGGAGAGCTCTGAAACAGAACAAACATAAAAGAGAGAAGTTGGGAGTCATTGCTCTAAATTGTGCAGAGATGAAACCCACTGTAAAAATTAGCGTGCACAACATTTCAACCACAAATCTGAAAATCCAGATGAAATGGACAAATTCTAAGTAGTTAAGTATTGATCATATTTTTCAATATGCTTAAATATTTCATCATGTAAGTTTTAACACTTAGTCTTAAATTGAGACTAAGGCATACTTAAAACAAAGGTCCATACCATTTATAGGCAGAAAACCTTTGTTTTTTTAACTTCAAAACTCAGGTGACTGAGCAGAAAAATTGTGGGTTTTTTTTTCTTTCTTTTTTTTTTTACCCACAGCAGAGACAGGAAACCCCACCTGGGTGCTTTAGATGCCTCAAAAGGTCACAGTGTTAGTGGGACTGAGCAGTTGAGCTTGCAGGCCAAAAGGAAACAGCAATGACTTGCCCCAAATTTAAAAATGAAGTATTGCTGACAGCTCACCTTTGTACTGTGTTTCACAAAAGCCCACGGATTTGCTCTCATCCACGCTTCAGCTCTGTGTGTGGACACACATTTTCTTACTTTCAGTATAAATAACCGCAATGGCTACCGCTCGGTGCACAACAGATGTGCCGGGCCTATCCTGGATGCCTGACTGGTGGTTTGTTTTTTTTTTTTTAAAGATTTTATTTATTTATTTGACAGAGAGAGACACAGCGAGAGAGGGAACACAAGCAGGGGGAGTGGGAGAGGGAGAAGTAGGCTTCCCGCGGAGCAGGGAGCCCGATGCGGGGCTCGATCCCAGGACCCTGGGACCATGATCTGAGCCAAAGGCAGACGCTTAACGACTGAGCCACCCAGGCGCCCCCTGACTGGTGTTTTTAATCCTGATAACGCAACAAGGCGCTATCACTCCGGTTTTACGGTGAACAGACTAGTGGAGGAACTTGCTCACAGGTTCACTCTGAATCAGGTGGGGGCCGAGACTCAAGGCCAAATCCATCTGAGGCCTCCCTTCATACGTCGTTTGAAATAGCAGGGAATCACTGACAGAGCACAACGTGTCCAAAGCAGGCTTGGTCCCAGACCAGCCCACTGCAGCCCGCACCAAGCACCCACCTTCCGAATAACGTCTCTCAGAGCAAAATACTTCTCAGTGAGGTCCCCTGCCTCGCTCAGTGGGGCGTCATAGTCGTAGCTGGTGGGCTGTGCTTGGTAGGGCATGTTGGCCCCTAGAAGACAAAAACACACCACTAGTTACTACCGAAGGCCTTTCCCCGGGACAAGGTTTTGGGATTTGTGGGCTCAGGTTGTGGAGGAAGAAAATAAAGGACACATTAAGAACCAATTGTCAAGTGATACAGAGGTGGCCCTGAGGAGTCCAGGTTTAGAGAAATGAGTTTCTTCCTGCAGGTGGCCCTCACCAAGTACCTGAAAGTCTATAAGGCTCTGTCCCCACCCATTCTCTCAGCAGGAGCTCTTAGCAGGGACCCCAGCAGATGTCACCATCACTGAACCAGCAGGGAAGCTGAAGCTCCCCCCAAAGCCAGCTCAATGTCTCACAGTCAGGAGTGAAGGGCTTCTGGCATGACCCACACCTCTGACTGATAATCCCAAAGTCTGTGATCTTTTCCATGCCCTTGGACCAAGGACCAGCCAAACACAACCGAGGGGTTATCAGAACACACAAAGCAGGAGATGACTGTGACACACGTCAGTCCCCAGAGTCAAGTGGAACCCTAAGGTCTTTGTAACGTCTGCAGAGTCAGGGTGCTGTGGTGTCGTCTCGTATCCCCTTCAGGAACAAGTCATGCCCCCATGCCCCCAGCTGCCAGGAGGGTTAGCTGCTGCTGGCTCTCAGAGGTGTCCCTCTGCTCACGGGCCTCTGCTGGGTGACCTTGCCTAGGTTATGGCCCTCCGGGGAGAGCCCATATCCAATGACTGATCAAGGGGGGCTCAAAAACCCAGACCCTTGGCGGTCCCAGCTGCAGGGTTCCCTCTAGAATCAGCTGAGCCACCTTCAGAGCTGCCTCATTGGTCAAGTTCTTCCTCTGCTCAGAGCTGCCACCCACACTCTCTAAAGGTGCTGCTCCTGGGAATGCACCCCAATAAACTTCCTGCTGGGCAATCTCAGTCTGTTTCCCAGGGAATGAAACCCACAACAGAGACCAACAAATAATGCCAAAAAAGGCTAGAAAAGTAGATGACTTTGCAATTATCATTCAAGCGGCACAACCTAGAGCAGAGGCCCCTCCCCTTGTCACAGATGATGTTCACAGGTAGGAGATCGGATGCAACAGTGGGCTGTGATTCTATGCTGCTACTTAGAAAACTCACCCATGCAACCTGGAGAGCTTGTCCAGATTCTTAAGCCCCACCCCACCTGAGATTCTGAGTTGGCAAGTCTGTGGTGGGATCTGAGACTCTGCATTCCTAACAGGCTCCCAGGTGATGCTGATGCTGCCCTCTGTGGACCAGCCAGGCTCTGGGCCAGCCCTTTCTCTTCTACTCCAGAGAGCGTTTTACAACGCAAGGGTATGAGAATAAAGTTGCTTTCGGATTATCTTATAGCCAACCTAATTTTTAAGTAAATGAGGCATAAAATCTGATAGTTCACCTCTGATTTAGTAACAAGTTCCCTCGACTGATCCCCCAGCCCACAAATGATGGAGCCACCTTGGGTGATCCTACTGGTGGTGAAGCTGACAGATGAGCCAGGCTGAGGATCAATTCACCCCCCACCCCACCCCAGTACTCTGTTTCATTTGTTCTTTGTGCAAAATCTACATTTCCAAAGGACCTGGACCACTCAGGCAATTGAACTGACCCAGTCCTGTTACCTTTACTGTCTTTTGTATTAATCAGAGGGAGCGGCCTATCAACAGGTCCACTTGCCTGTGGGGATACATACATTAAAGCATATTTTCCTTTGCTGTGAGATGCAAAGGAAAATAAAACCACATCCCTTGTTGCAAGGAGCTCACCTCTTTCATGGCCCCTCCTCTAGCTCTAATGTGGCAGTTACCTTGCCTCCACACCCCCCTTCCTATTTATATGCATGGCACCACACTAGCTGCCTGCACCTTGGAGGTAGATGCGGCCTCATCTACCTGAGCTAAGCTCAATCAGTGGTTACCAAGTTGAATTGAACGATGTAACTCCCAGAAACAAAATTACAGGCTGAGGGAAGCCAGGCAGGAAAGCTGGCCAGTGAGTTAAAGGATGGACTGAAACACAAAGTCTTGGTCTAGTTCCACCAGCAGAATCTTTCTCTGGAAGATTCTCTGGTCCTCAGACCATCACCGGGTAGTATCATAGAGAAACAGTCCTAACTTAAGTGTCTTCTGTCCAAAGTAGCGACCGCGAGGTGGGAAGGCAAGGGAAATGGCAGGGCTTACCATTCCTCAACTCTGTGTGTCGTGTGAGAAGCCTTGGATGGCCTGGATCCCGCAGGGGGCCTCACAGATGGGGATGCACACAGGCAGTGTGGTGCACACACCTGCATGAGCAGGCAGACCAGGCAGACGGGAGTGACTGACTGCTTTTTCTCTGGGGACTCACTGAGGAGTGGGGCCCCAAGTTCTCGGCTCCTCTGGGGCAGAGACTGGGAAGCCACCATTTTCACTCTGGTCCTCCAAAGCTATACGGAAAGCTTGCAGGGAACAAAAGCTCCCAAGAGCAAACCCGAGCAGATTACTTAGCCCAGACCGACAGGGGCAGGGCAATTCCGCCTCCAGCAAAGACATTTGGGAACCACAGCAATAGGCCCCTCCCCCAGAAGATGAGCAACAACTGCCAGCCAAGACCAAGTTTACCAATCAATGAGAACGGCAGAACTCCAGCGCTAGGGGAATACTGCACATAGAATTCATGGCTTTTTTTCCCCATGATTCTTTAGTCTTTCAAGGTTAATTTTTTTTAACTGTCTTTTTTTTTTTAATTTTTCTTTTTCCCTTTTTCAACCAACATCTTATCAATCCCTTTTTAAAAAAATTTTTATTTTTCATTTTTAGAGTCATATTCTATCCCTTCATAGTAGTTACCCTTATTTTTGGCATATATATATAAGTTGATCTCTCTTTAAAATTTTGAGATACAGTTTCTTCTAACGGATCAAAATATACCCTAAATCTCTAGTGTATGGCTTTGTTCTAGGCTCCTGCCTGATCACATTCTCTCCCCCCCTTTTTTTTCTTTCTTTCTTTCTTTTTTAATCCTCTTCTTTCTTTTTTCAAACAACTTCTTAGCAATTCCTCTTATAAAATTTTTTGTAATTTTCATCTTTACAGTCATATTCCATTCCTTCATCGTATCAACCCTTATTTTGTACATATATTAGTCTTTCTTTCTTTAAAATTTTGGGAGGCATTTTCTTCTAACAGACCAAAATACACCCAAAATCTAGTGTGTGGCACTGATCTATGCACCAGCCTGATCATATTTGATCATATTCTGGTTTTTTTTTGTTTTGTTCTGTTTTTGTTTGTTTTTATCTTTTTCTTTTTCTTTTTTTTTCTCTTTCTTTTTTCTTTCTTTCCCTTTCTTTTCCCCTGGTTTCAGGTCTTTTCTGATTTCTTTAGAGTACATTTTCTGGGGACGTTGTTACCCTGTTAGCATTTTGTTCTCTGATTCATCTACTCTCCTCTGGACAAAATGACAAGACGGAAAAAAATCACCTCAACAAAAAGAACAAGAGGTAGTACCATCAGCCAGGGACCTACTCAATACAGACATTAGTACGATGTCGGACCTAGAGTTCAGAATCATGATTTTAAAGATACTAGCTGGGCTTGAAAAAAGCATGGAAGTTATTAGAGAAACCCTTTCTGGAGAAATAAAAGAACTAAAATCTAACCAAGTCGAAATCAAAAAGGCTATTAATGAGGTGCAATAAAAAATGGAGGCTCTAACTGCTAGGATAAATGAGGCAGAAGAGAGAATCAGCAATATAGAAGACCAAATGATGGAAAATAAAGAAGCTGAGAAAAAGAGAGATAAACAACTACTGGATCATGAGGGCAGAATTCGAGAGATAAGCGATACCATAAGATGAAACAACATTAGAATAATTGGGATCCCAGAAGAAGAAGAAAGAGAGGGGCAGAAGGTATATTGGAGCAAATTATAACAGAGAACTTCCCTAATGTGGGGAAGGAAACAGGCATCAAAATCCAGGAGGCACAGAGAACCCCTCTCAAAATCAATAAAAATAGGTCAACACCCCAACATTTAATAGTAAAACTTACAAGTCTCAGAGACAAAGAGAAAATCCTGAAAGCAGCTCGGGAGAAGAGATCTGTAACCTATAATGGTAGAGATATTAGATTGGCAACAGACCTATCCACAGAGACCTGGCAGGCCAGAAAGGGCTGGCATGATATATTCAGAGCACTAAACAAGAAAAATATGCAGCCAAGAATACTGTATCCAGCTAGGCTGTCATTGAAAATAGAAGGAGAGATAAAAAGCTTCCAGGACAAACAAAAACTAAAGGAATTTGCAAACACGAAACCAGCCCTATAAGAAATATTGAAAGGGGTCCTCCAAGCAAAGAGAAAGCCTAAAAGCAGCATAGACCAGAAAGGAACACAGACAATATATGGTAACAGTCACCTTACAGGTAATACAATGGCACTAAATTCGTATCTTTCAATAGTGACCCTGAATGTAAATGGGCTAAATGCCCCAATCAAAAGACACAGGCTATCAGATTGGATTAAAAAACAAGACCCACTGATAATGCTGTCTGCAAGAGACTCATTTTAGACCCAAAGACACCCCTAGACTGAAAGTGAGGGGGTGGAAAACCATTTACCATGCTAATGGACACCAAAAAAAAGCTGGGGTGGCAATCCTTATATCAGACAAACTAGATTTTAAACCAAAGACTGTAATAAGAGATGAAGAAGGACACTATATCCTACTTAAAGGGTCTATCCAATAAGAAGATCTAACAATTGTAAATACCTATGCCCCTAACATGGGAGCAGCCAATTATATAAGGCAATTAATAACAAAGGCAAAGAAACACATCGACAACAATACAATAATAGTAGGGGACTTTAACACCACCCCCACTGAAATGGACAGATCATCTAAGCAAAAGATCAACAAGGAAATAAAGACTTTAAATGACACACCGGACCAAATGGACTTCACAGATATATTCAGAACATTCCATCCCAAAGCAATGGAATACACATTCTTCTCTAGTGCCCACGGAACAGTCTCCAGAATAGATCACATCCTAGGTCACAAATCAGGTCTCAACCGGTACCAAAACATTGGGATTATTCCCTGCACATTTTCAGACCACAATGCTTTGAAACTAGAACTCAATCACAAGAGGAAAGTCAGAAAGAACTCAAATACATGGAGGCTAAAGAGCATCCTACTGAAGAATGAATGGATCAACCAGAAAATTAAAGAAGAATTAAAAAAATTCCTGGAAACCAATGAAAATGAAAACACAACTGTTCAAAATATTTGGGATGCAGCAAAGGCAGTCCTAAGAGGAAAGTATATAGCAATACAAGCCTTTCTCAAGAAACAAGAAGGGTCTCAAATACACAACCTAACCCTACACCTAAAGGAGCTAGAGAAAAAACAGCAAATAAAGCCTAAACCCAGCAGGAGAAGAGAAATAATAAAGATCAGAGCAGAAATCAATGAAACAGAAACCAAAAGAACAGTAGAACAGATCAACGAAACTAGGAGCTGGTTCTTTGAAGGAATTAACAAGATTGATAAACCCCTGACCAGACTTATCAAAAAGAAAAGAGAAATGACCCAAATCAACAAAATCATGAATGAAAGAGATCACAACCAACACCAAAGAAATACAAACAATTATAAGAACATAATATGAGCAACTCTATGCCAGCAAATTAGATAACCTGGAAGAAATGGATGCATTCCTAGAGATGTATCAACTACCAAAACTGAATCAGGAAGAAACAGAAAACCTGAACAGATCTATAACCACTAAGGAAATTGAAGCAGTCATCAAAAATCTCCCAACAAACAAAAGCCCAGGGCCAGATGGCTTCCCAGGGGAATTCTACCAAACATTTAAAGAAGAATTAATACCTATTCTCCTGAAACTGTTCCAAAAAATAGAAATGGAAGGAAAACTTCCAAACTCGTTTTATGAGGCCACCATTACCTTGATCCCCAAACCAGACAAAGACCCCATCAAAAAGGAGAATGACAGACCAATATCCTTGATGAACATGGATGCAAAAATTCTCACCAAAATACTAGCCAATAGGATGAAACAGTACATTAAAAGGATTATTCACCACGACCAAGTGGGATTTATCCCTGAGCTGCAAGGTTGGTTCAACATCCACAAATCAATCAACGTGACACAATACTTTAACAAAAGAAAGAACAAGAATCATATGATCCTCTCAACAGATGCAGAAAAAGCATTTGACAAAGTAAAGCATCCTTTCTTGATCAAAACTCTTCAGAGTATAGGGCTAGAGGGTACATACCTCAATATCATAAAAGCCCTCTATGAAAAACCTACAGCGAATATCATTCTCAATGGGGAAAAACTGAGAGCTTTCCCCCTGACGTCAGGAATGCAGCAGGGATGTCCACTATCACCACTGCTATTCAACATAGTATTAGAAGTCCTAGCCACAGTAATCAGACAACAAAAGAAATCAAAGACATCCAAATCGGCAAAGAAGAAGTCAAACTCTCACTGTTTGCAGATGATATGACACTTCATGTGGGAAACCCAAAAGACTCCACCCCAAAACTGCTAGAACTCATACAGGAATTCAGTAAAGTGGCAGGATATAAAATCAATGCACAGAAATCAATGGCATTCCCATACAGCAACAACAAGACAGAAGAGAGAGAAATTAAGGAGTCGATCCCATTTACAATTGCTCCCAAAACCATAAGACACCTAGGAATAAATCTAACCAAAGAGGCAAAGGATCTTTACTCAGAAAACTATAAAATACTCATGAAAGAAATTGAGGAAGACACAAAGAAATGGAAAAACGTTCCATGGATTGGAAGATGTCAATGCTACCTAGAGCAATCTACACATTCAATGCAATCCCCATCAAAATACCAGCTACTTTTTTCAAAGAAATGGAACAAATAATCCTAAAATTTGTATGGAACCAGAAAAGACCCTGAATAGCCAGAGGAATGTTGAAAAAGAAAAGCAAAGCTGGCAGCATCACAATTCCGACTTCCAGCTCTATTACAAAGCTGTCATTATTGAGACAGTGTGGTACTGGCAAAAAAACAGACACATAGATCAATGGAACAAAATAGAGAGCCCAGAAATGGACCCTCAACTCTACGGTCAACTCATCTTTGACAAAGCAGGAAAGAATGTCCCATGGAAAAAAGACAGTCTCTTCAACAAATGGTGTTGGGAAAACTGGACAGACACATGCAGGAGAATGAAACTGGACCATTTCCTTACACCACACACAAAAATAGACTCAAAATGGTTGAAAGACCTAAACTGGAGACAGGAGTCCATCAAAATCCTAAAGGAGAATGCAGGCAGCAACTTCTTCAACCTCAGCCGCAGCAACTTCTTCCTAGAAACATTGCCAAAAGCAAGGGAAGCAAGGGCAAAAATGAACTATTGGGATTTCATCAAGATAAAAAGCTTTTGCACAGCAAAAGAAACAGTCAACAAAACCAAAAGACAACCAACAGAATGGGAGAAGATATTTGCAAATGACATATTAGATAAAGGGCTAGTATCCAAAATCTATAAAGAACTTATCAAACTCAATACCCAAAGAATAAATAATCTAATTAAGAAATGGGCAGAAGACATGAACAGACATTTTTCCAAAGAAGACATCCAAATGGCCAACAGACACATGAAAAAGTGCTCGACATCGCTCGGCATCAGGAAAATCCAAATCAAAACCTCAATGAGATACCACCTCACACCAGTCAGAATGGCTAAAATTAACAAGTCAGGAAACGACAGATGTTGGCGGGGATGTGGAGAAAGGGGAACCCTCCTACACTGTTGGTGGGTATGCAAGCTGGTGCAACCACTCTGGAAAACAGTATGGAGGTCCCTCAAAAAGTTGAAAATAGAGTTCCCCTATGACCCAGCAATTGCACTACTGGGTATTTACCCCAAGGATACAAATGTAGGGATCCGAGGTACGTGCACCCCGATGTTTGTAGCAGCAATGTCCACAATAGTCAAACTGTGGAAAGAGCCAAGATGTCCACCGTCAGATGAATGGATAAAGAAGATGTGGTATATATATACAATGGAATATTATGCAGCCATCAAAAGGAATGAGATCTTGCCATTTGCAAGACGTGGATGGAACTGGAGGGTGTTATGCTGAGTGAAATAAGTCAATCAGAGAAAGACATGTATCATATGACCTCACTGATATGAGGAATTCCAAGTCTCAGGAAACACCTGAGGGTTGCTGGAGTGGGGGTGAGGTGGGAGAGATGGGGTGGCTGGGTGATAGACATTGGGGAGGGTATGTGCTATGGTGAGCACTGTTAATTGTGCAAGACTGTTGAATTACAGATCTGTACCTCTGAAACAAATAATGCAATATATGTTAAGAAAAAAAAAAGAAAAAGATAGCAGGAGGGGAAGAATGAAGGGGGGGAAATCAGAGGGGGAGACGAACCATGAGAGACGATGGACTCTGAAAAACAAACTGAGGGTTCTAGAGGGGAGGGGGGTGGGGGGATGGGTTAGTCTGGTGATGGGTATTAAAGAAGGCACGTTCTGCGTGGAGCACTGGGTGTTATGCACAAACAATGAATCATGGAACACTACATCAAAAACTAATGATGTAATGTATGGTGATTAACATAACAATAAAGAAACTTAAAGAAGAAGAAGAAAAAGATCATAGCAGAATACATGAGCAAGTAAGCTATCATCAGAGACTATGGGACCTGCCTAGCTACTTGGTTTGAAATAAGGTTTCTGGGGCGCCTGGCTGGCTCAGGCAGAAGAGCATGTGACTCTTGGTCTCGGGGTTGTGAGTTTGAGCCCCACACTAGGTGTAGATATTACTTCATGAAATTATAAGTAAACTTTAAAAAAAATAAAAAACAATAAAGCTTCTAAGTGCACATGTTCCTTAAAATTTTTTTAAATGATTTTAAAAGTTATATAGGCAGTTTTTATATCAGGAAATTTAGGAATAAACAAAAATAGAAAATAAAAATTGTCTGTAGGTACTTCCCACCCCCAAATCAAGCACCAGAAACATTCTAGCATAAGCTTCCACAACCTGTAGGATTGTTCTTACCATTCCAATAGGCAAAATTGGTTCCACCTACAAACATGTACCTATAAGGAAACAGAGAATAGACATACTTCACTGTGAGCCCACAGCTGTGGAGGGTGCCCTGCCCTTCAGAAATTAACACTCACAAGTTCACATTCGCCCCATGGGCAAGTATATCATGGAGGGAGGAAGCCACCACTTCAGTCTTCACTGTTGAGTGAGGTTGGCCCCAGTGGTCTAACCAGCCAGTATAGAATTCAGAATTCACCTAGAAAGAGAAAAGGACATGGAGCTTAGGATGGACTTAGGACCTTCAAATGCTGGCACCTCCCTGGACCCATCTCCCTTTCTACTCCACCAAAGGATGGGTGGAGAGCTGTGTGTTACATGTAGTGCTTAACCCAGAGCTGGGGAACCTCTGGGGGGTTCCAATGACAGCACTGCCCAAATTCAGTGTTTAGGCGCCAAAGATAGAGGTATTCCTAAAAAGTTGTCCCTGCAACAAAATTTTGTTAACCAACCCTGAGTTTAAACAGGCAGGAAAGTTTGTTGGGCAAAAGAATTGGATGGCAAAATATTCTAATAAAATTATCCGATCCAAGTTCACCCTTTGTGTCAGTCCAGATTTTTAGGTCCCAGGTTGACTTCAAGTGAGGTGGACTCGTCCAGGTGGTTCTGCAAAAAGCAGGCCCCAAGCACTTCATGTTTCTCTTGAACATTACCCGGCCATGCCCTTCATCTCGAGAAGGAGAAAGGAGTCTGGACATGTTCTGGGGCCTTCTTGTGTCAGGGTCTAGGAACCCCCTCCCTGAACCCCCACCCCCGGGTCTGTGAATGCAGGTTCTCCACAGCTCCCCAGGCAGCAAAGGCTGTGTGCACAGTCTCTGTGCACCTGCCGCAGAGCACGCATGGGACATCAGCCCTCAAACTGTGCCAAGAAACAACAGGAACAAGTATGAGCAGGGAAGAGCCAAGCGTGAAGAGCTGTAGGACCGTTCAGACCTGCCTGGGTCTTGCCATCAGCTCCCCCAGCTGCCTGTCCCGCGCACCACAGCGCCCTGCAACTCGACGTGTGCTCGCCGGGCTGCTTGTCACAAACACAGAACCTCAGGCCCCACCCTGGGCCCAGCAGATCAAAGCTGGCATCTTCACCAAGATTCCCACATGATTCAGGAGCGCAGGGAAGATGGAGAAGCTCTGTCACAAAGAGCTCTCGGGAAGCACCACGCTGATCTTGGATCCTGGCACTGCCACTCACGGGCTTTGCGACCCTGTAAGTGACCTGTTCTCTGAGCCTTATGAAAAGGGAGACCATGATATTACCTATGAGCAAGGCCAAAGGGGATGAAGCATGCAAGAGCACAGCCTGATTCATGGCAGACTGTCACATTTGTTCCCATCTTGTTCCACTCAAGAGCAGGGCCGCGGTTTCCAGTAAGTGCAGCTGCTGTCGTTCATGTGTCCAGAGGGCCACGTGCCCACAGTCCCATCAGCTGCTGACCCCTCAGCCAGAGAAAGCAAGGCCCTACTCCCTTAGTGCAAGCAAACCCACACCTCACCCCCAATTCTTACCAATGGCCCTCTGGGCTCACTCTTTCTCTGGATTCCGAAAGCAGCGGTGATGTTTGCACCTGAAAATTACAAAGAGAATCATGGGAATGATAAGAAGTTAAGTAAAAAGAGTCCTTCACAGACCTTCAGCCTGAGGCCCCAGCCTTCGCCACAGGCCCATGGGCCTGGAACACCGCCTGACCATCTGCAGGCTGGCCTCAGACCATCCACCCAACGGACGTGTGGGGACCACGCAACGCTGCTTCCTCTCTGAGCAGTCCCCTTGGTCTCTCCTGACTGCACTGCCTCAGGAGATCACATCACAGGCTTGTCTTCTCTGAGTTTCCCCAAGGCCTGGACATGCGTTTTGTGTTCTTCTCTCTTCACATGGACATCTGACCTAGATGCTCCCTGTAGGACGGGCTTGCTTTAAAGATACTTCCTTGCAGCCTCCACAGCAGCACCACACACATAATAGTACCACAGATATCTGCCCAGTACTTAGCAAATCAAAGGGATGGATGTGGTCTGTCTTTCTGCCTGAATCATGGCATATACGCTGATTTTGAATTTGTACATCATTGCCCATCCCAGGCTGCACGGTACTTGCTCTCAAGTTTTCCTTCTAAAATATCCCATTAAGATGCCTACATGCAAGCTTGCTCCTGGTGTCTTCTTTCTCCCTCCTCCTCTAAAGGGAACGAAGCTCTCCTGACAGAGGCAGTGGGCTGCCCTCCTTCCGTGACCGAGCAACAACGAAGAGTGTCTGTCTAGCCAGAGCAGGGGACACCCTGGCCCCAAACTTCATGACCTACTTCCCACAGCACCCACAGTGGAAGTGACAGCAGCCAAGACTTCCAAATAACCCCTTGCTCTCTGTAAGGCCAGGTTTCAGGAGAGAAAATGCTCAGCCAGAGTGCAATCTCATTTACTTGGCTGTTAATGTCTCACTATTAAGCATCCGGTGGCAATCAGATCTCTCAGTTCTGTTCTCATGAGCTTCCTCCCGTGACCTGACCCTGGGCGCTGCCCCCCGTCCCACACACATGAACGAGCCTGCCCCGAGCCCCACCTGCCCTGCGACCACGGGCCTTCCAGTGGGCTGTCCTTCAACCCAGAGCCACAGCCGGTGCACTATCACCCCCCGCACACGTAATGCTTAGAACAAACTCAGAATAACCTTCCCGTTGTTGCTCCCAACAAAAAGATATGCGCTTCTTCATCACTGTGATGGGAAGCGTGCCAAGGCAGGAGGAAACCAGCGGGCCACTTCCTGAGCCGCTCTTTGTAGATGGGTTATTTCAGCACCAAATGCTCGCAGCCACGCACCATGCATCTAGATCACTTAAAGCCAGTCCTTTCTTTTATGCTAACATAGAGGCATGTCTTGCAAAGTGCAACTTCAGTCTTCCGTACATCTGTCTCGAGAGAAAGCCAGCACTGGGTGTGTATTGTGGGCGGGCTGTCTTACCCCTCAGCCAGGAAGGCAATAGGGTCTCTATGCTACTTGAAGAGCAGCTATTTTTTTTAGGGGGGGGGATGGGATGGGAGTTAACATTTATTCTGAAATAATTTCAAACTTAGAGTTGTGAGAATAGAACAAAGAACTCATACTCCCAAAGAACCAAGATTCCCCAATTGTTAATATTTTGCCACATTTACTTTATCATTTTCTCTCTCTCTCAATACACTTATTTTTTTCTGAACCATTTATGAATAAGTTGCAGACATGATGGCCCTTTACCCTAAATATTTCAGTGTACGTTCCCTAAGAGCAAGGGCATCCTTTAAATAAACACAATACAATTATAAACAACCAGGAAATTAACATGGATACAATCCTGTTATGTAATCCACAGAATTGATCCAAAAAATTCGATTGTCCCAATAATGTCCTTCATAGCATAGAAAGATAGAAAGCAAGCAGGCAAGTCCAATCTGGGATCCTTTTCAGGCGCACACGCTGCCTGTCGGCATCATGCCCTTCATGAAAGCTGCTCTCTTAATGTTTACGGCAGCCAGGAGCCTCCGGGCCACGCTGCCGCCCCCAGAACCTGCCTGTGTGGAGCCTCTGCAGCTTACGCAGCATGAACCAGTCAGGGAAGACAATTTGTACGGCATCCGCTAACCACCTGCAGGTCGTCCCAGTTCATAGTGTTCAGTTCCGCAGAAAGAGAACAGAAGCGCAGGGAAGTTCCCCACACTCCAGGGCGGACAAGCCCACCGCACCCTGCCAGTGGCTGACCCTCCAGGTGCGCTCACCAGGGCTAAAGACGGAGCCCTTGCCCAAAAGGGCCAATCAGCTTAAATAAAATCTGCGCACCGGAGGGGTGCTTTATTCATTATTCCATTTCACCTGCTCCTCTGTAAAGGAAAATTTGAGAGATCTCATTCAATGTACCCACTTAACACACAGCTGCCCTGAGCGACTGATGGAGTTCACTGCCCATGCCTGCATGGCCTTAGCTGGGTTTTACTGTGATTACAAACACCAACCTGGTCCGAAGTCCACTGTGGCATACAGCCCTTGCAGTGCCCCGCACTGCAGGAATGTCTCATGTGCCCCATCAGTGGTGAACAGAAGCACGTCAGTGCCCAGGTGGTAGCGGAAGAGCTTCTGCAGGAACCGCAGGTAGTCATAATCACAGGTGAAGTAGCTGCCATATTCATTTTCAACCTACAAATTACAAAAGAGGCGGGGAAAGCAGGAGAGCCCAATACCCTCATTCTAAGGCAAGCTTTTGTTTGTAGACAATACCTGAGCATCTATGAGAGATGACAAGGCCCAATGATTGCCAAAAATATTTCCTACCCTCGGTCCTCAAAAACTCATTTTCCAAAGAGCAATTCAGCGTAAAAACTTACCTTCTACCCCGTCCCGCTCCACCGAAGTAAGAAAAACAAAAACCACCACGTCGGTTTTGGATTGTGGTGATGTTCTAGCCGGTACTAAATAATAGGTACTTTAAATGTTACATAAATAAGATCTTCCCATGGTAGAATATTAGAAAATGGGGGGAAATGCAAAGAAAAGAGAAAAACCATGTGTTAATTCCTTTCACCAGAGATAAGTGCTGTAAGCATTCTGGCTTAGTTTTCCAGATTTACACACGTACACACACCCTGAAGACACACGATAATACACATTGTTCTCTGTTCTCAAAACTGGTATCACATTACTTGCACCAGTTGTAACATTAGTTTTGCACCTTAATACATTATACAAAATGTCCACGGCAGTAATGGGGCAAATGCTGGCTGGATAAGGATGTACCATCGTTTCCTCGATCTGCTGTCCAACATTCAGGTGGTCCTTCTCCTTTTTGTACTCCATCACCAACACTCAGTCTGTGTTCAGTAGCATCAGTGGTTTTCAACCAGGAGTTATTTTTCCCGCCAGGGAACATATGACAAATCTGCAGATATTTTGGGTTGTCACAAGTGGCGGGAGGGGGGAGTGTGCTGCTGGTACCCCAGTGGGTAGAGGCCAAGGGATGCTCCTAAACCTCCTACTTGTCAGCCTCCACAACAAAGGATTATCAGGTGCAAATAGTGCTGAGGGCACATTTCCACTTTTGCGAATTCTCAATGGGGGAGGACAGCAGCCCCAAAGAGGTGAAAATTGATTCTTATAGGGGAAAAGAACACCTGACTCTTTTTTATCTGTAAAGCGCATACATACACTTATACAGTAGGTGGAAGGCGTTAAAATTTCGTGGGGGAGGCAATTAGAAAAAAATGTCTAAAGAGACTCTTTAGGGGCAACAATGAAAAAAAGGTGAAGAAACATTGCTGTAAAGCAATAAAATGAATGACCTTCATCTCCACCCAATACATGAAAGAATCTTAGAGCTACGACATTGAGGGAAGCAATACAGATAGTATGCCCCCCACAGAAAATTCAAAACAGGCCTAACCAAACTATAAATCTGGGTACATACACAGGGGGCAGAAATAGAAACGACACCAAGAAACGAATAGCCGTGAAGGTCAGGGCAGTGGGAAGGAGTGGGGTGGTCATGAAAGACACCAGGGAAACTTCTCCGGTGCTGGCCATGTGCTATTTCCCATCTCAGGTGGCGGTTCTCATCCTAATGCTTCATTATACCACACCCTGGTGTTAGAGTGCACAATTTTACAAAAATGACAAAAATACCCGGCCATCCAATCTCAACCTGCACATAAGGCAAATAAATTTTTGTGATCCTGGGGAATCCATAGTCATTAAACATAAGCACAAGAAACTGATTCCTCCGAAAAGAGGGTGACTGGGAGAGACGGGTAAGGAAGCTTCTCTGGAGGAGCCACCCAAGGTAGCTCTAGGGGGAAAGGCACCATCCAGGGAAGGGGACAGGTAGAGAGCATTCCCTGTTTGCTAGAAATGCCAGTAGCTTCATGTGACCTGTAGACAGTCAGGGAGTAGGCACAGGACAGTGAAGGATGGAGATGAACTAAATACCACCATCATTCTCTGCACAGGGCTGCTTCCCAAAGGGTTTAATGAATGACTATTTCCCTTTGATGATACTTTCATGTTACAGGTTCAGATTGCAGCAAGTATGCCCAGCACCAAGAGCTTCACTGGTCCTGAAGCCACCTTGAAAAAGGAGGAGTTTGCCCCTTACACAGAGCAGACCCCCCCCATCCCCTGCCCCCACCGGGGCAACTGCTCCTGACACTTTGATTAGTCCCACAGGTGTCCCTTTGGAAATAACTGAGAGAAACTCGAAGAAAAGCTTTGCAAATACTGGTGAGATACTTTCCTCCTCATTTTCTTTCCCCCTCCTCTTTTAATAAGATCTACTTAAATGGCTATGTGTTCCTTTGTCCTTTGGCCATTCACAAGTTCAGAGCTAGTTCCAGGATCAGCTCTAGCAACTAAGTGAGCCCGGAGCCTTTGCACCTCGTGTTCCTTTCTGCTCACCACCACACCCCAACCCAAGGCTCACTTAGGGTCACTTATTTTTTCAAGCTTTAACTACCGATGATCATGATGATTATCATCATGACTGTACGTTAAAATAAACAGGCTTGAAATAAATGCATGAACACAATTTGGCTGTTATTAGGAAAAAAGGTCCACATTTGCAAGGCAGTACAGAGCTGTGGGCACGGGCATCGGAGGCCCAGCTGTCCACGTGCAAATGTCCCCTCTGCCATTTCTTGTCCGTGAGGCTCCGCCCATGAGGCACTGCCATCTGCAAGAGGCCAACGAACCTCCCTCGCTGGGCTGTTATGAGGATTAACTGAGTCAACTCATGAGTACCTGGTGCCCAGTCAGGGCTCACCAAACTACTCAGAGTACACTCACATTTGACGCCAGAGTCAACCAGAGAGACACAGAGGTGGTGCCCAGACAGGGAAGGTGAGAGGAAAAACACACAGACAAGTCACAGTGAGATTCAGAGGAACGCTTGAGTTTTCTAGAGCAAGGGGTCAGTCAACATTTTCAATCAAGGCCCGCGGGGTAAGTATTTTAGGGTCTGTAGCCACATGTCTCTGCACCGATGAACTCTGCTCCTGACATGCAAAAGCAGCCACATTCACACGTGAACGACTGGGCGCGGCTGGGTGCCAACGTACCTTTATTTACAAAAACAGGCCACCGCGGGTCCCTGTCTGAGAGTTTTAACTGTCTCATTCTGTAAGCTCCTTAATGAAGCCACAAGGCACTGCGACTTCTAAAGTTGTTGATCTTACACAACATCAGGTAGAAGTAGGGCTGTTACCTTAGGACGAATACCCCATAAACTGGATGAAGAAAAGTTGTGCGTGAAACGTCCCCACTCCTAATTATTTTCACCTTGGATATTATTAAAAGACATCTGTGGCTTTACTTATTTTAAGTGTGGTCTTGGTACGAACTGAGATAAACATCCACATAGGCAAACCTTATGTGGCTAAGGTGGCGCTGGATTAGCTAACCCCGCCAGAAGAGAACACTTGCTATACGGCTGAGTCACAAGGATGAATGAAGGACCAGCAGGGTTCTCTGTACCTCACTTTTGCCCTGCCTGCAGACACATAGCCAGGGCCTCTTCAAACTCTGCAGGCACCCAGACAGAGCAGCAACACTGTGACCTGAGTAAAGCCATCATTTTGCCCCATGGCCTGAATGCAGACAGAGATGGAAATCAGCTTTTTTATATATATATATATATATATATATATATATATATATATATAAGATTTTATTTATTTACTTGACAGAGGGAGAGAGAGCACAAGCAGGGGGAGCAGCAGAGGGAGAGGGAGAAGCAGGCTCCCCATTGGGCAGGGAGCCCGATGCGGGGCTCGATCTCAGGACCGTGGGACCATGACCTGAACCGAAGTCAGACGCTCAACCAACTGAGCCCCCAGGCATCCCGAAGATTTTTTAATGATATGAAAAAAATGCTTATGACATAAGACTAAAGTAAGAAAAGTCAGATAAGAAACTGGTCACACAGTTTAAACTGATTCTGTAAAAAGAAATTTTTTAAAGGCATGGAAAAAAATTCAAGGAAATCTCTCCGAAATATGAAGAGCTTTGCTTCTGGCCCCTGACATTTAAGTGAAATTATGGCTTTTCTGTTTTCTTATATTCTTCTGTACCTCCCACACTTACTTGTTTATTTAGTAGCCAAGGGGCAAATGGACTAGGTGGCATTCAAGCCACCTAGTGGTGTGGTGTGAAAGGCGGAGGAGGCGGAGTCCCCGGGGAGGACCCACAGTCAAGTGCAGGCCATCCGAGGCCGCCAGGGATGCACTCAAGAATTGCCCCCAGGGCAGCCAACATTGCTCTCCTCTGCGGAGTTCGTATCTGATTACGCTTTTTGTGGCATTTCAATAACCAAAAGGTACAGAAAAGTTGTGAGCAAAAATTAAAAGTGACTTGGAAAGAAGCAGAGACTAAAAAAGGAGGAAGACTAGAGGAAACTTGAGATTAAGAGAAAGGAAGAAGACCCAGCCATGCAAAGACACACTCAAGTTGCAGCCTTGAAGTCTTCATACCAAAAAATGGGCTCCTGTATGCTTCACCAGTACAGACTCAAGTCAGTGGAGGGGCATTCGGCGCTCCCTGGACATCCCTCTGGGAGCAGCAACCTGGCCCCTCTTCAACGCGCAGTGTCAGAAAGGTCCCTCTGGCCAGATCCGCCTTCTCATTGCCTCATTCGACATACACCTGCAGGCCAAGAGAGTGGCCATGCTCCCTTCCCACAGTGAGCGTCCCTACAACTGTCCATAGTATTGTCCCTAAGAAGGAAATCTTGGCCACACTTCTGTAGGGAGCACCACACTGCACCCCATTGTTTCAGGATGCAGCCAGTGTTACATTTATTCCTTGGCAAATGACTAGTGAACATGTTTTAATGTTTTAACCTAAGGAATTTTGCAAACATCACAAGTTGTTGCAGGTCAAGGGTCCGAATTTTCCACAGGGAAAATACTTGGCACACAGTCTACCCCACAATATCGCAGTCTTTGCAGAGCAAAGGACAGATGAAAGAAGGAGGGTGGGGGCAGGAAGCAGGAGGGAAAATATAATGGCCTCCAATTCACCACATCCTCTTTCCACGTCAGTGTGAACTGACAGCCTAAGCAGGGCAGACACCAGAGCATTTCCATCTGTACCGCATCCCCACAGCCAGACACACTAGACAAAGAGACAGGCCACAGGATCAGTGGACCTGGGGACCTACGCTGCCATCCGGATTCGGCCATCTGCCAGCTGGGTGACTTGGCCAAGTCACTCAACCTCTTCAAAGTTCTTTTTTTTTTTTTTTAAAGATTTTATTTATTTATTTGACAGAGAGAGAGACACAGCGAGAGAGGGAACACAAGCAGGGGGAGTGGGAGAGGGAGAAGCAGGCTTCCCGCTGAGCAGGGAGCCCGATGCGGGGCTCGATCCCGGGACCCTGGGATCATGACCTGAGCCAAAGGCAGACGCTTAACGATTGAGCCACCCAGGAGTCCCAAAATTCTTCTTTTAAAAGAGACAGTGGTTGGAATAATTGAGTAGGGTCTATAGGGCAGCCAGCAGAGAGCCTGGTATACAGCAGGCATTCAAAACCATAATGCCTCCCCAAAATGCAACTTCAAGAAAATCACCAGCTGTGGCATTGCCTCGTGAAGAAACAGACTTGTGAGGCTCATGGCTGCCTCACTCTTGCATATACTGTGGATGGATGAAAGCTTTCCCTACCGCCCGCCCGTGCTCATCTCTGAGGTTACCTGCACGGTTATGATCGGCCCTCCATTCTGATAGAGGAGAGGCTTCATCTTGGGCAGGAGGACTCCCAACCATTTGTCTACGGCTGCAAGGTAATCTGGAAAACAAGACAGGTTTAACTCCATTCCACACCTCTTCCTGCAAACAGACACAAGGCTGCCCCCTTACCCTGGAGCTGGCAGCTGAGACCAGGACATGCTGGATTCAATGACTACGTGAAATGGGGTAGCTGCGTAGACTGAAAGTCTAATAGAAGTTGTCTTGCAAGGAGCCATGTCCTCAATGAGCTCTCAGTAGACGAGTGGTATGCACGGTATCCGTCCTCACTACTACACACCAAGTGTGGAGCGCAGGAGGCATCCAGCCCATGTTTGTTGAATGAAGAAAAGAGTACCTGAATGGTGTGTCTTTCTCTTTGTCAGAGTAGGGGGGGTTGTTTTTCCTTTTTATTTATTAATTTTCAATTTTTCTATTTAAATTCAATTTAGTTAACATATAGTGTATTATTAGTTTCAGGGGTAGAATTCAGAGATCCATCAGTTGCGTGTAACACCCAGTGCTCATCACGTCATGTGCCCTCCTTGATGCCCATCACCCAGTTACCCCAACCCCCCACCCACCTCCCCTCTAGCAATGCTGTTCATTATTTAGAGTTAAGAGTCCCTTATGGTTTGCCTCCCTCTCTGTTTTTGTCTTATTTTATTTTTCCTTCCCTTCCCCATGTTCATCTGTTTTGTTTCTTAAATTCCACATATGAGTGAAATCATATGGTATTTGTCTTTCTCTGATGGACTTATTTCGCTTAGCATAATACCCTCTAATTCCAGCCATGTCATTGTAAATGGCAAGATTTCATTTTTTTTGATGGCTAAGTAGTATTCCATTGTTTCTATGAACCACATCTTCTTTATCCATTCATCTGTCAATGGACATCTGGGCTCTTTCCACAGTTTGGCTATTGTGAACATTGCTGCTATAAACACTGGGGTGCAGGTGCCCCTTCAGATCACCATTTCTCCAAAGAAGACATACAAAAATGGCCAAAAACACATGAAAAAATGCTCAACATCACTCAGCATCAGGGAAATACAGATCAAAACCACAATGAGATACCACCTCACAGCAGTCAGAATGGCTAAAATTAACAAGTCAGGAAACAACAGATGTTGGCGAGGATGTGGAGAAAGGGGAACCCTCTTATACTCTTGCTGGGAGTGCAAACTGGTTGCAGCCACTGTGGAAAACAGTACGGAGGTTCCTCAAAAAGTTAAAAATAGAGCTACCCTACAACCCAGCAATTGCACTACTGGGTGTTTTTCCTTTTTATTTTGTTTTAATTTAATCAACGTTAGCTGCTCTTATCACCCTTTCCAACGCTAGCATCACCAGGAAAAACTGAAGTCTTCAGAAGACGGAAGTGCAGCTAAATGGGACCTTCTGACGGAACAGGGTTTACAGCTAAAATAATTTCTAGCTGTTTAAAAGACAAGAAAAAGACTTCATTTCAGATCACTGTAGACAAATGAACTGTCAGTTTGATTAGCTAGATGCTATCACTGGCCATGTAATTTAATGAGAAAGTAGGAAGAGAAAGCATTAAAGTGAGTCGGTAAACCACAAGAGAGCCCAATGCCGGTTCAAAGTTACCAGTTTATCAGCAAGATCTGGTCAAATAGTTCAAGCAAGCCTTACTTCCTACACATTCGATGCCTGCAGTGGACAGTGATTAACCTTCACACTTCCAGTATGCTTTCAGAGGTACAGAGGTACCCCAGCCTTCAAAACACCTGATGCTTCTGATATAGAATGTTTAAAGACATCATAAATTCTCTCAAGACATCTGTAACAACTTACCTGGATCCGAAGAACGGAGAATGATAGACTCTTTTAATAATAGCCAAGCAGGTAATCCTCCCTAGGATGGGGGTTGGGGAGGGGAGAGAAAAGAAAAAAGCCATTATAAGGTCTGGGGATCAGGGAATGACTCTTAGCAGTGAGGGAAAAGAAGAAAAGTTTCATGGAGAAAAGGTATTAACTGGGCTTTCCGGTTTATAACTTCCAAGGAAACTAGAAATTGTAACACAGTGAAAGTCAGATGATTTCACACGCATGAAGTATTTGGAGAATCAAAGCCTTTGTATAGATTATTCCACTTAACTTCATGACTACCTTGTGAGGGAGACAGAGCCCATCCCACTACCTGCTTTTTACAAAGGGGAAACTGAGCTACAGGAATGCGCACTAAGAGGAGGACACCTGCCTTCTGACCCTTACTGGTCCCTCTCTGCCGAGGCACCTCCTAAGGTAAAGGACACCTGCGCTGGCTACAGTGACAGGCTCAGTGGGATCTGGAATTAGAGACTTATCTAAACCGCTTTAATTCACTTTCTCCCAGATCCCTGCCTGCCAGCCCACCCCTGTCGGGCGCACCAGCCAGGTAGAGCCCAGTCTAGATGTACTCACCATGTCCCACTCTGCACAGATGTAGGGTCCAGGCCTCAGGATGACCAGCAGTCCCAGCTCCTGGGCCAGCTTAATAAAATATTCCACATCATGTTCCCCAGAAAACTGGTACTGTCCTGGCTGGGGCTCGTGAAAGTTCCAGGGCACGTACCTGCCGAGACACACATAGCCCCTTCTTGGAAAGAGCTCAAAAATCCAGGGTGTAAACCCTCAGACACTCACACGGCTCCCTCGGGCAGCCCCTTGGGAACCAGGCCTTGTTTCGAGTTTTCTCAGCAGTTACCCAAGGGAACCAAATTTGGTGGGGGACACTTAAGTTTATGACCCACAAAGAATGCCCATTCCTATGTAATGACTTTAAAAAAAACCACAGAATTATATGAACACGAACTACTACTATGTAAAAATTATGTATGCCCGTGTGAGGCCCAGGGAAAACGAAAATATCTATGCTAAGGTAATAAGAGGCATACTTATTTTTTTGAAAATGCTTTTTAAGAAAAATAAAAAACAAAAAAACCTCTGACCCGTGTCCTCCTACAAAAGATTTTTGTCAAGAACAGCACGCAGGAAGTAAAGTGACAAAAACTTTTACCACTTCCCCTGGCTGCCTTCGGCCTAGACCACAGACTACATTACGAAGCTACCCACTGCCATCACAGAGGTCTCTTGGATGACCCCTGGCTCGTGGCCTTTTCCCACAATCCCATGGCTTCAGGGCTCCCTGGGACAGATAGCCTTGGTCCCCCAGAGCAAAGTGTTAAACTGCAAGTAGGTCCCCGAACCCCAGGAATCTGCCTCTGCATTTCCCTCACCCTTTATCTTGAAGAGGCTATCGGCAATCCTCATCAGTAGTGTGAAAACCAGAGTGGCCAGCCGCCCCAACTTTCCCCCTAGTTAGTCACCTTGCAACAGCAGAAGAGATGAGGAGAGATAGTTATTGGGGGAATTCTGTAAGTCTAGGCTATAGAATTACCCCAGCAGAACCACAAGGAGAAACTGGGTTTCAGGAATCTACCTGACGTGGCATACACCCCCTAGAGCCGAGGAAAGCCATGGCTGCCTACAAATACTCCAAATTCTAGGGAGACCTCTGGCCAGAAACAGGCACTTGGGTAAACTTCAGTGTCACCAGCTGTAAATGGAAATGAAGAAATGGAATCTTTCATGAAAAGTGCCTTGCACACGGTAAATGCTCTGTCACTGTTACTCCCCTTTGCCTTTTTAAGCTGAGGTTCATTATATGATTTCCAGAGACCAAGTTCAGGATAGGAAGAAGTGGTTAATTATCTGAAGAAGGGCCAATTGAGCTGATGCCAAGCCCCTCCCGGAACTCCAGATTATGTTGTGTCCCATTCTGAGGAACAAAACTGCTAGCTGCACGGAGAAATGCAGCTGTGCCCTCTGTCTAGGTTTGGGTGTCTAGGCCCAGGTGAGAGCCCAGTGCCCTCCTACTTACGTTTGGATGGTGTTCAGCCCAGCCATCCTCATCTTCAGCAGCCGGTCCTTCCAGTAGAAGCGGGGCACACGGGAATAGTGAATGCTTCCCGAGATGTAGCGGAAAGGCTGGCCATCCTTCAGGAAGCGGTTGTGACCATAGTCGATCTTGAACGTCCTCTGGGAAGCATTCTACAGAGCAAGGATGGGACAACATGAGAACCTCCACCTTCCACATTTTTGGAAGCAGACACTCTGACCATGGCAAGTGGCTCCCTGCCTCTTTCATTTGCGGAATTTGCTGATGGAGTTAATGCCTGGCTTCTGGGCTATAAAACAAAGCACTGCTAAGCCAGTGGCTAATGCACCAAGGCAACAGAAATTATCTGGGAGGACCCATGTGCAGGACTCCAAAGGTTTTACCTTCCAGAGGCCAGCACCAATGTGACAATCAAGGCAGTTGAGACACAGAAGTTTTATTCCCAAAGGGAAAACCCCACTGGAGGAGACTCTCTCCTTGGTATAGCAAAACACAGTGTGCTGGGAATAGAACACATACGTGGACACCCTCCATCCCTGTGGCTGTGACCAGATGGAGCACTAGATGTACCTCGACAGTCTTGTCACCTTGCTGAAAGCAACAGATGAGAAGTCTAAAGTCCTGGCTGGGGCTCTAAGTCTTGCAGTGACTAGGCAAACACCCTCTCTGACCCTGCACCTCCACTTCCATAAACATGCAGGATGTCAGACTAAATGAACTTTAAGGCAGTATATTTCAAATTACAGGCTGCAACCCAATTTGTGATTCATGAACCTAATCTGGGTGATGATTGGCACTTAAAAAAATTTTTTTTTTGATCGGCACTTTTTAAATGAAAGAGGATAGAAAATATCAGTGTACTGCACATGGTAAAGACAAGTATTATTTTATTAAACTTTTGTTATATATACATATACAGAGTTGCATTTGATATATGTCTCTACTGGGTTGCAATGAAAGGCGTATTTCTAGCAAAATCTAGGCAAATCAAATTTCGAAAAACACGGGGATCGGTTCAGAAGCTAAAATGCTAGGATTTGAAAGGGAAGCCAATGGTTAGGTCGAATAGAACACTGCCCTCTGGTGGATGGAAAAAGGCAGCGAGGGGTCCTAAGTGCCAACAGGACCAGGGCCATAAGAAACCAGTTAATTGCTTTCCTCCATTGCTGGTAAGATTCCCTGTGCAGCTTTATGCTTTTTTTAAAAAAGCTTTTTTTCATAGAGTACCACAGTCTATGACAGCTTTGGAGGCCTCCCTTGAAGCCATATCTGGAAACAACTGTAAGAGCATAGGTCCTAGATCACATGTGGCCTGAAATCCAACTAGGGAGTTAAAGCACTGTGATGGAAAGAAAGTTAACTCGGAGTAGATCGCTCAGGGGCAAATGGAAAGCCATACTGTATGTGAGTTCACCTCAATAAAGCTAACCAAAAATAAATGAATAACTAATTTAAGAATCATTTCTGGGGCGCCTGGTTGGCTCAGTCTGTTAAGCGTCTGCCTTCGGCTCAGGGCATGATCCCAGGGTCCCAGGATTGAGCCCAGCATCGGGCTCCCTGTTCCGTGGGAAGCCTGCTTCTCCCTCTCCCTGCTGCTCCCCCCGCTTGTACTCTCTCTGTCAAATAAATAAATACAATTTAAAAAAAATTTTTTTAAAAGAATCATTTCTAAAGAAAGGGCCAGAGCATCAATCACATATCACTTTGTTCTTCTAGTAAACAAGGCTTTGACTGTCATTCAAAGGCAAGAAACTCCTGAAGAAAAGAAAAATATGAAAGTTACTTCTTATACCAGGTGCCCCAATGGATGATTTTAAAAACATTTTCACAGCACATATATGATTAGGTGCCAAAAAAGGGTTTCCTACACATCCTGTGAGTTCAGAGGTGATGCATGAGGTGCAGAAATTCTTTGGACAGGTAGAAACGGGGTAAGCCACGGGAAATGCAGAGGGTCATTTGTAGCCCGCCTGTCTAGGGGAAGGGGCTCAGAGGAGCGGATGAGGTTGCTGAGGCCTGATCTTAGCAGACAATGGACTCAGGCCTTTGTCCCACTCAGCGGAGCACCACCCCTGCATCCAAACAACCCCAGAATCCAGCCCAAGTATTCCCTGCCGTCCATTTACAAATATTACCAACCAGCTACTATGTGCTGAGTAATAGCAGAGGGAGCCACACAGATGTGGCAACAGCCTACGAGAAGCTTCCATCTAGACTAGGTGTCAACATCGTGAGGCCCAGATGGTAAAGTAAGGATAAGATCATCATGCTACACACCTTAACTTACACAGTATTAGCTATCAATTATACCTCAATAAAGCTGGGGTCAGGGGTAGAATGGAAAGCTGCAGTGGTAATAAATGGCACATGACCCAGGAGTGGGGTGTGCGGACAAGTTTCCCAGAGGGAGGAACTCTGGTTCACAACCTTGGCCAGGCATCAGAATCACCTGTGCAAACTTTTAAAAATAGCAAAGTCAGGCCTCACCCCAGACATTCAGATTTTAATTGATATTGGGTGGAGGCATTGGCATTTCTTAAAACTGCCCAGATGGTGATGTCATGTACAGCCAGGGTTGGGAACTATTGGCTTGAGCTAAGCCCCAGGATGAGGAGCAGCTGGGCAAGGGAAAGAACACAGGCAGAGAAGACAGTGTGCAGGGTGCGGAGAAGGAGCCCTAGAACCTCAGTACAGACAGTGCACGGCAGGGAGCTGAAGATGGACAGGGACCAGACCAAATGAGCCCTGACGCCCACATTCACGGGCCTGGGCTTTATGCCAAGAGCTGTGGAGAGCAACTTACATGGAAGACCGCGTGAAAATGTGTGTTTTCAAATGTCGGGCACTCTGGACTTTTCCTGAAGCGGCAAAAAAGAAACAGAGTCATGGACCATGGCGGCAGCAAAGAGGTGGGCAGTGGACAGGAGGTGAACCCCCAGGACCAGGGGGCGGTTAGACGTAGGACACAGGGGCTAACCTGAAGAGGCTCCCACTGGTCTCAGGTGGAAAAATTGGGGGCATTTAAAAAAAGAGAGAGACTTAAAAGAGGTATCAACTGGGGGAAATTAAAGACTGCACGGATATTAACATCTGGGAGTTAACATGTACATGATTCCTCTGCTCAATGTCAGCAAATGGAACAAGCAGACACTATGTCCCTCATGTTGTGATTCAACAGGAAGTACAGCCCCACCTAGAAGCAGGCCTCATTACCGAACTTGAACCTCAACTGAACCTTAATCTACCCATAGCACAAGGAAGCAAAATATGCCAAATCCAAAATGTAGGACACTCTAGAAGTCCAATGATAGAGTTGCTCCAACAGATTGATGGCATTAAAATCAAACAAAATAAAGAGTATTGTTAGAAAATAAAAGAGAACTTAAGAGGCGTAACGACCTAATGCAGCATGGGAACCTAGTTTGGATCCTGATTCTAAGGAACTGCAAGAAAACCCAATGTTGAGATGGAAAATCTGAACAGAGACCAGGCATTAGGTGGAATTAAAAGAATTACTGTTCATTCTGTTGGCTAAAACAGTGGCATGCTGATTACACAAAAGAAAAAAAAAGTTCTCATCAGTTAGAGATACATACAGAAGTTTTTATGGGAGAATGACACAACCTCTGGGGTTACTACAGATGAAAAAGAAGAAGAGCAAACAAAAGAGCAGAGGGCACACAGCACAAAGCTGGGATGGACACATGGTATTCTCTCTTTGTTTGTTTGTGTGTTTGTTTTAATTGCAACACTGTTTAAACCAAATTGCACCCCAAAATAAAGCTTTTTTCTTGGTTATAAGAAAAACAAAACCATACTTTCATGAAAAGACTAGTAACAAATGTTCACAGCAGCTTCATTCATAATTGTCTAAAATTGGAAGTAAGCAAGTGTCCATCACAGGAGAAAGGATACACAAACTTCTATGTGTTCATACGATAGAATACTTCTCAGCAATAAAGCAAAACTACCGGTGCTGCTGATAATACGGATAAATCTCAAAACCATCATGCTGAGTTTGAGCCCTACCCAAAAGGTTCACACTGTAATGAGCCCATTTATATGAAGTTCTAGAACAGGCAAATCTACTCTATGGCGGGAAATAATCAGAGTAGTTGTTGTCTTTGGGAGGGGGAAGGCAGGTACTGCTTGGTAAGGAACATGAGGGAACTTTCTGGGGTAATGGTAATCTTCTAGCTGAAAATGGGTTTCGGATTATACAGGTGTGTGCATTTCTCAATACTCATCAAAGGGTACCCTTGAGATTTGTTTATCTCATTGTATGTAAAGTCTACCTTAAAGGGGGAGAAAGAGTTATAAACAAATATTCACCTCTAATTAATGATGGAGGACATGCTTGGAGGGGAAGGTACACTGACGCCTGCAACTGACTTTTGAACACATTCAAAAAAGATGGATTGATGGGTGGATGGGTGGAGGGATAGAGTGATAGTAATATGTTAACGGTGGAATCTGGACGGTGAGTATAAAATTCTTTCAACTCTGTGTGTAACAATTTTCCTAATAAAATGTTGACAAAATAAAAAAAGGGGGGGATTGGGGAAAGGCGTTCAAAAGGTACAACTTCCAGCTAAAAGATAAATAAGCACTAGAGATGAAATGTACAACATGGTGACTATAGTTAACACTGCTATGTGATATACAGGAAAGCTGTTAAGAGGGTAAACCCCAGGGGAGCCTGGGTGGCTCAGTCCGTTGAAGTGTCTGACTCTTGGTTTTGGCTCAGATCGTGATATTGGGGTCCGTAAGGTTCGGCACTCGGCACGGAGTCTGCTTGTCCCTCTCCGTCTGCTCCTTCCCCCCTCTCATAAATAAATAAAAATTTAAAAACATTTTATGTATTTGAGAGAGAGAGAACATGTGCATGAGCAGGGGGAGAGGGAGAAGCAGACTCCCCACTGAGCAGGGAGCCCGATGCGGGGCTCGATCCCAGGACCCTGAGATCATGACCAAGAGTAGGCTGCTCAACTGACTGAGCCACCCAGGCACCCCTCATAAATAAATAAAATCTTTAAAAAGAAAAAAAAGAGGGTAAATCCTACAAGTCTTTATCGCAAGGAGAAAACTTTTTTCCTTTCTTCTTTTTTGCTTTCTTTCCTTTCCACTGTATCTATATGAGAAGATTGGCATTAGCTGAACATACAGTGGTGATCATTTCACAATATATGTAAATCACAATACCATGCTGTACACCTTAAACTTATACAGTGATGAGAGTCATTTGTCAGTAAAACTGGAAAAATAAATAAAAATAAATAAAATTAAAAAGCGGACTGATGAAGGGCAGCTGGGTGGCACAGTGGGTTGTGTGACGGACTCTTCATTTCAGCTCAGGTCGTGATTTCAGAATCATGAGATCGAGCCCTGCATCAGGTTCCACGCTCAGTGGGAGTCTGCTTAAGATTCTCTCCCAGGGGTCCAGTAGTGCTGGGGTGCCCATGCCTCCGGGGCCAACCCTCAACCAATGGGGTGGATAGCTGCATCTTTTAGGCAGACAATACTGGAGATGTTCTGTGTACCTTCCAGGAGATCCTGGCAGAATTCTGACCCTACTGCCCACGCGAGAACCATGATACATCCTTATACAGACTTCTGCTTCTTTCCACCTGTGCTTCATGCCTGCATTCTTGGATCCCTTCTCAGATCACCTGCACTCAAGCCCTTGTTTCATGTTTGACTTCTAAAAGAACCCAAATTAAGACAATGGGTACCAGGATTGGCCTAAACAGCAGATCCTCAGGCTATGAACCTATACCTGGATTTCTCATATCTATCAACAGCAACAAGACCCTAGAGTTGGTGTTAAGTGGGTGGTGACACCCCACATTATGCAAATATGAATTCTATGGTCCTCACCTGTGCCGGACTGACAGCAGGTACTGGCAGAAGAGGAGTTGGCGTCTACATCAGCTCTACCCCTGGAATGGGGGTGTGGAGGGGTACTGGTAATTCACAAAGATTGTGAAGTTGGCTGATTTTTATTAGCAGATTTGGAAGCTTTGAAGAAAGATTGCCTGATGGGATCAACATCCACTCCAGGCATTCTGTGATGCCAGAGGCTTCTGTGACCATCTTTAAAGAGACTACATCTCCAGCTAGAAGGGTAAGGCTCAGGACTTAACCATGTGGGCACTCTGGGAGAGGACCTTGAGGGACAGAATGTAAGGCCGGCCAGAGGGAAGTTTACTGACAGCGCACTCTCCCATGACCTGTGAGTTACCATCTTTTTTTTTTTTTAAGATTTTATTTATTTGACAGAGAGAGACACAGCAAGAGAGGGAACACAAGCAGGGGGAGTGGGAGAGAGAGAAGCAGGCTTCCCACGGAGCAGGGAGCCCGATGCGGGGCTCAATCCCAGGATCCCCGGGACCATGACCTGAGCCGAAAGCAGATGCTAAACGACTGAGCCACCCAGGTGCCCCTGTGAGTTACCATCTTGACAAAGGTACCTTAACCCAATTCCGATGCTGTTGGGAGCTGGCTCCTTGGAGCAGGAGCATGATATCGGCCTATGGGAAATGAGGTGGAGATGCCAGGATGGGCTTGGCATCCTGAGGAATGTGTGAGATGTCTCAAAGAGATGGGAATGTAAAAATGGTGACCAGACAACCCACCATCTGACTATATCCCCCAGGACAGGCCAGAGAACACTCCCTTCAGGAAGGAATGCACTACTGAGGAGGGCCCTGGCATCCTCAAGAAACCCAGTGAGGCTGTCCTCTGTAGGCGAGGGATGACAGAAAATGCTGCCGTGGCACCGAGGATGACGAGACTCTGGCATAACCAGAGAGGGACCACACAATCACCACAACGACCCGCTAGGTCAGAGTACAACCAGGGTGTGCCAACCTGTGGCGATCTCAGGCAAAGGCTCATAACCCACAGCATTTCCAGTGGGTGGGATGATTGGGTAACCAGCAAGTGTGCTGCCTGACGTGTCTAGCAAGAAAAAAAAAAAAAAAAAAAACCCAAGAACTCACGAGCACTGCAATGGAAAACTGACTGAAGGGAGGGTTGGATGGATCCCTTGAGGAAGAACCTTGTGATTCCACTCCATTACACACAATGAATATTCCCCTAATCCTTCCCCAACAGAACTCAGGTACCTGAGGAAAATGGGCCCCCCAGACCATCCGGGGATGGTTGGATCTACCTGAGCTGACATACCAGGGTATTCTGAAATGTAATGGCATTTACCGCTCTTTAGAACACCGGGGAGAAAGGGAACCATGGCCCAAGTCCTTCTACGTGGGTCCAGCAAGCCAGAGGGCCTATCCTACGGTGATTTCCCTGGTCCTGAGCACAAATTGGGATGGTTTTACTTAAGAGCCCCCTGAACCCACAGTGCAAGTCAGAGGCATTATGGAGGGAAGAGCCAAGTGGAAATCGTGGAAGTACCCACTCCCCACCTCAATCCAAGATAAATCTGAGGCAAGCCCACAATTCCTCTTGGGATGGCAGATCCTCATATCCCCTCCACAAAGACTCCCAGAACATTCTCATCATATCCCTATTCCTATCACATGTGCGCCCCTGCAAAAAGCAGACAGATCATGGTGCAGGATGGTGGGCTACAAACTGAGCTAAGGGGAAACCCAAGCAGCCCCTGCCGTGTGGGTGTAGTATTATTACTGGAGAGTCAATGCAGCCCCTAGTGTTTGGTCTGTGGCTAATGTTCTCTTCTTTTCTTTTTTTTCCTTTTTTTTTTTAAGATTTTATTTATTTATTTGAGAGAGAGAGAGAATGAGAGATAGCACGAGAGGGAAGAGGGTCAGAGGGAGAAGCAGACTCCCCGCTGAGCAGGGAGCCCGACGTGGGACTCAATCCCGGGACTCCAGGCTCATGACCTGAGCCGAAGGCAGTCGCTTAACCAACTGAGCCACCCAGGCACCCCTGTTCTATTCTTTTCAAAACCATCAGTAGAAAGGATCAAAAGCAGTTTGTTTGTAAGCGGGCAGGAGAGCAGTACACATTCTCTCTCTTGTCCCAGGGCCCCCCTGACTGCCCCACTCTCTCTCATGAGACACCCTGGTCATCAGCACATCCCATGGGCTGTCATGCTGGTCTGATAGATAAACAACATCATGTTATTTGGATCCAGGGAGCAGTGACAAGTCTCTGAAACTGAGGCTTAGAAAAGCAGTACAGAGTTGACTGATAGGGACAGCCACAGAAGCAGCATCACCTAAGAGACAGCTTCCAAATGGTGGCTGTCATGGCCAAGGTCAATAGGGAAAATCTGCCTCGTGGCTCCAAAGTGACCCCTCTCAACACTGAAGGACCTGAGAGGATCCAGCTTAAAGGGCCAGCCTCCTTAGTATGTCTGAGCTGTGGTACCTCTGACAGAAGTAAGGCAATCGAGAAATGTCAGGAGACAAGGAAAGAGTGAAACTGCCTTCAGAGCTTATTCCCCCAAAATACAAACAACATAAAATTTGACCTGTGGGCAGATTCCACGCCTTCTAAATTAATTGGCACGGGAACGGAACACTGAAGAGCCATGGTTTTATTTCGTATGTGCAGGGGTGTGGTAGCATCAGTGTTTACAATGCATGAGATCACAGAAACTTACAAAAGAAAAAGCAACTGCAAGCAAGGCAAAGCACACACCTTCCCAAGACCCCTGTGTACATAATGCATATAATAGTGGAGAAAAAAGACAGCAGTACAAACAAAATACCCTCAAACCAATTACACAACAGAGACCTAATACTGTCCTACAGAACATTTTTATAAAATTATTTATTTCGTGTAGATTATTTCAGTGGCAAATAAGCAATTTCTTTAAGAAAACTAAACATAATACCAATATTTATGTCACCAGGTAAGGTGACCATTCCCCAGGTTTCCTAATACTCAGGACTAAAAATCATTGTATTAGCATTACTTTATGTACATTCCTCAACCAGAACAAAGAAATAAAAGGAGCTCAGTGACATCACAAGTTATGGGTCATGCTGACCATATGAAGACAATACATCTTCAAGCCCTTCAGTATGACTCTGGTAAAGCACCTATTCAATGGATCTGCATCCCCAGCACCCTGTATCCCCTTTCACTCACCCCAGAGGCCCAAGAGCCTGGAGAATTCCTCACATGAGCTGCTCGGCTTCAGAGTGGCAGAGACCCACCCTCCTAGGCTGCTAGTGCCCTAGCGTTGAGGGACAAAGGATTGAGGGGAGTGGAGAAGATAGGAATGGAAGGGTGTTTATACACATGGGCTTCCCAGATCCCTCAACTCACAGAATAGAAAGACAGAGGGGTATTTCAGATGACTATACAACAAACTCTGTGCCGGAGCTAAGAGCCTTTCAAACATCCAGTGTCAGGGAAGTACCAGACATCAGACAGGCTGAAGAAGCAAAACAGCCACAGGGAAGGGTGATGATCAATACGGATGGGGAGGAAGTTGTGGGTGACCTGCTATGGCTTATGCATTCTATTTTTATCAATGTTGTTATTTATTTATGCCTGTCTTGTTCCAAAAAGATTTTTGTCCAGCATTCCAAAAAGACGGTGGATGAAGAGCATAAATTACAACGGAGCATAAATTACAACGGAAGCGGAAGGAAAATGGCAGAATGGAGGAGAAATGAACACAGCTTGGGACCAGCTCCCAATCCTCCAGGACTCACAGGCAGTTACAGATTTAATTCTGCCTTCTCAGCTCAGAGAAAAGTTAAGTCCATAGTCTTAAAAAAAATAAAAATCAGTTGTAAAATTATAAAACAGTTCTTAAAAGTTAAAATCAGACCTAACTTTCTTTCCACACAGGAAAGAACCATTTCAAGTGAATTTGAAATAGTATTTTGATGGTAGTCAGCCTAAGGATAAAAATATATCTTAAACTGCATTCAGGTAAAACAAATGAACAAATAAAACTGCATCCAGTAGATTTCATCCTAGCAATAATATTTCATTGCTATTTTGAATCCATAATATATATATGTAGAATAAAGTAAATAAGTAATTACATTGGCTGTTAGGAACCAAAATTTTCAGTGTAAAACAGAAACAAACATAAAAGAAAGTTAAGTAAAAACCCTGTAATCTGGGTTCTGTGAGAAATCTCTGTACCTTCCATTCAATTTTGCTGTGAAACTAACACTGCTCTAAAAAATAAAGATCATTTTTAAAAAAGCTCATAATTTGCTATTTAAATTGGAAATACTAATATAACTTATAATTTTTTTCTTTCTAAAAAATACTTATTTCCTAGCAACAGCCACTGAAACAGCTTAGAAACGACACTAGCTAGTAACACTTAACTCCTCTAGCACTTAAATTATGGCCTTTAAATAATTCCCACTAAAAGGAACCAGAACTCCTTCAAGAAATTACTTAGTCCAAGTCTAGGACAGAATACATACAAAATAAGCCTAAAACTATCAAAAACCATTACAGGATGATACAGAAGCAATTTCGCTCCAACTGGCCAAAGGTGGAAGATTTTGAGCAGCAAAAGATTTATCACTCAGGGGTGCCTGGGTGGCTCAGTCAGTTAAGCGTCTGCCTTCAATTCAGGTCATGATCTCAGGGTCCTTGGATCAAGCCTGGCATCAGGCTCTCTGCTCAGTGGGGTGTCTGCTTCTCCTTCTCCCTTTCACTCTCCCTCTGTTCTCTTTCTCTCTAATAAAAAAATATAAAAAAAATGATTTATTACTTCAATGGACTGAAACACATCAGATATATGAAAAGAGCCAAATTCATGATATTCCCTCCCACCCCAAAGAAGAGCTTATTGGACATCCCTGGAGTTTGCTGGGGCATCAACTCTTTATTCTGACAATTGATGAATAAAGGGGAAGAGTCTAGCATCTCTCTTGCCTTTGTTATAGCCTTTTTCAGAGTAACCAATTGATGAGGAGAGTTCTTTTTAGAAGAACCACAGATGATGAAATTAAAAATCACCATTTTGGGGACTGATGGCAGGATATTTCTGACTGCTCCAAAAACTCCTTCAGAATTCAGAACAGAAGTAAAAGAAGTTTCCATTGTCTCCTGAATATATAAAAGCTAAGTAATCAACTATTCCTGGAAAGCCTTCTTAGTACTCTGGCTCACTAAATTCTATAATGAGTGTAGAAAACTTTAAAAAAAAAAAACACAACTTTGGAATCCCTGGTGGAATAGTCAGGCAATAATCATCAATGACTGCTGAAACCTTAGATGAAAAGATGATGAGGAACTTTCCAGTGGAGGGATCAAATTAACACTGGACCCGTGGGTCAGTCTTAGCCTCACTGAAAGCAATGAAGTCGTCCTGCCCAAAAAAGAAAAAAAGTTGAAACTGAATCTACCCAGCCTCTAGCTGCAACTTTTATAGATCTCTAGCTCTATCAGTTCACAGACAATATGAGGGATAGTACAACACATTAACCACCACAGTTCCAAAATGTAGGAAATACTAAGATAATATCCAGATAACTTAAACAAATAAATGACATAAAGAGGGGAGGATGTTTTATACAGTTAGATTTAAGAAATATGTCATATACAGTATATGGGTTTTATTTTTAGATCCTGATTCAAACAAAAGAACTATAAAGAGACATAATTCCCCAAGTAACCAAAGAGCAGGGCACCTGGGTGGCTCAGTCGTTAAGCGTCTGCCTTTGGCTCAGGTCATGGTCCCAGGGTCCTGGGATCGAGTCCCACATTGGGATCGCTGCTCAGCGGGAAGCCTGCTTCTCCTTCTCCCACTCCCCCCGCTTGTGTTCCCTCTCTTGCTGTGTCTCTCTCTGTCAAATAAATAAAATCTTAAAAAAAAAAAGAAACCAAAGAACAAACTAAACCCAAAGCTAGCAGAAAGAAGGAAATAATAAAAATCAGAGCAGAGATAAATGAAAGACAGAACAAACAAACAAACAAAAAACAGGGAAAAAAAAATCAATGAAACTGAGAGTTGGTTTTTTTTTTTTAAAGATCAACAAATTGACAAATCTTTAGCTAGATGAACTAAGAAAGAGAGAAGATTCAAATAACTAAAATCAGAAATGAAAGAGGAGACATTACAACTGATGCCACAGAAATAAACAAGATTATAAGATACTACTATGAACAAGTGTATGCCAACAAATTGGGTAATCTAGAACAAATGGAAAAAATTTCTAGAAACATACAACCTACCAAGACTGAATCATGAAGGAACAGAAAATCCAAGGAGACCAGAAACTAGAAAGAAAATGGAATCAGAAACTGAAAATCACAAAGAAAAACCCAGGACCAGATGGCTTCACTAGAGAATTCTACCAAACATTTAAAGAATTAACACCAATTTTCTTGAAACCTTTCCAAAAAATCAAAGAGGAGAAAGGCTTCTAACTCATTCAATGAGGCTAATACTACCTTAATACCTAAGCAAGACAAGACATAACAAGAAAACTACAGACCAATATTTCTGATAAATATTGATGCAAATATCCTCAACCAAGTACCAGCAAACTGAATTCAACAACACATTAAAGGGACTGCACACCATGACCAAGTGAGATTTATTCCTGTAACACAAGAATAGTTCAACATATGAAAATCAATGTAATACACCATATATTTTTTAAAGATTTATTTATTTATTTGAGAGAGAGAATGAGATAGAGAGAGAGAACATGAGAGGGGGGAGGGTCAGAGGGAGAAGCAGACTCCCCACCGAGCAGGGAGCCCAATGCGGGACTTGATCCCGGGACTCCAGGATCATGACCTGAGCTGAAGGCAGTGGCTTAACCGACTGAGCCACCCAGGCGCCCAATGTAATACACCATATTAACCGAATAAAGGACAAAAACCACATGATCATCTTAATTGAGGCAGAAACAGATTTGACAAGATTCAACACCATTTCAATGACAAAACACTCAACAAACTAGGAATAGAAGGAAATCACCTCAACATAATAAAGGCCATGTATGAAAGTCCAGTTAACATCATATTCAATGATGAAAGACCACAAGCTTTTCCTCTATGATCAGAAACAAGGCAAGAATGCCTGCTCTTACCACTTCTATTCAACGGAGTATTGAAGTCTTAGCCAGAGCAACAAGGCAAGAAAAAGAAAAGATTCCATATACCAAAAAAAAAAAAAATTATGACTAAAACAAATTCAGCAAAATTGCAGAATACAAAATCAACATATAAAAATCAGCTGCATTTACAATAGCATCAAAAAGAATAAAATGCTCAATAAACCTAACCAAGGAGGTGAGACTCATACACTGAAAACTACAAAACACTGCTGAAAGAAATAAATGGAAAGAGATCCTGTGTTCATAGATTAGAAGGCTGAGTATTAAGATGTCCATTCTACCCAATGTGACCTATAGATTCAACGCAATCTCTATCAAAACTCCACTGCATTTTTTTGCAGAAATAGAAAAATTCATATGGGATTTCAAGGAACCCCAAGTAGCCCAAACAATTTTGAAGAAGAACAAAGTTGGAAGACTCACACTTCCTGATTCCAAAATATTACAAAGCTACAGTAATCAAAACAGTACGGTATTGGTATAAAAACAGACAAATAGGGGTGCCTAGGTGGCTCAGTCAGTTAAGCATCTGCGTTTGGCTCAGGTCATGATCTCGAGTCCTGGGACTGAGCCCTGTGTTGGGGGGGGGGGGGGAGTCTGTGCTCAGCAGGGAGTCTGCTTCTCCCTTTTCCTCTGCCCTTCCCCCACCCTGCTCATGCTCTTTCTCTCTCTCTCAAATAAATAAAATCTTTAAAAATAAAAACAAATAGACCAATGGAATATAGTAGAGAGGCCAGAGATAAACCCTCACATATATGCTCAAATGGTCTTCAACAAGGATTCTTGGACAACTGAACAGGGAATGGAGAGTCTTCTCAAGAAATGTTGGGAAAACTGGATATTCACATGCAAAAGAGTGAAGCTGGACCCTTACCTTACACCATATATAAAAATTAACTCAAAATGGATCAAAGACCTAAACATAAGACCCAATACTATAAAACTCTTAGAAGGAAACAAAGGGGAAAAGCTTTAACACTGAACTTGGTAATTTTTTTTTGGATATGACACCAAAGCACAGGCAACAAAAATGAAAACAGACAAATAATACATCAAACTTAAAAACTTTTGTGCATGAAGGGACACAATCAATAGAGTGAAAAGTCAATTTTGTTATGAGAGAAAATATTTGCAAATCATATTATCTGGTAAGGGGTTAATATCCAGAATACATAAAGACCTCCTATAACTCGGTAACAACAAAAATCAAATAACGTGATTTTTAAAATGGGCAAAGACCTGAATGGCCATTTCTCCAAAAATGATAGGCTAATAGCTAATAACCATAGGAAAAGATGCTCAATATCACTAATCACTAGAGAAATGCAAATCAAAACCACATTATCAAAAAAAAAAAAAAAAAAGAACAAGTTTTGGTGGGAATGTAGAGAAACCGGACCTCTTACGCACTGATGGGAGTGTAAAATGGTGCAACTGGTATGGAAAATAGTAAGGAGGTTCTCCAAAAAAGGAGAAATGGAACTAACATACGCTCCAACAATCCCATTTCTGTGTATGTATCCAAAAGAATAGAAATCAGGGCCTTGAAGAGATATATACATACCCATGTTCGTAGCAGCACTATTCACAATAGACAAGAGGTGGAAACACCCAAATGTCCACTGATGGATGAATGGAACAAAATGTAGGCTATACATACAATGGAATATTAGTCAGCCTTAAAAAGAAAGTCTTGTCGCATACTACAACATGGATGAACATCGAGGATGTGATACAAAGTGAAATAAGCCAGTCGCAAAAAGACAAATAATGTTTGATTCCACTTATATGAGGTACCCAGAGCAGTCAAATTCATAGAAACAGAAAGCAGAATGGCCGTTGCCAGCGGGGAGGGGGAAAGAGGAGTTATTGTTTAATGGGTGGGGTTCATGACAACGTAAATATACTTAACATTATTGAATTGCACACCTAAAAATCATTGAGATGATCAGTTTTACACTACATGTTTTTTATCACAATAAAAAGACAATTGACGTAATCAGGAGAAACAGAACATGAATTCTCTACACAGTTATTTTCATTTAATCCCGTACTCAGATACAACTACTTAACCCTGAAATGGTAGAAAAACACACGTTTATTGAGAGGTAGAAGACCTGGCTTCCAGCCCCAGATCTCCTAACTAGGTATTAAATGATGTTAAAGAATTACCTTTATTGGATACAATGACATTATGGATGTGCTTTTTTAAAAAGTATATTTGGGTGAAGTTATGTTTTCCTTTTTTAAAGAAAGATTTATTTATTTGAAAGACAGAGAGAAAGAGAGAGAGTGAGCATGGGTGGGGAGGGGCAGAAAGAGAGGGAGAGAGAATCTCAAGCATGAGCGCAGGACCCTGAGATCATGACCTGAGCCGAAATCAAGAATCAGATGCTCAACTGACTGAGCCACCCAGGCGCCTCTGAAGTTATGTTTTCTAAGATTTGCTTTAACATATTCCAGCCAAAAAAGAAAAAAGAGTACTAGGCAGTGGTACATGAGAAAGTACAGCGAAATAGTCATAATTACTGAAGCTGTATGATGAACCTGGGTATTCAGTATACTATTCTCTCTGCTTTGTGAATATTTTTACTTTTTCACAATAAAAAGTTTAAAACAAAATAAAATAGGGGGAGAAAAGGATGGCTGGATGTTTGGAAAGGATGACACAGCATTAATTTATTGAGATTTTATAACAACAGTATATTTCACATGCTATTGTTAATTTTTTAAAAAGCATTACATTTCATTTTAACTTGTGTTTAATAAATTAAAAAAAAAAAAGAAAGAAACTGAAAGGAAATTGAAAGGATTTTCAAGCTTCAAGTAAATGTTCCTCACCACCTCCCCCAGCCATAAATGAACAAAACAAAGAAGGTAAGTGAGTGGGGAACAGGGAACAGGTGCAAAGGGTAGCATGGAGAGTGGCCTGCCAGGGCCACATCTGCACAGTAATGGAGGGATTTCTGCTGGGAACAATTGCACCTCATCATGGGATATAAACCACGCACGGGGGCGCCTGGGTGGCTCAGTTGGTTAAGCGACTGCCTTCGGCTCAGGTCATGATCCTGGAGTCCCGGGATTGAGTCCCGCGTCGGGCTCCCTGCTCGGCAGGGAGTGTGCTTCTCCCTCTGACCCTCCTCCCTCTCATGCTCTCTATCATTCTCTCTCTCTCAATAAATAAATTAAAAAAAAAAAAACTTAAAAAAATAAATAAATAAACCACGCACGGGAATTTGCTGCTCAGTATTCCCAAGACACACAGGATGGCCCTGTCTTAATTCCGGGAGTAGAAAGAAATCAGTCAAGCAAGGACTTCAGAACAAGGATGAAGGGTACACAAGACCGCAAAACGATAGCCTTCAGGAGAAAGAAGAGACAAAGATGCAATATAAAAAATAAGGAAGGAAGCTAATTTCATGAAGCTCAGAACACTGATGAAAAAAGATCCAAACAGGTAGGCAAGTCAACCACCAGCAGCACCTAAGGCTGGACGACAAATGGCATCAACTAGCAGAGTCTGGTGAGATCTAAACAAAAGGGAACAAGAAAGTCAACTGGAATGATCCAGAAAAATGGGGTCAGGTCCCAAGGAAGGGAGAGGGTTTGGAAGAGCAGTCACCCTGAGGCCGGGAGGGTGGCCAGCAAGGAGCTGGGCGGCAGCCCCGGGTGAAGCACTTCACCTCTCTGTAATCCCACCATCTGCAAGATCTATTCAAAGAAAGGCCAGGGTCCCTTCCTCAATTCTGAGTGAGTTTGTTTTCCAAACACTCCTGGCTGCAAGGACGACTGAGCACAAGGGGATACAAAGTAAAGAAACTACTGACATCTCAACTGAAAGACGGATTTTAAATTTGCCTGGAAGGCTTGCTGTCAGTATCTCAACTGCCTGCGGACAAGAAAGGGGGTCTCCAGGATCGCCTAGGATTCCATTATACACCAGGAAGACAGGAGGAAAATGAAGAAATTCCCTGTGGCCAGGCCCAGTGTGCACAAGGATACTGTAGCACAGGCCAAGGGAAGCAGACCCCCAGCGGTTGCTGCTTTGACAGATCACCGGACCCTGGCCACAGGCAGCATGCTACCCACTCACACTCCCCAGGTTTGGCCACTCCATAAATTCTCTGGGCACCTGTGCCCAACACAGCTCCCTAGCGTGCCCCATGTGATGTTTAAATATTAACACCACCAACATGGGCCACATGTACCTTAGTCCACGTCTTAATACCAGCCCCACAAAACAATCTTGAGGTAGAGAGAATTATCCTCATTTTAGGGTGAGGGAAACTGAGGCTCGGTGAGGGCAAGTCATTTGCCAGACTGCCTGACCAATGAGCAGCAGGGCGAGCTTCTCCAGGCAGAGTGGTGTTTTTGTTCCCCGTTGGAGAAAGACTCTCAATTACAAATAAGTCAATGCTGAGCCGAGGTCCCCAGGCTTCTCAGGGAGGCCTTATCCAACAGGAGAGCTTATTGAATGCTACCTCAGGGCTGAAGGGTCTCTTGCCTCTGGCACAAGAGGCTGGGCCAGCAGGGTGGGGTCACTCCAGAGGGTCCAGAGCCCAGCAGCATGGCGCTATGGTTCTATGGCCAGAGCCCTAGGACAACGCTGATGGGGTCAGGACGGGGTGAGGGATGGAGAGGAAGGTGTTGGTGTGGAAGTCACCCAGCAGGGAAGACAGTCCTGGCATTCCACAGCCAGGGCCCAGGGGGAGGGAGGGAAGGAAGGTCTCGCCGCCCCGCTAGAGCACAAAGTCCTGCCATTTCCCCATGCAACCTCAACTTCCCCTGGTAGAGAGCGAACCTCGGTTTCTCGCAAAACACACACCCAAACCTCAGCGGTGGGGGAAGTCCACCTTCTCGACTCTTCTTCCAACGTTACAGACATCCTATGCTGAAACGAGCCAACCCCCTTCCAGGCCAAGAGACCATCAGGTTCTAGAGCCTTGTTCATTCTCTTTGCACAGTTGCATGTGTTTGAGTCCTGCCCTCACTTGTCACAGATCCTGCTCCTTAAGCATCGGACCATGGACAGCGAGGCAGAAGACCTGGCTTCCAGCCAAGGTTCCCCTACATACCCTGTCATGTTGCCAGTGTCCTGCTTCTCTCTGCCTCAGTTTGCTCACCTTCGAGGAGGGAAAAATTGCCTAATTGCCTAATTGCCTCACCCAAGTGTTGGATAAATGGAGACCAGGGAGGCAACCCCCCCACCGAATTCCTAAGCAGCAGTACTATTACCAACGCCTACCACTGTGCTCATGTTTCTTTCCAACCCCCGCCCCCCGACCCCCAATCTCCAAGGCCCAGGAGCACGGGCAATAAAATAGCGGCACTGGAGGCCCAGAACAGCCCGAGCCCTCTGCCCCGCAGGTTTGCCTGATGCCCTCAATAAAGATGACTCTGACAGAACCACGAGGGAAAAGGAAACATTCTTCTCCAGCAGCCAGAGGGGCTTCCCTCTTGCCTGTCCTCCCAGATCACCTAGCAACACTGCCCCTTCCCCCAGAAAGCTCTGGATCAGTGACCCTGGGAACTGCCTAAGTCCTAAAGAGGGTTTAAAAACGCCAGTGTTCCTCTCTGTTCTGCTTTCTAGAGGTATCCTTTTAAGCAACCCCATGTTTCAGTTCAGCCTTGTGAGCTCTGCAGAGGAAGAGAGCTTACTCCACATCACCTGGAAAACAGATGCTCGTTCTTACATATGTGACTTGAGCAGCCTCACAGATTCATATAAAAAAGTAACTGGCCATCTACAGAGTAAACCAGGCTGGATTGCCAGGCAGCCCCAGCACAAATCACTGTTCAAGCCAGGCCTGTGACGAAGCGTGTACTGGCGGGGCTGGGCAGGAGAGGCTGAAGGGGGCAAAGCAGGCAACCCGCTCTAAGGACGGATGGCTAGTGAAGGGCAAAAGCACTGAAGAGGCGTACGAGGCAGGGCCAGGTTCAGGGAGCCCGCTGCAGGATGAGCTCCGTAATCTCCGCCCTGCTACCCAACCTCATGGGTATCCCATAGTAGGCTGTGCCTGGGCTGACATATACAAACGTAGTCTGGGCCACTTGGTAGAGGCCAGCAAAGAAGGGGTTCAAGAGATAGGCTGCCACGTTCAAGGGGAAGATTTGCCCAGCATGCGTGTGCCCAGAAAGAATCAGGTTAATATCTGGCCGATCCTGCAGGGCTCTCTTGGCAGCCAGCGGCTGGTGAGCTAGCAAGATGGTGGTGTGGTCTGGGCTGCAGCCCCCCAGGGCCTTGACGAGATCCATGCCGTGGCCGGAGTAGTGCAGGATGTCTGCTTCGATATCGTCCACCCCAGCCAAGCAGATCCAGCCCTCCTCCTCTCCGCCCCCATGATGGGGCCCCGGGGCGGAAATCTTCACGTTCTCATTGTGAAGGGGCTTGACATTCAGGGATGCCAGCAGCGCAAACCAGTTGCTGACGTCCGACGTGTAGTATTCATGATTCCCCGTGACAAAGTAGGTGCCGAGGCGTGAGTGGAGCTGGCCCAAAGGAGCCACAGCTGTGCGGAGGATGGAGGCTTCGGCGTCACAGAGGTCACCCACGATCACTGTGACGTCTGGGTCCAGCATGTTCACCATCCTCACGAACATCTCCATCTTGGTCCTGCCCACTGTGGGGCCCAAGTGAATGTCTGAGAGGAGCACGATCTTGAGGCTGTCCATCGAGGGAGGCAGCTGCTGGATGGGCACCTCCACAGTTTTCACAGCTGGGGGCTGGGCGGCATTCAGCAGCCCCAGCACGCTGAGCACGGCGGTCACTACCACTGCCAGGGCTGGCCTGACAGCCAGCTTCCTTGTCTTGTCAAGGCTGCCCACGGCCCGACCACTGCGCCAGGCCAAGAGCTGGGAGGCCTGCTCCATGCCACTGAGGGTACACAGGAAGAAGAGCATGATGATGTATGCCCCGAGGCAGGAGTAGGCCGCCACGGAGAAGAGATAGGGCTCCTCGGCCACTAAAAAGAGCATGGTGAAGAAACTGGAATGGGCCAGGGCCAGAAATGCCACAACAGCCATCTTCCAAAGCTGAAAACAGGTGGACTCTGCGGCTGGGGAGTGGCTGAGGTTGCTGACTGTGCTACGCCAGATGTAGAGGGAGCCAATGAGCATGAGCGAGTTGGCAAACAGGGCGAGCTGCAGGCGCAACAGCCAACGCCAGGCCCTGAGCTCGAGGCTCCCCGCCAGATAGGAGCGGGACACAATCATGGACACGAAGACAGTGCTGGCAGCCAGGGCAGCCTTTGCACCCAGGGACAGCTGCCTGAAGATCGCCATGTTCTCTGCTCCTAAAAGGGTCCCCTGCCAGTTCTGTGCGGGCGGGCTCGGGAAGGCGAGTTCCTTAGAAAGGACAGTGGCCAAGCAGAGGTTTCCAGGTCAGCTCCGCCTGCAACCAGGAACTGGCGTCAGCTTTGTGGGATATTAGAGTTTCCTTGTCCCCATTCAAAACCTGAAGGTCACTCATATCTACCCAACCCTCCTTGAATCCAAGTCACTCAAATGCCAGTCGGTTGCTACACTTTATTATTAAAATACAGAGTGGATTGTCATGTGGTGGGCAGTTCTCGTTTTCTTACTGATAGTTTTCTGAATGTTTAAAAGTTTTTCCACAGAGCATATGAACTTTTTTTTTATAATAAGAAAAACGTTATTTTAAATTAGCGGTTCTCAAAGTGTGGTCTGGGGAGACCCTTTCAGGAGGCACATTTATTCAAAATTATGTTCATAATAATACTAAGCTATAACTGTCTTTTGCATTCTCATTCTCTCATGAGTGCAGAGTGGGGTTTTCCAGAGGCTCAGTGACATGTGATGTGGCAAGACTGAATGTACCCGGCTATCATCTATTAGGACAGGTGTGAAAGACGTTTGCAAAAATGTAAAACAGTGCCACTCTTCCCCCTCAAGTTTGGGGAGAAATACTGTTATTTTTCAAAAGATATAGTTTGTTAACATATAATGATTATTTCTTAAATAATAAATATTTTAAAATTTTCTATTTTAATTTCTAGGACAAAGTGTGAGAACCGCTGTTCTATATACATGTAAACAAGGAAATTGTGGAAAGCTAGTTTGCTTGCATCTCTCCGAAGCTCTGGGCCCAGGAAGGACACCTAGACACCTGACATAAGAATTCCTGGGGTGAAGCCGGCCTCCCCGTGTAGGCTCTGGGCACCCCCCTGCTGGATGATACTGCATAACCGTTTTCCAGGGGGCTACCCTTCCCACCAGCTCCTCACCCATAAACCCTGATCTCTCTCCTCCCACAACCCTCCCAGATATTGGTTAAGATCTGCCACCACCCCCCATTTTCTCTGCCACCGTTCCCTGCAACAGTTCCCCAACTCCACCCTGGCCAGTGGTTCTCACAGCTGGGTAGCTCTCACCCCGAGGGCGGGCGGGCGGGCGGGCGCGCGCGCGCGCGCGCGCACACACACACACACACACACACACACACACACACAATGGGGAAGGGAAACCAGAAACGGAGGCAGACAGAAGTTAGCAAACACTCAATTTGAGATGACCTTTCCCTAAAACCCCAAATTAAGCTATTCTCAGCAGCTGTTTTTCAACTACTTAAAATTTTCAACTTTGATTTTAGATAAATCTATGACTTTTCTCTAAGCACTCGTTGAAAGCCTTTTATCAAGGGATGCAATTTACAAGTAAACGGGCCCAAATTTCCCCTCCTTCTACTGAAAACACGCCCAGCATCAGCCCACCCAAACTTTGGGGGAACCACAGTCCGTTCGCTAAACGTGCAGAGGGGCAGGTGCCCATTTCAGTTACCTGCCCGCCCCTCCCCGCCCCCCCCAATCTGTCCACGACTGGGATGCTGACCTCCCCAGGCAGCGGTCTGGAGGCCTCTCAGGTCCATGCTTTAGCTCTGACTAGTTAACTGAGACTGTCTTCCCGCCAATTTTGCACTCCCCCACCATCTCACCTACTTGCTCCGCCGGACCTCCCTCCAGCAACGCTGGGTGCCACTTGCAGCCTATCTCTTGCCCACCCTTGGCCTGCACCGCCAAACCCTGAAGATCGGGAAAATCCAAGCCAAAAAAGTAGGCAGCAGAGAGTGGCGAGAAGGGGACGAGATGTCTGAAAGGAGAACACCTCGAAGGAATCAATCCAACGTTCCCATCGCGGGGGCCTCATCTTGACCCCATTTTTCTCCTTCCGGAGCGCTCCGCAGCACCAGAACTGGTCAAGGGAGGGCGCCTCAAGTCACAGCCCAAGGCGCCCTCCAATGCCGAGCGTTCCTTGGATTCCCCCCCCCCCCCCGGAAACCTGCAAAGCTGGAAAGGTTTGGGCGCACCTTATCTCACCCCGTCCTTGCACCAACGGGGAAGGGGGTCCAAGCGAAAGGGGCGACCGGGGCTGAGCACGCGAGCGACAGAGCTTACCGGGGAGGACGCGCGCCCCGCCCGGCCCGCCCCCGAGGGGAGGGCCGGTCCACTGCCTGCGCTCCTCCAGCTGCCTGCCTGCCGGGGCGCGCTCCGGCGTCCCAGGCCCACGCCCTGCAGGGCCCCCGGGCGGCCGCAGCCCCCGCCCAGTCCCCCGCCAGCCTGCCACCTATCAGTGCACCCCCGCGCGGGGTCCTGTGGACTTACGCGCAGGCCGCGGGCAGAACCCAGCAGCAGCGGCACCAGCAGTAGAGAGAGAATGCGAACCACCCCCAGCAAGTCCATTCTCCAGCCTCTCTGTTCCGCAGTGGGCGCGCGGGCCAGCCGCTCCGCGTCACTTGACTTAGGACCCGTGGCCTGGCACCGCCCCTTACCGGCCCTGCTGTGGGCCCCACGCCTGCTCCGCCCCTCGCTCCGCCCCGCGACCGCGGAGCCGTGGGCGGGGGCGAGGAGGGGCCTGGGCGAACCCGGGGGCCGCGGGCGGTCGCGTGACTCCTGGATAGTGTTATCTGGATTTTGCTGGCAGCTGCCGCGGGGAGGAACCCTTTAGGCAGGCAATCAGGAGGCCTGACTGTCAGCAGCTTGATAACGCGCCCCGGGGTTGGACTTTAACAAGGGTCTCCTTGCTCCCTTGCTGCCTTGAGAGGACAGAAGGGGAAGTTGAGACCAGATACGCCTAAGCGGAGGAGATAGAATGTTAGCCCTGCGTCCGGGGCTCTCCGCAAGACTTATCCAGGGATCCGCAAAGTGTGGCCCCTGGACCAACTGCATACCTGGTACTTGTCAGAAATGAAAGTTCCAGGGCGTCACCCAGAAACGCTCAATCAGAAACTCTAGGAATGGGGTACAGAAATCTGCATTTTTACAAATGTTCCAGGTTATTCCAGTGAGAATTTGAGAGCCACTGTGCTAGATTACTGATAGTTTTAGAGGTATGGTTCAACCGTGACAAAATTTGAATACCAACCCGCAAAGCACCCGGGTTTGCAGAATTTCTACTTCATGGTTGGGTTTTGGAGGTAAGAGAAGCAACACCTCCCACCTTTCAATTTTGCACGAGTCTCCCAGCATCCTTGCAATGCAGGGAATCTGTCAAATGGGTGTGAAATAGTATTATATCTTTTTACACTTGGGAAGAAAAGGTCTCTGCAGCCTCAATTACAGAATCTTTTCCTGGCTGGTTCCCCAGGAGCTCTGAAAATTCCACTTCCCTTCACTGACACTGCAAGATTCTCAGCTTTAATGGAAACTGAGTTTCAGAGGGAATTCACTTCTATTTTTTTTCTTCAGTTTATTTATTTATTTAAAGTTTTAATTTTAATTCCGGTTAGTTAACATAGTGTTATATTAGTTTGGGTGCACAGTATAGTGATTCAACACTTCCATACATCACCCTGTGCTCATCACTACAAGTGAGCTCCTAATCCCCATCACCTAGTTAACTTACCCCCGCACCACCTCTGCTCTGGTAACCATCAAATTGTTCTCTAGAATTGAAAGTCTGTTTCTTGCTTTGTCTCTCTTATTTTTTTCCCTTTGCTTGTTTGTTTTGTTTCTTAAATTCCACATGAGTGAAATCATACGGTATTTGTCTTTCTGACTGACTTATTTTGCTTAGCACTATACTCTCTAGCTCTATCCATGTCATTGCAAATGGTAATATTTCATTCTTTATTATGGCTGAATAACATTCCATTATATATATATACACTACACCTTCTTTATCTATCAATCGATGGGCACTTCGGCTGTTTCCATATCTTGGCTATTGTAAATAATGCAGTTATAAACATATGGGTGCATGTATCCCTTTGAATCAGTGTTCATGTATTCTTGAGTAAATACCCAGTAGTCCAGTTGCTGGATCATAAGGTTGTTCTATTTTGCTTTTCTATATGTATGTGTGTGTCAGTATAAAAAACTTTTAAATATATACATATATTTAATTCTTTCCAGCTTTATTTGTTATAATTGACAGCACAAAATTCTTTTAAATATTAGATTTTGTTAACTCCTTATTTTGAAAAATAAAATGTAAGGTTAAATTATGCTATTAACAGATTCCCTCCTGAACTAAACTTTAGTTAGGCTCTTCCTGTCCATTCCAGGCCTGCATTGCCTTGTCTTAGCAAAGAATCCTGCTTAGTCAGTTTAGGGAAAATTCCCTGACTCTTGATACCTGATCAAGTTCCTCATCCCCTAATTTGACTTCTAAGTCTTTGACCTGCCCTTAGCAAGAATTTTCCGATATCCCCTGTTGTAATTTTCTACCCACAACCCCCTCACTCTGCTGGTAAGCTATAAGTCCCCAGCTGTCTTTGTTTTTGCTCTACTTAGAATTGAAACCTAAAAAATAGAAAGAAAGAATTGAAAGCTCTCTCTCTCCCCGATTACAACATCTTTTTTTTAAGGTTTTATTTATTTATGAGAGAGAGAGCGCAAGTGAGGGGAGGGGCAGAAGGAGAGGCAGATTCCCCGCTGAACAGGGAGCATGACATGTGTTTCCATCACAATCCCAAGACCCAGAGATCATGACCTGAGCCAAGGCAGACGCTTCACTTACTGAGCCACCCAGCTACCCCACATTACAACATCTTGAAGGAAGTCTTCCTTACCATTTTAACAAGTGTCAGAATAATTTTTTCTTTAACACTATTTTGTACAACTTGTGGATCCTTAAAAAAAACCTCAATTCGGTTTTTAAACGCTGGAAGAAATGACTATGGAAGTCAAGAATAGTGGTTACTTATGGGGGTGAGGAGCTGAGATTGGGACCCAGCCCATGCAGGGGCTTTTGGGGGCTGGGAGGCAAGAGAGTTTTGTTTCTTGAACTGAAAGGTGGTTACAAGGGTTTTCTCCATAATATAACTCATTAAGTCATGTATTTGTTTTGTATCACTTTCTGTATCTGTTTTTAAAATAAGTTAAAAAGTTATATTTTACTTTTAAAAATGTTTCAAAAACCTTTTGTATTATGTAACAAAATAGCTAAAATTCCATTTGTTCATGCCTTTCTCTTTTCCCACTGGGCATTTCCTTGAGAAACTGAGAAATAGTCACTGGCTCTCCCTTCTCAGGTTCTTCTCATGCCTGAAACACCGACTGCTTCTCCTTGTATGGTGAAGTCCTTTTCAAACCCTGCAACCTGGGTCCAGTACTGAAAAGCAAGGTCTTTGGAAGCTGACACACCTGGATTAAAATTCCAAGTATGCCACTTAATATCTATGTGACTGTGGGCAAGTTACTTAACTTCTCTGAGCTTCAGTTCCTTCATTGGTAAAATAGTATCATTCTTCATTGGTAAATTGGTAGATCATTTTCTTCATTGGTAAAATAATATCAAACTCACAGGGTAGTTGGGGAAGTGAGCAGAGGTGATGACTACAAGACATTTGGCACATACAGAGTGTTAGTAGGACAGTTGATGAAGTCAGAATTAGGCCTGTAAGTTAATTTCTTGAGTTCGATAAGGGTACAAAGTCTGAAGATTAAATAATAGTTTTGTATTAATTTATTGATTTGGATACTCACACTGTGGTTATATAAGAGGATGTCTTTGTTTTTAGGAAACAAAAGGGCATCACCTTTGCAACTCTCAAACAGTTCAGGAAAAATGAGTGTATACCTACATGTGGAAGAGTAAAGCAAATATAAAACGTTGACATTTGGGGACTCAAACAAGGAATTCTTTGTACTGTTTTTTCAACTTTTTTCTAAGTCTGAGTTATTGCAAAATGAAGTTAAAAAAATTTTTTTTAATCCTTAGCACATGGCAGATTCAGTTTTTCCCACTCTCCCAGCTTATAGGCGCAAGGTGATAATATACAGCAGGCATTCTTAACTGAATTGAGGCACAGTGGTTGACAAAGGCCAGCTGCCCAGATCTGGCCTGCTGCCTATTTTTGTATGGCCTGTTTGTTAAGAATTATGTTTATATTTTTAAATGGTTGGGGGGAAAAAAAATCAAAAGAAGAATGATATTTTGTGACATTCAAAAACAATATGAGATTCCAGTGTCAGTGTCCACAAATAAAATTGTATTCGAACACAGCCACTTCCCATCCTCCACGTTTTATGTATAACTGCTTTTGCCTACTGGCAGAGGGGAGTCAGCAAAGCAGAGACCTTAAGGCCCATGAAACCTACAAGGCTTTTTATCTGGCACTTTACAGTAAAAGCTTGCCCAGGGAGTATAGATTGTAGTTTGTTTCTGAGATTTGAGTACTTGCTTTTGTGTTGTAGCCGAGCTGACTGCTTTATCAGCAGTGTGTCACTTCTGCCTCACAATCCAAGTTGCATGTTGTTATCCACATTTCATGGAAGAGAAAACTGAGACAGAGAGGAGTTAAATGACTCGCCACAGAGCTAGAAGGTAATGGAGGCTCTAAAGTCATATTGCCTGACTTTAGAACATGAGTTATTTTTACAAAGCTGGGCTTCTGGCTATATTTTTTAGTTCCTGTTCAAGTGTGCACATAGAGTTTCCTGGGATATAAAGCCTCCTGCTCTGGGTTGTGAGGGATATGAAATGACCACGAGAAGTCTGTTGCCCTGTAGGGATAGGGACTCATATCCTGCAAGAAAGATGTTCACATACACAATTAAATATGGTGCATGCTAGGGACGCCTGGGTGGCTCAGTCAGTTAAGCGTCTGTCTTAGGCTCAGGTCATGATCCCAGGGTCCTGGGATTGAGTCCGTTATCCAGCTCCCTGCTCAGCGGGGAGTCTGCTTCTCTCTGTCCCTCTGCCCCTCCCCCCCGCTCATGCTCATCTCTTTCTGTCTCTGTCTCTCTTTCTCTCACTCTCTCTCAAATAAATAAATAAAATCTTAAAAAAAAAAAAACCTATAGGGACGTCTGAGTGGCTCAGTCAGTTAAGTGTCTGCCTTTGGCTCAGGTCATGATCTCAGGGTCCTGGGATCGAGTCCTGCATTGGGCTCCTCACTCAGCAGAGAGCCTGCTTCTCCCTCGGCCCCCCTGCTTGTGCTCGCTCTCTCTCTCACAAATAAATAAATAAAATGTTTAAAAAACAAATATGGTGCATGCTCTAATATAGACCAGTGATACTCAGTGTGGTCCAAGTACCAGTGGCGTGAAATAGGTTCAGAAATTCAGAGTAGGTCTTTAGAAACTTGTAGCAATTTGAGAAAGTTTGTCAGGTGAATCAAATAATGCAAAAAGAAGATGTGAATTTTGTAAGTCTGTTTTTATTTCCTTTCCTGGTTATTGACTTTTATTGTATTTTTACAGCAGGATCAGTCCTTGAAACATGGGGAAAAGCACTGATAAACCACAGAAACAAAACTTATCCTTCACCAAAGGTAGTTTGAGAAGCACAGAGCCCAGATCTGTAGCCTAAGAACAATGAAGGAGAGAGAGATGTGTGGCCCAATAAAACAGATGAAAATCCTATTTTTCTATGCTAACAGGGCTTTGTGCACAGGAGAATGCATCTCAACCCCTTTGACCAATCTAGTTCCCCTGACGGTCTTAACAAAGCTTTGCTATTCAGTAAATTTCAAGTCCTTATGTCAGTTCTGACCTGTATTTCAGCATAAAAAGTTAACAAACTTTACTTTTCTAGTATTTAGAAAATTCTATTAAAATACTTGTAATTTGGAATAGCTTTTAGGAGTATTAAATGATATATGTTAAAGGCAAGGAAAAAAACAAAGCCTCCGCTAAAAAGACATGACACCTAAATACAGTGCACGATCTCAGACCAGAGAGGGAAAAGAGCTAAACAAGACATTATTGGGATAATTAACGAAAGTTGAATATAGACTATGGATTAAAAAATAATATTGTATCAATAATAAAATTCCTAATTTTGATAATGATACTGTGGCTATGTTCTTAGGAAATACACTGAAACATTTAGGCGTAAAGGGGTATAATTTACTCTCAAATGGTAATAATAGTATGTATCTATATATATAATTATATATTACACATAGTATACACATAGATTACATCTATGATGAGACAGCAAATTATGGAACAAATAAGGCAAAATATTAACTATTGATAAATTAGGAATAGGGCATCCAGGAATTCTTATGTCAAAATACAAAGCTATTTAAAAATAGAAAAACAAAGTCTCTAGCCTACAGATGTGGATAGCTCTGCTGTGGAGCAAATCGTTGTCTTTCTCCTGTCTTTAAGTTTTCTGACATAGAAAGTCCTGAGACTTGTATCCTGGGGTTAGGTTGTGCAGCCCACTGATGGGTATGGTTATGAAATGATAAAAAGGTAAAATTGTGAGATAATTGGCCAATGGTTTGTCCACAGTTCCAATAAAAGTCGGCAACTGTGTATCAGGCACTGGATGACGCCGTACGGCAGTCATAAGGTTTGGGGTGTTCTTGTCCCCTGTCCCCATGTCCTTAGGTTTGGGGTGTTCTTGTCCCTTGTCCCCATGTCCTTAGGTTTGGGGTGTTCTTGTCCCTTGTCCCCATGTCCTTAGGTTTGGGGTGTTCTTGTCCCTTGTCCCCATGTCCTTAGGTTTGGGGTGTTCTTGTCCCTTGTCCCCATGTCCTTTGTCTCCCTTTGAGGAGTTTGAGATGTCTAGAAACAAAATGCCCCAAGTGAGACCTGACTTTGGGGAGAAAAATTGATGACTTTGTTTTAGACACTTTGTTCTCCTATCTTCATTCTGTCACCTTATTGTCAACAGCATCTGCTTCCCAGGATATCTCAGCTGCACTTTTTGGGAGTGTTTCTTTCCCTCTCATGTTTGGTCTAGGCGTGTTGTTTCTTCTTCAGGGGCCTGTGGAGTTGGCCCACCGTCTCTGTCTTCACAGCCACATCTGTGGCTGTGGCTCACTTCTCTGAAAGATCAGAGTCATTTGCTAGCTCCATTGGAGGTTGCAACCAGCTGTGGCCAGAATGCCTATTTGTTCTGACAACGACCATGTTGGTCCATCAGTGTCTCACATTCTGTGCAATTGCTAGAGTTGTCAACATTTAATCAGGGGGATTTATATAATATGGATTTCCAGTTTCTCTTCGAAGATCAGAAGGTCTCATGACACCAGATCCTTGGCCCCTTCAGGGTAACAGTGGTCAGAGATCTGCACTGGGACATTCTTTAGGCAGGGCTGGCCCCTCTAGTAGGCAACATTCTCTATCCATCTGGTTCACTTCACTTTTGACATAACTGAACATCCCCGTGAGATATTTCATTTTGTGACTCCTAGGTCAGAGAGTATCAGTGGTAATGTGATCACAGTCTATATAATTGCTGTATCAAACCCATCTCAGTGACATCACAGATTCACTAATCACCTGTCCCTCGAGCCTTAGGCTGCCTGCGCCAGACTAGATTAGTGCCGTCGACTGAATGTTGGTGTCTCCACCCCCAAAGTCCTGTGTTGGAAGCTAATCCGCCATGTGAGGGTATTGGAAGGTGGAGTCTTTGGGGGTTATTTGCATGATTAGGTCATGAGAACAGGACTCTCATGAATGTGATTCACGCCCTTATAGAAGAGACTTCAGGAAGCTCCCTGGCCCCTTGCACCATGTGAGGACGCAGTGATAAGACGGCTATCCATGAATCAGAAAGTGGGCTCTCACAGAACCAAATCTGGTAGCACCTTAATCTTGGACTTCTCAGCCCCTAGAACTGTGAGAAGTCGATTCCTGCCTTTAGAAGCCACCCACTCTGTGGCAGCCGGAGCAGTTTAAGATGGTTACCCAGCCCTCTTTGGGGCCCACACAGGACTCTGTCCATGTCTCCAATCCAGCTCTAATGGGAGGGTCATTGAAGGCTTACTTCTCTGTCTTCTCCAGACTTTGAGTTCTCTGAGGGAAAATTTGATAATCTTTTCTCTAATACGTACCTGGCACACAATAGTTCACTATAGGTTTACGTAACGAATAAAAAACAATGATGTCTTATCTCTACTCAACTTGCAGTCCCTCATGGTCAAGGACGTATGTTTGATTCAACTTTGCATTCCAGCACCAAGTGCAGGACCTGCTATAAGGTAGATGCTGAACAGAGCTTTGAAAGAATGAATAAATTGGTGATACAAAAGAGAATTTGTCATTAAAGTCACATGGGGGAACACTGGCTCCTATAATGAGGAGACACTGGTAGACCTAGCTCTGTTGGGGCTGAACAGCCCCATAAGCAGGGGTCAGCCGCACAAGACAGTGCTTGGTTTCACTTCCTTCTACAAGTTGTGTTGAATTAAAATGGGAAGCAATTGTTCTCCCCACCTCCACCTGCCCACCCACAACCTCACTCCTCAAAGGCAACACATCGCATCTTTGCTGTCCCATACTCCCCCCCCCCCCCCACTCTTCATACTCAAGCCCCGGTGTCCTTCTTTCAGTCTTTCGTATCCTTCATGTCTCATCCCCTAGGGTTACCTTCTGCGGGGTTGGCAGGTTGGCTGCAATATGTGGAGGTTGCCTGGGATCCAGGCAGCTCCCAAAGATTTCCCAAACCCCACTGTCAAAGCAGAGTGGCCTGGAAGTGGCATAGAGCTGCCAGACCTGGAAGGGCTTGGCCAAGGGTAATGAGAAATGACTCCTCCATGGTGACCAACCAGGACCAAACGATTTCAGCAGAGGTCACAGCTTCCATTGGACTTAATGGGAGTGGGAGGCCCCAGCGGACTGGGCACACTCCACTCCCAACTCAGCTCTCTCCACAGCCTCCTTCCCTCCATTCAGAAGGGATAGTTCAAAAAGTTTTTTTTTTCAAATAACAAGTAACTATAACATAATATCTTGAAAAAATATACAGCATAAAAAAATGTTGCAGTGGGCATCCTTGTGGTCATTCCCACCCCCTCATCCCCATGGACTCTCTCCCAATTCCATGCCCTTCCTTCTACCTTACAGGAAGCCACTTTCCAAAGTCTTGGTTTACAGTTCCTTTCTCGTTATGGTTTTACCCTGTGTGTTTGTATGAACCAGACCATATTGTTTGCATTCCTAAAGAATATTTTGTGTACTTCAGCATATTTTTAAATTCTAGACAAATGCAATCACTCTGCATTTGTTTGTTTGAGATTGTTTAGATTGAACTGTTGTTATGTGTGGCTGGGTTTCTTTCATTTTTTTCCCTGCTGTAAAATGTTCTTCTATGCACACATACTCAAAAAAAATCACTCTTCTGCTTATTGGATAGGTTATTTCTGCTTCCTGCCAGCTGTTGTATCTTGCCAAAAACACGTATTACTTATAAAAAAGAATGAAATGGAGAAAATGGACACAACCCCAGCAAAGTAATCAAAATGAACATCGCTGATAAAGGCAGACATTGTGTTCCTCCCATGTGACACCTGAGAAGGATGCAATATCACTTCTGTGGTGTTCAAGTCAAAAGCATTTAATATGTATCTAATCATGAGGAAATACCAGAGAAACACCAATGAATAAATAGACTTCTAAAAATAGACTTTATTTGTTAGAGCAATTTTAGATTTGCAGCAAGATTGAGTACAAGGTACAGAGATTTTCCATATACTGCCCAGCCCCCCCGTGGTTCACAACCCGCTGGGGAGCTTCCTGGGTGAAATCTGACACTGAATGCGAGGGGAGGGGGCAGGGAAAGATGGAAGAAAAAGGCGGGCCACTCCAGGTGGGTGGATAGCAGTTTTAATGGCAAAAGGAACTTACACACAAAGGCTTGTCTTGGGCGGCAGCATCAGCATCAACATTGGATCCCCGCACCTGCCCACCACATCTGAAGTTTATAAAGAGGACTTACATGGGCTTAGTCAAGTATAGTGTGCAGGTGTTCTCAACACCACATCACTATCCCAAGGCTGTGTCCTTGGAGTAGCTTGTGGGAGCAGGAAAGGCATGGGGAACCCACATTCCAAAGAAGGGAGTGGGTGAGTCACCTTCCATGTTCAACTCACAGGTTGATAGGCAGTCATGTCTTTTTGATGACCTCCCCCAACACCCCTGCCTCCACATATGCACAGCCTTCTCCAATATCAAAATTCTGCACCAGAGTGGCACATTTGTTACAATCAGTGAAGCTACATTAACACATCATCACCCAAAGTCCACAGCTTACATTAGGGCTCACTCTTGGTGTCGTACATTGCATGGGTTTTGACAATTGTATGATGACACTTATCCACCATTATAGTTTTGCTGCCCTAAACATTGTTCTGTGCCCATTGATCCGTGTCCCCCCAATGCCTGGCAACCACTGATCCTTTCACTGCCTGCCTTCATAGTTTTGCCTTTTCCAGAAGGTCATACAGTTGTAATCATATAGTATGTAGCCTTTTCATCTTGGCTTCTTTCACTTAGTAAAATGCGTTTACATTTCCTCCATGTCTGTCTGTGGCAGGATGGCTCATTTCTTGTTAATGCTGAATAATGTTCCATTGTCTGGATAAATTATACAGTTTCTTTATCCGTTCACTTATTGAAGGACATCTTGTTTGCTTCCAAGTCTTCGTGGTTATGAATAAAACTGCTGTCAACATTTGTGTACAGGTCTTTGTGTGCACATAAATTTTTCACTCATGTCAGTAAATACTAACAAGAGCAATTGATTGCTGGATGGTGTGGTAAGAGTATGTTCAGTTTGGTAAGAAATTGCCAAACTGTCTTCCAAAGTGGCTGTGCCATTTTGCATTCTCACAGCAATGGACAAGAGTTCCTGCTGCTCCACATCCTTGTCAGCATTTGGTGTTGTCAGTATTTTGGATTTTGGCCATTCTAATAGTTGTTTGCGGCTCGCATTGTTGTTTTGGCCTGTATTCTTGAAAAATGTCAATGGCATAATGAGAAAAGCTGAAGAAAAGAAAAGCTAAAAGATTAGAGACCACTACATTGTGGAGACAAATAGATACAATACATAATTCTGGACTACACTCTGTTCATGGAGGGGAAAAACATAAAAGACATTATTAGGACAATTGACAAGACTGGAATAGGGAATGTAGATTAAATTATTCTATTAATATGAAATTTCCTGGATTTGACTATTGTCTAATTTTGTTTTTAGGACCTACAAACTGAAAGATTAAGGGTCAGGTAGGCTTAATGTATGCAACCTGCTTGCAAATGATTCAGGAAAAAAATATATAGATAAATTTAAAGAAAGGAAATGTGGCATAATATTAGCAATTTGGAATGTGGATCATGGATACATAAGAGTTGTTTGTACTATCCTTGCAACTTTTCTGCAAATTACTTAAAAAATAAAAAGTTTAAAGAATTAGAAAAATAATAGTTCTGCCTTTAACATTCCATCTATATCTTTTGATGCACACACACATTTCTCGATCAATATTCTGAAGAGTGGAATCGCGGGGTCAAGGTGTGTGCGTCTTCAACTTGATCAGCTAAATAGCTTACAAAGTGCCACTGACATCCTTATTAATTTTATTTATTCTTCCTCTCACTGAAATGTAAGGTCGTTGGCAGTGTTATCAAAGTGTAGGTCTTGGGCCCTCAGCATCAGCCTCACCAGGGTGCTGGTTAGAACTGCAAATCCTCAGACCCTCACTCCAGACTTGCTGAGTCAAAAACGCTGAGAGCACGGCCTAAAAATCTGCGTTTTCACAAGTCTTCTAAGTGATGAGAAAGTTTAAGTCGCGCTGTGATCCGTTAGGGCCGCGCCTGGCTTGCAGGCCGCCAGCTCCAAACAGATGAACAGTGGAGCCCGGGAGCCCGGGGGCCCGGGTTAGACGACGCAGAACCAGAGGGCAGCGCGCCATCCCCAGGGCACCGTCCCCGCGCCGGCAGCTTGTCCCGGACCCCCCGGCTGGGTGGGGAAGGGCTGCAGGACGGGGCGGGCCGGAGGCTGCTGTCCCCGCCTCCCAAGCCTTGGGCTCGCCGCGTTGCGCAGTCCTCCGCCTTCCTTGCCTTCTCGTCCCCCTCCTTCCTTCTTTCCTTCCTTCCTTCCGCCGGGCGCGATGGAGCCGGGGCGCGGGGCTGCCGCGGCGCTGCTGGCGCTGCTGTGCGCGGGCTGTGTGCTGCGCTGCGGGCGCGCCCAGTACGAGCGCTACAGCTTCCGCAGCTTCCCGCGGGACGAGCTGATGCCGCTCGAGTCGGCCTACCGGCACGCGCTGGACCAATACAGCGGCGAGCACTGGGCGGAGAGCGTGGGCTACCTGGAGATCAGCCTGCGGCTGCACCGCCTGCTACGCGACAGCGAGGCCTTCTGCCACCGCAACTGCAGCGCGGTGCCCCAGCCCGAGCCCGCCGCCGGCCTCGCCCACTACCCCGAGCTGCGCCTCTTCGGGGGCCTGCTGCGCCGCGCGCACTGCCTCAAGCGCTGCAAGCAGGGCCTGCCAGCCTTCCGCCAGTCGCAGCCCAGCCGCGAAGTGCTGGCCGACTTCCAACGCCGGGAGCCCTACAAGTTCCTGCAGTTCGCCTACTTCAAGGCAAGTCGGCCCGCTCCGCCCCCAGGCCCGGGCTCCGCCCCCAGGCCCGGGCTCCGCCCCTCCCTCTGGGGCAGCCCCGCACCGCCTTTTCCGATTCAGCCTACTCCCACCCGGCGTTGCTCAAGGAAGCTTCCAAATTCTGTCCCTCCCTTCATCTTAAATAGGGATGAAAATACTTTTCTGGAAGGGTTATTCTGGAGCAGAGAATACGTACACAGAGCGTCTAGCCATCCAACAGTGCCTGATAAATGTTACCTGTTATTTGAAGACAGACTCGTCTTTTCTGTACATATCATTAAAACCCCTTTTTCTCAAGTAAGCGGTGACTTTCAGTAATGGAGGGGAAGAGGACCTGAGTTGCCGGCTAGTTCCCTTTAAAGAGGAGGAAGTTGAGGCCAGGACAGGGCAGGGGCTTTTCGGGAGCACACACCCTGCCTAGAGGAGCAGAACTGTGCATTGTGATTCATCAGGATTGGTCCCGGCTCTCTTTCATCTAGAATTTAACACAGTTGTCTTCCTCCTTCTTTGTGGCTGCTTAAATTCTGTGATTGCTAGGGTGCCTGGGTGGCTCAGTTGGTTAAGCGACTGCCTTCCGCTCAGGTCATGATCCTGGAGTCCGAGGATCGCGTCCCACGTCGGGCTCCGTGCTCAGCAGGGAGTCTGCTTCTCCCTCTGACCCTCTTCCCTCTCGTGCTGTCTATCTCTCATTCTCTCTCTCTCAAATAAATAAATAATATCTTTAAAAAAAATTCTGTGATTGCTGGCTAAAAATAGCCACAAATTGCAGTTCTTGATCCTTGGAGTCCTTTCTCTGGGGACCCGCAAATTTTAAGAATGGGCTGAATGCCCTGTTCCTGGATAAAGCGACTTTATCTTGGCGGATCCTTACCAGGTTTTGCCAAGAAAGCCCTCTCAAAGTCCAGTTTCTACTTTATCTAATTAAAAGCGATTTTTAAAGGAATATATTGCATTTATTTTAATGACTACAAAAATAGATTCATGGCATATTCCAGACTCTGGAGGTAGAAGTTGTTTTGTTTTGAAACTTTGCTTTGAGTCTTTGGACTGCAAGTCTGTTTTTCATATTTCTGAAACAGAGCCACCTTATGTTGTTGCATTCATAAGAGCAGTAAAAAAGCACAAAACCCTAAATAGGTGAAAAGCTGTTATTTCTGTGCTTACATTTTATAAAGTATCGGTTTTGTGAATGTTTGTCCTGGCAATAAAAAAAATGGTTTTAAAATAGAACCAGGAGATAAGATTAATAAAGCTCCAGGACATTGAAAAATGGTTGGCTCTTAAGGGACTGTGTTTTAAGCTAAAAATGGCTCATTTAATTCTTTTTTGTGTAGCTTTTGCCAGATACTGTCTGAACCAAATTTGTTTTATAATCAAGGGGGAAATGTTTTATTTTTTAAAACTGGAGGATAGTAGAAGCTGATTTATCTACAGATGAATTTGAAACAAGTGATATAGGGAGGAGGGGAAGAGTATTTTACTTAATGTGACCAGAAGGCAAAGGTTTTCTCCTTCATGATGGTGTCCTCAAAGGTCAGGATGGTCACAGCTATTCTTCAAAACCTCTCACCGGTCTTGTAACAATCACTTACTTAAAGTAGGTGAAATGCCATCTGTCTTGGTATTTTGAGATCTCTTAAAGGACAGGAAAGGTTTAGGATTTTGTTAGTAAGCCAGGATCTTCAGTTAGTTGCTTCAGCTGAAAGTCACTGAAGAAATGATTTGAGGTTGTGTTACTGTATGGTTTATTTTTTTCCTTAATGATGTTTCTGTTGTCCAACTCGGTGTGTGGGTATGAGGACATGATTGGTGGCAGGCACATACACTGTGCCGGGCACCCGAAGGCTGGAGGCTGGTGCCGGAGACAAAGCTGTCTGCTGTGGCAGGGCTGAGCAGTGTTCTTGTGCTGCCCTGGTTTGCAGGCCTCCGTTTCACTGATTAAGGACAGATGTCTCAGTTGAACACACGGGTGGGGATGGTGGGTTTGGCCTGTCAGAGGGAGGTAAAGACGCACGGATGTGTGGTCTTGCAGAGAAGGTGCTCCTGGTGGGTAGCCCTGAAGCCCACCATAGGGGTTTATGTCATCAGCCCATCTTAGGTCCACACCATCAGCTGTGGGTTCCCTCCGGGGCTGCATCTCTGTGAAATGCCCATCTTCCCCGTAGGCCGAGCAAAAAGTGTGCCCCCATGCTTGATCAAATCTTTAATGACTGTTAAACTCTGAGCGGGTAGAGCTGGCCCCCTCCCAGGCACTCCTACCCCCCACCTTGCCTGGACAAGGACTCTGTCTCCCCACCCCCACCCCTACCCCTAGCCACAGGGCCTGCCACCACATTGAGGTCGATTTAGGAGTAGCTTGTTTGGTAGGTAGCTGGGGTCCTCTCATGCAGGTGGCTGTCTCTCCAGAGTACCTGGGAGGGTAGTGCTCCCACCAGCTTCTCCAGAACCTACCTGGCTTTCTGTCAGCAGGTTAGCTGCCAAGATGTGGCTCCATGTTCCAGCTGGCAGGGCCCAAGCGGAAGTGAATAAATCACCCTTTCCTCTCCAGGAAGGGGTTCTGTTTTGTTAAAACTCAGGTCCTAAGTTAGAGGCCTTAAAAATCCCTTTCTGTGCCCCTTTTCTAAGTGCTCTTCTGAGAATTAGACAATCGCAGTTCATTGGCAAATGCTTTAGAGGGCTGCATTCGTACGTCCTCCCCTCCTTGTAGCTGGCAGACTAGCCTTTTTCTGGCCAGGGGTGTAAGGCGTTCTGTAGAACTCTTTGAAAGGCATTCCCACATAGGCCACTGACTGGCGCTTCCAGAACATCAGCACTGACACCTGGGAGTTTGCCCTCATTACTACCCAGCCCTTCTCCAGTGCAGCCGCTGCCTTGTCTCCACGTGACTCAGCACCAGTCCTGTTTCATACAGATAATCTGCTACCGTCTGATTCTCAGAAATCCAGAATGTACCAGATATTCCTTTATTTTCTCTCTAATTCCCTAATTCCCACCTCTGAGCGTTGCTCTGGATTGGCTGGAGGAGTCTCTGTGCACATGTAGGGTGCCTTCCCTTCTCCCACAGCATGTCATGCCATGATTCCAGGGGATAGCCAGAGACAGCACATTAGCGCGGGGGCCCACTGCTTGTTGGCCAAGTGTCCACACAGGGAGGTGTCCGTATCGCTCTAGCCCATACCCCCCAACACACGGTTCCCCCCAGAGGACCTCTGCCCTCTGGGCACTGTCCACAAGGGGGCCAGACCTGAAGCTCCAGGGCCAGAGACCTTAATCGAGGTTGCTGAGAGATACATGGAAGCATACTGGAGTGTATCACACATGGAGGCAGGGTTTTCTTCCCCTGTTTTTGCTCATTGTTACAGACCCACTTTCTAGGATAGCACCTGGCGTGTAGGAGGCTCTCGACAAATGTGTGCTGAGTGAACAGATGAGTGCATGGTGGTGGGGGTCATCAAGAATGGTAAAGCAGGAGGTTCTGTGAGAGACTTGGGAAAATAGTTATATATTTGGAGATATATCATATATATATATTTCCACTATATATATATTGGAAAATATTAATATATTTTTCCAGCAGAAAAGGTGTGGTGTAGTCCCACTGGGTAATTAGAGGGATGTTGAAAGGTGATTATTTACAAAGGCTAGTAATGGTGGATGTGACTCCCCCTGGGCCAAAAAGGGCACTGGAGAGGAAAGTTCCAGGAAGCAGGAAGGAGCGAGACTATCCAGAGAGGGCCACCTCGAGAGGAGCTGTGACCTTCAGTTAAGGGCCAATAGCGGCCCAAGGTGACTGAAAGGAGGGAGCCAGGAGATTAAGTAACCCAACTTACCCCCTTGCCTTCCTTCGGGCTCCCACTGGGGCTCCTCACTGGTGAACCCCATTGGAAGCTGGAGAGCAAGAGAGTGCAAGGCTTGATGGGCCATGGAAGTCACTGAACCCTCAACTGGAAGCATTGTGTTGAAACACAGAGTTACATGAAGGACTGAACATTTCTTGTTTTGCAAAAATCACTGCTCGTCCTCCATTGAGTAGAGCTCCTCTTACTTTGTTGTACTCAGGCGAATAATCTTCCAAAAGCCATTGCTGCTGCTCACACCTTTCTACTGAAGCATCCTGATGATGAAATGATGAAGAGAAACATGGCGTATTACAAGAGCTTGCCTGATGCCGAGGACTACATTAAGGACTTGGAAACCAAGTCATTCGAGGTATATTTGGGTTTTTACACAGCAAGGTAGCTGCAGTGTGAGTGGCTAAAGAAGTGGATCTTGATGAATAGCTATTGACATCTAAGGACCTCTAATGGTTTTTGATGGCATTGATGAATATTATGACAATGGAAATGATTGACTTTTTAGCACAAAGTTGACCCATTTGAGAATGAGGTTTTATGTTCCATGATGCACTTAAAGCCACGTTTCCTTTAAATGCTGTATTTTAGAAATAAGGTCATTTTGGGGTGCCTGGGTGGCTCAGTCAGTTAAGTGTCTGACTCTTGATTTCTGCTCAGGTCATGATCTCAGGGTCGTGAGAGCAAGCCCCATGTCAGGCTCCTCGCTCAGTGGGGAGTCTGCTTGGGATGCTCTCTCTTTCTCTCCCTCTGTCCCCCTCCACTCCTGCTCTCCCTCCCTCTATAAAATAAATAAATAAACCTTTTTTTTAAAGAAATAAGGTCATTTGATCATTTAGTTTTAAGATAGAGGAATAAATACATGTCTTGGAGATCATCCAAAAATGACCAAGAATACAAGAAACAGGAGCATAAGTTTCCATTTCTGATGAAACTAGAAGACACATCTTTTTACACACACACACACACACACACACACACACACACACCGTATGTATTGAGGTGGAAAGGGAATCGAGGATCTTGGAGGACTGACTTGACAGATTAGAGGCTACTACTGAAATCTAAGCATCTGTGAAGGGGAGTCTGATGGGATTGAATGAGGAAGACTAACTCCTTTGAGCACTTACTGTTGTCCAGATCTATTGAGTTTGGATGCCAGGGGCATGGGTACCAAGGAAGGGTTAGGGCAGGGTTGAAAACAGTGGGATGTGTTGAAAGTATCCAAGGACTGACTTTAGGGTTACCAGTCGTGTGACCAGACTGCAAACTTACTTTGTCATTGGTGGTGACCCTCAAATATAGGATGCAGGGTCTCTATTCTGGTGGCCCTTCAGTTTTCCAGGGAAGAATTCTCCAGCCTTTTGCAGGACTAGTGAAGTGTCATGCTTGTCTGCCTGTGTCCGAGAGCCAGTCTGGGGAGAGGGGTGGGGCCCTCATAGCTGAGTCAGAGACTTTACCTGCTTCTTGGTTCTTAGCCTCATGCCTCAACTCTTGCTCTGCTCTGCCTGATCCCTGACCCTACAGCCTTTATAGATAGAGAGTCTCTAGAATAAATCACCAGTCTCTGGTGAGGAGCAGCTTTGGGAGGTGGGATCCCTTGGGTGCACAGATGGGTGGGGCTCCAACAGCCCTGTTCAGACTTTCAGCCCTGCCTTCTGTTCTGGGCCTAGCACCAGTCTCTGTGGTCGCTAGTGCCTGCAAATGCCGACAGGTGTGTGATGTAGTGGAGTGCATAGTGGGGGAGGGGAGGTCGCTTCCCCCCAGACCCTCCTCTGTGATTATTTGGCTTTCTGTCCTTCCAAAAGTTGAAATGTCTTGCCTGCTGCTGGCCCTTTTTCCATTCTCCCGTGAAAAGGATTTCTGCCTGTGGTTTTCACTGGGCCTGGGGAGCAGAGCTGAGTGCTCATGGTCAGTGCACTGTGCCTAACTCCTTCCCTCTTTGGAGTCCTGCCAGGTGTGGTGGGGCTGCCCGGCTGTGTGCCCAGGGCTCCCCCTGCCATGCATGGCTTTCTTCTTGCCGCCGCCACCCTGCCGCCCCTGCAGAGCCAGCTGCCTGACGTTGCTGCTCGTTTTCCCAGCCTCTAGGCAAGTGGTTCAGTTCTCTGCCTGCCTGATTTCCAGGGGATGCTGCCTGCCCAGGAGGTCTAGGGGAGATCACCCTCTCTCCCTGACACCTTAAGCTTGGTGAAGAGTTCCGGTCTGAGGGGTGGTCCTTAGACACCCCCATTCTGGAGCAGCTGAAAAGGAGCTCTAAATGGAGTGTGCCACGCTTATTTCCAGGCCTGTTCTGGACCCTCCACGTGAGCAGGGTCGTGCATGTGCCCAAGATCTCTACTTATTTCTTGTGAGACCAAGCAGCTTCCTCAGCCTTCGTTACCTCTCTTTTATCTGGTCCAGTCAACAGGTAGCAGAAATTTCTTGAAGTTCCACCATCCAGCCCATGGCCGCCCCCCTAGTAACTAGTACTAATGCTTGGCATTCCTATTTTATACTTAACTGTTGGGGGAAGTGTATCTGGCACCCGCTCTAAAGCTTATATCTTTTCTCTGCTTCAGTTTTGAAGATCAGCTTTATTGAAGTAGAACTTATTTAAAATTTATTTACCAGTTTTAAGTATATAACTCGATGAGTTTTGGTAAAGGTATGCGAGTATGTAACCACCACCATAGTCACAACATAGAATATTTTCATCTCCCCTTCCCAGTCAAGCATTTGTCCCAACCCCTCACCTTCGGAGGCCACTGCCCTGATTTCTGTCACTCTAGCTTTTCTTTTTTTCTTGATTTGAATTTGATTTTATTATCAAGCACCTCCTACTTTTTGAATTAAATTAAATAAGAAGTGTGCCATTGTACATAGGATAGAAAAAGCTAGATATAAGTCAGTTCCTGGCTGGCCTCATCTTTAAGTAAGGGTCAGCGTGGTTTCCTTGGGACCAATGAGAGTGGAATTCCACGGTGGTCTGACTCCTTTCAGTTGGACGGCCTGCCTTCTTCCTGTCTGGGAGCTTCACCCACCTCTTCTTGCTTTCCAGAGCCTGTTCATCCGGGCGGTGCGGGCCTACAACGGCGAGAACTGGAGGACGGCCGTCACGGACATGGAGCTGGCCCTTCCCGATTTCTTCAAAGCCTTTTACGAGTGTCTCGCAGCCTGCGAGGGCTCCAGGGAGATCAAGGACTTCAAGGATTTCTATCTTTCCATCGCAGGTTGGTGGCGGGCAGTATTACACACGTGAATGGGACAGCTGCCCTGTGGCATCCGCATGCCTTCCTGGTGGCTTGAGTGACTCCAAGGAACTTTTTTTTTTAAGATTTTATTTCTATATTTGACACACAGAGAGAGCAAGGGAGCGAGCACAAGTAGGCAGAGTGGTAGATAGAGGGAGAGGGAGAGGCAGACTCCCCGCTGAGCAGGGAGCCCGATGGGGGGCTCAATCCCAGGACCCTGGGATCATGACCTGAGCCAAAGGCAGATGGTCAACGGACTGAACCACCCAGGCGCCCCTCCAAGAAACTTTTGAGCTTTAGTGTGAATGGTGGCTGGGGAGGTAATATGTAACCCACACGTCCAGCCTTTGATTTAGTAGGGGTTTCTGGAAAAACACCTGAGTATGGTGTTTAATCAAGCACAGGTCTGGAAAGGGGGTCCAGCAGATCAGCCCTGCCTGGTTACAGATCCCCCACAGGCTTTTGGAAAAATAAAAATGGGCCCAAGAGCAACTCATGACTCACGTTATATAAAACGTTACTAGTTTAGCCACCCTTAAGAGTGCAGTCCAGTGGCATATAATACATGCGCATTGATGTGCGGCCACCTCTGCTGTCCATCTCCACCACCCATCATTTCATCTTCCCAAACGGATGTTCTGCACCCACTAAACACCATCTCCCCATCCTTCTGCCCATAGCCCCTGACAACCACCACTCTGCTTTCTGTCTCTGTGAATTGGACTACCCCATGTACCTTGGATACGTAGAATCCTGTAGCATTTGTCCTTTTGTGACTGGCTTATTTCACTCAGCAAAACGTCTTCCAGCCTCAGAAATAATGTAGCAAATTGGTTGTCTTTTAAATCTCTTTTAACTGGTAGGTTCTTCCTCTATGTCTATTTTGCCCCCGTGGCTATTGAAAAAAACCAGATCATTCGCCCTGTAGAGATTCCCATAGTCTGGATTTTGCTAATTGTATCCCCTTGGTCCGCTGTTCTCTTTATTTCTTATAACTTTGTAGCTGGATGTAGAGGCTTGATCGGGCTCAGGTTTGATTTTCTTTTTTTGTGGAAGTTGGGGCACAAGACGGCTTCCTAGTTGGTGCTCAGTTCTTGTGTCAGGAGGCACCGGATGTCTGGGTGTCTCTTTCTCTGTAATGTTGGCAGCTGCTGGTGCTCATGCTGGACCTCATGTAGTACCTGTTAACCAGTGTACCTCTGCTGGTGAGAGGTCATTCCTTCCAGCATCCCTTCCGGCCTGTAATGTCAGGAAGTACTCCTTACACTCAAACTGAAGGAGGGGGACAAAAAGGGTGCTTACTTGGAGCTGCAGTGTTTTGACTATAGATAAAAGACAGTTACTAGAAAAAGTAACATTTACTATGCTCTAACTAGATGCCAGGCCCTGTTCTATGCTCTTTATGGGTATTATCTCGAGTTTGCAACCCTATGAGAAAGGTACTAGCATTCTCCCCATTTTACAGCTGGGAAAGCTGAGGCCTAGAGAGGTTAAGTACTCTGCTTGTTGTCCTCAGGGGAAGGGCTGGGATTTGAACCCAGGCAGTTTTGACTGGAGTCTTACCTCTTAACCCCAGTGAAATAGTCTCACCTCACCTGCATTGTACTTAATCTTGAACTTTATTTCATTTTTGAATAGGTAACATATATGCACATAGTATAAATTGTGAAAGACACAAAAGGATATACTGTAGAAAATAAGTCTTCTGTATAGTCAGGGTCTTGACTGGAGATAGATGGCAGACATATATGAGGATACCTCAAGATGGATTTATTTATAGAAGTGTGGGTGAAGGTGAACCCCAGGGGGGCAAACTGATACCCTGGAGCTACTAGTAGCTGAGTTATTATTTCCTAGGCTGAAGGGGAGGAAGGAGTTACAGGCAGTTGGAAGGAAGTCTTGCTTCTATCCACATCTCTTCTACCCATTCCACTCACCCCAAAGGTAACCATTTTTTTAAAAGATTTTATTTATTTATTTGAGAGAGAGAATGAGAGTGAGGGAGAGCATGAGAGGGGGGAGGTCAGAGTTGGAGAAGCAGGCTCCCCGCTGAGCAGGGAGCCCGGTGTGGGACTCGATCCTGGGACTCTGGGATCATGACCTGAGCCAAAGGCAGTCGCTTAACCGACTGAGCCACCCAGGCGCCCCAAAGGTAACCATTTTTATTAGCTTCTGGCTTATACCTCTAAAAGGTTTTTTTTTCCTACAAAAATAAGCAAAGATCACTTTTTCTTTGATCTACCTAAGATATATCTCTATAACTCTATCTTTATATGTAGATAGATAATTGAGAAAATTTTTTTGTTTTAAATTTTTATTTTAAAATAATTTTTTAGTTTTAGTTTTTATTTTAATTTTTTATTTTTAAGTAATTCCAAACCTGTAGAGAAGTAGCAAGAGTAGTACAAAGAACTCTCATAAACTCTTTAGCCAAATTCACCAATTTTTCACACTGATTATGTCACATTTACTTCATCATTCTCTCTGGATGTGTGTGTATAATTATTTTTATTTCAGAACCACTTGAGAGTACGTTGCATACATCATGACCCTTTACCCCATAATACTTCAGTATATTTCCTAAGAATAACAATATTCTGCAAGACTCCACAATACAGTTACTGAATTCAGGCAATTTAATATTGAGACAGTACTTTTATACAATCTATAGTTTATATTCCAATTTTCTCCATTATTCCAATAATGTCCTCTAGGAGCTTTTTCTTTCCTGGTGAAGTGCAGTCCAATATCATGTTTCCTATTTATTTGTCATTTTTCTTCAGTGTTCTTTAATCTGGAACAGTTCCTTGGCCTTTCTTTTTATGCCATTGTTTTTTTTTTTTTTATGCTATTGATATTTTTTTAAGAATATAGGCTAGGGGCGCCTGGGTGGCTCTCTCCGTTAAGTGTCTGCCTTTGGCTCAGGTCGTGATCCCAGGGTCCTGGGATCGAGCCCTGCATCAGGCTTCCTGCTCAACGGGGAGTCTACTTCTCCCTGTCCCTCTGCCTGCCACTCTCCCTGCTTATGCTTGCACTCACTTGCTCTCTCTATCTCTGTCAAATAAATAAATAAATAAAATCTTTAAAAAATATATAAGAATACAGGCCAGTCACTTTATAGAATATTCCTCAATTTGGGTTCCTATTACATTCAGGTTGTGCACTTTTGGCTGGAACACTATGGAAGTATGCTTCTCAGGGTATCCCATCCAGATGCTTGTGGTGTCTGTTTGCCCCTTACTGGTGATGTTCACTTTTAAGCATTCGGTTAAGGTAATTTCCAGTTTCCAGCTTCTCAGCAATACTATTTTTCCTTTTGATATTAATAAATAATTTGGGAAAAGATACTTCAAGACGAGGACAATTTGGTCTTCATCAGACTGTCTCTACCTTCTCCCCTACTACCAAACACATACCAATTTAGTGTGTATTGAAGATTCTTGCCTGATTCTTTGTTTTCTATAAAGGTCATATATATATATATGTACGTCTGTTTTTCTGTATTTTTTTGTTTGCTTTTTTCACACTGAATAGGTACCATATTTTATACACTGTTCTGTTCTTTGCTTTTTCCACTTAGCAGTATACCCTAACTAGCACATAGAGAGAGTCATTCTTTTTTGTTGTTGCTGACTACTCCACTGAGGGGTGCAGGGAACGATGCACCACAGTTTATTCAACTATCTGATGGACATTTGGTTTGTGCCAATCTTTTGCTATTACATGTAATACTGCAATGGGGAACTTTAGGCATTTTCTTTTCTTTTCTTTTTGTTAAGTGTGGAGGTATGTTTTCAGAATCAACATAAGTGGGATTAATAGTTCAAAGAGTAAATATTTCTGCAAATTATTTCGTATTTTAAGTTACCATTTTGTATTCCTAGCAAAAATGTGTGAGAGTGCCTGTCCTCCCCAGTCTTGCCAACAAAACGTGTACCATCATCATGGAGTCTTTTGCCGCTAGCTACCTGAAGGGAGAAAAGGGAGGGGGCCAAGGATCATGTGGAGGATTTTAGGGACCAGTCCTTAAAGCGGTAGAAGTAGCATTCATTAGTTGTTGCGGTCCACATTTCAATGGCACAACCAGTCATGTGGCCCCAGCCCAACTGCAAGGGTGGCTGAGAAATGTAGTCTTTGATGTCTTTCTCTGTTATCATATTTAGGTCTACCTATTCTCTTTTAAAGGCTGTATAGAGGGGCACCTGGGTGGCTCAGTCGGTTAAGTGTCTGCCTTTGGCTCAGGTCATGATCCCAGAGTCCTGGGATCGAGTTCCGCATTGGGCTCCCTGCTCCTTGGGGAGCCTGCTTCTCCCTCTGCCCCCCGCATCTCTCATGAATAAATAAATAAAATCTTTAAAAAAAATAAAGGCGGTATAGATTCTGTTGTTTGTATATACCATAATTGATTAATCACTATCCTATTGATTGGCATTCAGGTTCTTTCCAAGTCTATTTGTTGTTGCAAACAATGCTTATGTGTGCCCATGTCTAAAGAAAATTTCCTAGAAGTAGACTGCTGGGCCAGAGGATATGTGCATTTTAACCTTTGATGCATTTTGCCAAATGGCTCTCCAAAAAATGTGTTCCTGTTTTGCTTCTACCAACAGACTATGAGAGTGTAAGTTTCACCATTTTCTCCCTAACAGTGGGTGTTAGCAAATTTTTTTTTTTAAAGATTTTATTTATTTATTTGACAGAGAGAGACACAGCGAAAGAGGGAACACAAGCAGGGGGAGCGGGAGAGGGAGAAGCAGGCTTCCCGCGGAGCAGGGAGCCCGATGCGGGGCTCGATCCCAGGACGTGGGGATCATGACCTGAGCCGAAGGCAGACGCTTAACGACTGAGCCACCCAGGTGCCCCTGTTAGCAAATTTTTTTAATTTTCCCAATTTAAATGACAGATGGGAGCTACACTTGTAGTGAGCACAGCATAATGTATAGACTTGTTGAATCACTGTGTTGTACACCTGAAACTAACGTAACGTGTGTGTCAACCCTACTTCAACAAAACTTTTTTTTTGTAGTTTTTTTTTTTTTTTGCCAATTTAGCAGTTTAAAATATTTTAGGTGGGATTGCGTTCCTTCATTACAAATGAGGCTTAACATCTTTTCACAGTGTTTATTAGCCATTTTTACAGTTTCTTTTCCGTGAACATCCTTTGGCCATTTTATATTGGGTGTTTGTTTTTTTCTTACGGATTTTTTTTTTAAGATTTTATTTATTTATTTGACACAGACAGACACAGCGAGAGAGGGAACACAAGCAGGGGAAGTGGGAGAGGGAGAAGCAGGCTTCCTGGCGAGCAGGGAGCCCGATACAGAGCTCGATCCCAGGACCCTGGGATCATGACCTGAGCCGAAGGCAGACACTTAATGATTGAGCCACCCAGGTGCCCTTTCTTACGGATTTTAAAGAACTTTGTATATTAAGGGTTTTAGCCCTTTTATCGTAAGTGTTGCAAGTATTTTACCTTTATCATCTTTACATTTTACCTGGATCGTTGAGGGGGGCAGAAGCGGTACTGAGAAGCTGATGGATGCACTGCTCTGAGAATTTGTGTGTCTTCTTTCAGATCATTACGTAGAGGTGTTGGAATGCAAACTACAATGTGAAAAGAACCTCACCCCCGTTATAGGAGGCTATCCGGTGGAGAAATTTGTGGCCACCATGTATCATTATTTGCAGTTTGCTTATTACAAATGTAAGTAATTATCTTCTACCAGATCTTGGGCAAGGTCCTTAATCCTCCTAAGACTCAGCTTCCCCATCTGTAAAAAATCGGGGTAATAACCCTGACCTCTGGTTGTTGAGAGAATCCGTCAAGGTCGCATTGACAGCCCTGGTGCGTGCTTTGCACGAAAAGGCAGCAAGGCCTGGTGATTCCGGGCACAGCGCCTGGAGCTGGACTGCCTGGGTTTACATTTCAGCTTCATCACTTCCTAACTTCTCTGTGCCTCAGTTTCCTCATCTGTAAATTGGAGATAATTTGTACTAACCTCATCAGTTGCTACGTGTGGACTGCTTAGGGTAGTCGTACACTAGCATGTGGCATTATCTCCTCCCTATCATCCACCTTCCCTTCCAGACTGAGTCCCACTTGGTCCTCCTTGGGCCTGAAATTCGAGTTAATCGATCAGAACATTCCAAGGAGTCAAAGGAAAACAAAGAGAAAGTGATTCGGAGTTCAGGCTTCAGAGTCTGTCTCTTTGCCTTTTCCTCCTCTCCCCGTAACTGATGTCATCTGAGTGGGGATACTGTGGTGGTGACGCGCACAGGAGGATCCTTCCCGATCAGGGACGTGCTCGCTGTCTGGAGTGACCGGTGACCTTGGCTCCCACAGCCCCCCTTCCCCACTGTGGCTGTTTTGTTCTTTGTTGAGTTCTCTCTGCTTGCAACAACCACCTCCTGTCCTCTGCAGGATGTCTGCTGAAGGTTGAAAAAGGGACAAAAAAAGAAAAAAGAAAAAAGGGAAAAAAAGAAGAAAATTTTCTTCTGTATGTATATACATAAATTTTTAATTTTGCTAATCAGGATTATTCCTGAGAAGGCTCTGGAGCAGTCATTTACACCAGAGCTTTGTGAGTAAGGGAACTTGCCTCTTTCAGCAGTGAACCAGCTATTATGACAGCCTGAATCTCACCTAAGGATGTGATGAGATATCCTGAAATGTCCCTTGGTTGGGTCATTTCTGAGATCAACAGGAGGGTGAGGTGTGTCTTCAACAGGTGTCCTTCCTCGTGCACAGAGGGCAGGGATGAAATTTTATTTGCCACTATAATCCTGGCACTAGCTGTTTGTAAAGGATTATTTAGTGTAGAGGACAGGAGTCTTATTCTTTTTTTCTTTTTCTTCTAGAGAGAGATTGAGAGTGAGCTGGGGGTGGGGCAGAGGGAGAGAGAATCCCAAGCAGGCTCCATGCTTAGCACGCAGCCTGACATGGGGCTCAATTCTTCTACCCCGAGATCATGACCTGAGCCGAAATCAAGAGTCAGATGCCCAACTGACTGAGCCACCCAGGCGCCCCAAGTCTTATTCTGTAGAATCTAGGAACACGCTTTCACATAAGACCCACCAAGCTCACAGTGGGTCCCCAGCAAATATTTATTTGGCTGCGTTCTAATGCCGGGGGGACAGTTATTCTACTAGGCAGTGTTTTTGCTTATGAAGAGCCCTCTTTTTTAGTGTAAGTGATTGGTTAGTGCTGTGTTACAAAAAGACTTGTAGTATAGGCTTTTACAGCAAACCGAACATCTCAGAGATGTACAGAGAAACACCCAAAGCAAACCACCCATTCCCATCTCCCCTCCTCCCCCAAATCCCTCTGTTAACTCTTCGCTTGTATTCATCCACACTTGGAAGAGCCCTGTTTTAATGAGAATTATGGAAACTTATGTACATTTTATTTTTTTTTAAGATTTTATTTATTTGAGAGAGAGAGAGAGAGAGCACAAGCAGGATGAGGGTCAGAGGGAGAAGCAGACTCCCTGCTGAGCAGGGAGCCTGACGTGGGGCTGGATCCTGGGACTCCGGGACCATGACCTGAGCCGAAGGCAGATGCTTAATCAACTGAGCCACCCAGGTGCCCCAAGTTATGTACATTTAAAAAACTTATTCTGGAAAAAAAAGCAACCTTATTCTGGAAATTTAAAAGTGTACATTAGAGAGGATGCTATAATGAACTGTAGTATGCCCATCACCCCACTTGAATTTTGATCAACACTTTGCCAATCTTGGATTCACAGTTTAAAAGTTTTCTGCTGGGGTGCCTGAGTGGCTCAGTCGGTTAAGCGACTGCCTTCAGCTCAGGTCATGATCCCAGGGTCCTAGGATCGAGCCCCGCATCAGGCTCCCTTTGCTCAATGGGGAGCCTGCTTCTCCCTCTCCCACTGTCCCTCCCCCTGCTCATTCTCTCTCTTTCTCTCAAATAAATAAACAGAATCTTTTAAAAAAGGAAATAAAAGTTTTCTGTGGATGAAAACATAAGCTGTTGTTGTTTTTTGATAAGCTACTCTTTTTATTTCATTTTCACAAAAACCTGCGTTGGCACCTTTCTGAGCTAGGCCCCGAGTTGGACTCTGAAACACGGGGAAGAATCCATCAGGTGTTCCGGCCCTCTGAGCGGGGCTCGGCTCTGCTTGCACAAAGCCAGAACACTAGGAGTTTAGAAGTGTTCATGATCCATGCAGGCTCCTCAGGCAGCACACTGGTCCTTGGAATCCTCACATGCTCTGAAAGTCGCCGTGCGTATCAGAGACTGTGGCAGTGACTTACAGACACCAGTAGACCAGAACCTCTAGCTCTGCTGGTTGCTTCACGGGAATCTTTGCTTTCTGGGTTTATAGGTAAACAGTATGAATAAGACGTACTTCTTGAAATTAGCTTCTTGAAAGTCAGCCCTGTTGCGAACTTTTTTGAGATTATCTACCACACTGAATTTTTTGAGGGAAGGTGTTATTTATGCTTGAACCCCAGCCCCGTAGGCCTTGAAATAAGTACCTTTCCCCACCTTGTAGACTTTGTGAATAATCTGTGCCCTGAAGCACTCGGTTTTTAAGGTTGTTGTTACAGGAGACAGCCACTGGGTGGCACAATTTATTCATACCCACGTTTTGGTTACTCCGCCCACCAGCGCTTTAGCAAAGGCAGTGGGTTGAAAATTGGAGCATAGTGTGCCAGGATAAATACCGAGGGGCTTGTGGCTTATCACCTCTTTCCCCTTACCCCGCCCCCCAGCCCGCAAATAAATCCCAACCCCTGCCGATCTCCTGTGCTGAAGGGGCTGTCATAGGCGGGGCAACTCTGAGGAGGGATGCTAGAGGTGGGAACCCCAGTTTCCAGGAGATGTCAACACCAGCTGACTTCAGATCCCTTCCAGGCCAGAAGGCCCACCATCCTTTGGGTCTTCTAGGTTTCGGGTAGCTGTAGGAGGGCTGCCTGGATGTGGGGGTTGTGGTGCCATCCAGATGGGACGCAGGCACATCCTCCCTACCTCCCTCAGCCCCAGGACAGTCCAGGGGACCCAGCTTTCCCAGCTCAGGTCTGTGGAGCCTGAAGTGGAATATAGTAGACATTTCTGGAAAGGCAGATTCTGCCTAATGAGGAACTTGCATGTTCCAAAACCGCTCCCCAGGCTGCCGTGGAGACCCAGTCTGCGATCTGCCCACCCAGGGATAATTCTGGCTGGTCACAGGCTTTGCCAAGGAGGGGCTGTGGAGAAGGGGCTTGCCCGTGGATATTTTCTTTAGGAAGCCGTTGCTGCTGAGGGGGATTTCAGGGCACGGTTTGCCAATTTCCTGTGCCTCTTTTCTCCCCGGCCTCAGTGAACGACCTGAAGAACGCAGCCCCGTGCGCAGTCAGCTACCTGCTCTTTGACCACGACGACAAGGTCATGCAGCAGAACCTGGTGTATTACCAGTACCACAGGGACAAGTGGGGCCTCTCGGACGAGCATTTCCAGCCCAGACCAGTAGGTGGCGGGGCACGGGACATCACGTTTGCGGGCCTCCTCTTCTCACTTTAGGGGACTGCTTTGCGCCTTACAGGAAAAAGTTATTACAGAAATGAAGGGGAACTCCTCTTTTTCTGTTTTTTTTTTTGTCTTTTAACATTTTACTGCTCTATTCTGATTCCTAAATCAGTAAAAACTACCAAACATTACAAAAATGTTTTACTTAGAGAGTGAAATTCCCTCAAAATCCCATACATTTTCTTTACTCCCTGCCTTATAGTTATGCATTTGCATATATATATATATCATATATACAGCATGTATTTATTTTTACAGAAACAGGGTCACACTTTACCTGCTGTTGTGCAACTTGCTTTGTCTTTCCAACAATTCATCATGAACGTTTTCCATGTCACACTCATACAGCTACTTATTTTTTAACACCTCCAAGATAGATTCGTTTATGGATGGACCATCATTTAATTCACTTGACGGACAAGCTCAGCTTTGCATGTGTTTGTTTTCAGGGAACTCTAGGGATTATATATTATTATTTTTTTAAAGATTTTATTTATTTATTTGAGAGAGAGAGAGTGAGAGAGAGCACGAGAGTGGGGTGAGGGGCAGAGGGAGAAGCAGACTCCCCACTGAGCAGGGAGCCCGATGTGGGACTCGATCCTGGGATTCCGGGATCATGACCTGAGCCGAAGGCAGATGCCCAACCGACTGAGCCACCCAGGTGCCCGGGATTATATATTACTTTTAAAAAGATCTTTTCTAGTTGGTCTTTGCCCTTAACTTGTATTTTCATTGAGATTTTTTTATGCTGTCCCAATTTACCATACACACCTCACTCCCCTGCCAACTCACAGAAACACACACACACAATCTCTCTCTGTCTCTCTCACTCACTTGGGGTTGGCCACTCTTTTTTAACTGAGGTATGTTTCATATACAGTAAAATTCATGCTTTTAAGATGTACAGTTTAGTGGTTTCCAGTAGACTCACAGAGTTGTACAACCATGACCACTGTCCAATTTTAAACATTTTCATCACCCCCAAAAGAAATCATACCGTCTCCCCCTCCTCCCAGTTCTGACATCAAAGGTTGGTCATAGAAACTGTTCTGTGTTTGTGTCTGAACAGGAAGCAGTTCAGTTCTTTAACGTGACTACACTCCAGAAAGAGCTGTATGACTTTGCGAAGGAAAATATAATGGATGATGATGAGGTAAGTTTTCATGTTAAGCACACGTCTGGCTAAGAGAAAATATTACATCTTTGCAGAAATCACTGGAAGGCCAAGCCATCCCTGAAACAGAAGGGAACCTTGAGAAATATAGTTTCTGTGGGCGTTTTAATGAAAGAGCACTGGAGGGGGGAACACAGCTTTCTAGGAAACCCAGGTCATAGCACCACATTTTCTGACAGTGACTATGGAGGAACCCACCATAGAAGCCATCCAGTGATCATTTTTTAACTTTAGAAAAACGCAGTGCATTTTCAATGACTCAGCGCTCCGAACACACTTGGAAAGCCTCATCCCAGTTTTTCTGGGATATAATTATTATCTCTTTTCTTCTTTTTCTTTTTGTAAATTCGGTTCTTGCTGTGAGTCATTTTATCATTCTCTGAGATTGCTTGAAATTCCTGATTCTCACTCAGCTGTCTCTTTTTTTTTTAAGTTTTTATTGAAGTAATCTCTACCCCCAGCGTGGGGTTTAAACTCATGACCCTCGAGATCAAGGGTCACATGCTCCTCTGACCGAGCCAGCCGGGTGCCCCTCAGCTGACTCCTTTTTTTGACAAAGACTCTACTGGTGATGGATGAGTCATTTTGGGGTGGGGCAGCCTAGTCACAGAAAAGCCCTCATTATGGGGGTATTTAGAGAGATGTGTTTGAAACAAACCAGAACATGCTTCTGTGGCCTCTGGGGACTTGTCAGCTTTTGGAGCTTGCTCTGGCCTGACCCCTCACTTCATTGATGAAGAGCCTGGGGGACAGGAAAATTCGATGAGCTGCTATGCCAGACCCAGAGGCCCCGAGCTTCCAGGTCTTCTCTTTCCACTGCCCTCGTTTTTGGTGAAGAACTTCTAAATAAGATATGATCATGGAATTTGGGGGTAGACCCCCACTAGCAGGTACTGAATGGGGGTAGACCCATCACTAGCAGGCACTGAATTCCCCAGAGCTCCGGTTTTCCATCTATAAAATGGGACTAATAATGTTGACTTCACAGGGTTGGGAAAACGAAGTACTATGCTGCACGTGGAAATGCTTTATAGACTAGGAAGTGATCACTGTGTTGTGAGTCTTAGGTTGGGTTAAGAAGCAGAGCCTGACATAAGGTCACAAGGATGCTGCAAAGGAAGGAGTGCTGGCTAGAATACAAGCAAGGCTGGCTGCCCTAGTTGGGAAAGTGGAGAAGAATATATTTAGAAAAAGGAAGAGTTGCGTTCCTAATGGTCCAGAGCAAGCCACTCTTGATATTTTGATATAGATACTTCCAATGTTTTCTATACATTTCTAATATATATTCATAATAAACCCAACTGTAATAGGTATCATGGCTTTTCATTTAGCATTGTAATATGAGAAGTTCCCCTTGTGATGTTTTCCTAGAACAGCTTTATTGAAATATTACTCACACACCATAAATTCTCCTTTTTAAAGTACATAATCTAGTGGTTTTTAGTATATGTGCAAAGTTGTACATCCATCCCTAAGAATTTTAGGGTGTTTTCATCACCCCAAAAAGAAATCCCAAACCTGTTAGTAGCCATTCCCCATTCCTTCTCCTCTGCCCACCCCTCCCCCACCTCTGTCCCCAGCCCCTGGCAACCACTAATCAGTCTACTTTCTGTCTCTATGGATTTACTTGTTTTGGACATTTCATATAAATGGAATCTTATGGTAGGTGGTCTTTTGCGATTGGCTTCTTTCACTGAGCATAATGTTTTCAAGGTTCAGCCATGTTGTCATATATATTATGTTACAATGTAAAATTCCTTCTTATTGCTAAGTAATATTGCACTGCATGGATATACCATATTTTGTTCACCTGTTCCTCTGTTGATGGACATTTGAACTGGGTTGTTTCTGCTTTTTGACTATTTTGAATAATGATGCTATGAACATTTGTGTACATGTTTTTGTTTGGACCAAAGTTTTTAATTCTCTTATGTACCAGGAGTATATATGTAGAAGTGGAATTGCTGGGTCAGATGGTAGCTCTGGTTAACTTGAGGAATTCCCAGACTGTTTTCCAAAGTGGCTGCACCATTTTACATTCCCACCAGCAATGTATGAAGTTTCCAACTTGCCACATCTTTGTCAGCACTTCCTGGTGTTTGTCTTTTTTATTACAGTCATTCTAGTGGGTGTGATATAGTATTTCATTGCGGTTTTGATTTTAATTTCCCTAATGACTAATGATGTTGAGCCTTTTTTCATATGCTTGTTAAGTCATTTGTATATCTTCTTTAGAGAGATGTCTAGTCTATTCAAATTCTTTGTCCATTTTTTAATTGGGTTACTTGTCTTTTTATTGTTGAGTTGTGAGTGTTCTTTATATATTCTGGTTATAAGTCCTCCATCGGATACATGAATTGCAAATATTTTCTTGCAATCTGTGGGTTATCTTTTCATTTTCTTAATGGTGACTTGAAGCATAAACGTTTTAAATTTTGATGAGATCCAATGTGTCCGGTTCAAACTACATCATCTTGAAATTGAAAGTATGAGTCTTCCAACTTCATTCTTCTTCCAGGTTGTTTTGGCTACTCTGGGTCCCTTGTATTTCCATATGAATTATAGGATCGGCTTGCCAATTTCTTTTCTTTGTTTTTTTTTTTAAAGATTTTATTTATTTATTTGACAGAGAGAGAGAGCACGCACAAGCAGGGGGAGCGGCAGGCAAAGGGAGAGCGAGAAGCAGGCTCCCCGTAGAGCAGGGAGCCCGATGTGGGGGTCGATCCCAGGACCCTGGGATCATGACCTGAGCCAAAGGCATACGCTTAACCGACTGAGCCACCCAGGCGCCTCAGCTTGCCAATTTCTGCAAAAGGCAGTTGGGATTTTTGATAGGAATTGTGCTAAATCTGAAGATCCTTTAGATAGTATTGACATCTTAACAGTATTAAGTCTTCTGATCCATTAACATGGGATATCTTTCCACTTCTGGAGGTCTTCTTTAATTTCCTTCAATAATGTTTTCTTAAATTTTGTTATTCTTGATGCTTTTGCAAGTGGAATTTTTTCTCATTTTTATTTTCAATTGTTCATTACTAGTATATAGAAATACAACTGATTTTTGTATAATGATATTGCAATTCTGCAAATTTGTTGAACTTGTTTATTCTAATAGTTGTGTGTGTGTGTGTGTGTGTGTGTGTGTGTGTGTGTGCGCGTGTGTCTATTGCTTAGGAGTTTTTATATGCAAGATCATGTTATCTATGAATAGAGGTGATTTTACTTCTCTTCCACTCTGGATGACTTTTGTTTACTTTTCCTTGCTAATTGCCCTGACTAAAATCTCCAGTAAAATGTCAAATAGAAATGGAGAGAGTGAACATCCTTGTTTTGTTCCCAGTCTTTGAAGAAAAACATTCTGTGTTAGCATTAAGAAAGTTGCTAGCTGTGAGGTTTTTTGTTTTTTGTTTTTTTTTAAAGATTTTATTTATTTATTTGACACAGAGAGAGAGATAGCCAGAGAGGGAACACAAGCAGGGGGAGTGGGAGAGGGAGAAGCAGGCTTCCCACTGAGCAGGGAGCCTGATGCGGGGCTTGATCCCAGCACCCTGGGATCATGACCTGAGCCGAAGGCAGACGATTAACGACTGAGCCACCCATGTGCCCCGGTTTTTTTTTTTTTTTTTTTGTAGGTGCCCTTTGTCAGGTTGAGAAAGTTCCCCTTCTATTCCTAGTTTGTCTAATGTTTTTATCATGAAGTGGTGTTGAATTTTGTCATTTGCTTTCTGCATCTATTGAGAAGATGATGTGGTTTTTGTTAACCTTGTTAGTTAATGTTTGTTATAAACATGACTTTTTGATGACTAATATTCCATGGTATGGATTTTTTAAAGTAAAGCTTTTTGGTTTTTTAGGCATTTAGGTTGCTTCTAACTTTTTGCTTTCACAAATAACATAGCTGAGACTAAATTGGTTACTTTTTTTCTAGTCATTTCCTTAGGATAAATTCCTATAGGTGGAATTCCTGGGTCCAGGGCTATGAACATTTTGAGGGCTTTTGATGTACAAAGACAATATGTTTAGAAGAAATCGTAGATATTAGAACAAGAGAACTTTTATGATATTCAGTAAGGCTCTGTCATGTCACAGATGAGGAGAAAAATTCAGAAAGGTAGAGTGACTTGCTCAAAGTTACACAGCTGGTTTGTAATCATCCATTGAACACCAGGCTTATTCTAGGCTTTAAAATTCCTAGTGTTCTTGGACCTGACACTGTCAAGATAAAAAAAAAAAGGAGTCTGTTGAAGGTCCTGGAAGTAATTAGCTTATTAATCAAAGCTTTAGAATTTTGAAAGAATTAATCCATCTCTAAAGAACAAGCTATTTTGTTTTCTATATATCAAAGTATGACAAGTAATTATTTGAAACAAAGTATAATCAATACAATAAAATTCTTAGTTTAACCTTTAAAATTTCCAAAGGACAAAATACTATATTGGAACAAAACATCAATACGATTTAGCTACTGAAGTTAGGGGCATTCTCCTTTATTATCTTTCTGGGGTTGAAATGTGTTGTAAGAGCTCCTGAAAGTTTGCACACTGGTTAAAAATTTTGCAGATGCTTATTATGGTTTCAGAAACTTTATAAAGCAGGCTGAAATAGATGCTTCAAGTTTCGGGTTCTGATGGTTGTTTGCTTTGGGAAGGTCTAAAAGAAATAGATTATAATTTGCAGGAGTGATTTATTGAGGGAGTGCTCTCAGGTAGGAAAGAGGTGAGAGGCAAGGGAAGGAGCCATGAAAAGATATGGTCTTAGCTGGTGTCAAGCTTAGCCTGATCCCACGGGAGCTCTAGAGCATGAATTGTACCACAGAGTCTTCCTGCAATTTCTAGGCAGCTTATCCTTCTCTCCTTGGTTGTTGGCAGCCCAGAGGGGCTGGTGTGTAAACTCCCTGTTGGGGCTCCCCTTTTAGTCAAGATCAGTTGTCCAGAGAAGGGGCAGCTATCGGCCCATCAGCAATCGGCCCTCCCAGCAGCTGGGGCATGGGTGCATTCCCAAAGTAGATCTGAGCTAGGCTGTTGGTGCCTCCACTATAACAGGCCACAGAGGGGGTTGTCTTTCTTTCATCTGTATTGCCCTGGGTGCTTATTAGTGAGCTCAGAGCAGGCAGTACCATCATCCCAGGTCGCAGTCGCCGCACAGCAGGGAACAGTAACTCTGGGAAGAGCTGTCACGGCCGTACATGGAGTCCCTCTATGGTGTTTTCCTTTTGGGTTGCTTCCAGAAAGCAACCAAAGAACATCGTTTTTTCTTTTTTTAAGATTTTATTTATTTATTTGAGAGAGAGAATAGGGCGAGAGAGAAAGAGAAAGAGAGAGCGGCAGGCAGAGGGAGAAGGAGAAGCAGGCTCCCCGCTGAGCAGGGAACCTGATGCAGGGCTCAATCCCAGGACCCTGGGATCATGACCTGAGCCGAAGGCAGACACTTAACCGACTGAGCCACCCAGGTGCCCCAGAATATCATTTTTTCAATCAGTAGTCTTCCACTTCCGTAACTTTAGTTTCTGATCTCAGGCATGACAAGGTAGAAGTATTTGATGAAAATAGTAAGACCCCCTGCTGTGTCTCATGTACTTGGGAGATTTCCCAACTATTCTCAGATGCTGAGATTTTATAACAGGAAGTGTGTTAAAATATCAAAAAGAGCAAATAGGCTCTTGGCCTGTGTGAAGGAGGCCAAGCTTTAGCAGGGGTGGTTAGCCTCAGTAGGGCTGACGCTCTCGTGGGAGCAGGACTTGGCCTCCTTGGCGATTCACTCATTCTTGGCAGTAAAGAGAATGTTGTCATCAGCTGGGCCCAGGTGTGTTGTGGGAGAGAAATCAATGCAGAGAAGGAAATCAGAAAGTGTGCCGGGCTATTTCAGGTTGAGGCTTAAGGCCGATTGTAGAAGGAGGGGGCAGGTAGGCTCCTGGCCCTGACAATGGGCAAGTGGGTCCCACTGTACCCAGGAGACTGTCTCGTAAAGGGAGTGACTGCTTGAGCCACACCAGCACTATGCACGCACACTCTCAATCATTCTTCCTTTAGCAGGTTTCCCACCTTCTGCGTGCCATGTTCTGGGGAAGAAAAGCAACCCAGGTCCTGGTCCTTGAAAAGCTCCTGGTCTGCTGATCAGGGCAAAAGGAGGACAGATAGAGAGTGTTTCTGTGGAATAAGCGCTAAGGGGTGGGGGGGGGGATGCCCAGAAAAGGGGGCACTAAACAGGTCTTTCAGAGGGTGGCTGGATTGCCCCCTTCCCACGGGCCGTCTGCGGGGATTCCAGAGCACGTGACTCCACATTCCCATGGAAGCCAGGTCCCTCTGAAGGGAAGTCAGGTCCTCTGGGCCCAAGGGCAGTGAGGAAGGGCTGCTCCAGCTGACGCAGGCCACCGGCAGTGGCATCTTAGAGACCGTCTCTGCTTACCGGCACTTTTAAAGTCAGGTAGCCCACCTAATGCAGGTGTCCTCTTTTCTCTTACAGGGAGAGGTTCTGGAATATGTGGATGACCTCTTGGAGCTGGAGGAGACTGGCTAGTCTGCAGCAGAGAGATGCCCCTCGATGTTCAGGAGACAAGGATTCTTCATCTTCCTTTCCCCAGTAGCCCACGTTATTGATACCTCAAAGCCTTCTCTTTACTCTGTGACGTGAAAGGGAAGCCTCAGCTCTCACTACATACAATAAGGGGTGAGCCTGCCTTCCCCATGACCACACCTGCCTCCCAGGGTCGGCCCAGGCTCACACCTGTCTCCCTCCCCATCTTCACACCTGCCTTCTCCATGTTCACGCCTGCCTTTCTCACCATTTTGGTTGGAAGGACAGTCTTCCATTTTTTTCCCCCAGAGAATCACTAGTATTTTTTAAATAAGAAAAATACGCCTAAAATTAAGTAATTGTGAAAACCTACTTTGGGTTTTCACTCTTCCAGATTTTAGACTCCTTTATCCCCATGCCCTGATCCAGGAAAGATAGTGGAAGACAAAGGCCAAACTTCTCCATGCCCCCGACAGCCTACACATGGTCTGACCTGAACCATTTCCGGCACCCACTGAAAGACAAGTTGGGTAGATAGTGCAGGCTACAGAAATACGGCTTTTGCCCAACACTTCTGCATCTCCAAAGTCTTACAGTGGTTGGTCGGCCCCCCTTGGGGACAATAGTCAGTTATAAGTCTCAAAGTTGGGAATGGAAGAAAGCAGAGAGAGTCTAGTTTCATTTCATTCTTTCAATAAATATTTATTGAGAACCTGCTACATACTAGACATTGACCTGGGCACTGGAACTACTGCACAGAATGACAGAAAAAAAACAAAAAACAAAACCCTGCCTTCTGGAGCCTACATTCTATAAGGAGAGACAGACAGCAAATAAATAAGAATAAATATATACAGACTATCAATAGTGATAATTGCTATGGAGAAAAATAAAGCAGCGAAGTGGGTACGGAAGTCTGGAGATGAGGCTACAGTTTTAAATAGGATGGTCAGGGAAGAAAGACTTCACTGAGAAGGTGACATCAGAAGCAGGTCTCAGGGAAAAGCATTCCAGGCAGAGGGAACAGCATATGCCATGCTTTACAGTAAGAACATGCTCGCTGTGGTGAGCGAATAGCAAAGAGGCCAAGAAGAGTGGGCAAGGGGAAGAAAGGAAGGAGATAAAGTGAGGGAGGTGGGAGAGAGGACAGACGGCTTAGGCCAGTGTAAGGCCTTTGGCTCCTACTCTGAGTGGGATGGGAGCCATTGGAAGGTTTGGGCAGAGGAGTGCCTTGGCTATCTGGAGCCCTCCAGCTGCCATATTGTGAGCAACGGTGGATGCAGGGATACCAGGTAAAGGGAGTGCTGGCTTGAACCTGAGCCGTCGCAATGGAGATGGTAAGAAATGGTCAGACTGTGGGCTTATTTTGAAATCAGGGCCCGTAGGATTTGGTGACAGATCGGATGTGGAGCATAAGAGAAAGAGGGGTTAATGGTGACCTCAAAGGTTTTTGGCCAGAGTAGCAGGAAGGATGGAGTTGCCATTTACTGAATATCAGGAAGTTGGTTGTGCGTGGGTAAGTAAGGAATTTGGTGCAAAGCAGGCTGGGATGGGAGGTTCAGGCTGCAAGTAAAATTTGAGAGCGTTCTCAGATCAGGCCTTCAACAGAGCCTGAAACAGGGATCCAGATGCATGTGGTTTCTTGTGGGGGTACATTCAGAAGAAACTTGTGAAGGCCTCCATCAATCCGTTAGTTATTGACTGTCCTGTAGGGGGCAGGGCTGTCCCTTTGAAGGCAAGTAGCTCGGTCAGCGGAGGGCTGTTGTCTGGAAGAAGGACTGTGACCACAGGGAGTGGATGGGGGCCGGGGGTGCGGATGTGGGTCTTGGCTCTGTGAAGGGTGTCTGGGAGGAACGTCAACCCTCCCCCCCGCTGGATCATCAGCACGTACATGGTATATAAACCCAGGAGCCTGGATGGGGTCGCCTAGACTGCATGCATGTATTGAGAAACGAGAAAAGGGCCGAGGACAGAGCTCTGAGGCTCTCTGGGAAATGAGAAACCTGCCAAAGAGACTGAGAAGGAGCCACCTTTGAGGTTGGAGAAACCCAGGAAAGTGGTGTTTTAGAATCTGAGTTTTCTTTTTTCAACCGTATTCCCTCCTCCAATAAGCCGCTCAGTCGAGTTGGGACTCTGGGGATGGAGGCTGGAGGAGGCTGGCTCAGCATTTGGGAGACAGGACTTTTCTTACAGTGGCGTGGAGTGAAGGGAGCTAGAAGTTGGGGTCTTTAATGTAATGGTGAATAACTGGAGGTGGGAAACTCCTATGTTTTCCCCCACCCCCCATCTCGCTACTCCACGCTCTGGGAACACAGATGGGCCCTTCTGTTCCTCCTGCACTATTCTGCTTCCCTCCTCCCTTTCTCCTGAGAGCACTTCCTCCTCTACCTGCACAAGAATCCTCCTGCCAGGTCCTCCTCCTGGGGCACTCAACTCAAGACAATAAGCTGCTGCTTACTCTCTTTGGCTGGACTTGGCCTGCCTACAGAGCCTACACTCCCGGGGCTGTGTGGCCAAGGAGTCCGTGTGACTGCCATTGTGATGGCCATGCTGGTGGCCCCCAGTCAGGGCACCCTCCAGCTCAGCAACGAGTTGGATGCTACTGCCTTCCGCCCCTTCTGCAACACTGGGTCCTCCTTCCTCCCTCACCCTGCCCCCCACTCCACCAGAGAAACTTCCTTTTGAAGCCAGTGGGGAGGAGAGTCATAGGGGCAGGACTCCAAAGTAGAGGGGACCCCAGGATGCCTGGCAGCCGGTTGTACCTGGCAACTCCCCGGGGAGCTTGTGGCTGCAGCTGTCCTTCCCAGCTGTGCGAGAACAGCCGAGGACACCACCACGGGGACCAGCTGGGTGGGGTGGTCTCACCCACTCCACCTCTGTGTGCCCTGCAGGGCTTCCATTTTGCCCTCTTCCTTGAGCCTGGGCTGAGCTGAGCTCTTTGTGGACGATGTTGTTCCACACAGGGTTGAGTGGTGGTGGTGGTGACAGGGGTCCTCGTTCACTCTCTGAACTTGGCGCCTCTTTATGGGGGGTTGAAAAGCACCTCCACCCCCATCCTAGCGATACCCCTGAGGACGAAGCGCTGGGAGAAGGCTGGTCGGCATTGTCAGCACTTTGCTTTGATTGAAGGCTGTGGAACCCGGTTCCTGATCTTTTTATTCCAAAGGAAACCAAGCCAATCTTTAAAAAAAAAAAAAAAAAAGAGGTGGGCCGATTCCTCCACACCTACTATGAAACCCAGTACGCAGGCTGCACTCAGCGACCTCAACCCAACACCTTGCTGAGCGTGTTTCTTGGAAGAGCCTGGGAGATTCCTGGATTGAGACTGCATGGGTTCAGCATGAGTCGGGCCTGTCTTTTGAAAAAACAAACACATTTGTAAGCTTTGTGGGAGTTCCCAGACCCAGGCTTGCTTATCCTCTGACCCATCTGCATGGAACCCAGCTGGGAGGCACGGGCACGGGGTGATCTGTCCAGCCACCTTGTCCCCCGGGCAGCCCAGGGAGGGGGCACCCAGTGTGGCCCCGTTAATGTTCAGTCTCTACACTAGCGGTGGAGAGCCGAGGGGAAGCTTGTGTGGACGCGGGCTTAAAAGGGACTAATTGAAATGTCTCACATACCAACATGTTCAGTGTGCCGGGACCCCTGAATTTGGAGCCTTTCTAATGACGGCCACTAACCTGTTATGCACACCTCTGGGGCCTGGGAGAGCCACGAGGTCCGTTGGCCACGAAGGCCACCTTGGGAAATGCTGCTGTTAGGAGTTCTTACTAAGGGAATTTTAAGAGCACAAACATTTTATTGAACCAAACTCGGTGGCAAACAGAAAATGATCTGTTAGATTGTCAATGGGGAAGGGTTTATTATGACTGCTGGTGGGATAAACAGCCACCGGTTCCTGCCAACATTTATGGAAATAATGTTTTTAAGTTTTGAATGTGAGCTGTAAACCTAAGCTACTTCAGTTTTTTTTTTTTTAATTCAATACTGAAACTGGGGGGGGAAAGGTGGGTTGGTGCCAGAGAAAACATTCTCATTTAATAGTGTTTGCACATGGAACTGCAACCCAGTTTGTAGCGAGGCCCTGAGAAAAACCCACAACTAATCCTTCATCACAGCTGTCTGCGCTCTTGATCATCTGCCATCCCCCGAACAGCGACTTCTTTTTTCTGGTGACTGCAGGCTTGAATGACCTAGTGTGGAGAGTTTAAACTATATACAAGGGGGGAAAAAGGGAAAGGAACCTCAAATAAGCCTCAGCCAAAGGTTTTGTGCATAGGACTTCCTGTGCCTGCAGCCAGGGTTAGGGCCGTTCCCCACCCTGTCAGTCCCCATAGCGTGTCCCCGACAGGGAAGACACCGGGAAAGCCCAGCTTCGCCTTGACTGACCCACTCCTGTCCCTGAAGCCAGTCAGGAGCGCTGTGGTTTGTGCCCCACAGTAGGGCCCTTCTCCCCTCTGGGGCAGGCGTGGGAGCAGCCTGACCCCCAGCCCCTCTCACTGCCTACTCTGGTGCCTCCCCCCAAATACCTGGCTTTGGTGGCTTGTTGAATGAACAGGTTGGCTCACTATTCTCTCGGAGCCGACAGGGTAAGATACTGGTGTCTCATTTTATAAGAAAATAAGAAGGAAGTAAGCAATTTGGCCAACAGATACAAGATGGTCGGGTTTTCAGGCCTACTTGAAGGTGGCAATCAGGAGGCCAGACTATAAACATTGTTGCCAGTGTCTCTCTCCCTTCCCTCCCCTTAGCCAGGGCCTTCCTTGCAATCCCATTCTTACAGGAAATTAGGACTTGGAAAGTCATTGAAAACAAAGATTTTTTTTTTTTTAGGAAAATCACATTAAATGTTTTATTTTGCTTATGTTCTACTGTCTATCTACTGGGTGGGATTGAGCCACACCCCGTCATTCGAGGATGCGTGTTGTAACGAGCTCTGTTTCCTCAGGTCCCTGAGATTTCTTTCTTTCTTTCTTTCTTTCTTTTTTTTTTTTGGTCCCTGAGATTTCTGACGGTCGTCTAGCAAAGCAGAACACTTACCCCAAGGACTCTAGGATCTTACTCAGCGGAGGGGATCCATGCTAGCCTCGCGGGCCGAGGGCCTTTTCAGGAGACAGGGGCTCATTCCTCTTCCCAGAAAGGTTCTCTTTTAGAGGAAATCTAAACATTTGGGATCCAGGGCTTGCTTTTGATCTAAAGAGCTGCTCCCTTGCTGTCAGTATCGGAGAAGTGATAAAATATGTACCATTTCAAACAAGGACCAAAACACCTTCAGGTATGACCGCTAACAGCTTCCACGCTCCGTGCATGTCAGTAAAGGGCAAGAAAGGAGACGAAGAGCGGAGGAAGCAGGTGCAAAGAGTGAGGGACCAGCCGGGACAGTAGCGGAGACAGGGCATGGAGTGTTCAAACAGTAGCCGTGTGAAGGCGGCTGGGGGGGACATGGGCGTTTTGTTGGGAGTTGGCCCAAGAATCCACAAGATACAGGGGAGAAGTATGGATTGAGGAGGAGGAGAGATGCAGGGAACCAGAGCTTGGGAAGCCTTGTGTGGGATGGAAGGCTCTGAAGTGGGGTGTGAGGGAAACCAGCCTTAGGGTGATCACATGGGAGGTCAGGAACACGAGTGATACCAAGGGTTGGCCCTGCTGCAAGCAGGGAGGCAGGCCTCAGGTATGCCCGTGCCCGTCTGAGCTGCAGGCTGCCCTGGGGGTGATGCGGTGGGTTTGACTCCTGGGGAGGAACGCCCATCAGGCCGAAGGCAGTCCTCTGGAGGAGAAGGCGTTTTTGAGCATTTTAGCAGCCAACATTCAGGGCAGCTGGAGGATGGGTTCACCTGGAGAGTGAAGGGGATCTGGGTGAGGCACAACAGTGTCCGTGACACTGAGGAACCTGGGAGGCATGCCTGGCCTCCTGGAGGTTGCAGAAGTAAAAGGGGACGTAAGGCAGATGGGATTGGTGCTGATGTTCTCTGAGCTGCATCTCTCCATTTGTCTCTCCAGATCTCTTTCTCAGCCTGCCCTGTGCCCCAGGGTCCTGACCCTTATGGTTGACATTGCCTGGGCTCCCTCACCCTCTGACTTCGGGTTGCCACTGGGACACGCTGCCAAAATTTTGCAGGGTGAACCTTGCTTCCTTCAGGCCACCGTTGGACAATGGGACTGTGCTCTCCTTGAGGCTAGAGGTTTTGTCCTGAAGAGCCATTCCTGTCACCGAGCTCTCCTCCGGTCCCCTGAGAGGCCTCCAGCACCCCTGGATGTTTCTCTTAACCCTGCCAACGCTTTTATGACTGGTCTCTACATCTAACTCTCTTGAATCGTCCCTCCGAGTGTCCAGTCAGGAGAAGGAGGGCAATCAGCTCTGGGCTCTCAGCCCTGCACACTCCTGCACACCCATCAGCTACGCACCCTGTTAAATGCGCAGTCCGAATCAGCGCGTCTGGGGTGGGCCTGGGATTCTGTATTTCTAGCAAGCTTCCAAGTGGTGCTTGTGCTGCTGGCCCGGGAACCACACTGAGCACGGATCCTGGGCTTCATCCTAGTGAAGGGCCGGGTCTCTGGGTGAGGTGAGGAGGAGGAAGGGAGGCAGGAGGAGGGGCAGGGCTGTGCAGATGTCCCTGAAATCCTGCTGCAAGAGGTAACAAGGCGGAGACTCCAAGAGGGTGGTCTTAGAGCAAATATGAAGACACAATTTTCAAGTTTTAAACCATCATGATGTAACCCAGATATAAAATACATTTGGCAACCATTTAGGGGAAATATTTAAAGATCTCAGAAGCTTTGTGTTGATGGACCATCCGACCCTCAATTTTCATGAACATGTCTCAAGACATGCATGATGACATATAATTTAGGTTTACAAATGTTTTCATCATTCCCTCTCCATATGCATCTTTAGATCCTGTAACATTAATTTATTTTTTTTAAAGATTTTATTTATTTGACAGAGAGATAGCGAGAGCAGGAACACAAGCAGGGGGAGTGGGAGAGAGAGAAGCAGGCTCCCTGCGGAGCAAGGAGACCGACGTGGGGCTCGATCCCAGGACCATGATCTGAGCCAAAGGCAGACGCCTAATGACTAAGCCACCTAGGTGCCCCTCTAACATTAATTTAGATGACAGCAAATCAATAAAAACTTAAAAACTGATGTGTTGGGTTTGTTTTCATGTAGTTCATTATCTATAAAATAATACATTTGCATGTATTAATGTATCTGTAATGAATTTATTACTATATTCATATTACCATTACCTATTTTTGTGTTGGTATTAAGTCAGTGTTCTTGGGTTATTACATAATAATAGTCGAATAACACAATCCCAATGTTGAGATGGGGGTTATCTTATATAGTTAACAATAGAAAAGTAATCTTGTCATAGATTAGAAAAGAATCTAATTTATAAATATATACAGTCTCTGATGTCTATTCTGTCGTGTTTTGCTTTGGCTACATGCAGAAAGTCTTTCAGTCCTATTCTAGATTTCATCTGACACAGAGGTGTTCCATCCCATAGCTTCAGGCCTTCATTTCACCCAGTAATGGGGACTAGGGTCTTTGATTTTGCTGCATTGCCTTTAGAGCTACGTAGCCGATTATTTTTCCAAAGCTTGCACCGGAAAGAGATGGCAGGGTGGAAAACATGTTATGCAAATTCCTTTTTCCTTAGGTCAAGGACCACCACCAACTTTTCAATTGTAAAGATCAGGATTTCTCTCATGCCCCATAAAAGCACATAGACACTTAGTGTCCCAGAATCAATGTCCAGGCCTCATCACTTTTTACCACTGAAGACTATTTCTAAGAAGGTGACTCACACTGTAAAAATATAATGTGTTTCATTTCTGTGCGGATGCGCAGGAGCCCACCGGAGATGGCAGGGTCAAATGCTGCCCCCGGGGCACGTGGCAATGCCTGGCTTCCAGGCAAGGCAAGCCGTGGGTGTCACCTTCTGGGCCGCTAGAGCCTCCGCGGCTCAAAGCTCACAATTCATACGACAGAGCAATGGTTCTCAAACTTGAGTGTGCTTCAGAATCACCTGGAGGGCTCCTCACAGCACAGATGGCTCAGCCCCGCCCCCAAGGCTTCGGCTTCGTGCCGAGTTGAAATAGCTCGTCTGGGGACCATGCTCTGAGAACCACTGTTGTAAACGTGCTGAGCCATCCTAAGATGATCCAGATACTAGAAAATGGGTTGCTCAGTAGCCAGGAGGAGTCCATCCTGGGCTCATGATGTTTCCACGGAGCTCCCAATTGCCACAAAAGAGTACAGAGGAGGTCAGCCCAGAGCATTTCGTATTCCTTTTTAATTCCTCTGCTTTCCCATTGAATAGGTACCCATACTTGATATCCTAGTCCTCTTAAAACATTGTTTTCCTCCCATGTCATTCCCTTTTACTTGGGTTCAGAGAAATGGTTAATCCTGAGAGAGGAAACCAAGAACTGAGTTTTGTTAGTTCAGTGAAAAATTATAGGACATTCCTAGGCACAGGCTGGTCAAGGACAACAAGGCCACTGCTTCCAAGAAGAAATGACGCTTGCTGGTACAAAACTAACCGTTTTTTAATTTTTTTCTTCTTTTTTAAACATTTATTTATTCATTTGGGAGATAGAGAGAGCATGTGTTTATTTATTCATGTGAGAGGGAGAGAGAGAAAAATCATCAAGCAAACCCCCTGCTGAGCATGGAACCTGATGTAGGGCTTGATCCCAGGATCTAGAGATCATGACCGGAGCCGAAATCAAGAGTCAGATGCTTAACTGACAGAGCCACCCAGATGTCCCCAAAACTAATCGCATGTTTTTTAAAAAAACAATGGTCTGTCCTACAAAATGGAGGGAACAAAGGTGGATGTGTCTTACTACTCCTCACCTCCCTCCCCAACCCAACAAAGCATCAGTCCTAAACTCTCTCGGATTTCTTTTTTTTTTTTTCTCCCTCCAATTTCAACAATTAAAAAGAAACCAAAAGCTTCTAGACTATGTCCTGGTTCTTGGCTCATTTGCCTTCACAATGTCACTACATTAAAAGGAAATAACCCATTACTTTTCTATGTCCCACCCCCAACAATTAAATATCTCTATCCTAAATAACACTGCTCTCAAGTGCTCAGTTTATCATACTTTTTCTAAAAATTTCAGGTCATGGAGTTACTCATTTTTTTTTTCTTAAAACAAGGGAATGGAGACAAGAGCATGATGAAGTGAGAGGTGAGTTTTGACCTCATACTGGAATTAGGGCCTGAGCACAGGTCTGGGATCAGCGCAGTACATTCTAGGGCAGTTGGTTAAGGAGATATTGATGCGTGTGATGATGCCACCAAAGCCTTTTTGTCCTACCAGGTGCCTCCAGAGCCACTTCTCGGCCTATAGAACAAAGACCCGAGAAAAAGAGACAAGCCCTACTCCACCTGTTTCATGCTCTAGTGAATTATCAGTGTTTATCAATGAGACATGGCAGTTTCTTCTCCTCCTAAGTGGCTTCGGGAGAGCCAGCTCTGAGGGTGGCTAGACCTTCTCCATCTCAATCTGCTGGTGGTAGTGCCGCGCCTGCCGCTGCCCAGCATTTAGCTTGTACACGGAGCTCTTGTGCTGGCACTTGCGGTGGCCCCACACTGCCCCCACGCCTGCCAGGAGCACCAGCAGACACAGGACAGTGACAGTGGTGGCAATGATAGGGCCTCCGCTGAGGCCGGGACACCCATCCCCTATACACGGCTCCACACTTGGAAGAAGCTCTTTACCTGCACCTGGGCCAGGGCTTTCCCGTCCCAAGAATTCCTCAGACAGCAGGTATGGGAAACTATCCTGGACCTCAGTAGCAATGGTTTCCCCTGGAGTCTGGCTGGCCGCCATGATAGTTGAGGGAATGCGATTCGGCATCTGCTGGACAGCAGTTGTCACTGTCCCCAGGGTAGAGCTGGTGAGTTCATAGGGTAGGGTGGCCATGGGAGATGACTCTGTGGCAAAGCTCCAGGGAACAGTTGACTGGTACCTGGTCGAGTCACCATCTCCCTTGCTGGGACTCTCAGTTTCAGACACATTCACTGGTCTGAGAGCCAAAGCTTCTACGTCTGGTGTTTGAGAGGGAAGAACTGAACTACGGGTCATGTCGTCACTTGGTGTGAGGGTGGTACTCCTGGGCTTCTTAACTTCTACAGGAATGGGCTGATTAGGACTAATGGGAACCCTCTCTTCCAGCCCTACTGACCCATCTCCCTTGTCCCCATCTTCCTCCTCTTCTGCCTCTGTCTTCCTCCAAGCCCCATCAGTCACAGGGTAGCCATCTAACCAGGACTCATCACTGCTGCTCACCATTGGGTCCCCTGTCTTGCTGTCAGTCCTGCCCAAGAATGGCCCCAAAGGACCATGAGTGCTGCTATAGATCACCTCGGCTTCAGGTTCACCTGGAGCTGGTGTTGGGCTACTATGGTTGTCTCTAGCCGGAAACTGCTTTTTGGTGCCATCATTCATCTCCTTCTCCAGCTCAGGCTTGTGGAAGTTCTCAGCAGGAAACCAGAACAAGTACTTCTGGTTTAGCTGGGATCCTGGCAGGTCTGTAGGGACACTGCTTCCCGTGATGGACAAGCCTGTAGTTGGCACAAAGGCTGTATCCTGGGCTATGTTTTCTCTCCCCACAGAAATGGAGACCAGATGGTCCTGTCTCGGAGCCTCCTCAGAGGCCTCTCCCGGACCTCTGTCCTCCTCTGCCCCTGTCCGCGAGTCCTCCATGAGCTCTCTGAATGACACGGATCTGTCATCCGGGAAATTATCCTCATAGTCAATATGTGCCTCAGCTGCATCTGGAAGGGGAGAAAGAAAAACCCCATTAGGTCCAAAGTCACAGAGCCAGCAGTGTAGAACACAAGAAAAGGAAGTAAGAAGCATAAGGACTGGAGCAGACGAAGTAAAGCTGTCATTCACAGATGACATGACTGCGCATCACAGACAAATTCAAAGAATGTACATATAAACTGTTACAATTAATATATGGGTTTATCAAGGACACTGGGTCTACATCAATGTAAAATATCAACTATATTTCTATATACCAGCAATACACAGAAAAAAAATTTTAAAAGAAACCATTTGCCATAGCATTAAAAAAAATCAAACACCTAGGAATAAAGCTTACAAAAGATGTGCAAGATTTGAACATGGAGTGGTACAGAATATTGCCAAGCAAAATTAAAGACCTCAGTAAATGAAGGGATATACCATGATCATGTAATGGAAGGCTCAGAATTGTTAGGCTGTCAACTCTGTCCAAATTGATCTACACAGATTTAATACAACCCTAATAAAAATCTCAGGCATTGACAAGCTGATGCAAAAATTTATGGAAATGCAAAGAACCAAGATTTCTTGAAATCTACAAAATTTCAAGATTTACTCTAAAACTGGAGTACATTTTAAGACTGTGGTATTGGTGGGGCGCCTGGGTGGCTCAGTCGTTAAGCGTCTGCCTTCGGCTCAGGTCATGATCCCAGGGTCCTGGGATCGAGCCCCGCATCGGGCTCCCTGCTCGGCAGGAAGCCTGCTTCTCCCTCTCCCACTCCCCCTGCTTGTGTTCCCTCTCTCACTGTGTCCCTCTCTGTCAAATAAATAAATAAAATCTTTAAAAAAAAAAAAAAAGACTGTGGTATTAGCACAAGGACAGATAACTGGATTACATTAACTATAGGAACTTGTGTTTATCAAAAGCCACCATGAAGGGAGTTAAAATGCAAGCCACAGACTTGAAGATATTTGTGACACATACAATCTCCAAAGGAGTCCTATCCAGAATTCATAAGGAACTCCTACAAATCAATACTAAATAGGCAGACAAGCCATAGAAAAGTTGGCAAAGATACTTGAATTGGCACATCACAAAAAAGACATCTAAGTAGTCATTAAACATGTGTACAGATGCTCAACCTCACTCGTAATAGAGATATGCTAATTACAGCCATAAAAATATGCCATTCCATAGCACCACAATGGCTAAAAGTAAGCAGACTGACAATTATCTAGTGTAAACCGATGATATCTAGTGTTTGGGCACCAAAGGACATGCACATGAATGTTCATTTAACAGCCAAAACCTGGAAACGATTCAAATGTCCCTAAACCACAGAGCTGATATAAACCACAGCATATTTGTACAAGGAAAATCTGTACATCAATGAAAAGGAGCCAACTATTACTTCTGAGGGACATAGATGAATCTCACAGCCATAATGTTGAGGAAAAGAAGCCAGACACAAAAGAACACACTTTGTGTGATTCTATTTACATAAAGTGCAAAAATAGGCAAAGCTAATCTATGATGTTAAAAGTCAGGTGGGTGGCTGGAGAGAAGGGGTGATGACTAAGTCTGGGGACAAGCATGGCTTTGGGGATCCTGGCAACATTCTACTTGGCCTGTGTGGTGGCTAATTTCTTTGTTTCTTTTCTGATAATTAATTGATCTGTCCCCTTATAATGTGTATGTATGTTAAGTAAAAACGTATCTTTTAAAATCCTGATTTGCTCTTTGTAAGACTGCTTGAGGCCATGCTGTGAAATATTCTAAATCCAGCCAAGTAAGAATGAACAAAGGGCCCCACAGTTAGGAGACCAGAATGTAAGGACAGCAGGTCAGGAAGGCTCAAGGAGCTGCGTCCTCAGAAGACAGAAGCCTACTGGGCTTTCCCCATTCTCAGTGGTCTTTGAAGTCAAGTCCCACTGGAAGTCACACTTAGTTATTAAAACAGAAAGGCTCCCTATGACATTGCAATATAATAAGAAGTATATGTTTAGTCTTTGCCCCTGGTTCCTGGCACAGAGCTCCTAAAACTCTTGGAATTACCTAAGCAATGGGGGTGATAAGAACATCTTTTGTTATTCATAACAAGCTCCTTTCAGCCTTACCTGAATTTATGCTAATGAGGTGACCCCTAGATGGCTTCTGGTCAAGTGATCAGAGGGTTGGAACTTGCAGCCCCAGCCCCTGACCTGTGAGGAGGGGGAAGGGGGCTGCAGATGGAGTCCATCATCAATGGCCATGATTGAATCAATCATGCCTAAATAATGAAACCTCCATAAAACCCCTGAACTACAGGGTGCAAAGAGCTTCTAGGTTGGTGATTGCATCCACGTGCTAGGAGGGTAGCTCACCCCAATTTCACAGGGACAGAAGCTCCTGTACTCAGGATCCTTCCAGACCTTGCCTTTTATATCTCTACATCTGGTTGTTCATCTGTATTCTTTAAAATATCCTCTAAAATGGTAAATGTAAGTAAATGTAAGTAAATGTAAGCTTTCCTGAGTTCTGTGAGCCTTTCTAGCAAATTACTGAGCCTGAGAGGATGATCATGAGAATCCCCAATTTATAGCTAGTTGGTCAGAAATACAGGAGGCTCAGGACGGAGGATTGGCGTGATTGGTTGTTGGTGTGAGAAGTGTTCTGTGGGAAGAAATAGATCTTAGTAGTGTTCCCCCACTTCAGTTTGCAACTCGGAAAGCATAAATGCAAAGAGCTCCAGAACCAAGTTCTAGATAGAGAGAGCGCTGAGCTGTCATGTGGTGCATTCCTGGGCTCTGAAACTGGATTAGAGGGCATTTGGCTTATTTCTTACAAGACTCCTTATTTTGCTTCCTTAATGCGAGTTATAAATAAATTTAAACGTCCTTTCTGATCTGCTCCTAAAATTTAAGTGCATTCACTTCATTTGTGTCTTCAGCCAAAAATGCAAAGGGGCGCCTGGGTGGCTCAGTTGGTAGAGCACGTGACTCTTGATCTCAGGGTTGTGAGTTCGAACCCCACTTTGGGTATAGAGATTACTTAAAAATAGGAAGGAAGGAAGGAAGGAAGGAAGGGAAAAGTAAAGAAAAGAAAAGAAAAGAAAAGAAAGAAAGAAAAAGACAGTCTAGTAATTATTTCAGGAGACCCTTCTACCCCATGATGTCCTGTTCACAATCCCCAGACAAAAGCCACATCAATGGCAGGACCATGCTTAGGAGCATCCCAGAATTCCAACACAGGGCAGGCTGGCCCCCTACACGCTCTTTGCTGTCATAATGCCTCACGCTCCGCTGTACCTCCATTCCAAGTATTGCAGTCACCTGCGCCGACATTCAACAAACTTCCCCAAGTGCCCACTGTCTGACGCTGCGAAGGCTCTGGGTCACTGGTGAACAGGACAAGCAGTCCCAGCCCTCATGGAGCATAGGGGATGGAATTCCATGGTCCTGAGACCTACCAGGTTGAATCGCAAAGCTTTTGTATGCACAAATTCTCACCCATCCTGCTGAATAAAGACTAGGTTTTGCATTCAAGTACCATCTTTTCTTAAAAACACAACAAAATGAAACAAAAGCCACTACGACACAACTTTTCTCTAAAATTTACCCAAACAAGTCATACTGAATCCAGCTGGCCTTTTAAGAAGGCCATGACTTAAATCTCTTACCTTAATGCGGTTACACTGTTTGCTTGAACGTGTGTGTCCTGACTGACTGCGGTAGGGTGATAACAAAAATGTCCACGATTCTCCACTCTTCCCTGCAATGTGATTGTGTAACTCTTCCCTTCAGGAAGTGGTGTCTCTTTTTCCAGCTCTCAAATTGGGACTGGCCTGTTGCTTGCTCTGACCCACAGAATTCAGTGAAAGCCTTGCATGCTCTCTCTCTCTCTCTCTCTGCACCCCCAGCTGCCTTGAGAACAAGCCTCGGACAGCCTACTGAGGGGTGAGAGGCCAGGTGGAGGAGAGGCCAACTGTTCCAGCTGAAGCCATCTTAAACCAGTCAGCTCCATCAACCTGCGAGCTGACCACATTCACCTGACTGACCCAGCCAAGCCCAGAAGAAGAAGAATGAGCTGGGTAAGCCCAGTCCAAACTGCTTACACAGAAAATTGCACCCAAATAAATGAGTGTTCTTTAAGCCACTACCTTTTTTTTAAGATTTTATTTATTTATTTGACAGAGACACAGCGAGAGTGGGAACACAAGCAGGGGGAGTGGGAGAGGGAGAAGTAGGCTTCCCGTTGAGCAGGGAGCCTGATGTGGGGCTCGATCCCAGGACCCTGGGATCATGACCTGAGCCAAAGGCAGACGCTTAACTGACTGAGTCACCCAGACGCCCCAAGCCATTACATTTTGGGGGGTGGTTTATTATGTAGAAAAAACTGACATACTGGCCATGAGTTGGCTCAAGGACAGAGACCAAGTCACTGTATCCCTAGAGCAGAATGGTGCCCAACCTGTTATAGGTGTTCTTATAGGTATTCTTGAATGAGTGAAAAATAACTGGCACTGGGAGAAACAGGAAGGAATATCTACTCAGCTCCCCAGTTTCTCCTGATACCTGCCTCATAACGGCTCAAAGCTAAGATCTAGTGCCAGGAACACAAGACGACTTTGGGCTCGTTTCCTATCTCTGAGGAATTAATGACATATAACCATAGTATCTTATAACACCTCTGAAAGATATCACCACTGAAGTACTACTTGAATACAGACATATACATGGGAGTGCAACACACACATACACACTCACCTTTCACACACAGGTGAGCAAATCAGTGCACAGCCTGGCCCATGAGAACACCTAGTCTCCTCCCAGCCTTTCCTTGGTGCTCCTGTACCTACCATCATAAAAGGACGCCCCAGGAGAACTCCCTCCCCACTGCTAGCAGATTCATCTTCGTGAGGCAGGGAAGTGAGCCATATCAACCCAAGTTTAGTCCTAATGCAAAGAAACTTGGCATTTCACACATCTGACAGGTCATTTTTGCCTCAGATCTGCTGTATCCAACCTGTTTTTTGTTTTAAAAAAACAGAATGTGGAGCACCTGGGTGGCTCAGTCGTTAAGCAGCTGCCTTCGGCTCAGGTCATGATCCCAGGATCCTGGGATTGAGCCCCGCATCGGGCTCCCTGCTCGGCGGGAAGCCTGTTTCTCCCTTTCCCACTTCCCCTGCTTGTGTTCCCTCTCTCACTGTGTCTCTGTCAAATAAATAAATAAAATCTTTAAAAAAATAAATAAAAAAACAGAATGTATTTTAGGGCATTGTGGAAAAAAATGTTTGCAAAACAATATACATATACCAGTTGTCTCCCAGAGGTTCTGCTGTTGAGGATGAATACGCCTGTGTTCTCAGCTAGAACACAGCGCCCTTTCACGATAGGGAAAGGCAGGAAGCAGGTCTCTCCAAGACCATTTTTCCTCAAGAAGTTTTCCCCCACTTAAAATCGCAGGCTATTACCTCATGTATGATCTGCAATGGAGGGCCTCCTACCACACGTTATTTTACTAGGGAGTATTTCTTGGTTGCCTCATTGCAGCCCCAAGACACCAACCCGTCGAGAGCCCACAAATGGTTCTGTTTCATTCCATGGAAATTCTGTCATTTCTGGTTAAATTCTGACACTGCATTTATTCTCTATCAGGTCATCCACAGGAGCTCACCGACCGTTGGGTATAAGGGCTAAAGGAGCCCATATTTGCAGAGTTCTGCCATTGTGAAAGCTGGCAGGGGCCCGCGTAAAGGCAGGTAATGGGGTGGGCATGTTCTCTTGTGGTCCTCGCAGCCACCTCCTTATAACCCCAGCAGGTGCCAACCCTGATGTGGTCCATGGGTATATAGAACTCTACCCAAACAGGCAACAGCTAAAAAGTGTGAGTGAGGGATACTCAGGATCTTCCAGTACTTCAGAGTATTTGTTGCCTTGACACGTCCTTGTAACCTCTGCTCGGACTTCTTCCTTTCTCTTCTGCCCAAACGCCGATTCCATTCCCTCAGCTGCAGTTCCATGTGTTTCTTGTTCTCCTGATGGCCCCTCCCTCTGCTCTGCCTTCTCCTTCTTCTACCTCACTGCTCACACTCCAGACTCCTTGAGTATATCACCAGGGGCAGACGCACAGATGACCTTATCATTAGGGTGGGCTGTATGCCAGGTTTGAAAATATCCAAATGGTGCAGCTAAAACGGCATCACATATTTTCTCTACCCTATACCTTTCAAAATGAGGAAACAACACCTTTTTTAAAGTATGTGTGTATGTGCACACACAACTAGGCTTGTTGAATATGAATTTTTTAAAATGCAGAAACTATATTAAGCATCAGGAAAAAGTTTTTACAAACAACCACCATGCATGGAAAAGGACATAATATTTTGTAACAAATTTCAAAAAATAGTTATCAGAGGAGAAACAGAAGATTCTGGAGCAGAGTAGAGAAAGGCAGCATGGCTCCACTCCTAACCCACCCTCACCCTTCAAAAATTGTACCGAGGAGTCAACAAATCCCAGACAGAAACCAAGCAGGTGGAGAGAACCAGACCGGTAATCAGCAGGGCTGACTGTTCTTGATGGAATCCAAAACGCCAGGACTTCACCTTGTGAAGGTGAAGTAAATCTCGGCATAGGACACTTAACCTTTCTGAAGAGAGAACAGAGCCCAGATATTTTAAAGCAAACAGATAAACAAGCAAAAGTAAAATTACATACCCCTTCTGCTGAGTCGTCCCCTTCTAGCTACGATTCCCTCTCTTGGATGAAAGGAAGATGCATGTAAAAGGCAAAGAACCTAATTCAGAAGAAAGAATTTGCAGAACAGAATGAATTCCTCACAACAGTTTCACACTACAGAACTTAAGAAGAAAGTGAGTGCAATAGAACAAAAGTTCAAAGTGGGGGTGATAACAGAATGTCATGAAAAGGGTGATTTTAAACTTCAGGAATCAAACTGAGGACTGATGTAACATCATGACAGAACTAAAAAATAAACAGAAACTGTAAGGAATAGAATAGACTGAGAATTTTACAAAACTGAGAAAAAGACATGAAGACTCATATTCAAGAGTCAATGCAAACCTCAGGCAGAATAAACTCATAGAAAATTACATGTAGGCACATCAAATTAAAACTGCTTAAAACCAAAGAGAAAAAAAAGTAACCAGTGAAAGCAGTCATATAGCCTTCAAAAAAGCAAGATAGACTGAGAGCAACTTAAAAAAAAAAAAAAAAGAAAGAAAGCCAGAAGACACTGTGTGATACCTTTAACATATTAGAAGAGGGGCACCTGGGTGTCGCAGTTGGGATGAGTGACTGACTCTTGGTTTCGGCTCAGGTCATGATCTCAGGGTCATGACCTCAGGGTTGTGAGATCAAACCCTACATGGGGTTCTGCACTCAGCACAGAGTCTGCTTGGGATTCTCTCCTTCCTCTGCCCATCCTGCTCATGCGTGCTCTCTCTCTCTCTCAAATAAATAAATCTTTAAGACAAAAAAGTGTTAGAAGAACTGCCAACCTAGAATTGTTACTCTGTGAAAATATCCTTGCTGAAAGCATCCTTGCTGAAAGCCCCAAGATGTAGGAAGGAAAGAACAATGAAGCAGGTAAATATGGGGTGCGGTACAAATCTAAGTGAATAATACTGCCTGCATAAAACAAGTACACACACACACACACACACGTGCATGCACACTATTATTATTTGAAACACATGACAACAGCATAGAAATTGGGAAGGGGTAATTGGAGTCAAAATAGTTGAAGATATTTAAATTGTCCAGAAAATGGTAGGTATCATCCTTCAATAAGTCAAGGATGTCTGTTATAATTTCTAGAGTAACTGAAAGAAGAGTAAAAGAATATATTAGAGGGGCACCTAGCTGGCTCAGTCTGTAGAGCATGCCACTCTGATCTTGGCGTTGTGAGTTCAAACCCCATGTTGGGGGTAGAGTTTACTTAAAAAAAAAAAAGAGAGAGAGAGAATGTGTTAGAATGTAATAGAGAGGGTAAATATAATAATTTTTAAAATGCTTAATCACTCCAAAAGAATGCAATAAAAAAGAACAAAAAACAAAGAACAGCTAGGACTAAGAGAAAACAAAAAGTAATTTTAAAGCTAAACCTATTGATGATTAAATGTAAATATGAATTAATGCTCCAATTGGTTATATGTTGCTTATAAGAGATATACTTTAGACCTGTACCCCTGAAACAAATAATACATTATATGTTAATAAAAAGAAAAAGATATACTTTAAATAGAACTGTACAGAGAAGTTGAAAGTAGAAGAATGAAAAAAAATATATACTATGGAAAGACTAACCAGCAGAGAAGACTATCAGTCAAAAAATAATACTAGAGGAGGAGCAAGATGGGGGAGGAATAGGAAACCTAAATTTCATCTGGTCCCAGGAATTCAGCTAGATAGGGATCAAACCATTCTGAACACCTACGAACTCAACAGGAGATCGAAGAAGAGAGTAGCAACAACTCTCTGAACAGAGAAGCAACCACTTACTGGAAGGTAGGACCTGCGGAGAAGTGAATCCGAGGCGATATTCGGGAGGATAGACGGTGGGGGAGGGGGCCTCTGTCCTGTCCACCGCTTCTGGCAAGTGTTAGAGAAGCAGAGCACAAAATCGGAACTTTGAGAAGTCAGCTGTGCTGAGGGACGTCGCTCCAGTGGATAAGCGGGGGGTGGAACCCTCACGGGACAGTGTGGTCTCAGGACCCTCAGGGTCACAGAAAGACCGGGGGTGCCTGAGTGTGGCAGAGCTCCCAGGTATCGGAGTGGGGAAGCCAGCTGCAGAGATGGAGCCGAGGCGCGGGCTCTCAGCTCGGGGTTGCCATAAACTGTGATCCGCGGCCCAGTCGGGCCACTGCTCCTCCAGCAGGGACCCAACAAGTGTTAGATCCCGGGAGACTCCCCTTTCTCCCCTGGGAGAAGCGGCGCAGGAGCGCACCGCAGGGATCTGCTGGGTTTGGAGACTCCACATGGGGTCGGGTGCCAGAGATAGAAATGCTCCGTCACAGGCCGGGTGAGCACGGAATGCGGCCGGACACCAGGGAGACGGGAGTGATTGACTGCTTTTCTCTGGGGGCGCACTGAGGAGCGGGGCCCCAAGTTCTCGGCTCCTCTGGGGTGGAGATTGGGAGGCCGCCATTTTCACTCTCGTCCTCCCAACGCTGTACGGAAAGCTTGCAGGGAACAAAAGCTCCCGAGAGCAAACCCGAGCAGATTACTTAGCCTTGGACCTGGCAAGGGTGGAGCAATTCCGCCTCCAGCAAAGACATTTGGGAACCACGGCAACAGGCCCCTCCCCCAGAAGATCAGCAAGAACCTCCGGCCAAGACCAAGTTTACCAATCAATGAGAACAGCAGAACTCCAGCACTAGGGGAATACTGCACATAGAATTCATGGCTTTTTTCCCATGATTCTTTAGTCTTTCAAAGTTAATTTTTTTAATTTTCTTTTTTTTGAATTTTTCTTTTTCCCTTTTTCAACCAACATCTTATCAATCCCTTTTTAAAAATCTTTTTTTATTTTTCATTTTTAGAGTCATATTCTATCCCTTCATAGTAATTAACCTTATTTTTGGTATATATGTGTATGTGTATATATATATATATATATATATATATATATAAATATATATATATATATAAAGTTGTTCTCTCTTTAAAATTTTGGGATACAGTTTCTTCTAACAGACCAAAATATACTCTAAATCTGTAGTGTATGGCTTTGTTCTAGTCTCCAGCCTGATCACATTCTTTTTTTTTTAAATCTTTTTTCTTTTTTTAACCAAATTCTTATCAATTCCTTTTATAAAATCTTTTATAATTTTCATCTTTATAGTCATATTCCATCCCTTCATTGTATTTACCCTAATTTTTGTACATATATAAGCTTTTATTTCTTTAAAATTTTGGGAGGCAGTTTCTTCTAACAGGCCAAAATATGCCCAAAATCTAGTGTGTGGCACTGATCTATTCACCAGCCTGATCATATTTGATCATATTCTTTTTCTTTTTTTTTAACCTTTTTCTTTTTCCTCTCTCTCCCTTTCTTTTCCCCTGGTTTCAGGTCTCTTTTGATTTGTTTAGTGTATATTTTTCTGGGGTCGTTGTTACCCTCTTAGCATTTTGTTCTCTCATTCATCTATTCTCCTCTGGACAAAATGACAAGATGGAAAAAATCACCTCAAAAAAAAGAACAAGAGGCAGTACTGACTGCCAGGGACCTAATCAATATGGACATTAGTAAGATGTCGGAACTAGAGTCCAGAATGATGATTATAAAGATACTAGCTGGGATTGAAAAAAGCATGGAAGATATTAGAGAATCCCTTTCTGGAGAAATAAAAGAACTAAAATCTAACCAAGTCAAAATAAAAAAGGCTATTAATGAGGTGCAATAAAAAATGGAGGCTCTAACTGCTAGGATAAATGAGGCAGAAAAGAGAATTAGTAATATAGAAGACCAAATGATGGAAAATCAAGAAGCTGAGAAAAAGAGAGATAAACAACTACTGGATCACGAGGGCCGAATCTGAGAGATAAGTGATACCATAAGATGAAACAATATTAGAATAACTGGGATCCCAGAAGAAGAAGAAAGAGAGAGAGGGGCAGAAGGTATATTGGAGCAAATTATAGCAGAGAACTCCCCTAATTTGGGGAAGTAAACAGGCATCAAAATCCAGGAGGCACAGAGAACCCCTCTCAAAATCATTAAAAATAGGTCAACACCCCGACATCTAATAGTAAAACTTATGAGTCTCAGAGACAAAGAGAAAATCCTGAAAGCACCTTGGGACAAGAAGTCTGTAACCTACCTACAATGGTAGAAACATTAGATTGGCAACAGACCTATCCACAGAGACCTGGCAGGCCAGAAAGGACTGGCATGATATATTCAGAGCACTAAATGAGAAAAATATGCAGCCAAGAATACTATATCCAGCTAAGCTGTCATTGAAAATAGAAGGAGAGATAAAAAGCTTCCAGGACAAACAAAAACTAAAGCAATTTGCAAACACAAAACCAGCCCTACAGGAAATATTGAAAGGGGTCCTCTAAGCAAAGAGAGAGCCTAAAAGTAACATAGACCAGAAAGGAACACAGATAACATACAGTAACAGTTGCCTTACAGGCAATACAATGGCACTAAATTCATATCTTTCAATAGTGACCCTGAATGTAAATGGGCTAAATGCCCCAATCAAAAGACACGGGGTATCAGATTGGATAAAAAACAAGACCCATCAATATGCTGTCTGCTAGAGACTCATTTTAGACCCAAAGATACCTCGATTGAAAGTGAGGGGTGGAAAACCATTTACCATGCTAATGGACACCAAAAAAAAAGATGGGGTGGCAATCCTTCTATCAGACAAATTAGATTTTAAACCAAAGACTGTAATAAGAGATGAGGAAGGACACTATATCCTACTTAAAGGGTCTATCCAACAAGAAGATCTAACAATTGTAAATACCTATGCCCCTAATATGGGAGCAGCCAATTATATAAGCCAATTAATAACAAAAGCAAAGAAACAAATCAACAACAATACAATAATAGTAGGGGATTTTAACACCACCCCCACTGAAATGGACAGATCATCTAAGCAAAAGATCAATAAGGAAATAAAGACTTTAAATGACACACTGGACCAAATGGACTTTACAGACATATTCAGAACATTCCATCCCAAAGCAACAGAATACACATTCTTCTCTAGTGCCCATGGAACATTCTCCAATATAGATCACATCCTAGGTCACAAATCAGGTCTCAACTGGTACCACAAGATTGGGATCATTCCTTGCATATTTTTGGATCACAATGCTTTGAAACTAGAACTCAATCACAAGAGGAAAGTCGGAAAGAACGCAAATACATGGAGGCTAAAGAGCATCCTACTGAAGAATGAATGGGTCAACCAGGAAATTAAAGAAGAATTAAAAAAATTCATGGAAACAAATGAAAATGAAAACACAACTGTTCAAAATCTTTGAGATGCAATAAAGGCGGTCCTAAGCGGAAAGTATATAGCAATACAAGCCTTTCTTAAGAACCAAGAAAGGTCTCAAATACACAACCTAACCCTACACCTAAAGGAGCTGGAGAAAGAACAGCAAATAAATCTTAAGCCCAGCAGGAGAAGAGAAATAATAAAGATCAGAGCAGAAATCAATGAAATAGACACCAAAAGAACAGTAGAACAGATCAACGAAACTAGGAGTTGGTTCTTTGAAAGAATTAATAATATTGATAAACCCCTGGCCAGACTTACCAAAAAGAAAAGAGAAACGACCCAAATAAATAAAATCATGAATGAAAGAGGAGAGATCACAACCAACACCAAAGAAATATAAACAACTATAAGAACATATCATGAGCAACTATATACCAACAAATTAGACAATCTGGAAGAAATGGATGCATTCCTAGAGACTATAAACTACCAAAACTGAACCAGGAAGAAATAGAAAACCTGAACAGACCCATAACCACTAAGGAAATGGAAGCAGTCATCCAAAATCTCCCAACAAACAAGAGCCCAGGGCCAGATGGCTTCCCAGGGGAATTCTACCAAACATTTAAAGAAGAATTAACACCTATGCTTCTGAAACTGTTCCAAAAAAAATAGAAATGGAAGGAAAACTTCCAAACTCATTTTATGAGGTCAGCATTACCTTGATCCCAAAACCAAAGACCCCATCAAAAAGGAGAACTACAGACCAATATCCCTGATGAACATGGGTGCAAAAATTCTCACCAAAATACTAGCCAGTAGGATCCAACAGTACATTAAAAGGATTATTCATCACGACCAAGTGCAATTTATTCCTGGGCTGCAAGGTTGGTTCAACATCTGCAAATTAATCAGTGTGATACAATACATTAATAAAGAAAGAACAAGAACCATATGATCCTCTCAATAGATGCAGAAAAAGCATTTGACAAAGTACAGCATCCTTTCTTGATCAAAACTCTTCAGAGTGTAGGGATAGAGGGTACATACTTCAACATCATAAAAGCCATCTATGAAAAACCCATGGCGAATATCATTCCCAATGGGGAAAAACTGAGAGCTTTTCGCCTAAGGTCAGGAACATGGCAGGGATGTCCACTATCACCACTGCTATTCCACATAGTACTAGAAGTCCTAGCCACAGCAATCAGACAACAAAAAGAAATCGGCAAAGAAGAAATCAAACTCTCACTCTCTGCAGATGATATGATACTTTATGTGGAAAACCCAAAAGACTCCACCTCAAAACTGCTAGAACTCATACAGGAATTCAGTAAAGTGGCAGGATATAAAATCTATGCACAGAAATCAGTGGCATTCCTATACACAAACAACAAGACAGAAGAGAGAGAAATTAAGGAGTTGATCCCATTTACAGTTGCATCGAATACCGTAAGATACCTAGGAATAAATCTATCCAAAGAGGCAAAGAATCTTTACTCAGAAAACTACAAAATACTCATGAAAGAAATTGAGGAAGACACAAAGAAATGGAAAAATGTTCCATGCTCATGGATTGAAAGAACAAATATTGTGAAAATGTCAATGCTACATAGAGCAATCTACACATTTAAATCAATCCCTATCAAAATACCATCCACTTTTTTCAAAGAAATGGAACAAATAATCCCAAAATTTGTATGGAATCAGAAAAGACCCCGAATAGCCAGAGGAATGTTGAAAAAGAAAAGAAAAGCTGGTGGCATCACAATTCCAGACTTCAAGCTCTATTACAAAGCTGTAATCATCAAGACAGTATGGTACTGGCACAAAAACAGACACTGAGATCAATGGAACAGAATAGAGAGCCCAGAAATGGACCCTCAACTCTATGGTCAACTAATCTTTGACAAAGCAGGAAAGAATGTCCAATGGAAAAAAAGACAGTCTCTTCAACAAATGGTGTTGGGAAAATTGGACAGCCACATGCAGAAGAATGAAACTGGACCATTTCCTTACACCACACACAAAAATAGACTCCAAATGGTTGAAAGACCTAAATGTGAGACAGGAGTCCATCAAAATCCTAGAGGAGAACACAGGCAGCAACCTCTTCCACCTCAGTGGCAGCAACTTCTTCCTAGAAACATCACCAAAGGCAAGGGAAGCAAGGGCAAAAATGAACTATTGGGACTTCATCAGGATAAAGAACTTTTGCACAGCAAAAAACAAACAAACAAACAAACAAAAAAAACAGTCAACAAAACCAAAAGACGACTGACAGAATGGGAGAAGATATTTGCAAATGACATATCAGATAAAGGGCTAGTATCCAAAATCTATAAAGAACTTATCAAACTCAACACCCAAGAACAAATAATCCAATCAAGAAATGGGCAGAAGACATGAACAGACAGTTTTCCAAAGAAGACATCCAAATGGCCAACAGACACATGAAAAAGTGCTCAACATCACTTGGCATCAGGGAAATCCAAATCAAAACCTCAATGAGATACCACCTCACACCAGTCAGGATGGCTAAAGTTAACAAGTCAGGAAATGCCAGATGTTGGCAAGGATGTGAAGAAAGGAGAACTCTCCTACACTGTTGGTTGGGACTGCAAGCTGGTGCAGCCACTCTGGAAAACAGTATGGAGGTTCCTCAGAAAGTTGAAAATAGAGTTCCCCTACAACCCAGCAATTGCACTACTGGGTATTTACCCCAAGGATACAAATGTAGGGATCCAAAGGGGTATGTGCACCCAAATATTTATAGCAGCAATATCCACAATAGCCAAACTATGGAAAGAGCCAAGATGTCCATCGACAGATGAATGGATAAAGAGGATGTGGTATATATATATATATATATATATATATACACACAATGGAATATTACGCAGCCATCAAAAGGAATGAAATCTTGCCATTTGCAATGACGTGGTTGGAACTGGAGGGTGAAATAAGTCAATCAGAGAAAGACATGTATCATATGATCTCACCGATATGAGGAATTCTTAATCTCAGGAAACAAACTGAGGGTTGCTGGAGTGGTGGGGGGTGGGAAGGATGGGGTGGCTGGGTGATGGACATTCGGGAGGGTATGTACTATGGTGGGCACTGTGAATTGTGTAAGACTGTTGAATCACAGACCTGTACCTCTGAAACAAATAATACATTATATGTTAAAAAAATATAGTAGGAAGGGAAAAATGAAGGAGGAAAATTGGAAGTGGAGATGAACCATGAGAATCTGTGGACTCTTAGAAACAAACTGAGGGTTCTGGGGGGGGAGTGGGGGATGGGTTAACCTCGTGATGGGTATTAAAGAGGGCACATATTGAATGGAGCACTGGGTGTTATATGCAAACAGTGAATCATGGAACGCTGCATCAAAAAAAACATAATACTAGAGATAAGGAAGGTCATTTTATAAAGATAAATGTTTCAATTTACCAGGAAGATATTAACTTTTAAATGTGTATGTACTTAACAGAGCTTCAAAATATATGAATCTAAAATATGGGAACTAAAAAAAAAGAAACACATAAAACCATGATCCTAGAGAGGTGTTTTAAATACCTTTATCATCAACAGTTAGAGCAAGCAGGGGCACCTGAGTGGCTCAGTCAGTTAAGCGTCTGCCTTCGGCTCAGGTCATGATCCCAGGGCCCTGGGATCGAGCCCCACTTTGGGCTCTCTGGAGAGCCTGTTTCTCCCTCTGCCTACCACTCTGCCTATCTGGGCTCTCTCTCTGTCAAATAAATAAATAAAATCTTTAAAAAAAAAAACAAACAGAGCAAGCAAAGAGCTAAGAATATGTATCTGAAAAGCATGCTTAACTAATAAATTTGATCTACTTGACATGTAGATCACATCCAACAACTATAGAATAAGCATTCTTTTCAAATACGCATAGAATACTTTTACAAAGTAGACCATAAATGGAATGTCAACAAACTTTAAAGGATTAAGTTCTCCAGCCATAGTGAAACTAGGCAAAAGATTACTAGGAAATTCCTGTGTTGTACAGAAATTAAACAAAATATTTCTTTTTTTTTAATTTGGAATTTTAATTATGTGCATAAATAGCAACTTGAGAATGAGGAGTTCTAAGGCTAGACATTATCTCTAGGTAAAAGGATTTCCGATTAGTCCACTTGCAGTATGGCATCACCCAAGATAACAAAGAAGCCTAGTATAGTTTGTCCTGAAGAAGAAAGCCAATTTACTATATTCAGTACTGGCTTCTCTGCCATTTTTCTGTAGAAATACTGGTTTACTGCATGGAGTTTCCAATGTTTACCTATAACTGATTAAAATGGGCAGAGCATGGAGCATTCTATTTATTTCCAGGTGAATTCTTCACATTTCCTGGCTTTTGAAAGTTCTTCCACAAATCTTCTACGACTATGTATCCTCGTAAACCCCAGTCATATAATTTCTCCCCACTGACCTGGACAAATACAATGGCTTGTTGTGGATAATAAAGAGAGGCAGCAAGTCCCATGAATCCAGGTGGATACACCAGCTTCTTTATTTTTGAACCTCTAGCCAAAAGAAGTCCAACAATGCCAGCAAAACCAATAACACGAAGTCTTGGAAAAAATCCAGGAGGTGCATTTTGGAGATATTCATAGCTGCCTAACCCCCATTGAACCAGGCTCTGCATCCTGGGCTTAGTTTGTGAGTACATTTCCTGACACCAACTTGTATATGGCTCGCAGTAACGTCGGAGATGTGAAATGCTTTCTTCAAGTGGGGTCCTTGGCTCCTCCAAATATTTAGATTGACCCTCAGGGACGGAGTAGAGTGAAAGCTCATTAACCTTCACAGAAGTTTTGTGAGGTGAGTCCTTTTTAGGTGATGCATAGACTCTGAAGGTGAGCAGACTCAGGCTGGCTGGCCCCACAGACCTCTGAATTACCTTGAACATGCTGCTGGCAGAGGTGGCTCCAGCTAAACAAAATATTTCTAAATAACTCATGGGTCAAAGGAGAAATTACAATGGAAATTAGAAAATATTTTAACTGAATGATAATGAAAAATGACATATCAAAAGTTGTGGGAAGCAGCAAACACTGTGGTAACAGGAAGTTATAGCTTTAAATACCTATGTTAGAAAAGAAGAAAGGCTGAAAATCACATTGATTTCAGGAAGCTGGGAAAGGAAGAGTAAGTTAAACACAAAGAAAGTAAAGGAAGGAGGGGCGCCTAGATGGCTCAGTCAGTTAAGCCCCAACTCTTGATCTCACTTCAGGTCTTGATCTCAGGGTTGTGAGTTCAAGCCCTGTGTTGGGCTCTATACTGGGTGTGGAGCCTACTTAAAAAAAAAGAAAGAAAGAAAGAAAGGAAATGAAGGAGATAAAAAAGAGCAGAAATTAATAAAATAAAAACCAAACATACAATAAAGGATCAATGTAGCCAAAAGTTCGTTCTTGGAAAAGAATTACTGATTTATAGCTCAAAATATTGATAAGTCCCTAGAAAGACTACCTCAGAAACATTTAGAGAGAACACAAATGAAAATATCAGGAATAGAAAGAAGCATCACCACAGATCTTTCAGATATTGTCAGAAAAGACAGTAACAAGATTATGATAAATTTATGCCCCCCAAAATTCTTTTTTTAAGCTTATTTTATTTTTTTAAGTTTATTAATTTTTTTTTACTAATCTCTACACCCAACATGGGGTTTGTACTCACGACTCTGCGATCAAGAGTCGTAGGCTCCTCTGACTGAGCCAGTCAGACGCGCCCCCCGCAAAATATTCTGATGAAATAGACAAAATCCTAGAAGAAGCTCATCAAAAGTGCCACAAGAAGAAATACAAAAATTTTATATGCCATTAAGTATTAATGAAATTGAATCTCACTACACAGGTGTTGAGAAAACTAAGCACAGGTGGCTTTGTCAATGAATTCTATCAAATGTTTAGGAGTGTAATTCCAACGTTACACAAATTCTTCCAGAGAACAGAAAAAGAGGAAATACTTCCCAACTTATTTTATACATCTAGTGTAACCTTGGTACCAAAACCTGGCAAGGACATGATAAGAAAGTAGATTTGCAGACCATTCTCACTAAAAATAGATACAAAAATCATAAATAAAATATTGACAAATGGAAACCAGTAATATATTAGTATTGATAGGCTGAATAATTAAGCATTACATTTAAAAAGATAATCTATTATACCAAGCTAGGTTTATCCTAGGAACTCATGATTGGTTTATTTGAAAAAAGGAGTTTCAGGGGCACCTAGGTGCTCAGTTGGTTAAGCATCCGACTCTTGAATTTGGCTCAGGTCATGATCTTAGGGTTGTGAGATTGAGCCCCATGTTGGGCTCCCCACTGGGCGTGGAGCCTGCTTAAGATTCTCTCTCCCTCTCCCTCTGCTTTCCCCCATCCCTTCCCTGTCCCCACCATGCTCACATGTTTTCTCTCTCGTTCTCTAAAAGAAAAAAAGGAAAAAGGAGTTTCAGAAAAGCATCTGACAGAAGTCAACAAGGTAAAAACCCTTAGGAATTAGGCATATAAGGAAATTTCCTTAACTTGATTTTTAAAACTGATGTGGAAAGGATGACTATCACAGCCTATAACATGGATGAACCTTGAGGACATTGTGCTAAGTGAAATAAGCCCATCACAAAAAGACAAATACTGTCTGACTGCACTTATATGAGGGACCTAGAGTAGTCAAATTCACAGAAATGGAAAGGAAAAGGGTGGTTGCAGGGGTTGGGAGCTGGTGGTTTTTATTTAATGGGTACAGAGTTTCAGTTTTGCAAGAGGAAAATGTTCTGGAGGTCTGTTTCACAACAAGATGAATGTATTTAACGCTATTGAACTGTATACTTAAAAGTGGCTAAGATGGTAAATTTTGTGTTATGTATTTTTCACCACAACTTTTTTAAAGGAAAGGATTAATAAATTGGACTATGTTAAAATTCTTTTCATCAAAGATACTATGGAGAAAGTGAAAACACAACTTACCTAGCAGAAAATATTTGCAACATATATAACCTCAAAAGTTCTGGTATCCAGAATCATATAAAGAACTCCTACAAATCAATATGAAATAAATGGACAACCGGTAGAAAAATGAGTGAGAGAAATGAATAGACACTTCAGAAATGAGATATTCAAATAGCCAATAACCATATTGATAAGGTACTCAACATCATTAATAATAGGGGAAATTAAAATTAAGTGGTATTATGACCTATACATGGGAATGCTTAAAGTCAAGAAGAACAACAATACCAACTATTGGTGAGGATATGGGGCTCCTGGAGCCCTCATATACTGCTGCTGGGAGCATAACTTGTTACAACCATTTTGACAACCGGTTAGGCATTATCTACTAAAGTTGAACCTATCCATACCCTATGACTCAGCAATTTAACTCCTGTGAGGAGCACATGCCACACAGACACCAAAAGACCTGCACAACAATGTCATAATAGCCCCAAACTTGAAACAACAAAAATATTCATCAACAGTGGAATGGAATATTCCACAGCAAGGAAGAAGAATGAACTGCACCTTCATGGAACAACATGGATGTGCCTCACAGACATGATGTTGGACAAAGGAAGCCATATCCAAGAGTACATCCTTTATGCTTCCACTGAAATAAAATTTAAGCAGGGAAAACAGAGTTCATGGTCTTGGAAGTCTGGATATTCTTAGGAAGGCAAGGATGGGAAGGTGACACTAGGAGTGTTTTCCATATAATTCAACAATATTACACATTAAGTTGTCACTAAACCATAAATACAGTAGGCATTCATTCTTCCTAGGATGGTTGTACTTTGAAATATTTCAAGAAAGTATTGTTTGATGTTATGCATACGTCACTTACGTTAAGCTGTAAACCAGGTGCTGCTGACGTTCCAATTAAAAATTCACAGTCCAGGGGTGGACAGTTAGCCTTCTCATCAGGAAACTCACCCTCTAGATGTGCCTAATACAAGTACTTCTATTATCTGTACCTTGCTCAAAACCACTGCTATGCTAATTAGTGCCCTGAATATCTGAAATGGCTATTGGCGAAATCAGTGGCCTCTGAACTATGACGATACATATCAGAAATGGGCTCTCATTGGTAAGATGTAAGGTACTTATGAACGGGGATTGGCTAAGGATATTTTGGAGACACTTCTCATCCTTATATGGACAGGGTAACTCCAGTATAGACCTCGATGATGCTTGAGACTTAAACCTTACATGGTCTCATTCGGGAATCACGTGTTACACACGGGGACGATGGGCGCAGCATCCATCTGTGCACAGGGTACAACCACCCTGCTCACTGCAAAGCATGCCCAGCCCTTCCCAGCCCAGGAACGCCAAGAACAGGAACTCTGCCTTTGCATACCCTGCACACAGCGCAGTGCTTGACACACAGTAGACACTCCAGAAACGTTTGTTGAGGGAACAAACGAGTGAGTGAAGAGGTGAAGTAGTGAGCGGTAGAAGCCCGTTTTGATAAAACTTGATTCAGTCTGGATGTCCATCAAGCAGGGCATTATTTGATTTGTGACAGTAGCAAAGAAGAGTGAAGGAGCTCTTAGTTCCAGTACTGGGCATAATCAATGTCTGCTAAGTCCCTTTTCCTGTATAATCTACCCCATGAGCTTCATTAAATATGTCATGAAGTCAAAAGCACCTGGAATGTGGGTAGTCCACGAGCCATGTTTTCTTCCCCCCCATCCCCCCCGTCTTGCAGGAAACTGGCCTCATGCAGAGTTAGAGCTACGGGTTTGGGAAAGATCAGTGCACTGTGGCTGCGGGGGGGTGCCTTCCTTGACTGGACCCTTAACGGTCAGTGTGATAGTGTGAGTTCTGTGTGTGTGTGTGTGTGTGTGTGTGTGTGTGTGTGTGCGCGCGCGCGCATGCGTGCGTGTGTGTGAAGGCTCTACCCCCAGAGCCCCCTGAGCCTAGAGCATTCCTGCATGGCAGCCTGAGGCTGCTTCCTGTCTCCCCAGGTTCTCAGGCCAAGGTCCTGGCTTAGAAACAGGTTTTCACCATGTCACAGTTTTCCCAAACCTCAAATGAAGATAAGGACACCAACTGTTTACCAGTAGTCTACCCCTGGCAACGTATCCCAAGCCTGTTTTTCTCTTCATGAGTAAGAGTCAAGCTTGTTATTCACTGAATCACAACCCCAAATTAAATTCTGCCCACAAGCGGGAAAAGCCCAGCTGTGTGCCTACTGAGGCGCTAGTTCTCTCAGCTCCCCTCGAATGTGTCTACACTCCCCGTAATCATCCAGCCATCCTTCTTGCCCTCTCCTCTCTCCCTGAAACCTGTGCTAACACAGCATGGAGCCTTCTGATTAGACCAACAAGTCCAGGAGATGTAAACTCCATGGGAAAAACCAGGTCATCCAGGTGTTTCTATTTCATTGTTATTTTAGGGAAACAGAAGAGCACAGATCGAGAGAACTCGGGAGTAAAAGCAGAAGCCTTGCTTGTGTCCTGCGCGCATCTATCCAGGTGTGACAGGGCTGAAGGACACAAGGTCACAGTCCAGAACCCTGAGGCTCTGTCCCAGGGTGTCATGCTATTGCATTTCCAGAAGTCCACACATACCTTCTTTTTCCTCTGGTCTTGGCTACAGTCTTTAAAAATAGTAATTCTTAAAAAGACAACCAGACAAGCCAGAAATAACCACTGGTTCAATGAACCTCTGAACAAATATGGCAATATTGACAAGGAAATTCTAAATTTGGTTGCAGTCTCATGCTTTATTCTATGAAGGAAGTTAAATCCAAAAAATGAAGACAAACAGAAATTGAAGTTAATTTAAGAAAACAAAAGGAAGGCTTTAGAAATGAGATAAAAGAGCAAAGGAACATTCTGAGGGAACAACTAGTTTGTGGGGCCTTGCACTGCCCTGGGGCTTTGCTCTCCTTGAGCATCATAGGCCCCTGGAGGAAGCACAGAGATGAGACAGATGTTGGAACGAGACCTGCCTACTTTTATATCCTGGCTCTAATGCTTTCTGGCTGTGTGACGCAGGTAAGTCACTGAACTTTTCTGTACCTCAGTTTTCCCATCTATAAATTGGAGCTAGCCATTTCTGTCCTCAGATTTGTGCAGATTAAATGAGATAAAATGTGTAAGACACCTCTCATTGAAATGTTCTCTATTTTGGTTGTGGTGGTGGTTTTGTGGTTGTTTAAACCTGTGACAACTCAGAGACTTTTGTAGTTGCAATGGGCACAGTTTATTGTAGGCAAATTAATCCTCAATCAAGTTGTTGAAAAAAGGGAACAAAAACATGGGACACCTGGGTGGCTCAATAGGTTAACCATCTGTCTTCAGCTCAAGTCATGATCCTGGGGTCCTGGGATCGAGTCCTGCATCGGGCTCCCTGCTCAGCAGGGAGGCCGCTTCTCCCTCTGACTGCCCCTCCCCCTGCTTGTGTGCCTGCTCTCTCTCTCTCTGACAAATAAATAAATAAAATCTTTTTTTTTTTAAAAGGGGAAGCAAAACAAAAAAGTCACTCTCAGGACAGAGATGGCATGGAGCAAGTGTCTGGTTTTATGACAGCTCTGTCTCTGTGCCTAACTTGTTTCCACAGCTCTGACAGGCCAGGGAAGGGAAAGAGAGAAGCTGTCTGTTTGTTTTTGGACTCGGAGGTGGTGGGGCTGGTAGGGTGAGGTCAAACTGGGTGTCTCTCACGTTCCTGATATTACAGACCAGAAAGGATCAACAGAACCCATGGAGCTTGGGGTGGAAAGTCTTAAAGGCTTTTCTGAGCCTGTCTTAACTTGGCAGATGCCCTTTGTAAGGGCAAGTTTTAAAGGAGAAACAAGGGGCAAATCACAGAGCAGGAGTCTACGAGTTCTTTCACTTCCTGGGTCATCGGCCCTATGCTACTTTGCAGCAGCTGCTGTCTCCCAAGTCAACCACAAAGACAGGATAAACAGCTTCACCTGGAACTGGGGCAGACGCCACAGGACCACTGAGTGTCGAAGTCAGCACAGAACAGAGGTGTTGAAGGCAACGTGAAGCCAGGACAGTGAGCATGCCAGGGAACCAGAGGCTCTTTGGGAAAGCCACAGTTGAGACTGCATGGGCACCATCACTGGGGTCATGTGGCCAGGAGAGGCCTCTTGGAGGGCTGGGAGGTCGAGACTCTTTTTAGGGTACAGGTGACCAGAGAGAAAACAGAGTCTTGAAGATGGACATGGGACTTGGCATAATAAGAAGCTCAAAGGAAAGCAAACCTAGCATGGATGTCTACTGCATACACACGGAGGGAGCAAAACATCAGGATGTTTCTGTAATTCGGGCAACAACCAATTATAGTTAGATATTGAGAACATTAGAGAGGTATCTATGACAGACATTTCCTGCTGCCCAGCTGGGAACAGAAACCAAGAAGATTTGTGTATTTGGACAGGAGAATGGAAAGCTAAAGGGCCAGATCCAGACCTGGTCTCTAGAAACCAAAGCTAGACAAATACCAACACACAGAAGGAAAAAATGGTGGTCAAGTAAGTCCTCACCCATTTAAGTTCATGGTCAAGGACAAAGTCACCATGCTTAGGTGAGAGACATCACTACCACCACTTGAGGCTGGATCTTAACTGCAGTGAACACACAGCCTAGGCAGTGTGTGAGCAAGGTATCCTCCTGTACCCCCCCAAGTCCCCCCCCACCAACCCAGGTGTGCATGCCCCTATGGGTTCATTCATGCTCATCATTACAAATTTTAAATTTCAGCAAGCTCATTCAGCAAGTCCCCACCTTACTAATGGACTGAAGAACAAACAAACAAACAAACAAACTGCTGCTCTCCAGGACTGATGGTCTGCACTGTAGGAGGGGGCGCTGTTGATGCCCCATCCATGGCCCCTTCCCGGGCCAGTGTACCCACCCCCGCCACTATGAGTGCGGGCAGCTAATGGTTCACAGCTGTTCCCCATCTCTGGAGAGCTGCCTTCGGGGGAATGGGAGCCCTGCTCGGGTGTCACACGTGCACCATGCCACCTAGCCCCAGCAACCAATGACAGATGGAGATGGAGGAACTCAGGGCTGGCCTCCGTGCTTCCAAGTGGGACCAACCCTGTGGCACAGTTCATGAGCTCGGGCAAAGGGAGAAGGCCGCTGGGGTCACATCCTCTCCTCTCCTCCCCCATCCTGCTTCCCTCCCTCAGTAAACCACATGCCTCTGAACAGGCTCTGCTTTTAGAGAATCTGGCCCAAGCGTCCAGTCAGTCTTCAAATGTCTACACAATGCCAACTTTGAATGGAGTAGTCTTCATGGTAGCTTGACCCCCTAAGCCTCCAGAATCTCCAATACCAAACTCATCGGAGCCCTCAAGTTCTTTAAGTCTTGGTGTCCAGGGTACCCACGCCTGAAGGCTCTCTGGGCCTGGAGAGGTCGAGAGCGGAAGCAAGGGACGAGCTGCTCCTGAGGCAGCATCTACAGGCAGCTTCTACCAGAGGGTTTGGAGTGGGCACCAGCAGCTCACAAGGAAATAAAAGGAAATACTCTGGGGTAAGAGTAGGGGGATGTCCCGTGTCCGGAGGGCCTGAGGGGAGGAGGGTGAGGAGCCAGGCCCCAGTACAGAGAGGACAAGCACTCCTTGGAGGAGTGAGGCAGCTGTGGCCCCAATTTCTGATCTCCAGGACCTGAGACACCTGCTGGCAAAGGCTAACGACTCACTCAAGGAGCAGACAGTTCTAAGTCAGAGGATGCCTTTGGTGACTTGTGGTAATAGGGGCTAGAGTCAATAACCCACAAGGAAGTGGGGAGGGAGCCAGAGTCATGCACAGAGCCCCTTAGATCCCATAAGTGAGGGGGCCTGAATGCTCTCCTGGATCAGCATGAAGGTGAAAGGGAAAGAAGAACACTCCTTGAGCCCATTCACCTCGCAGGTCCTGTTCTAAGTGAGGCACCTGCAAGAAGCCCATGGGGGAATCTATGTGAAAACTAGTATCCATGTTCTCATATGAGCAAATTAAGGCTCAGGGAAGTCAAGAAAATAATTCAGTTTTCCCTTCTCTTCCAAGCCTTTCCACTGTCATTTACATTAACTGCCATCTCTCCAACATAAAAATAACAGAAGCAAGCAAACGATGCAAACCCCCACAATCTCTGTGGTCCCCTGATCCTCTTTCAGCACTCTGCCTAAGTGCTCTTCTCGAGCCCCAGAGATTCAAGAATGAATTGTCTGCCCCCCACCTTCTTCTTATCTCAATTCATTCCTGCACTCACTGCAGTGTGGCCCAGCGGCATCCCACTCCCCACATTCACACTGAAAATACAAGACCACCAGAACCTTCTCATGCTGTGAAGCCAAGGCACACATTTGTAGCTTTCATTTACTTGATGTCTGCAGCCTTTCGCATCATTGAGCACTTCCACCATCTGGAAACACACTTCCTTTAAAATTCACCTTGCTTTCCAGCTCTCCCTTCCATTGCATCATCTACTGCTTCTGTCTCCTTTGAGGCGCCTGGTTTATAGAGTTGCCTTTAGTGATGGGACAGCTTTGCTTCAGTTTGTACACACAGCACCTGGGCCCTGCCATAGGAAGGGATGTGCAGTGAGTGGCCAATCAGCCCCTACAAGGAAGAGCTCTCATCCAAACCTGCCTGGGTCCAACCCTTGTGTGGCCCACTCTTCCAAGATGACTGTTCTCCAATTTGAAGCAGTTCCCTCATCAAAAAAGTGGATGTCACTATAAAAATAAATGTGCAAGAGGGAGTGAAATCCCTGGTGAAGACAGTCTTGTAACACACACACACACACACACACACACACACCTTATAATGACACAGCTAGTTTAAATGTTAAACCTACAGGGCGACAAAAACTCTTAACAGTCTGTATACCCAGCCAAGTACAAAAAGCAGAATTCCTGTCCACCAGCTGAAAGCTCCAAAAACTCTGCCTTGCCATGAGAAAATAAACATCATTGCAGACACACAAAACCTGCATTTAGTACTCATTCGGCCGGGGCCTGTAAACAGCCCATTTGGCTGGTGGGTGTGGCTCCTGAGATGGCCAGGCTTGAGCCTCACCAGAAATAAAGCCAGCTCGTTATCAATCTCAGGGTGGGTATGGGTCTACTTTGAAGTGACACACTCCACAAGTGGCAAGCTTGGGCCTTATGCCTGATCATCTGCGGCAGATGAATGATCAGGATTGGCAGGGAGCTCCTGCCTGCCACAAAACAACAGCAATGTTAAAATGATGAGGGAAGTGCCGGAAGATTGCTCAAACAGTGCTTCTAGTGCTTGTCCCAGTCTGTAACTTTGGTTGCTAGCCTGCAACGAGGCACATAGATACCTGAGAGGATGTTCTGAGAAGCTTTCATAACAATTTGGCAGGGGAATTTTTATGTCCATTTAATTTAACAAAAAATCGTGTTTGTATTTGGAATATCTTTATTTTAGCTTCATATATTTTTTTAAGATTTTATTTACTTGTCAGAGAGAGAGAGAGAGAGAGTGTGTGTGCAAGCATGAGCAGGGGGAGCAGCAAGGAGAGGGAGAAGCAGACCCCCCGCTGAGCAGGGAGCCCGATGTGGGGCTGAATCCCAGAACCCCGAGATCACGACCAGAGCCGAAGGCAGACACTTAACTGACTGAGCCACCCAGGTGTCCCTATTTTAGCTTTATATTAATTGATTTTTACTGTATTTCGCTAAGGTATCAGTCTGCCAATACTAGAAAACAATTTTAATGGTCCACAGAGAGTTTGAGAAGTAGTGAAATAAACAATAAAAGGAAAAAATCCTATTCATTAAAAGATCCTCCAAGAGGAGAAAGATAAGCCACAGAATGAGAGAAAATGTTTGCAACTTATTATTAAAGTTTTATGTGAAAAAGAAATCCTATATTATGTAAATAATTCGAATCAATTAGAAAAATGGGCAAGAAACTTGGGTAGACATTTTACAGAGGAAATGCTAGTGCCTGTTTAAAATGTAGTAAGTACTCAACCAGACAAATGAATACCACAACTGGGTCACCCCAGGGTAGTCACCAGATTGGCAAAAAGGTAAAAGTCTCCCAATTCTGAAGGCTGGTGAGGATGCTGAATAACAAGAAAGTAAAGTGGTAGGTATAGTTTAGCAAACTCTCTGGCAGCATCCACTAATGCCGAAGACACACCTACCCCATGGGCAGCAATTCCACTCCAGGAACCAGCAGAAATATGTTCACATGTGAACCACATGACCTGGATGAGCACAACCACGCAAGATAGCTTGTGATGGCCACCAAATGAAAACAAGCCAAATGTCCTCCAGCACACTGGAGAAATAAACAGTGCTGTATTCATACTTAGTAAACAGCAGTGAAGACAACAAACCACAGCTTAGGCAACAACGTGGATGAATCTCGACAACGAGACAGCGCCCTAGTCTCAGCATGGTCCCATGGGATCTGCAGGACATTCTAAGGACAGACTGTCTGATAAATTCATCCACATTGTGGTGCTGGAGTCATTTCCCCTCCATGGAGGTAGCCTCCGTTTGGTACCCAGATATCATGGGGGTCAAGAAGCAGTCCCTGAAGGAGTCTTGGGGTAAGAGGAGCCTTGTGAGGTCAGGGAACAATTCAGTCGGGCATGAAGCCATAAGGTCAAGAGTGGGGAGGCCAGGTCAGGCTGTGGCTGGGGACAGTAATTTCTGCTGCTGGGAGAATCCCCAAGGGGCTGCGCAGAGGTGGGATGCAGAAGCCTGTGACCCCCAGGTATATGACAATAATGGAGTGAGGACATCTAGGGGAACCACATCAGGTTTCTGTCGAGGCCCACCAGGAATCTTTTCAGTCTCAACTAAATATGTTGGCTCACGTGACTGCCATAGGCTACAGGCCAGGGAATAGAGCAAGGCTGCAGGGCAGCGACAGGTGGCTCTCGTCAGTGGGGCCAGGCCACACAGCTGTCTTAGAGTATCCTCCCTGCTTCAACCTCCCCAGGACTGCTCCTGGGTAAGGGAGCAGGACTTCCATGTGCGGCTGTGGACCCACCCTGGGTTCCAAGCCCCGTGCCCCAAAGAGCCAGAAGCTCCTGTCACAAGCCACAGCAAAGCCCGCAAGGTCCCCACAAGGGTTATGCCCGGGCACAAGAGTCACCACTCAGGGAAGCCCAGCTTGCAGCCTGCATTCATGACAGCCCTCCCGGCCCAGTTTACCAATCCCGGGTCCCTTTCCCCACAAGTGCTCTTTCCTGGTACCGCATCTTGATCAGATTTCCAGGTAAACTTTCTAAATAAGTTAGAGTGGAGATGTTGTCAGCTCCAGAACCCAGGGGAAAGGTCTGAAAGGGACCCTTGTGGAGAAGAGCCCATCCAGCACAAGTGGAGTGGCTCTGCCCCCAGGGCGTGGGGGCGGCTTACCTTTCCCGCAGACCTGCACCAGGCCGTACCACTCCCCACAGCCGTTACACAGTAGGGTGAAGGCGGTTTCGCGGTGGCCCGTGATGTGGCCCGGGGCGCACATATACAGCAGCTCGTCCCCCATCTCCAGGCCCGTGCGGCCCTGCAGGATGGTGTGTGGGAACGAAGGCGGGTCTCCACACGGCTTCTCTGAGGACAAGGAGTCACAGTCAGCTTTCCCAAAGTACGCAGCCCTTGTGCAGCCGGGGAGAAAACCAGGTTAAATACAACTCTCCCCCTCCCTGGGTGCTGCCTGCACCCGGAGCTGGGATCACAGGGGCTAGTAACTCCTTCGCCCTCGGCATCCCCAGAGCCTGGACAAATGCCGGGGCCCAAATGAGGTACTCAACAAAATACTTGTTGCAACTTTGTATTTCGAAATTGCCAAGCAACATTACCTTTTCACGTCTCCTTGAAAGGAAGATTCAGAAACATATGCCTGACAGCAAGCTCCTTTTTGTCTTACATAAGTGAGCAGGTACTTTCTGTCAAAAAGCTAAGAGGCTACAGACTATCAAGTGCAGCGGAAGGGGCCTCTTGCTTCCCCCAGCCTCAACTCTGATGCTGTCACTGTTACCCATTAGGTCTATACAAATAAATACAGACAGAGGTATAAATATACACCAACATACAGACAGACTTAGGTAGGTATAGATAGGTATATTTCTTATTTATTTATTTGAAATTAAAATTTAATATATCACAAGTTTATGGTATTCTACAAAAACTAGTGAGACATCCAGGTGAGCCAAATTCCAAACAAGTTAGAAAATTATGCCACAGAGTTTGCTGTGACTTCATCCACACCCTCCCTATCCCTCGGTCAGTCCTACCTGCTGTAAGTTGTTTTTTTTTTTTAATTTAATTTTATTATGTTATGTTAATCACCATACATTACATCATGATGTAGTGTTCTTTTTTTTAATTTTTTATTGTTATGTTAATCACCATATATTACATCATTTGTTTTGGTGTAGTGTTCCATGATTCATTGTTTGTTCATAACACCCAGTGCTCCATGCAGAACGTGCCCTCTTTAATACCCATCACCAGGCTAACCCATCCCCCTACCCTCCTCCCCTCTAGAACCCTCAGTTTGTTTTTCAGAGTCCATCATCTCTCCTGGTTCGTCTCCCCCTCTGACTTACTCCCCTTCATTCTTCCTCTCCTGCTATCTTCTTCTTTTTCTTTTTTCTTAAAATATGTTGCGTTATTTGTTTCAGAAGTACAGATCTGTAGTGTTCTTTTTTTAAAAGAGTTTATTTATTTGAGAGAGAGAGAGAGGGAGGGAGGGAAAGCACAGAGGCAGAGGGAGAGGGAGAAGCAGGCTCCTCGCTGAGCAGGGAGCCTGACACAGGGCTCGATCCCACGACCCTGAGATCATGACCTGAGCTGAAGGCAGATGCTTAACCGACTGAGCCACCCAGGGGCCCCTAGGTAGGTGTAGTTCTGTGTGTGTGTGTGTGTGTGTGTGTGTGTGTGTGTGTGTGTGTGTGTGTGTGTGTGGCTTTTAACATAAAAAAGGTTATATCATATGTATTATTGATAACTGCTTTTTAAAAAACCTGTTTTTTGGGGCGCCTGGGTGGCTCAGTTGGTTAAGCGACTGCCTTCGGCGCAGGTCATGATCCTGGAGTCCCGGGATCGAGTCCCACCCACATCGGGCTCCCTGCTCAGCGGGGAGTCTGCTTCTCCCTCTGACCCTCTTCCCTCTCATGCTCTCTATCTCTCATTCTCTCTCTCTCAAATAAATAAATAAAATCTTAAAAAAAAAGAATGAATGTAGACTGGCTTGTGTTAAAACTTGCAAATTGCTTATGAAAAACCCAAGACTTCAGCCAGCAAGGGAGCCCCTAAGGTGAGGAGGGGAGAATCAAGCTTTCCTGTTTCCACATCGGTGGGAGCCCTGGGGTCTAGCTCACATGAGACCCGTGGATTCAGAGGTCTGTGGGGCAGACCCAAACACAGAGCTGTCATGTGGAGTAACGCTTTCACTACTAGCTAATGGTCACTGAACTGGGGCCTGGACCAAAGGTCAGACTTCGAGCCTCAAGGTGCGCAGTGGGTGCTCCTGCTGTGGTCGGAAGCGCCTCCCTACTGCATCCTCTCAAGTAGTGACAGAAGAATAAATTCCATTCAAAGCAGAAATAGCTTAGTGGCAAAGCTTCAAATTTCCCACCATTAAGTTTGATGTTAGAGGTAGGGTTTTCGTAGATGTTCTTTACACAGTTGAAGAAGTTCTCCTCTATTCCTAGTTTGCTAAGTTTTATCATGAATGGGTATTGGTGTTTTCAAATGTTTTTCTGTATCTATCAATATGATCCCATGCTTTTTCTTTAGCCTGTTGATATCATGGGTTGTATTAACTGATTTTTGAATGTTGCCCCAGGCTTGCACACCTGGGATAAATCCCACTTGGTTCTTGTGTATAATTCTTTTTTATATATTGCTAGGTTCAAATTCCTAATGTTTTGTTGAGGATTTTTACATTTATGTTCATTAGTTATTGGTCTGTATTTTACTTTCTTGTGATGACTTTATCTCACTTTGGTATGAGGGGTAAATGTCTGCCTCATAGAATGTGTTAGGAAGTATTCCCTCTGCTTCTAACTTCTGGAAGAGATTGTCTTAACAATTGGTATAATTTCTTCCTTAAATGTTTGGTAGAATCTCTAGTGAACTCATCTGGGTCTGGTGTTCTCTGTTTGGCAAGGTTATTGATTATTGATTTAATTTCTTTCCTTACATGCTGGGCTAGAAACTAGAAGTCTGTTTTTTCCCCTAATGTTCTAGAGCTGTTTCTACATAAGTACCATAAATTACCTCAATCTTTTGAAAGGCTATACTATAGCACATTATTTAGTCATTACATAGACATTTTGTTGATTTCAAGTTTTCACTGTTATAAATAGTGTTACAAAATGAACAGGCTCATAGGTACATTTTGGTACATACTTTATTAGGATAACCTTCTAGAAGTGGAATTGCTGCATCCAAGTGATGTGGTGATTTTTTTTTCAAAAAAAGGAAATAATTTTTAATTTGAATTTCTTCTTCTAGTTTTATGTTAGAAAGGAGAACCTTTAGTCCATATGCAGTCAAATCACCTAAGAAGCACACTGCTTAAAAAAAGAAAATATGCTAAGAAAAGATGAAAATAGAAAACAGAACTTGTGCCTTAAGCCACCCTGATTGGCCTGTCAGCTTGTAATTTTGGTAGCACTTTTTCAAAGAGAGTCATTGCTATGCATGTTCTTTAACACAAGAGTTTCTGAATGAAAAGATCATGTGGTTGCCTTTCAGGGAAGCTGGCACAGAGTGCCAGCCGTGTCAAGATGGTAACCCCAACCATCCTGACTGTGTAGCCCAGGAGATCAAGTGTTTTCTTCATCTATGGAGCAAGTAGGGACAGGCAGCCATCTGAGAGTTGCCACAAATCCAGGGCTGCCCGCACTGGGCAGAGAGGCATCATCACTCGGTCTGGGGAGGGCATCCTGGGAGGAATGGACCAAAGCCTCAGTCATGCAAGGCTGGCCTGAATTCCAGCTAGGCCAACAGCCTCCATCTCTCTCTCTCCACCATCCTCAGTGGGTTAGGACTCATGCTGGACATCCCAATTTTCTCTCCTCTTACCAGGACCTCATTCTGGGAAACTGGAGGCTCTTTGTCAAACACTATCAAAGGACCAGTAAATACGATCAGTCTCACGCAGCTCTATCTGTGGGACACAACACCAACTCCTTGGAAGGAAAATTCGGAAGCAGAGTAACTGTTCTGAGAGTAGATAAAGGGGGAACTTCAGGCCAAATTCACACCCTACCAGACTCACGGGATCTTCTCCCTCACAGTTAATTTCCAGAACAGCACAGGCTAGAATCTGGCTTGGGAAAACCACAATCATACTCCTGAGAGTCTACATACACATACCGTATTATTTCTGAATTTCCCACAAATGTTCAAGACAGGAAACACACTGCTTCTTAGGTGGTGTGATTTCAAAAACTTCAGGACAACAGTTCCATGTGTTAACACAACCAAGAGCATGCCAAAAACACCACTCATGCCCAGGCGCAACTTGAATTAGTTCCTTTCATTAACCTTCCCATCCTAAACCTCAAGGGAGCTCTGAAAAACATCTGGCTATAGACCTAGATCCTATTCCCTTAGCCTTCCCTACTACTTCTCAATTATTCTGCAGCTAGGGATGGTGGTTTGTGAATTTCTCAGACCCTAAAGCTGGGTTTCAGCAATTTCAACGTAAAGAGCAATTTCTGTTATTTTCCCTTCCAAGAAAAGAGATTTTATGAAAGATCTTGTCTATAAAATAGTATTAATAAACAACTCATTTGCCAATCACAGCTTCTGATAGTCAGTTTCCACAGAACTTAGAACTCATATGAAAGTTGATGCTTTTCTTTTGAGAAATTTTAAGCCTACAGACCCTCATAACTCCTTTGCAAAACCAAGATGCAGACATTCTGACACAAATGCTTGGCCTCTCCTCCTTCCTTTTGGTGTTATCTAAGCTATGTGAAGAAGCTGTCTTTTGTGCCCACCTGCCCAGCTCCCTCCCACCCTACTCACCCCATACACAACCGGCACTGCTCTCCCTGTTCTGTCCAATTTTATTGTGAGTTCCCAAGCTCTCTGTATCAGTGCTCCTCAAACTTGAACATGATCAGAATTACCCAAAGTCTTGTAACACACACACACCCTCTCAGAGACTGTTGTGTTTTTGAGTTTCTAACTCAAAAATGGGTCATAGTTAGGGTACAAGAATTTGCATTTATAACAAGTTCCCAGGTGATGTTAATACTACTGGTTCAGGGACCATTCTTGGAGAACTAGTGCTCTAGATAAAAACCTACCCTCAAAAAGAGGCAAAACTAAAATACAGTGGTGGGAATCAGAACAGAAATTGCCTTGGCTCTGCTGGGATGAGGAGGGGCAGAGGATCTTTGGAAAAGAGCTCCAGGGAACTTTCTGGGATAAAGGAAATGTTCTGTATCTTGACTGGGTGTTGGTTACACTGGTATATATGTTTGTCAAAACTCATCAAACTTAAGATCTGTGCATTTTGCTGATATAAATTATACCTCCAAGAAATAAGTTAATTTACCTGCAATTTATTCAGCATGAGGTATAAATGGGCAAAAATTATTCATACTCTCTCTCAAGGGAAACTGCATTTGACAAGGATCCATGCTTTAAGGCAGTGGTTTCCAACTTGCAGACTTTCTATCCTGGACGTACGATAAGTGTGTGGGCAAGTTCATACACAGTTAAATTCTGTGTCCATCAATAAATTGAAATCAATTACTGTCACATGGAACCCACATGAGACTAGTTCCTGAGTTTCCCCTCGTAGAAAATAATTTTTAAACGTTCTAGAAAAAAATGACATAATGCCCAGCATTTGCTTTAAAATATCTCAATAGGAGAAAAAATATATCTCAATGGGAGAAAAACACTGGGGAAAATAGATGAAATCAAATTGGCAAAATATTGACTACTGAAGCTGGGTGAGGGCACATGGGGATTTGTGAAACTATTCTTGCTATTTTTGTGTTTGTTTGAAAAATTTCATGATAAAAAGTTTTAAAATTATCCACATAGGTATTTCTTACACAAGCCAGAAAACTCAAAAAACTCACAGGGAAAAGAATACCACAGGAAAAATAAAAATTCTTCTTGAGTTTCAACAATGATAACCATTGTTAATGTGGGTTTTGTTTTCAGTTTTACACACACACACACACACACACACACACGTATACGATATTTTGCCACACGATGATGTAACTGCTTTGTTTTGTAGCTTAATTTAACATTATGTTGTGATATTTTCCCCCATCAACAAATATTTGTATTATTTGTTGTTCTTGTTTTTTAGTGATTTTATTTATTTGTCAGAGAGAGAGAGAGAGAAAAAGAGAGAGAGAGAGAGAAGCAGGCAGAGGGAGAAGCAGGCTTCTCACTGAGCAAGGAGCCTGATGCGGTACTCAATCCCAGAACTCTGGGATCATGACCTGAGCCGAAGGCAGACTCTTAACTGACTGAACCACCCAGGTGTCCCTGTTATTTTTTAGAGAGGGAGAGAGGGGTGGGTGGTGATGGGCAGAGGAAGAGGGAGAGAGAGAAATTTTTTATTTTTTAATTTTTATTTATTTTTATTATTTTCAGTTAGCCAACATATAGTAAGTACATCATTAGTTTTTGCTGTAGTGTTCAACAATTCATTAGTTGCATATAACATCCAGTGCTCATCCCAACACATGCCCTCCTTAACACCCATCACCCAGTTACCCCATTTCCCCACCCCCATCCCTTCTGTAACCCTCAGTTTGTTTCCCGGAGTCCAGAGACTCTCATGGTTTGTCTCCCTCTCTGATTTCTTCCCATTCAGTTTTCCCTCCCTTCCCCTGTGGTTGAAAGAGAGAACCTTAAGCAGGCTCCATGCCCAGCACAGAGCCTGATGCGGGAGCTCCAACTCACAACCCTGAGATCATGAGCTGAGCCAAGATCAGGAGTCAGATGTTTAAACGACTGAGCCAGCCAGGCACTCCAAATACTTGTATTATTTGAATTTACTTGTAAATGACTATATATTATTCCATTTTTAGGGATTTACCATAAAGGACTCCCCTATTGTTAGATACTAACTTTGTTTCCAATTTTCCCTATTAAGTAATGAACATGTTTGTAACATACTTTTGTACTTATCCATATTAATCTAGTTAGAATAAAATACCTAAAGTAAAATTGATGGGTGAAAGGGCATATGTATTTTTAAAGCTTCTGATAGTTTGTGCCAAGTTGAATATGAGTGTTTAAGAGTCTATACCCCTCAGTGGTATATAAACTTGCCTCTTTCTCCTCAGCACACTAGGGACTACCATCTTTGTAAACTTTGACAACTTCATGAGCCAAAAAAGGTGATTTCTTATACTAACATGCATATCTTTGAATTGGTAAAAAGTAGTTGAATATTTATTAACCAGTTGTATTTCTTAAAAGTATTTCTCTATTATGGTCTTCACCTTGTCAATCTTTAAGAGATCTCCCTGTATCAGTACAATAATGCATTGTCTTATCTTTCCAAATTCTTAACCAATCAACTTAGTACTATCAATCCACCCATCCTTCTCCCACTGCCTGGAAGTCTCACCAACCACTTCACTATAAACTTATACTTAGGGGCACCTGGGTGGCTCAGTCAGTTGAGTGGCTACCTTTGGCTTGGGTCATGGTCCTGAGACCCTGGGATCAAGCCCCGCATCGGGCTCCCTGCTCAGCCGGGAGCCTGCTTCTCCCTCTCCCTCTGCCTACCACTCCCCCTGCTGTGCTTTCTCTCTGTCAAGTAAATAAATAAAATATTTTTAAAAAATAAACTTATACTTAGGCACATTGGGTCTGTTTTGGTGCTTCCAGACTTTTGCATTAAAGTTTTTATCTACTTGTGTTTCTCCACGTGCCAAATGATTTTGTTTACTATAGCTTTAAATAGTATTTTGAGGGGCACCTGGGTGGCTCAGTCAGTTACGTGACTGCCTTTGGCTCAGGTCATGATCCCAGGGTTCTGGGATCAAGCCCCGCATCAGGATCCCTGCTCAGCGGGGGGCCTGCTTCTCCCTCTCCCTCTGCCACTGCCACTGCTTGTGCTCTCCTGCTCTCTCTCTGTCAAATAAATAAATAAAACCTTTAAAAAATGTGTTTTGATATCTGAGCCTTTCTCATTATTTGAGGAATGGCAAGAAGTTAGTAAAACTGAAGCATAAAGTACAAGGGAGGTAGGTAGCCATGAGTTTATGGAAGGCCCTTGTAAGCCAGGGAGGAAATCTGGAATTTGTCCGGTGGAGAAGGGGGGACAATTAAAAACAGGAAATAACACAGTCCCCTTGGCACCTTAGACAGAACACTATTGCAGGGTAGAGAACGGATTGAGGAAACAGCCTGGAAACTGAAGGACCAGTTAGGAGGCCATTTGAGATGTCCAGGAGAGCAGGACAGGGGCTGAAGTGAGGTGCAGATGCCAAGAACCAGGTGGATATGGGAGATACTAAGAAGGAAGGTTCTTGCAGAACTTATAATTGAAAAGTTGTGGGAGTAAATGAGAGGATGGGGCAAGAAAAGGGGTAAGCCGGTTAAGGGATACGAGCATAGTGCAGGACTGGTGGAGTTTGAGGTTCTAAAAGAAGCATCCATAAGTAGCTGTGTGTATGGCATCTGGGGCTTAGTAGGGGAACCAAGGCTTAAGAAAATGATTTGAGATTAGGAGCGCATGGGTGGCTCAGTTGGTTGGGCGACTGCCTTTGGCTCGGGTCGTGGTCCAGGTCCTGGGATGGCGTCCCACATCGGGCTTCCCTTGCTCTGCAGGGAGCCTGCTTCTCTCTCTGCCTCTGTCTGCCACTCCCCCTGCTTGTGCTGTCTCTCTGTCAAATAAATAAACAAAATCTTTAAAGAAAAAAAAAAGAAAATGATTTGAGATTAATGAGCATTTATTTTTTTTAAGATTTTATTTATTTGACACACAGAGAGAGAGAGAGCACAAGCAGGGGCAGCAACAGAGGGAGAGGGAGAAGCAGGCTCCCCGCTGAGCAGGGAACCTGACATGGGATTCAATCCCAGGACCCTGAGATCATGACCTGAGCCAAAGGCAGACGCCCAACCACCTGAGCCTCCCAGGTGCCCCAGATTAATGAACGTTTAGATGAAAACTGAAACCACTGAAGTGCTGAGTTAGGGGAGAGGAGGGTCCAGGTGAGAGCCCCAGGAGGTGAGCAGAGAATGAAGAGTTCACACAGGTCACCCCTGCAGCCAGACAGATACGAAGAAAAGCCAAAGGAAGTCAAGGGAAAACATGTTTCAAGGATGAAGGCATGGTCAAGTACTTAAGGCTGCACAAACAGCAAGCAAAATGCAGGCTGAGAAGCGGCCTCTACAGTTCTCTACAGTAGGGAAGCTACCAGAAACCTTGCGGAGAACAGTTTCACTTCTGTGATAGGACAGGAGCCAGAAAGCAGTGGACAGAGAGATGAAGGAGCAATAGGAAGTGAGATCATGGAGGCCATGAATGTAGAGGAGGTTTAGGGCCATGAAGGGGAGGAGAGAGATGGGATGGTACCTAAAAGGACATGGAGTAGCTGCTCAGTGAGAATATGAATTATTTTCTAAACAGTTTCAAACAGTTTCTTTGCTCTGACTCCTTAAAGGGATTCCCTCTCTTTTGAAATGTTGACACCTTTTGCTTTTCTTGTAATTCTTCCCTGCTTGCTTATTCCCCCAACTGACAAGTGGCATGCTGGTGAATGCTAACAACAGGCTCTTGGTTGAGGGATGGTACTGTTGAACGAAGGGGGTGGGGACTGTCATTGTGTAGGTAGTTAAGCATGTCTGATGCAGCACACAGTCGACGAGGTCTTAGTGCAACTCCCGACACATAGTTCTCAATAAATTGTAACTATGAAAAGAGCCTGAAAATTAAAGATGGGCAGAAAGATACATGTGTGAGAATGTTCAATCATGGTATTATTTATTATAATGAAAACCACAGAACTACCAAAATGTCTAATGACAGAAGAATGTCTAATTTACATATATTCATGTGATGGATTGTCACAATAGCCATTAAAAAATCATCCTTTGGGATGCCTGGTTGGCTCCGTCATTAAGCACCTGCCTTCGGTTTAGGTCATGATCCCAGAGTTCTGGGATCGAGCCCCGCATTGGGCTCCCTGCTCAGCGGGAAGCTTGCTTCTCTCTCTCCCACTCCCCCTGCCTGTGTTCCCTCTCTCGCTGTGTCTCTCCCTGTCAAATAAATAAATAAAATCTTAAAAAAAAATCATCCTTTGGAGCATATTCAGTGTCATGGGAAGATATATATTACTGAGTGAAAAAAACAGAATCAGACCTATATATTATCCATAAAATCCCAGTTTGGTGAACTAGAAATGCAGGGTAAACAGGACTGATGCTTAAGTACTTATCTCAAGGCAGACTGATTATAAATGATTTTAATTTTTTTTAGACTTTCTACTACAGTGACCACCTATTCATGTTTATAATTTAAAAATATATTAAAAATGTAACATGGAGCTAATGACACCAATTTCATACAATTTTTACCAGAATTAAATGCCCACTACATGCCTGGAACTTAATGGGGACATAAATAAAAATGAGTTCCATTTCCCAAGCAAACAGTTAGAGACTGATGGTCTTTGGAATCATTTGTCAAGTCACGATGGTAATTGAACGCCCAGTTCCCTCTAGCCAAATATAGCCAAGCACACGATGGCTGAACAGGAACTGAATGCCCTCTATGGCCACAAGAAGGGCAAAACAAAATGGTTCATAAGGAGATCAGAACAGATATGGGCCCATGTTTCCCACTGTTGATACGGCAGCAGTGGTCAGTGACAGAGGCTAGGTTCAAGGCGAGAAAAAGCACAGAAGGACTGCTGAGGGATTCAAACTCTTGGGGTCAGGCTTTGGCTGTTGAGAGTAGCAAATGACCAGTTTAAGTTCAGATGGTTACACCAGAGGATGTGTTCGAAGGATCCCCTGCCCGGCCCTAGGCATGGGCTGCATTTCTGGCTCTGTCAGGTTATCTGGGCTCCAACAACAATGAGCCTCTGTGGTGAGCAGGGTAAAGCCCAGATCCATGCAGAGCTACTCTGCCATTCACACACACTCCCCTTTTGGTAAAGAGAGTTCCCAGGGAGAATTTTCTTCTAATTCAAGCCTAGGGTGACCATATAATTTGTTATCCATATTAAGGCACTTATTAAAAATGGGAGGGAATCCTGTTAATAATTACAGTGGGACGAGTATAAACAAACACAAACTGTCCCAGGCAAACTGGGAGGCAGGGCCCCCGAGTATGAGTACCGAACCTCCCCGTTGGAACAGGAGTCCCCAGGGAAGATGAGCTGTTCCAGGGTAAAAAGAAGAATGCCTCAGAGAACAAAATCCTTTAGTGTCTGGGTTTGACGCCTTGCTCCCCTACCTGCTAACTGTGTGACTTTGGCAAGTTACTTAACCTTGCTGTGCCTCAGTTTCCTCATCTGTAAAATAACAATAGTAACTTTCTGCGGGGTTGCTGTGCTAAACAAGTGAACACAGGTAACACAGTGGGTGCTACAGCAGGTGTTAGCTCTTCATATTCTCTTCCTGAAGTAAAAAATTTGAAGCATGTGCCAAGTCCAGATTATTCGAGCTGCAGTCTCAGGGTCAACAGGAGTCGTGGAGATAGATGCATCAGGCTTGACTGGCTCTCAGGCCCTGCTGCACAGAACTTGGAAGAGCAGGGACAGGAATGTGTTTGGGTAAGAGTTCCCATATGCACCTTCCAGGAGCTGTGTGACCAAAGACAGTGCCCCAAACCTCTCTGTTCTTCAGTTGCATCACCTGAATAGAAAGAATGATAATACCCTTTCTGCAATGTGGCTTTGAGAATTAAATGAGGTAGTATATATGCAAGAAAGCTCTGGAGGGAAAGAATTTTGGAATTCTAAAGCTGCTCAAATTTTTTTCTTGTTTTTTTGTTTTATTAAATATTATTTATATTAATAAAACTCACCAATTTTAAGTGTACAGCTTAATAGTTTTTGGTCAATATATACAATTGTATAACCACCACCACAATGGAGGTATAGAACAGCTCTCCTCCTTGCTCCTGGCCTTGGATGCCCTCCCAAACCTCAACCCAAGCAACCACTGTTCTTACTGTCTGTCACAGGTAGTTTTGCCTTTTCTGGAATTTCATTCAAATGGAATAATATAGTATGTAACCTTTTATGTTTGACTTTTTAGGTTAGCATAATGTTATTCATCCATGTTTTACATGTACTAATAGTTCATTCATTTCTTTCTTTTAGATTTTATTTATTTGAGAGAGAGGGAGCACAAGCAAGAGAGAGAGCATGAATGGCAGGGAGGGGCAGAGGGAGAGGGAGAAGCAGACTCTCCGCTGAGCAGGGAGGCCAATGCAGCTTGATCTCAGGACTCTGAGATCATGACCTGAGCCGAAGGCAGATGCTTAACTGACTGAGCCACCCAGGTACCCTAGTTCATTCTTTTCATTGCCAAATAACCCATGATATGGATGTACCGTAATTTTTTGATCCATTCACCAGCTGATGGACATTTGGGTTGCTTCCGGTTTTTGGCTTTTATGATAAAGTTGCTACAAACATTTGTGCACCCATTTTTGTGTGGTCATTATGTTTCTCTTGGGTCAATACCTTGGCATGGAATTGCTTGGTTGTATGGCATATGCATATTAAATTTTGCTCAATGTTTTCAAAAGAAATTATGGGTTGCTTTATTAGAAATAGAGTTAGAAATCAAGGTGAAGAAACCATGCCACTATCACCCTGTATTGTTAGCGTTTGTATGCAGCTAGATACTAATCAGTCACCGCTTGTATTTGCTAGGTCTTACTCTGTGCCAGGCACTGGGCTAAGTGATTTACTTGCATTGTCCTATTCTGTCCTCTCAACATCTCTACATCATGAATACTAATAAAGGTAAGTGATAAGGGCGCCTGGGTGGCTCAGTTGGTTAAGCGACTGCCTTCGGCTCAGGTCATGATCCTGGAGTCCTGGGATCGAGTCCCACATTGGGCTTCCTGCTCAGCAGGGAGTCTGCCTCTCCCTCTGACCCTCTTCCCTCTCATGCTTTCTATCTCTCATTCTCTCTCTCTCAAATAAATAAATAAAATCTTTTTTTAAAAAAAAGGTAAGTGATAGAGCCAAGATTTGAACCCAGGGATTCTGGGTACAGAGCCCACTGTGCACTACTGTGTTTGAGGTGTTATTTCCCTTGAACACAACATGGTTTAGTTCCGATTAACCTTCTTGTCATAAACAGAGGGCTCAGAGCACTTTGCACAAAGTTTGGAGGTTTCCAATCTATCGGACTGCACACTAGCAGCCAAAATGATCTTCAGAAATTTTTCAAAAATCAGCTGCCAGCTAAAAACCTTGCAATGGTTTCCCATTTCCCCTTAAAACTCAGCCGAATGTTCTCATCTCTGCATAGCTAGCTCTTTTCCCTACCTCTCCAGCCCTATCTTGGGCTACTCCTTTGTCACTTAAACAATCTAGGTACACTGTTCCTCAAACACACTAAGCGCTTTCCTGTACAAAGCACATTTTTTTAACGACATAAATTAGGTCATGCTATACATATTCTGAGATCCGCATAATATGTAGTGGAAGATTTTCCATGTCATAGCTCTCACTTCATTCTACTTGCTATTTCTTCCTTCCCTTCTGCCCACCTCGTCTACTTTTTCCCTTCCTTCCTCCTCTCTCTCTTTTATGATCACTCAGTAGAGTTGTGTTAAAAGTAGAAAGTGAAAACATCTCTTCCCCTAGATCAGCCCTTTCCAGTGCCCCAAGGTGACCCCATTCACAGTTTGAGGGTAAAAGGTAGTTCAGGCAGTTCTGACTCTGCCCCAAGGCCTGCATGGCCCCCAGCTACCCACTCCATCCCTCGCCACAGCTGCATCAAACCAGGCCCTCCGAGGTGTGAAATCATGCATGAGTGCAGCTCCTTCCGTTAAATGCTTTTTTTCTCTAGGGGCATCTGGCTGGCTCTGTCAGTGGAGTGTGCAACTCTTGATCTCGGGGCTGTAAGTTCAAGCCCCACGTTAGGTATAGAGATTATTAAAAAAAATTTAAAAACTACAACATTTTTATCTGTAAAGTATACCTGAAACTCTTGGCCCCTACAGAGAGGAATGCTCATGTGTGGTTTACTGCAGGGAAATGTTAAGAGTCCAAATGTTGCTGTAAGTTGATGAGTTGCCCAAAAGTCACAATAGGAGAGCTAGCTGTGTGGATCTGAGTCCCCACATCTGGGAAGACAGGCTTTTAAACGATCTTACTGTTGAATAAACTGAGGCAGGTCAGGCCTTGATGGATATAGGGAGGTGCCCAGGAGAAAGAAGGAAGCAGGTCTGGAACCGAATTGCATATGAGTCAGAAATCCTGGTGGCTTTGATTACGGCCTCCCAAGGAGGGAGTGTGCGTGAGCGAAAACTCTCCATCACGGTCAATGGGATTCTGGCTTCACTGAGGGGTGGCTCCGGCCCACCTGCCCTCTGGCACTCCGATCCTCTCCACACCTCCAAGTTTCTCTTAGCTCATTTTTACCAACGAAAGATGAGACATGAAGGGCAGGGAATCTACATTATTAATCCTTTTAAAGCATAAACAGAAGTGCAACTGAAGCCTGGAGGCCCCAGGCAGACACTAGACAGGGGTGTGGTTCTGGGAGGAGGGCTGCCCTCCACTCTGTGACACTGTGCCGGCTGCCTGGGTGGCATCTGCCCCCATGGACGGTCAAGGAAGCTAATAGTTCCTGAGGCATACTGTGTGACGGAGCAGAAAACCTGGGCTTTAGAGTAAAGAAAGATCCACACTCTAATCACTGCTGACGATGGGCTGGGCAGCTTCTAACTCTCTGAGCCTGTATGAGCTGCTGCGGGATTCAGGGAGGTGTTATAAACCCTTCTAATGATATCCTCTAAATGTTTGTGTGGCCTCCGCTCTACCTGGAGAACACCTGGCTCTAGGTTCTCTTTCCGCAGAACTCTGAGCCCCATGAGGACACTCTCTAGGAAAGCTAATGACAGATGGTCATGAGGTGACGTACTGATCCAGAGGCTCTTGTGGGACTGTACATCGTCAAGGACCTCCGAGAACTTTGAGAACAAAGTTGCCACTGGAGTGCTCATCTCTGGGGGCTCACATGTGTGTCTGTGAGGCAGGACCTTGGGCTCCTCCTCCCAGCGCATACAAGAAAGCCAAGCACAGGCTCCCTAAATGCACCAACAGGTTCAGAGGGCAGCCGCAGTTCTTCTGAGTAGCAGGGAAGTGGAGAAGTCCGCCCAGATTGTTGGTGCCTGTAGCCCCAGGTCACAGAGACATCACCGTTATCTGCCCCATGGGCTAAGGACCCACTGGCACTTTTTCTCTAGCTGCCCAGACATCTAGCATCTCTGGGAACTGGCTGTTTGTGCATCAGGACTATTCTAGCCCAAGTTTTTGGAATGGAAGACCTCAGTCTTGGGAAAGCAAGACCTGATGCTGTCTAGGCCTGGGGGTGGGGGTGGCAGAGGAGGGGGCATCCCTGCTTCCTGCAGTGGGGATTATCTGGGCTGCCTTCTGCAAACACCTCAGTCCTGCCCAGCTGCTTCTCAGGCCCACAAGGATGTTCTGACCCCAGTTCACTCCCTGAAGCAATGGTACAATGGCTCTCCCAGAGTGAGTCTCCGCCGAACCCCTGGGATCTATGCTTCCAGGCTTTGCTCCACCTGCTCTGTCTGCAGTGTCCTCTGTGCCCTTCCCTAACCATTATCCCTACGAAACCAACTCCTTCCAACTCCACCTCAACGGCCACCACCACAGGAACCTCCCTAATTACCCTCCTAGACACATTCATTTCTTACCCATCTTTATACACTGTCAACTCCTTGAGGGTGAGGATGAGTCCTGTCTCTCTTTCTCTCTCTCTCTCCCATAAGTCTGGGCACTAGACTTCACATTACCCTGGACAAATAAACAAATGGCCAATACCAGGTTAATTGCTAATAAGCTCAGAGTCTTCCACACTCCCTTGGGAGAACCTAAACTATATCAGTTTTATCAGCTGTTCAAAACCTTCAATTAATGGATTCCAGTCTCTTCAAAGCAGTGGGAGAATTTCCCCAAAGTCAATCCTGAGGCACAGGGCCTCCTCTAGGCAGACTTGGGAACTGGCTACTCTCACAAATTCCTGATTGCTCTCAAAAAGGTGAGCATCCAGCTCTACTTGATGACATAAAGGAAGGGAATAATTCTTTTTCTGTTTTTAGGGAAATACAGGCAACAGTAAAGTATGCAGGGGAACAAAAGCATACCCGACATGGAGCCTTGGGGGGGTGCAACAGGGAGAAGGCAAGAGGACACGTGAAGCCTCCAGACCCCATGCCGTTGACCCCACAGACAAGCCGCCAAGAGAAGCAAAGCCAGAGAACCCAAGTGGAGGCAGCTTATTTCATCAGCATCCAGCTGGTTAAAAATAACTTCACTTATTAGTTTAAGTGAGATCACCACAGGGTTGGAAATTCACTGTCAATGAAACAAAAATACTGGAAGGAAAATGAGAAAAGTCTACATTCATGATGAGCTTTATTTCAAAAAAGAAACACAGGAAGGAAGCTGCCTGGATATTCCACAGGCTCTGTTTTCCTTCTGGGCTTTTCATGAGGCACTCGTCTACCAATCTGGGAGTCAGCACGCTTCATTCCTCCCATCTTGCCAGAGAGAAGCAGCAGCATGGAGCTAAGTGCCGTGGAGCATCATCAGGAAAAAGGCAACCTTAGGAGATGACACGGCACTCGCGCGAACGCTGAACCAGACCGCCCCTCCCCTGCTGCAGAACCTCAAGGAACTGCCTGTTCTCGGCTTCTGCTGAGGCTCTACACCTTCCTTCAGCACACAGATTTCCCTTGTTGCCTGTGCTGCCAACAAAGGCTCTACTGAGGAAAAGTGACGGCTCACCGAGTAGGGCGGAGGCTGGGAGGGAGTGCTCTACAGGCTCTTCCCAAAGGAGGAAAGGCAGCGCTCAACAGGGACAGTGCTCTCTGTGAGTGACTTTGGGGAATCCATCCTGCTTTTCTAGAATGCTCAAGAGGGAGCAGCCCTCCAACACTAATCTCCCCTCAGCATGCATTCCTGAGTCCCCTTTGTGGCCCACCTGAAGCCTCCTCCTAAATCAGGCCCATAGGACCAAGACTCCAGTCTTCCCCATATGAGCTCATCCGGATTGCCCTGGAGGTGCGAGGAGGCCAGGCGAGGCTCCGGCAAACTGCTCTGGGAGGCAGGGCTCTGGAGCACCCTGACGCTAATGAGCCACACACAGGGGCATCGCTTCTCACATAGGTTGACAGCTGTCATGAATTGTCTTCCCTTGTTGGTTCTCATAATTCAGTGTTTTTGTGTTTGTTTTTCCTGTTGTTATTGTTGTTTTTGGAAGTATGTAGACCATTTTTTGGTCAGAAATTTTCATTCTTATATAATTTCAAAATTTCAGAAAAATTGTATGAATAAGGATTTCCTATAAAACCGTTTATCCAGATTCACCAATGTGTTTTTATTTTGCCCATTTGCTTTATCATTTCTCTCTCTCTCTAGATGGATGATATAGATATCTATTTATACAGAAACAAATATATGCATGCGTATATACACATATATGAATACATATGTATATCTATACCTGTAATTCTTTTCTGAGCCATTCGAGAATAAGCTGTAGATATGATGTCTCCTTGTTCCTAAAACCTTGGCACACATTTCCAAGAACAAAGATATTCTCTTACAGGACTGCAGTACAGTTATTAAACTGTCCCTAAATCATAATCCATACTCAGATTTTATCAATTATAGCTATTTTTTCTGGTCCAGGATACAATCCCCGATCACAAATTACATTTTGCATTTTATTGTCAAGCCTTTTTAGTCTGTTTTAATGTGGAAGTGTCGCTTCGCCTTTCTCATCCCAGACATTTTTTAAAGTCATTTTGTGGAATGTTTCTCAATTTGAGTTTGGCTCATGTTTCCTCCTGAGTAGATCCAAGTTATGCATTTTTGGCAGGAATGCCACTGAATTGAAGTAATGTTCCTCTGATTGCTGTGTATCGGAAGGCACATTATATCAGTTTGGCAAAAACTCAGTTCTGGAGTCACTGTCATGGCTTGAGCTTGGTGCCCTACAGGATGTGAATGGATGTTTCCAACCTCTGGTTTCATGCACTACAATTGTGGGCAAAAAGGAGCACATACTTGCACAGACACAACCTGTCTGAAGGCCGGTGAGGTGGAAAGCCCAGATTATCCTGTTGGATGATGATGAACATATGGCTCAGTGGCCCCCAGCACCCTAGCCAACAGCCACCAACTCCCAGAAGCAAGGCCACCTAGCCATCAGCTGACTGTAGACTCAGGAATGAGCCCAGCTAAGACCAGCAGAAAGACACAAACTGCTGATCCAAAAAACTAGTGAACTAAACAAATAGTTGTTTTAAGCTACTACATTTTGGGGTGGTATGTTACATAGCAAAAGCTTAACTGATACCCCTTGTTCAGCAGGGAAAGAGAAGATTCAGAAGCCCCACATATTCATTGAGATCACTGAAGAAAGAAGATCATGCTCTTTTTCTTCTGGCTCTGTGCTGTCTCTCTCAGGGATCTGAACTTTTGCCTATGTCTGGGATTCAAAGGATCATCTTAATTTATTTACGTGGTTTTGAAAAACAAACCAGGGATATTGTTCTCACCAAGCTTTACAGAGCAAGGCCACATCATTCAGTAGCTCAACTGGGCAGATATCAGAAGACTCTCCCAACACACTCTTCCATAGCAATGAGCAAATGAAGACTTTCTGGAGGAAGACCCCATAGGAGCAGGGAAGCTTGTCACTGATAAGTATCTAACAAGCAACAACCAGGGCCTTGGGGTTCACCTGGCTCTCTGATTTCCCAACTCCTCCGACCCCTTCCCTGGAGATTAGGATTTGGTGCCTCTAGGATGCAGCCTGAAGGAAATTTCCTTTGGAGAAAAATGATTTTTTCCTTGTTCGTGTGCTGTCCACCATTGAAGAGAGACTGGAGGGCAAGCTACATCAACAACTGTAGCAGATGCTGTCAGGGGTCTGCCCCGTATTGCCTAGATACCTTTACCAGTTCCATGCACAGGGGTTCCTGGTGGGCATCTCTGCATCTTTGTTGGAAGGTGGCTCCCAGGCTCCTGGAACCCTTTGCCAGCACACAGCATAAACCACAAGTGCTTGGAAGTTTACATCCTCTGAAGCAGCCAACGACTGACAGGCACAATGGTATAAATACCCCTGCTCTCACCTCTGATCAGAAAAACTGGTGACCTACACTGTCTCCAGAGATCTCCTGTAGGACTGAGCCAAGGTCACCCCCACCTCACTGCCACTGTGGACTTTGCTCAGTATTGCCACACTGCTTGGTCTACTTCCTTTCTCTTCCCACTGCCCCCATTGCCCTATTGGCTTTTCTTTGGAAGACTTCCTCATCTCAAAGTCTGCCTCTGGAGAATGCAACCTAAGATGGCGACCACCATGCGCACCCTCCAGAAACTTGACAAAGGCTCCGGCACTGACCTTCATCCTTAATACAAAGGGCACTGTACGTGCCACCAGGAACTGGGTTGCTTTCAATTCTCACATCAACAGCTCTCGTGATTTGCTGTTCATCGCTCCCTTTGCTACACACGGTTGTCCTGAAATAGACAAAGAAGACACTGTGTTAGGAGGACTAACTAAGAATAGGAAAGAACAATTCTTTTCTGCCATCAGTTCCCAATCAGCAGAGATTTTTCTGAGTTAGAATCTTTGGCTGAAAGCATCAGTAGGGAAGTACTCTTCCTAGACAAAGCCCTGCAATCAGGAAGACACAGGTGATGCCTCCGTTGAAGCTCACATGTATCAGTTCAAGTTTCAATGCCAGTACGTTGTTGATCTTTTCTAGTGTATGTGTGTTTTAAAATGCTGCTCTTCTTATCAGTTTCTTTCTTTTTGAGGGGGTTTGTTTCTATTCTTTTTCAGATTTCTTAAAATGGATCATTACTTAGCTCATAAACCTTTAGCCTTTTCTCTGATCTTATACAAGCATCTAAATGTTTTACATTTCCCTCTAGATATAGCTTTAGTAGCATCTTATAAGTTTGAGTACGTTATGGTTTTAGTATCATTCTGTTCTACATACATGCTACTTATTAACAAACCATAATTTATTCTTCTCCCATGATTTATTTAGGAGTATCTTTGGCAAACAGCAAATAGTAGAATTTTAAAAAAACTTTGTTTTCTAAATGGAGCATCTCATCTATTTTAATCACCTAATTTAATCACAGATCTCTTTGAATTGAAATCTGCCATCTTTCTATTAGTTCTGCACATTCTCTCTTTTCTTTCCCCTATTTTGATTGTTTGAATCTTTTTTTGGCATTCTCTTTTTCATATTCGTCTGGAAGTTATATATCCTTTTACTATCCTTTTAGTGGTTATGACTTATTAATATTTAATATACTTTTATTCTCTTCTCCAACAATACAACTTAAAAATACTTAGAATAATATGTATTAGCATACTTAAAACACTACCTGATCTATGTGCCATTTTTTAGTGTTTGGTATTATTATTACTGCTTTATATAATTACATAATTTCAATTTACCCCGTATTCACTCTTGACATTCATTTCTTTTTTGCATCTCCAGCCTTCCACCTGTAATTATTTTTCTCCCGCCCGAAGATTAGCCTTTAGTGTTTCTTTTAGTGCAAGTCCGATATAATGGATTTTCTCACCTTCTGTCTGTCTGAAAATGTCTTTATTTTACTTTTATTCCTGGAAGATATTTTCTCTGGGTATAAAATTCTAGGTTGGCAATAATTTTCTTGCAGCTCTTTGAAGTACCACTCAGTTTTTTGGGGGCTTTTATTGTCCATTTATTGTTGCTCCTTGGAAGGTACTTGTTATTACTTTTAATATTTTTCCTTTATATTTGATTCTTACCAGTTTCACCATGATGTACTAAGTTTGAATTTATTTGTCCTACTCAGGTTTTGTAGGGCTTCTTAAATCTGTTCCTGGGTGTTTTTCTTCAGTCGTAGATAAGTCTCATATTGCTTTTGCTCCTTCTTTCAGAATTCCAATTACATGCATCTCTTCCTTTGACCCTTTCTTCTGTATTTTTCATCCTTTTTTTCCCTTCTGTTCTTTATTCTGGATACGTCCTCTGAAATATCTTCTAGTTCACTAATTTTTTCTTTGGCTCCTTTAAAATCAGCTGTTAGATCCATCCATTATGCTCTTAATTTCAGTTATTGTATGTTTCATTTCTAGAGTTTCCATTTGGTTATTTTCATAGTTTCAGTCTTTTGCCAAAATTCTCCTTCTTGTCTTCTGTATCTTTGAACATTTGAGAAAGTTATTTAAAGTCTGTATCTACCAATGCAAATATTTAGAGTTTCTATTCATTGTCTTTATTCTGGTTGCCTTATCTCCTATGTGACTGTTTATTTTATATTGTGGGACAAATCCTATATTTTCTAAAAATTGTGGAAATAAATTGCCTAGGATAAGGTTATCTCCTTCTAGAGAGGATTTTTAAAATCAGTTCTGCTAGCTATTGGGAACACTGGAACTCCAGTATCATCTCAACCCACATTCGTGGCTCCAGAGGATTTTGAGCTATGCTGTGGCTACTATGAGGGCCTGTAAGCTTCTTCCAACTTACTCTTACTCCTGGGGTACAGTCCTGTAAAGTCCCAGCCCAAAGCAAAAGACTCTGCAGGCACTGACTACACAAAAACCTGACTTCAAATCTCTGTCCTAGTGCTATGGGGCCATCTAAATTGCTACTGTTTTTCAGCCATCCTTTATGGAATCTGCAAAAGCTTCCAGGAGGCAAGTGGTTCCCCATTCTGTATTCACCACTCTAGGCCTCCATCCTCCTCTGGATTTATGTGTACACTCAACACAAATTCACGGACATACAGATCAGATCTACTATATATTTACTATGCCATCAATTGCAAGATGCACCGTGCATTTAATAGTTGGTTTTCAGTGTGGAGGGGGGATGGCTGTATAGGAAAGACCCACAGTGAAATGCATATACTGATGATCAGATGCTTCTTGGTTCCAGAAACATTAAAATAGTTTTATTTTTAGAATTAATATGTTATGTAGTAAATATATCAAGTAAGTATGTTTGCTACAAAGAAATATTATCTCAGCAAGGTAGAGATCTACTAATATGTCCTAACATTTTAGAGCAAACCTAGAGAGGATGGACCTTTCTAAAGACCCAGTCCTGATTTGCGATGCCTGGGAGACGGAAGTCTGGTTCCAAGCTGGCTCTTCAGAATTCCTGAATACCCTGGTTATCTGATGCAATGATAATAACAGAGTTATGAAAAATATCCACATTTGACTACACTGTGGAAACATGCATGTATAGGACCTGTTTTGTCTGTTCAGGAATCTGGACGTAAAATGTCAGGCAGAGAGGGCCATGGGTCCAGAGTCACTGGAAGGCTCTGGATGTAGCCTAGCTGTCCTCTTTAATCAACTGCTTCTTCATACATGACACAACCAGAGACGTAAGTCAGCCTGGTTGTGTGTGTTTTCTATGGCCATCTGCCAGCCCATCTTCAAGGTTATTATCAGCCAAAGTAGTTGCTGGAGCCCACTTTGCTCTTTCACATTCCTGTGGCATGAAGGAGACAGTGGAAGGGCTCCTGCCTTTTCTGAGTATGACTAAAGAAGCAGTTAGCAGAACGAATGGGCAGTTTTCTCCTAGCTAGCCACAAGAATTATTTCTCCACAAGGATCCCTTGGGTCAGGAACTCAGAGAGGGCACGATGCAAATGGCTTGTCTCTGCTCTCTAGTCTCTAGTCTAGGGCCTGAGGTGGGAAGACTCATAGCCTGGCAAGAACTCAACAGCTGGGGGTGAGACTCACACTGAGGCACCTTCACTCACATTTCTGGCAATTAATGCTGGCTATGGGCTGGGACAGCAATGGGGGCTGTCGGTGGAGGCACCTATGTGGGGCATCTCCCCGTGGCCTGGGCTTCCTCACATCGGGGCCTGCTCAGGATAGGCAGACGTCTTACTTGACATCTCAAAAGTGACTGTCCCAGAAATCTGGGCATGGATTTTTCCGACCTAACCTCAGAAGTCACATGGTATCACTCCTGCTGTATTCTATCGGTCAAGGCAATCCTATACCGTTCCTGATTCAAAGGGAGAGGACACAGACCCCACTTATCAATGGGAGTAACGTGAAAGAATTTGTGGCCCTACCATCCTCCTATTCATATGTATGTAGATGAATATTCACAGAGAAAAAGAGATAAAGAATATATACCAGTTAAGAGTCACTACAAGCGAGGTGGGGAAAAAGAAAAAAGAGAAAAAACTTGGTACTTTTACATGTATCTGTATTATTTGAAATTCTTTACAAGCACGTATTATTTTTGTAACTTAAAAAGGAAATTCAAAATAACAAAGGGGGGAAAAACTGTGACAGAACGCCACAAAAATGTTCTTATTGAGAACTCAAAACAAGAATGTGCTGGAAGCTACTGCACATTGCATGTTGCCTATCCTGGCACCTCAATAAAACAATTACTGAGCTCCCATACAAGCCCTGGTAGGGTAGCGGGGGTGAATGGGAAGGAGAGCTTTCCCCAGCACACCTGACTTACCCGAGGGTGCCATCCGCCAACCAGCCGGTGGTGCACACTGCAAAGGCACAATCCTGGACCACCCTCCGCAGCTCTTCCGCAGACACCAGGTGAGCACCCCTGCTCTTGCAGGAAAGCCGAGCCACCTCCAGTTCTAGGCCCCGAGAGCCATTCTGAGACTCCAGCACAAAAAGCTTCCCTGTGTGGGGACAAGCACGAACACAGGCTTACTCCAGGATCCATGCGAATTTAACCTCAGCAAACTTATTCTCTGGCAGACACCTGTCAAAACTGGAGTTTCCCGCTTACCTGAAGACCCGAGGGCAGCAACTACCCCATTGCACTCATCCCCGGGACTAGGTGATGACAATTACTTTGGGGTTTTCATCTGTTTTTTGCTCCTGTCTTCTTTAAAAAAAAAAAAAAATTTAACCATCTGCTCTGGTATGTTTATCTGGATAAACCCTTCAAATCTTCCTTTCTACAAGCTATTTTACAAACACCACGGGGTAAGGCTCAGTGTTCTCCATTCCCCTGAGTTGGGTCAGCTGGTGTCCAGGGTACTGATTTAGGTCTCAGCTCTGCCTTCTGCCCCAGCCCTAGGGTGACCCCATACACAGTTCTCCCCACTCCCTTCTCTCTGTCCTATTGTCTCAGGACACTGTCAGGCCCTTCCCGCAATGAGTTCACTTGTGCTTGCTGCCATTTCTCCCAGACTGGACGAAGTAGCAGAAGCCATATCTGGTGCACCTTGGCTCGCTGCAGCACATGGGCATGTAGAGGGCCTCAAAAAACATGTGGCAGATGAGTGGAATGGAAACATGAATTCAGGCAGAGGTGGAAGCTGAGGCTGAAAGCAAAAGAGAGCTTTAGGCAAGAAACCCATGGAGGAGGAGGGGAGCACTGCAGTCCCTAGGAGCTTCCTGTAGAGATGAAGCAATGCCTTAGATAACCTGACCAAGTTTAAGATAAAGGCAGGGGAGAAAAACACCCAGTTAGAATGAGACACTTCACTTCTGTCTATTAGCAAAATTATCATAATATACTGATTTTATTAGAATGAGACACTTTAACTGTTATCAACTGCAAAATAACTATAATAAATATAACTATCCCTCAGCTTTGGAACCAAAGTTATGAGAAAAATGCAAAAATGTTTCACAAGAAACATATCTATAGGTGACTGGTCCTCCCTTAGACTTGGTACCAGTATGCAATACACAGCCTGAACAGCTATACTTGATGGTTTGGTCTGGAGAAGCATGTGCCCCAAGACACTTTTGTATTAATGGCATTTGCCTATCTGGAAAAAAATATTATGAAATTTAACTAAAGTGTTGATGGCCAAGCCCCCGAGCAAGGGAGATAAAAGTGAAAGCCCAGGGCTTACAAGGTAGGTAATGTGATAGACCTCTCCACCCACCTCTACCACCATCTCATGCACATATTAATACACAAAGCTTGGACCCTGAAGGGTTAAACTCTCAGGATAAGAGTGAACAAGGATAAACAATATTCCCTCCCCTCATTCTCAAGGCACAGTTGGAAGAGTTGTCTTGGTGCTAGGAACCCACGCACTGATCCTCATTGGGAATTGCAAAAACTGGCCTCTGAGATACTTTAAGCCATGAATTTAGCTTAAAGTGGCTTGAGATCGACATTTATCCAGACACCTGATAAGAACAAACATAAATCTTGTCTGGAGAAAAAATATTTTCATCTTATGCTTCAGGAAATCCCATGCAAATATTTTTTTCGAAGGCAATGACAATGACAGTAAAATACAACTAAGTGTGTAGGAAACAAGACACCACTAGTGAGAAGCAACATATAAAACATTCAGCAGACACTGACTTACAGAGAAATCTGATACTGGTATTAATCGGCATAGATTATAAAGCAGTGATGATTACTACATATAAGGGAATAAAAGGCACATCTGAAAATACCTACAAAGAATAGAAAACTATAAAAAGTGGCTTAGCTGATAAGAAAAAGAGCCAGATAGGATTTCTAGAAATTAGATACAATGATAAATTAAAAATGCAATGGATATTTTTGGCTGCATATCAGACACAATTGAACAAAGAACTTATTCTTGAAACAGAAATCAGAAGAAAGCATCCAAAATCTAGTAAAGAGACAAAAAAGTTGGAAAATAATAAGATAATAAAGAGATATGGAGGAAAGAATAAGATTCCAGAAATAAACCTTCACATTTACAGCCAACTGATTTTCAACAAGGGTGTCGAGACTATCCAATGGGAAAAGAAGAGTCTTTTCAAGAAATGATGCTGGGACAATTGTATGGGCACCTGTAAAAGAGTGAAGTTGGACTCCTGCCTCACCCCTTACACGATAATTAACTCAAAGTGAATCAGACTTAAAAGGAAAAGCTAAAACTGTAACACCTCGAAGAAAACATAGGAAATCTCTGTCATCTTGGATTATGCAGTGGTTTCTTAGATATAACAACAAAAGCCCAAACAAAGAGAAAATACATAAATTGAACTTCATCAAAATTAAAAACTTTTTGCTTCAGGGGACAAAATCAATAAAGCAAAAAGACAACCCATAGAATGAAAGAAAATTTCTGCAAATACACATCTAATAAGAAACTTGTATATAGAATGGGTAAGGAACTCCAAAAACTCAACAACAATTAAAGAAACCAAATAACTTGACTGGAAGTGGGCAAAGGACTTGAAAACATGTTTCTCTGAAGAAGTTTTACAAATGGCCAATAGAACATGAAAAGATGCTCAACAGCATTAACCATTAGGGAAATGCAAATCAAAACTACAATTAAATACCACTTCATACCCATTACGATGGCTATTAATAAAAAAAGAAACAACAGAAAATAACAAGTGTTGGCAGAAATGTAGAGAAAAATTGGAACCCTTATGCATTGCCGGTGGGATTATAAAGTAGTGCAGCTGCTGTGGAAAATAATACAGTGATTCTCAAAAAACTAAACATGAAATTACCATGTGATCCAGCAATTCTAATTCTGGGTATATGCCCAAAGAAATAAAAGCAGGGACTTGAATGATATTTGTACAAATTCATATCAGTATTATTCACAACACCCAAGGGTGGAAGCAACAAAAGCATCCATCAACAGATGAATGGATAAACAAAATGTGGTATGTATATATATAATCAGCCTTAAAAAGAAGAAAAATTGGACACATGCTACAACATGGATAAATCTTGAAGACATTAAGTGAAATAAGTCAGTCAAATTACAGAGACAGAAAATAGAATGGGGGTTACCAAGGGCTGGGGTGGGGAGGAAAGAGAACTAATGCTTAATGGGGACAGAGTTTCAGCTGGCAAAGACGAAAAAGTTCTGGAGATGAACAGTGGTTGGTGATGGTTGCCCAACAATGTGAATATACTTAATGCCACAGAATTGTATACTTAAGAAGGGCTAAAATGGTATTTAACAAATGGGTAAAGGGTCTGAATAGACATCTTTTTTTTTAAGATTTTATTTGTTTGAGAGAGAGAGCGAGAGAGAGAGCACGAGCAGCAGGGAGCAAAGGGAGAGGGAGACCAGACTCCCTGCCAAGCATGTGGCTCAATCCCAGGACCTGGGGATCATGACTTCAGCTGAAGGCAGATGCCCAACCGACTGAGCCACCCAGGCGCCCCTGAATAGACATCTTTAAAGAAATGGTCAATCAGCACATGAAAAGATGGTCAACATGGTTAGCCAACAGAAAAATGCAAATCAAAACTACGAGATATTGCTTCATATCCACTAGGATGGCTATCATCAAAAAGACATGTTTTGACATAAGTGATGATGAGGATGTGGAAAAAGTAGAACCTTCAAACACTGCTGGTGGAAATGTAAAAGAATGTAGCTGCCTTGGAAGATAGCCTAGCAGTTTCTCAGTTAATAGTAGTTCCTCATAGAGTTACCATATGACCCAGGGATCACCCAAGAGAACTAAAAACACATGTTTACATAAAAACTTCTATATGAATGTTCATAGCAGCATTATGTGTAGTAAATAATAAATTAAGTTCATAATTGTAAAATTGTGTCTAATAGCCAAAAAGTAGAATCCACCCAATGACCATCAACTGATGAATGGATCAACAAAGTACGGTATGAATATCCATACAATGGAATGTTATTTGGCAGTAAAATGAAATGAAGTGCTGATACATGCTGCAAATGGATAAAAACATTATGCTAAGTGAAAGAAGCCAGTCACAAAAACCCACATATTTTATGATTCCATTTACATGAAATGTCCAAAACAGGCAAATTCACAGAGACAGAAAGTAGTTGCTGAGGACTTGGGAGGTTGAGGAGAAACAAGAAGTAAATGCTAATGGGTATAGAGTTTATTTGGGGGCCAAAAAATGTTCTAAAATTGTGTGTAGTGATTCATAACTCTGTGAGTATACTAAAGACCAGTGAATCACACACTTTAAATGGGTGAATTGTACGGCATATGAATCATATTTCAATAAAGCTGTTATTGAAAAAGGCATCACTAGAGAAGAACAGGTTCTGTTATGATGATAGTTATTTCATGAGTAATATAAAATAATTTTAAACACTTAAATAAATAACAACTCTAGACTGGAAGAAGGCAATATTAACAAAACTACACAGAGATTTGGAAAAATCCACAGTGCTTATAATTTTTAAAAAGATTTTATATATTTATTTGACAGAGAGAGAGACAGTGAGAGAGGGAACAAGAGCAGGGTGAGTGGGAGAGGGAGAAGCAGGCTTCCTGCTGAGCAGGGAGCCCGATGCGGGGTTCGATCCCAGGATCCTGGGATCATGTCCTGAGCCGAAGGCAGACGCTTAATGACTGAGCCACCCAGGCGTCCCTCACAGTGTTTATAATTTTAAACACAATCCTCCTCAATAATTGATAAAACAGGAAAAAATTGGAACGGATATAGAAGATTTAAGCAACAAAATTAACACACTTGATGTAAAGATCAATGCACAATACTGCATACTACAAAATACACATTCATTTTAGACACACACAGGACATTTATAAAATTGATCAAATACTGAGCTACAAGACAAATCAAAAAACTTTTCAACACTCAAATCATACAAAGCATATTTTTAAACCACAATACAAACAACCTAAAATCATTTGTTTTACTTATCAAACACTTATACAGTGTTTACTATGGTCCAGGTGTTATTCAAATTGCTTTACAAATGTTCATTAAATTAATTCTTATAACAACTCTATGATGTAGGTGTTATTATCACCATCCCTATTTTTTTAAAGATTTTATTTATTTATCTGATAGCACGCGAGCACACAAGCAAAGGGAGCAGCAGAGAGAGAGGGAGAAGTAGGCTCTCCACTGAGCAGGGAGCCCTATGCAGGGCTCAATCCCAGGATCCTGGGATAATGACCTGAGCTGAAGGCAGACACTTAACTGACTGAGCTACCCAGGCACCCCTATTAATCCCTATCTTATAGTTAAGATTTAGTATTAATGATTTGTCCAAGATCACACAGCTGGGATACAAAACCAGGCTCTATATCAGTGATCCTAACCACTGAATTATACTGCCTCTCAATAGCAAAGTAATAACTAGGAAAATCCCCTTGTGCAAGGAAATCACAAAATATATTTTTAAATAAACCATGGTTCAAAGAAGAAACCACAACTGAAATAAAACATTTTTATGTAAGTGACAAAAACTGGTAGAGAAACTAAAGTAGTATCTAAGGGACATTTATAGCCTCAAATGCTCATATTACAAAAGTAGGATGGTTGGGGTGCCTGGGTGGCTCAGTCGTTAAGCGTCTGCCTTCCGCTCAGGTCATGATCCCAGGGTCCTGGGATTGAGCCCTGCATCAGGCTCCCTGCTCTGTGGGAAGCCTGCTTCTCCCTCTCCCACTCGCCCTGCTTGTGCTCCCTCTCTCACTGTGTCTCTCTCTGTCAAATAAATAAATAAAATCTTGAAAACAAAACAAAACAAAACAAAAGTAGAATGGTTGATAATCAATGATCTAGTTTTCTATCTGAAAAACACAGAAGAACATAAAATTAAAGTTTCTAAAGAAGTAGAAGGAAATAACAAAGACAGAACAGAAATCAATGAAATGAAAAGCAGACATACAATAGAGAAAATAAAGTCAAAAGCTGCTTCTTTCTAAAGAATGACAAAATTGATAAATCCCTAGCAAAATTGATCAAGACAAAAAGAGAGAAAATACAAATTAGCAATATCAAGAATGAAAGGGGACATCACTACAGATCCCATGGACAGTGAAAAGATAAGGAGATTATGATGTTATATATGCCAGTACATCTGGATGACAATTTAGATGGAATGGACAAATTTCATAAAAAAAACAGATTTAACAAAACTGACCCAAAATGAATAAGAAAATCTGAATATCTCTTTATCTACTTAAAGAAATTAAATTCATCATTTAGGGGCCCCTGGGTGGCTCAGTTGGTTGGGCGTCTGCCTTCAGCTCAGGTCATTATCCCAGAGTCCTGGAATCAAGCCCTGAGTCAGGCTCCTTGCTCAGTGGGGAGCCTACTTCTCCTTCTCCCTCTGCCCCTTCACCCCTGCTTGTGCTCTCCCTCCTTCTCTCTCTCTGTCTCTCTCCCGCTCTGCTCTCTCTCTCAAATAAATAAACAAAATCTTTAAAAAATAATAAATTCTTCCCATGAGAAAAACTTCAAACACATATGACCTCACTACCAAACACTAAATAAAGCAAAACAACAGCTCACCTTGTGGCAATCTTTTCAAAGAACAGAAGAGGGAACAACTTCCCAACTTATTTTAGAAATCATCATAATCCTAGGGGCACCTGGGTGGCTCTGTTGGTTAAGTATCCGACTCTTGGTTTTGGCTCAGGTCATGATCTCAGGGTCGTGAGATCAAGCCCCACATTGGACTCTGCTCTCAGCGTGGAGTCTACTTGACACACACTCTCTCTCTCTCCCTGTACCCCTCTCCCATGCTCTCTCTCTCTAAAATAAATAAATAAATCTTAAAAGAAAATCATCACAATCCTGATGTCAATACCTGACAAGAATATTTTAAGAAATGAAAATTATAGGCCAATATATCTCATGTACACAGAGTCAATAACCCTAAATCTGTTTCCTTCGCTCCAGGCTCAGTTGTAGGTCATCTCTTCTCACTGTGAAACCTTTCCCTAGGATTCTATCCACACACATGGTTTCAAAGACTATACTTAAAACAGATCACTCACATTTTTCTCTTCAGTCCAGACCCTTTCCAATCACCCCATCCACCTCTATACCTCCACCCTCTCTCACCTGCACAAATAAAATGGCCTCTCTATATCTAGTCTTGCCCTGGTCCCATCCATTCTTGCTACATCACAATCAGGGTGATCTTTTCAAAACGCAAATCTTATCAGTCACTCTACTACTGGAAATCATCCAGTGGCTTCTTTCCCTTTTTTGGATTAAAACAAAACTTTTTCTATGAGGACCCACCTCACTGTACCCACTCCAATTTCCTTAGCATCATTTCAAACCACTTCCACTTTGGACTCTTGGCTCCAGTCATTTTGTCTCTTATCACATGGCCCATTTTCCTGGCTCACAGTTTTTTTTGGTACATGCTATTCTCTACCCAGACACTCATTCTTCCCCCTCAGACCCTCCCACACCAAATCCAAACTTCCTAGTATATGCTTTCATAGTACCTCTATCCTTTAATTTCATCATCTATCAAAATTACAACTTCACATTTCATTCATGTAATGATTTATCTACTGACTCTCTAACCCATTGGATTTTAAGCTACCTGATAGCAAGGACCTATTTCTCCTCACCATTCTATCCCCAACAGCAAGGCCTGTACCTAGCCTACAGTAGATGCTCAATAAATTATCTGTTGAATTAACGAATCTTTTCCTGTAATGCAGTTAATTTGCGTTCAGTTAATGTGAAAATTTTTCAATTTCAAAAGTATTTTAAAAGTACAGTAGAAAAAGGGAAAAAATACAGATATCTTTTATATATGAGATGCATATCTTATTAGTCAAATGTAAACTAAATGCTCTTTATTTTATCTCATTGGCTTATTTTTAATAGGTCCATAGAGTTAAGAACTCCAAGTCTCTCTTCAAATGTCTATAACACATCACAGTTTAGCTGAACATTTCTTCTTCTTCCTTCCATCACTGTAGAACACAAATAACTAAATGTGGAAAGTGGTAGTAGTTAAACATATATTTGGTAAAGAAAAGAATCCTTTCATAATATAGGTTCTAATTCTTCAATGGTTCTATTATAAAAGTTGGAACTCAGCAAATGGAGTTTCTTGAAAGCAAGTGTACCCATAATTGGGGAAGGGGGGAGAAGGAAAGAAAGGAGAAGGGAGAAACGGAAGCATTTCTGGCAAGGGGCAACAAGAAAATAAGCTCTCATGCTGCGGTTACTCTCTCCTTCTCCAGTGATATTTCTGCCTCCATTTTTCTATGACCCACCTCAAGCCAGATAGCGCAAAATATTGATCCATATCCACTTGGCATTCCATTTAAGCAGTAACAATAGGGTGAAACTCTAAAGTCTCATGGTTTGCAGAGATATTTCTTTAAAAGGAATTAAGGTGGTACAATAGTATACATTGTTCCAAAAGTTAATACTAGCTCCAATTTATTCTACTTGCATTCCTTAAAATCAGCTAATTTTCATGACTCAGTGTCAGGCAAAAAAAATGCTACAGTAAAAAATGAACAGCGGATTGACTGCTAATAGGTATGGGATTTCGTTTCAGGGGACAGACATTTTCAGGAATTAGATCATGGTGATGGCTGAACAACATAGTGAATATACTAAAAACCACTGAATCGTAAATTTTTAAATGGTAAATTTTATGTGAATTACATCTCAATTTTTAAAACATGAACAGTTATCATGAGGAACCTTCAAAGTTAAAACTGTTTTCCTCTCTAACACTCTGAGGATATGAAGAAATAAGGCATTCATCCTTAATTAGGAGCAAAGAGTTTTTCAAACTGGCACTTAGGACAAAAAGTACCAAAAATTCTAAGATAATATCTGGAAGTTTTTTCTTACTTTACTCCTTTCCTTAACCACCATGCTTCTTTTTGTGGGGTCTTCTCATTTCACCCAATATTGCTTACTAAATATCAATGACATTTAAAAATACACAAAGCATCCCAAATCAGGCAAGGGTTTTTCTCCTTCATCAATTTAATTTGTCCCAAGCTTGGATTTTCTAGAAACTGCTCATGGATGTGAGAACTGCTGGCTTCTTTTCTTTCAGATCCTCCTTCACCAAGTCAACGGGGTTTTGTTCCAAAATCAAAATACAGCTGTATTAGCTTTTCGAAACTTAGCCGGTATAAGGCTCTGATCCTGCCAATTTAAGAGAAGTATTGAAAGCTGAATTGAGGTTCGAGAAACAAGAAACAAACAAACAAAGCAGATCTATTCTTATAACCTGCAATAATCTCTTCCTCATCTACTTCTCCAGCTTTGTGACAAACGACATCCTCACCTTGCAATCTCGGCTCCAGCCAGTTTATCATTTATCCCAATTTCCCTGCCACTCACAGGGCCTTTACACATGCTATTTCCTCCCCCACAAGACACTCTCCTCTCCCCTTTATCTAGTTGATTTCCACTCATCTTTCAAATATTCTTGGACCAAGCCAAACTACCGAGGGAGTCTTCTCCGCCTTGTCACCAGGAGTACGTTTAATACACGTGGAGTATCTCGGCAGAAGAGGTTCTAGGGCACCCTAGACGTGACTTCATTGTAAAGACCTCTCATGAAGATCGGAAAGCTAGCGGCAGGCTCCCGGACCATCGCACAGGCTTTCTGCGGTGCTTGGAGGAAGGGTTCACAGGCCGGGTTTGGGGTGGGGGGCGCTGGGGCGAGCGGAGACCCGGTGGGTCAGGCGAGGGACACAGAGTCGCCCGGGCGCCGCTCGCGTCGTTCCCCTTCAGGCTTGGGGGAGGGAGCACCCCAGCGAGCCTCGCTTTCCCCACCTGGACCCCACGCGCCACCCCCGGCACCCCGCGCACACTCACCATCCGCCCGCACGGAGAGGCACGGCAGACCGAGCAGGATCAGCGCCGCCGCCCAGAGCTGGGCGCAGGGGCCGCGTCCCTCGGCAGCCATGGTCCGGGCGTCCCCGCGCGGCGGGCTTGAGTGCGGGCTCCGGTGGCGGGCGCGGCTGCGCGGCCACTGCCCCTCGTGCGCCACTCGGTTGTGCGCGCTGCGCTCTGCTCCGTGGGCTTCGCGCCCCGCGGCGCCGCAGGGAGGAGCGCGCGCAGCTCTGGGAGGCCGGGCGCTCGGAGCCGCCGCGCTGGGGCCCCCGAGCTCCCGGGGGTCTCGTCCGAGGCGCCGGGGAGGCGGCTGGACCCAGCTCCGCCTTCGCGCCGGGCACCTGGAGGCCTCGGTACCAAAAGAGGCTGCGCCGGACGCCGAGCTCCCGGGGCGCCGCTGGGGCGGAGGGTGAGGGCGCGGGGAGGCGGGGAGAGCCGGCTGCAGGGAACCCCCGCCTGCTTGGGGGGCCCTCGGCGAAAGGGTGACGCAGTCTGAGAGGCCGGGCCCTCCGGGAGGACCATTCAAAACCGAATGCCTAATTCTGTCCTCTGCCTCTTGACTTTGCAGTTGGCGTCCTGCCACAGAGCAAGAACATGTTTATGAAAAAGAAGAATCTAACTTGCCAACCTCACTCTAAGGAGTGAAACCCACGGAACAGCGAGACGACTCCTAAAAGCGGAGCTTGAAAGTCCCTCAGAAAGGAGCATCTTCGAGACGCTTCCTTCACGACTTTTCAATGTACGCCCTAACATTTCTCAGCACCGACAGTGAGGGCGTGGTTGTCACCATTTTCACACCTTCCAAATCAAGGCTTCCTTGACCAGGAGAGGGCCTAAAATTCGGATTCTGTTGATCTGGGCTGGGAATCCACATTCTAAAGTGGCCACGTCTGGGGCGCCTGGGTGGCTCAGACGTTGGGCGTCTGCCTTCGGCTCAGGTCATGATCCCAGGGTCCTGGGATCGAGCCCTACATCGGGCTCCCTGCTCAGCGGAGAGCCTGCTTCTCCCTCTCCCACTCCCCCTGCTTGTGTTCCTGGTCTCACTGTGTCTCTCTCTGTCAAATAAACAAAATCTTTAAAAAAAAAAAAAAAATAAAGTGGCCACCTCTGGATTGGTTCCTTTTCCCCCCCGCTCACCCCCTGTCCTCTTCATAGCATTAGCATCATTCAGTGAGGGAAGGAGGATTTGCATTTTTCGCCCGTGGAGTAATAAAGATCAGTATTGTAATTGGGGCACCCGTGACACTGTACAGTGTGCAAGTCCCTTACACCTTCATGTACTGGTCAACAGATATGTAGGGAGTGCCCACAGTGTTCCTGACCCTGTGGAAGGCTCCAATCCGTCCAAAAAAAGCTCAAACTTAAATAAGACAGATATTTAAGGAAGATGAACAAGTAATTGGTGCTAAAAGGAACAGATGCTTGTCCCCAAAACAACGAACTAGGACACAGACATCAAAAGACTACCTACTTTCTTTTTTAAGGTAAAAACTGGAATTTGAACCCACATCTGATTTACTACAGGTGTCATTTTTCAGCTCATATAATTTTTGAAGTGTACTGAAAAGATATCTCCTCTCCTTGTTCTAAATGTCAACGACAAAGCTATTATTAGTGATTAATTCCTTTGTGAAATAAAACTTTGCTTTTAGGGGCTCCTGGGTGACTCAATCTGTTAAGTGTCAGACTTCTCATTTCAGTTCAGGTTATGATCTTAGGGTTGTGAGATTGAGCCCTGCCTTGGGCTCTGTGCTGAGCATGGAGCCTTCTTAAGATACTCTCTCTCTCTCTCTGTCTCTCTCTGCCCCTGCCCCACCCTCTCCCTTAAAAAAAATCACAAAACTATGCTTTCAAAATAAAAATGCTCTGGGGCGTTATATGCGGTAAGGCCCGACAATCATTCACATGTAAGTGTAAATCAATTTACTTAGCTACTTCTCTTCTAACAGCTAGCTGGTAACCTAAGGAGTGAGACTTCGCATGTCTGAGCTGGAGGGGACCTTTTAAAGCCTGATTATTGCTGAGAATGGAGGGGAGGGGCCAGGAGGCACCTGCAGGAGCTACTGACAGACTCCCTCAGGAGCTGTGCCACTAATGTGTTTAGAATAGTCAGTTGACCATTACTGTCTAATCCTGACAAATTTTAAAATTTGTCTTTTTTCAGATCTGTCTTGGCCTATCCTAATTTGGGGAGATGGCATGCTCTAAAGTTTTGGTACCCCTGATTTAGAAACTGTTTGGCACTTTCCTATACAGTTAAATATATAGCTCTCCTGTGACAAAGAATTCCACCTCTAGATGTATATCCAAAAGAAATAAAATTTATATCCACAAAAAGATTTGTACACAAATTTCACAGCAGCTTTAGTCACAATAAAGTTGGAAGCAACCCAAACATCATCAACAGATGAATAGAAAAACAAACTGTGTCGTAGTCACACAATGGAATGCTATTTAGCAATCAAAAGAATGAAATACTGATATACTCAATAATGTGGTTGCTGAGTCAAAGAAGCCTTACATAAAAGAGTTTATGATTCCATTCATACGAAGCTTAAGAGGGGCAAAACTAATCTGTGGTGACAGTAAATACTGTGGTTGCGTTTGACAGGGCAGGAACACAAAGGAACTTCTGACCTAATGGGAATGGTCTATATCTTGATGAGGATGGTGGTCACATGAGTGTATACATTTGTTAAATCTCACTAAACTGTACACTTAAAATCTGTGCATTTTCTTGCTTAATAGCAAATACTTCAAAATTTGCCCTAAAGAATAAGTAGGTTTAATAGAAGAAAGTTTAATAAAAGGACCACGTATAGAGATGTGGGTAGGGTTGAGAGAACCAATAAGAAATGGTAGAAGTCTTGGGACTGTCAACAGTAGGAAGCCATCACAACTCTGAGGACTGAAGGTAGGAGTGGAGGTTGAGGTGTTACCAAAACTCAGCAAGAGCCATGGCCATGAAAGAGGTTGCCTGAAAGGAGCATCATCCATACATAGAAGAACAAAATCGCTGCCACTTATCTGGTAGGAAGGGAGTGGGGAAGAAATACCCCAAAATCTCTCCTTTGGCCCTTCAGATTCCTCATTATGCCTCCTATTGGCTGAACCATTTGATAGCTGCAGGGCAAAGGAGAACAGGTGCCAGAGTCCTTAGAGGTCATCCTGTCATGGTACAGAGTTGGTCAGAGAAGGGCAGAAAATGGAGCTGGAGAGACAGGTGGAAAACGACCACACAGTCCATCTATTCTTTTCTTTCATTTGGAGGAAGAGAATTCAAAACAAAACAGGGGAAACACAAAGTCCTATCAGTTTTTGTATGTCGATTCAATGGTATTCTCATTTGGAGCTAAACTGTAATATTAACCACCGTCAATGGTTATTTTCACATACGTGCTGTTTCACATAAAAGGAAAAGGGGAGAAGTAAGTAATTAGAAAATATGGATGCTAGAGACACATTTCCATAACTGGTCATGAGGCCTTATTTGATAATCATGGCAGTGCTCCCCCCTTCCATTCTCTGAGCATCTTGGCCTGGATGACTTTTTTTTTTTTAACTGGTGGGAGGGGCCCAAACTTTCATGCATACTGAGGATCTATCTTAATTAGTTTGCCAGGTTTCTCACTGACTATTGTCATTGGACATGGGAGTTCTCTGGGATCTGGACATAATCATTCATGCCTTATTATGTAGCAGCAACCCAATTTTCCCTTGGTAATCAGGACCAATCACCAGCCAGTACAGTGACCTTCTCCTCTGTCTGTTAGAGAGCAATCTTTTCTTCCAAGTTACTAGCACATGCCTGTGTGTTTACTGGACAAGGTATGTCCTTTGCCCACCCAAACCTCTCAGTTCACCGATCTAAAGGTTGAGGGGATGGTATGCAGAACTTTGGTAGGTGGGTTATTATGTGTAATGGAAAGGAGGTCATTCCCACTTCCACTCCTTGGTTTTTAGACAGTGTATTCTGTCTATAAGAGAAATGACACCATATATTGGCTGATGGTTTAAGACACATCTGTATCCTGGGTAAATGCCCTAACCTCTCAAGGTGTTGTCACCAGCTAGTGACCTCACGTTTTTATCAAGCCACCTGCTTCTGGATAAAGAGGCATATAGTAAAACTCATGGGCACAACTACACTGTCCTACTGCCTTTGCTGCAAAATCAGTTTCTTGGTTCTAGATAATGTAATGCATGATTCTATGGCAAAGGATGAGGCATTCTAGGAGTCCATGGTAGTCATGGTAGTAGAAGCAAAGTAGGCAAGGAAGACAATATCATAACTAGAATAAGGATCTGTTCCAATGAGAACAAATAACTGTGACTGGGAAAAAAGGATCCAATACAAACAACTTTTCCCCACGTAGCCAATAGGAGGGACCAGCTAGGGACTGTCCTCTGCTCTTGGCACATAGGACAATCAGCAGTGGTGGTAATCAGATCAAATCTAAGAAGAGAAGAGATGTTTGTATTCTTCCACTCCTGCATGGCCTCCATCTCTGCTACCATCATCTCTACATATATGGTTCCATTATAGAAGCATAGATGTGGCTGTAGAAAGAGGCACCTGATGACTAGAGAATGGGTCCAATTCTCCAAGGTGTCCACCTGATTATTAAGGGCATCCTCTGCACTGAATGCCTCTGGGGAGCATAGGCTACATATATTCACAGGCTTCTAATTCTAAGAGGTCCATACTGATAGCCTCATTATCAGTCTTCTAGTCTTAAATTTTTCAGGTCTCTGACCAACTATTTTAGGCATTATCCATAGATCAGTGCAGATTCATGAGTAAGGCCATTGGTCATATTAACCAAAGTTCTACCCATTGGGAGAATTTTCTTCTGCTATTGTTTTTTTTTTTCATTGTGGTAAAAATATGGTTAACACAAAATCTACCACTTTAATCATTGTTAAGGGTAATCTGTGACATTAAGTACATCCACATTGTTGTGCAAGCATCACCCTCCATCTGTCTCCAGAAATTTTTCAGCATCCCTAACTGAAACTTTGTACCCATTAAACAATAAATCTCATTTCCTCAGCCTCCCAGGCCCTGGTAACCACTGTTCTACTTTCAGTCTCTCCAAATTTGACTGTTCTAGGTACCTCACGTGAATGGAATCGTATAATGTTTGTCCTTTTGTGTCACTACTATTTTTTAAATATTTTATTTATTTATTAAAGAGAGAGCAAGAGCTCACACAAGTGGGGTCGGGGAGCATAGAGGGACAAATAGACTCCCTATTGAGTGGGGAGCTGTTGCAGGGCTCGATCCCAGGACCCTGAGATCATGACCTAAGCTGAAGTCAGACGCTTAACCACTGAGCCATCCAGGTACCCACTGTTTTTTCAGTGCTGTACCACAGTGGAGATGGCTAATGCCATGTTGTGGACACTCAAATGCAGGGAAGGCCCAAGGTTTTTCCTCTTCTGTTAAGTGGAACTCCTCAATGATCCTTAGGTGTGGGTTGAGGAAGAGGCAGCAAAGCAATAGAACCAAGTGCCATGGGAAACAGCCACCTGCTCATCAATTTGTTCCTTCCAGACATATTGATGTATATAACCATTTCCGTTTAAGAGTGGAATTCTGCTATACAATTCAAAATAGCCCCTTTATAAGATCAGCTAAGGTCTCATACTTTCAAGGTATCCATGGTCAAGCAGCCAATCTCCACCAAGGCATAAACTGCTTATCAAATGGATTCAACTTTTAAACTCTAGGGGTTTGCATTGCTATTCTATTGTCTGGTCTGCCCAAGCTTCATAAGGCATCTCTATCTGCCACACACACTTCAAGTATTGTGTCTTTTGTGACATGAGGCCAAAGTGGCAAGGCAGTTTGTACTGAAGCCTGGTTGCTACAGAGTTCCCTATTGCTATGAACTGCTTTCAACATTGTAAGCCTTACGGGTTTCCACCCATGATTATATTTGCTGATGGAATTAAAAATAAACCATTTGCTCGGTTAATAACTATCTACAGGCACCAAAGCCCATATTGATTTATTCTAGTAATGACGATATTCTGGGAAGAACAGGTATCAACACCTGATATTTGAAGATAAGCCACTAATATTTTCCAGACTCTTCTGTTTTTTGCTCTGGCAAACAGGAATCTGAATGACCAAACATCCTGGTTCATACCTCCTGTTTACACCTATTGTCCCAGTATCCCATCTGATTTCATATTTGACCCAGATTTTTCATTTTCTGAAGAAATATTACTAGGAGGATTAACATAAGCCAGAATGGAATCCTCCATCTTGTATTTCTAGTTTGTGAATGTTCTCATCTAATAGTGTGTGAGATGCATGTGTAGTTCTCACTTGAAACATGATTAAACATGGAAGCTAACCAGTGACCCATCTCATTTTCCCTGTTCTTTTTCTGATGCCATGTAACCAACTTCTCCCTTTCAAGGACAGTATGCAGACTAATCAATTATATAATCAAGTGTGCTCAGTCCCAAGTAACTAGGGACAGCTCACTCCTTACAGTCTATGGTCATCGTGGGAAAAGTATTCAAAGCTCCTGCCAGCCACTTAGTTTATTAGGCAGTTTGCAGTGGCCTGAAAGATGTATGAGGCCACCAGTCAGCAGGTCAGTAGGAAAAGTGGGATATTATAGGTTAGGTTTATGTGAAATATGTGCAGCAAATAGGGACTAAGGAATTTGGACCTGGAGCACTTAGTGTGTAGTTTGAATGCTCTTACTACTTAGAATGATCATTTATCGTATGGTGTAAATCTACAACTCTTTAGTTATTTATGAGATTGACAACAGTTAAATAGTTATAGCATAGGAGAAGAGGACACTGCATGCCATGCAGGGCCACGTAGGGGTTGGCACTTGGGAACAGAGTGAACAAGGAGGGACTAAGGGATATAGGCTTTGAAGTAACAAGAAGGTCAGGTGACCTCTGGTTCCTCTAGGAGGCTGTGACTGTCCTTTTGAATAATTTCCTCAGGCTGGTGAAAAACTGGAACCTGCTACTCAGAGAAAAGCAGAAACTATGCCTGGTCCCCATGATAAGGAGGATTGTTTGTCTAGGGGACTTTATCCTTGGGATCACAATGGGGAGAAGAACTTGAGGTTAGCCCTGTGAGGGCCTCCTGATTTTACCAGATATCATGACCTTGGGGAAACAATTTAGGTGCTGGGTATCACATCCTTATTTGTTAAATGGGGATAGTAATACCAACGCCTTATAGTTTTTGCTGTGATTAAATAAGATATCCCAGCACACTGTAAATGCAGCAAAGTAATTGGCTAAGCAATAGGTCTGTAATTCATTCTCTTCATTACTTGGGAGACACACCAGGAAAGAAAAAGGGCAAGCCAGTCAAATATTTTTATAAACATTTAATGCAGACCTCCTAGCAAACAAACTAATGGTATTGCTAGTGGGAGAGTCTTATCCTTGGAATGCTTTTAGAAGGATGTACCTGGTTTTCTAGGATTGCTTATGGTAAACAAACCTGTAATGTATGGATTCCTGGGGCCTGGGTGCCTGGAGATATCATGTATGTTATGTAACCATCTACATAGAAAGTGGAGTTGTATTGTGACTTAGATGGCTCCTTATATGTAGGTGTTGTTACAGCACACATCCCTTGATGACCTCATCTGCTGAAAGGTGGACAATGCAGGGTCACTAGGTATCTGAGGAAAACCTGTAAGATGATAGATAGAGACCTAACTAAAAAAATGAGTAGTGGAAAAAAAAAGAGAGAGACAATGCAGGGAAAAGAAATCTTCAACACAATAACCTTAGTGCTCTCATAGAGATAAGATGCTGCATTCAAAAATGTAGAACAGAGTGTTGTACTCTGTTAAAAAGAAAATCACAGGCCCAAAATGGTGTCACTTAAGTCAAGTCACCCAATCTGCACTTAATACCTAATTGCAGTTTTAACCTCCCCCAAAATGTAGTCTTAATTGGTCAGTCAGGAATTTTCTGATCAGGATCTATGAGGAATCTATCACAGGCACTCTCTCCATCCCCCCAAAAGAAGATGAGGTAATCCACCTAATAAGACCTGCTGTCCTTTCCCCTAAGGAAAGGTGACCTTGCCTGAAACAATCCTTTCTCTTCTTTTGCTAATAACTTCTTGCTCCACCCTCCTTCCTATAAAAACCTTCCATTTTGTACAACTCCTGAGAATTCCTCAACTAGATGGGATTCTACCCATCTAGTTCATGAATCATTCATGAATCATTTAATAAAGCCAATTAGATCTTTATGCATTTACTCAGCTAGATTTTCTTTTTAACAACCCCTTCCCCCCCAACAAAAGGAATATTTAGAGAAAAAAAAGATTTCTTAGGAAAAAGTATGGAAAACTCCATAGATGGGTTTGAAGATAAAGTTGAGAAATCTTCCAGTTAAGTATAGCGGAAAGATAGAGATAGCAAATATGGAAGAAAAAGTAACACCCAGAATTCCCTTCGCCTGCACTGCTGTGATCTTTCCACATGGTCCCTTGAGGCATGCCAAGTACCTATTCCAGGACCTGTAAGTAATAAACTTCTTTATGGCTTTACTTAACACATGTTAATTTAACAAAGTCACAAGTTTCTGTGAAAAGTCCAAAGTCCACCCAAAGGTTTCTGAAAATTTCTGAGACATGGGTTTTGAATTCTTGCCCCCACTTCTGGTTCTACAGAAAGTGGCTGCACCTTGATTTTCACCCTTGTGTCCATTCAAATGTGGAATTCATGTTGGAGTACCTTTTTCTTTATTTTTACCAAAACTATTTACTTAAGGCTTTACCTATGAAATAGTCTTTTATTAAAGGATTTAGAAAAGTGAAAGGATATTTTTGCATAAATGCAAACAACATAAAACAGAGTATTAGACTTCCCTATTCTTAACAGTCCTATTGGTCACTCTGCCATTTTCTGTGGCCACCTTCTTTTGTTGTCTCCCCGACCCCTCATCTCCACCTCTCTCTTCTACCCCCAAATCCATACCCTTTTCAGATCCCCCGCCTCCCCTAGTTTCCCATCATCACATATAAACACACCACTCATAAACATTCAGTGGTAATTAAATTTGTATATGAGAAATGGAGTGAGCTTAGAACCCCCCCGAGAGTCCCATTGTTTATATTCAAAATATTTTGCTTCGGTTATGATATTTCAGAGCTCATGCATTCAAAAAGATGTCTGCCTATGCTCAAAGCCCTAGATAATCCATATACTAGTCTATACTGTCTAACTTGTTATCTTGGTTGTAGGGCAAGTTGTTTTTCTGTCTAAAAATCTGACCCAGGACTCTAATGGCCTGGATCATTAAGTAGGATCTCTTGGAATAACCACTAAAGATTTTAAAATTTAATTAGCTTACCTGGCCTTATTTATCTTGTTATGTCCAGATTTCTCCTGGGCGCATAGAGTTAGAAGGCCAAATATTGATCGTAGTTTTGTTTTTTTTTAAGGTTTTATTTATTTATTTGACAGAGAGAGACACAGCGAGAGAGGGAACACAAGCAGGGGGAGTGGGAGAGGGAGAAGCAGGCTTCCCGCCAAGCAGGGAGCCCGATGCCGGACTCGATCCAAGGACGATGGGATCATGACCTGAGCTGAAGGCAGGCGCTTAATGACTGAGCCACCCAGGTGCCCCTGATTGTAGTTTTCTTAACAGTGAAGTAATGAATAATGATTGTCCTAAATAAACTTAACGTATCACTTTGGTACTGGAGATTCCATTCTCTATGTTAAATGTGCACTAAGAAGTAATTGCCTTTTATTGATCATCTATGATAACCAGGCATTTTAATACATGTGTTATCTCTAATCCTTGCAACAACTCCATAGTCAGGTTGCAGATGAGAAAATGGAACTTTTTTCTATATAGGTTATGCAAATTGCCCCAGGTCACACAGCTAGCTTGGCAAAAGTCGGATTTGAACACAATTGTATATGAAGCCAAAATCTCCACCCTTACCTCTTATACACCCTGTAAGCATTTCTTTCTATTAAATTAGGGTTAAATTCTAGAAAGGCAGATTCTAATGTTGATAGTCTATGTCCAGAAGTGAGAAAGAAATCATAAGTAACCTCTTGAGCACCTTGTGACTGTACAGCTTAGGTCATGTGTTGTGACTATGTATTTATGGGTCTGTCCCTTTTTCTGGAGATGTTTCCAGGGGTCTTTCCATCCTCTGTATCACCAGTCCCTACTACAGCCCTTATTTCATGCCTGGCACATAACAGGTACTGAATAAATGTCTGGTGAAAGAATGAGTGAGGTACTTTCCATGGTATTGGGGACATTCCATTTCCCACAGTCCACCTGGATGAACACCTGCTCATCTTTCTTGAATCAATACCAGCATCATCTCCTCTGTGAAGTCCTCTTTGTAACTTAGTCCAGTCTCTCCACTGATGACTCCTTTGTGCTTCCACTGGAGCCTGAACAGTTGTCTCTTAGTCATTATGGCTCTTTAATGCAACTGTTGTTCTGCAGATCTGTCGCTCCCACTAGTCAGAATATCCTTGAGGACAGAGTCCATATCTTTTCTGTGTTGTTATCTCTGCTGCCTTGAGAAGTACCTGGTTCATTGTATGTTCTCAACCTATGTTTGATGAGTTAATCATATACCTCAATCTGCTGTTAACTCATCAAAGAATCCCAAGAAGAGAGCATGTTAAGGGTCATAGTAATGCTCTCAGTATAATAAGGAACTTGTCAGGGGATTGCACTGGTATCTTCTTAGCATCTTCTTTTTAGGGCAATGACTATGTCCTTTCATGTCTCCTTATCTCTAATAGCTAATATAGTACCTAGCACATAGTAGGCATTTAATTAAGCTTTGATGAATAGAAGGATGAATGAATGAGCCTTCCAAGCAATACATACCCGCTAATGTAGAATTTCAAATGTGATGGATCTGAAGCAGTCTCACAAATCATCTGCCACAAGCCTGAAACCACATAACCAAAAAATCACTGCACAATGTAGCATTTACATGTAGGCTGCCTTTGGGGCCATGGAGGTTGTGGGCTGGTCCTGAATAAACACAGGCTGCACTGAAGAGCCATTGTGGGCACTGGTAGTTCTTTCAAGTTCCTCTGGGGTCTGAAGTTGATTTGCAGCTGGAGCCAAGTCCCTGCCAACCCCCCCCCCTTTTTTTTAAACAGTTGAATTATTAACTAAAAGAAAACTATCCAGGGTGTAGCTGTTAGCAGTGGGCTGCCAATGCTAGGGAATTTTTATTTTGTTTACTCAGAGTGTTTGCACCTAATCTAATGAAAATTAGGAATGAGCCCACAGAAAGCAATTCAGAAGCCCTGGCCCCAGAGGAAGACAGACTTTGGACTTGACAGGAAGGCCATTCCAGCAGCCAAGGAGTGGGGCTGCAGTGCTACCCTTCTTTCCAGGGGTGTGTTATCACAGGTTACTGCCATGCAGGCTTTTCAGGGACCCAAGGAGGACCCCCATGCTCCAATCTCCCAAATAGCTCCAGAAGTCCCTGGTTTGAATCCTACAGCTTTCATGGAAGACTTTTATCCTTGTTGAGATGCAGATGACACTGAGAGGGATGACGCTGGAAAGGAGTCAGCAGAACTGAGTTTAAGTTTGACTTTTGGAACTTAATATCCATCATGAAGACATCACTTTATATCTCTGGTCTTAGTTTCTTTACCTATAAAATAAAGATGATAATGCTACCTAACATTCAGGGTTTTTGAGATTGAAATTACTTGGTAAATCAAAAAACTTCCTACATATAAAATGATTATCCCTAATAATTTCTATGTGCATGGTATCTTAGCACATTGTCTTGCTCTGTAAACCACGTGAGGGCAGAGGCTGTGTCTTCCTTTACATCTACAGCTTCTAGCTCAGTATATAGCACAGAGTAGGTGCCCAATAAAGGGTAGGCGAATTGAGCAAGGACAACTTGTGGCAGCAGGAAGGATAAGTACACTCCAATCTTCTATCATGTCTGATGTCAAGATCCTCACTTCCTTAAAGATCACAGAGGAACTGCTGAACTACATTTTTTGCTCTGGGAAAGAGGGACATCTCCTGCTCAATTTCCAGTGGAACCCTCAGCCATTAAACAAGATGACTGCTATTCTGGGGACCATTCATCCTAGATCTCCTTCAGATAGTCCATGCATTGTTAATAGAGAGTCCTATTGTACCTGTTGGTATAAATGTACTTGTCAGACTATGCACCCAAATCTTTATTTCCAGAAGAATGGTCATCATATACATTAAACATGGTGACAAAACAGGAAAAACCCAGCCTAATGATGTGACATGTTAAATATCTCTCATCTTCACCCATATGTTGATTTTGCTTTTTACTGAAGTATAACAAAGGCATAGAGATTTTAACATTTACTTGAGGAAATTGTGTTGATAGAAGGGCCCAAGATGCCTGGCCATTAGAAAAGTAGATTCGGAGGGCCCCTGGGTGGCTCAGTTGGTTAAGCATCTGCCTTCGGCTCAGGTCGTGATCCCAGGGTCCTGGGATTGAGCCCCGCATCAGGCTCTCTGCTCATAGGGGAGTCTGCTTCTCCCTCTCCCTCCGTGCCTCTGCACTCTGCTCATGCTCTTTCTCTCTCGATCACTCTCTCTCTCTCTCTAATAAATAAAATCTTAAAAAAAAAAAAAGAAAACTAAATTCCCCCTCTTAGACTGTCATCAAACCTATTAGGTTAATTATTCTGTTGCCCTCCATTTGTTGTTCAGTAAACCCCAGCAATGGAGAGATGACTGCTAAGCAGAATAATTAAAAGCCCACTGTTTTTCATTATATTATATTTTAAGACAGCATATTTTCTTATCTACTGACTTTTAAGAGGGGCCTGCCAGATAGTCTGTGTATGAATAAATGAGCAAATAAAAGGATTGTTCTGTTGCTATTTGGACTTGGTTTTTAAGGAAATTCATCTTCATTCATATAAAAAATAATAATATTGTCTAGAATGTATTTTAATTTTTTTAAAGATTTTATTTATTTATTTGACATAGAGAGAGAGAGAGACAGAGTGAGCACAAGCAGGGGGAGTGGCAGGCTCCCCACAGAGAAGGGGGAGCCCAATGTGGGACTCGATCCCAGGACCCTGGGATCATGACCTGAGCCGAAGGCAGATGCTTAACCATCTGAGCCACCCAGGCGCCCCTGTATTTTAATTTTTTACATGAATGGTATAATGTGTAATCAGCAAATTTCTTTATTTTCTCAACAATTAGGTCTTGGGCTTCTATATTAGAACATACAGATTTTCCTCATTCTTTTTTCTTTTTTTTAAGATTTTGTTCATTTCAGTTGAGAGAGAGAGAGAGAGAGAGAGAGAGAGAGAAAGAACACATAAGCAGGGGGAGCAGCAGAGGGAGATAGAGAAGCAGGCTCCTGCTAAGCAGGGAGCCTGATGCAGGGCTTGGTCCCAGGACCCTGGGATCATGACCTGAGCCAAAGGCAGGTCTAATGGCCAGGCATCTTGGGCCCTTCTATCAACACAATTTCTTGAAGTAAATGTTAACCAACTGAGCCACCCAGGCGCCCCTTCCTCATTCTTTTTTGAACAATACCACCAAACTCAGAATGATGGATAGGTAGGTAGGGTAAGGGTTTGCTTTTTTATATGGTTAGTAGTCAAAGGGTACTTTGGATTTTTTATAACATTTTGATTATTTTATAAGGTGAATGAAATTTTTTTTTAGTTATATAATTAAGCATTTGAAACATGAGTAGTTATACTGGTGAAAAGAGCATTTTGGAGTAAGAACAGAAGACCTTCGGGTAAGAGAGTGTCACTTTGCCAGACAACTTCTTTGGCATTTGGGGATTATTTTTAATATACTGTGTTTATTTTTTAAAAGATTGATTTTTTTAAGTAATCTCTACACCCAATGTGGGGCTTGAATTTATAATCCTGAGACCAAGAGTTGCATGCTCCACTGATTGAGCCAGCCAGGCACCCCTAACATGACTGTGTTTATAGTAACTTTTACTCTGTAGCATTTCAAAAGATCCTACTTCTTCATTTTTTCTCAATAATTTGGTCAATATTACCAGCTAGTCAATCCATATAATCTGTTCACTGATAACAGAATCTTCCTCTGAATACTGAGTCATTCTTTCCATCCATTTTTCCCTTTGGCTTCTGTAGGCACACATTGTGCATTTTTGTGGCACCTGGAAGCTGAAGTTAAGAGGTGTTTTTGTTTGTTTGTTTGTTTGTTTGTTTTTAACGCTGATCATCATAGTACCTATGCCCACTTATTTGGAGTGACGTTAACGCTGATCATTTGGTTAAGGTGGTGTCGGTAAGAAAGCGTTGCCCCTTCTCCTCAGTTTACTTATTCAATTCAATTATTCACTATGTTATTAGCTGTTTGATGCCTTCTGATACCAGAAGTTATTTATCTATAACATATCTACCTATCTATATTTATGCCTATGATATCTATTTCTGTCTCTGTCTCTGGGACATAAACAGGAAAACTTTAAGGGAATTTTCACTTCTGGTTAATGGTGAAATAAATTAGATAAGTCTCTGAAAACGAGGACAATTTAAAAACTTGCATAAAATTGGGTAATGTCTACTTAAATGCATGAAACAGCTAATAACATAGTGAATAATTGGATTGAAGAAGTAAACTGAGAAGGGGCAACTCTTTCTTACCGACACCACCTTAACCAAATGATCAGCATTAATGTCACCCCAAATAAGATTTACTGACAGCATGGACTCTCTTGTGCCATGCACTGAGGAGGAAACAGCCTCTGTTGTATTCTTCCCCCAAATCTATGGCCTCAATCTAATCATGAGAAAGTATCAGACTAACACAAATTGAAGAGTGTTCTAAAAGACACCTGATCAATACTCTTCAAAAAGTATTAAGGTCATAAGGGGCCCCTGGGTGGCTCAGTCAGTTGGGTGACTGACTCTTGGTTTTGGCTCAGGTCGTGATCTCCAGGTCGGGAGATCAAGCCCTACCTAAGGCTCCACGCTCAGGGAGAAGTCTGCTTCCCCTCTCCCTCTGCCCCCCCCCCCCCGCCCACATGTGCTCACACTCACATGCTCTCTCTCTGAAATAAATAAATCTTTAAAAAAAGTATTAAGGTCATGAAAAACTGTAGAGAACTGAGGAATTGACACTGACAAGACAGGACAACTAAATGCAATGTGAGATCTTGGATTTGATGCTGGAACAGAAAAAGGACATCAGTGGAAAACTGGTGAAATCTGAATAAAGTTGCAGTTCAGTTAATAGTATGGTAGCAGTGGTAATTTCTGAGTTTTGATAATTGCACCATGATTATATAAGATGTCAGCATTAAAGGGAACGATAACAGCTCTGTCCTATCTTTGCAACCCTTCAACAAGTCTAAAAATCATTTCAAAATAAAAAATGTTTAAATCATTATGCAATATAGTCAGCTGTGAGAGGGAAAAACTAAAAAAGATTTTGAAAATACACACTTAGTTGTTGGAATTTGTAAAAGCCCAAATAGATGGGTTGAATAACGGATTGAACATGGCCAAAGAGGAATTAGAGAACTAAACATCAAGCTGAGAATATCTCTTGGCACACAGCACAGTGGGATACAAGGTGGAAAATATAGGGGGAGAAAGACAAATCTTTTATAGCCTTCTATGGAGAAGTCCCACTATGTGTCTAATAGGAATCTCAGAAAAAGACAATGGACAATTAACTTTGACAATCAGCCATAGATGAGAGTGGCTTTGTGGATGTCCAGGAGTCCAGCCCTGCTGGAGAAAAAAAAATATCCAAGATAAGATGCATTGAAGAGGGTGAGAGGAACAGCTTCACTTTACCTGTGTCACCCACACCTCCCCCAAGGCTGCATGGCTGGGTGCCTAAAGAAACCTACTCAGCCGGTGATTTCTCCCACTGGAGAGAGTGAGACCATGTGAGTGAGCACCTGGCTTTCCCAGCTGTATGGGAAGCTGCCAAAGAGACCCATTCCTTTCTTGTTCCATCCAGAATATGGAGGTATGTGCCACAACTTGGGTGGGGGGACAAAGTGGGGCTGGCAAGAACAGCAGCTAGGGCACTCCACAGCATCAAAGCTTTGTGGACTCCACTGGGAAGCCTCCCCACAAACTGCTGGGGATGATTCGTTTGTGGATCCCCCCTCAACTGGCCTACGGGTATCCTCCCTATCCCCTACCCCCCAGCTTCACACACCTTCCCACTCCACACCACCACCCCATGGCTACCTCCCTGTGTGCACCCCCAAGGGCAGTGAGTGTGAGCCTTTGCAAATGGCTAGTGAGCCCGTGCAGAAAGCCAGCCAAATCATTTTTGCATTCTGTGATGAAAGCTTGATTATCATTAGTGATTTATTACTTTGCTGGAATTGATGTACTCATGTTAATATGGAGGATTTTCACATCTATGTGTATAAGTGAGATTGCCTTCTGTTTAGTTGTTATTGTTTTGCTGCCTATATATGTCTAATTTTTGTGACAAGGTTATTCCAAACTCACAAAATTAGTTTTCCATTTTTCCTGTACTCCAGAATATTTTATGTAAGAGGATTTTTCTGTTCCCTAAAGCTTTTGCAAAACTTGTTTGTAACATCATTTGATACATTTGGGAAGTTTCCCAGATCTTTCCATTTCTCATGTGACTAGTTGTCTTTTTATGTTTTTTACACTTCCTTTCCTTTTTTTTAAATATACAATTTACTTTTGAAATTTACAACTTTATAGAAAAATGACTATTTTCATTGAGGTTTCAAATTTATTAGTGCAAAACTATTCCTAGTATTATGTATTGTTCTCATACAATGTCCTTAATGTTTTTATATGTACCTTCTCTCTTTTTGACTTGATCAATATTATCAGTAGTTATCTATTTTGCTAATCTTCTCAAAAAACCACATTCTGGTTCTATTCAACTCTAATTATTTCCCTGTGATGAATTTCTGCCTTTATAGTTTTTAAAAAAATTAATTGACGTTATTTTTTAGAGCTGTTTTAGGTTTACAGAAAAATTGAGGGGCTCCTGGGAGGCTCAGTCAGCATCTGGCTCGATTTCAGCTCAGGTCATGATCTTAGGGTTGTGGAATTGAGCCCCATGTCTGGCTCTGTGCTGGGCGTGGAGCCTGCTTGGGATCCTCTCTCCCTCTCCCACTACCCCCTCACTCCTCTCCCTCGCTAAAAAAAAAAAAACAAAAAACAAAAAACAGGAAAGAAAGAAAGAAGAAAAATTGAGCAATTTTTGAGTTCACATATACTTTCTATCTCCTGCCCACCCCCATCCCACCCCACATCATCCCCTCACAGTTTCCCCCATATCCTGTGTTACTGTGGTACATTTGTTACACCTGATGAACCAATAAATTATTAACTAAAGTCTGTAGTTTACATTAGGATTCAGTCTTTTTTTTTTTTTTTAAGTAGGCTCCATGCCCAGTATGGAGCCCTATGCAGTACTTGAACTCACAACCCTGAAATCAAGACCTGAGCTGAGATCAAGAGTCCCATGCTTAAATGGATTGAACCACCCAGGTGCCTCAGTCTTTTTTTTTTTTAATGGAAGCATAGTTGACACACAATGTTACATTAGTTTCAGGTGTGCAACACAGTGATTGGAAAAGCCTATACTTTATGCTATTCTTGCACAAGTGTGGCTACCATCTCTCACCATAAAGTGCTATTATAATACTATTGACTATATTCCCTGTGCTATACCTCCATCCAGTCATCACCATGACTTACTCATTCTATAATTGGAAGCCTGTACCTCCCACCCCCTTTCACTTATTTTGCCCATCCCCCCACCCACCCCTACGGCAACCACCTGTTTTTTCTCTTTATTTATGTGTCTGTTTCTGCTTTTTTTGCTTGTTTGGTTTTGTCTTTTTTTTTTTTTTGAGTCCACATATAAATGAAATAATATGGTATTTGTCTTTCTCTGTCTGACTTATTTCACTTAGCATAATAAAGACTTCACTTTTGTGTTGTATAGTTCTAAGGGATTGACAAATGTATTTCATGTGTCCACCATTACAGTACCATACAGAATAGTTTCACTGCACTAAAAATCCCCTCTGCTCCCCCAGACTCCTGGCAATCACTGATCTTTTAACTGTCTTTTTTTTTTTAAGATTTTATTTATTTATTTGGCAGAGAGAGAGAGAGAGAGTGCACAGGCAGGGAGAGCCAGAGAGGGAGAAGCAGGCTCCTTGCTGAGCAGGGAGCCCAATGTGGGGCTCGATCCCAGGACCCCAGGATCATGCCCTGAGCCAAAAGCAGACACTTAACTAACTGAGCTACCCAGGCACCCCTGATCTTTTAACTGTCTTTATACTTTTGCCTTTTCCAGAATGTCATATACTTGGGAGTCCTACAGTATGTAAGCTATTCTGATTGGTTTCTTTCACTTACCAATATACATTAAAGATTCTTCCATGTCTCTTCATGGTGGTGATAGTTCATTTCTTTTTATGCTAATAATATTCCATTGAATGATGTAGCACAGTTTATCCATACACCTACTGAAGTGTATTTTGGTTGCTTCTAAGTTTGTACAATTATGGATAAAAGTGCTATAAGCTTCATATGCAGCTTTTTGTGTAGACATAAATTTTTGACTCATTTTAGTAAATACCAAAGAGTAGAATTGCTGGGTCATATGGTAAGAGTATGCTTAGTTTTATAAGAAACTGCTAACCTGTCTTCAAAGTGGCTTTATTACTTTACATTCCCAATCATTCCTGTTGCTCTACAGCTTTATTTGCATTTAGCCATTCTAATAGGTATATAGTGGTATTTCATTGTTAATTTGCAATTCCTGTATGACATATGATGGTCGGCATCTTTTCATATGCTTATTTTCCATCTGTATATCTTCTTTGGTGAAGTGTCTGTTCAGATCTTTTGCACATTTTTTAATTAGGCTGTTTTCTTATTGTTGAATTTTAAAAGTTCTTTATATATTTTGGATACAAGTTCTTTATCAGATACGTGTTTTCCAGTATATTCTCCTAATGTGTGACTTATCTTTATCTTTTCATTGTCTTACACTGCCTTCATTTTTACGAGTTTTTTCTTCAACATACTTTAGGTTTGTGTATGTTTTCTAGTTTATTCTGCTTTGTTTCAGTTGTTTTGTTTTATATTTAATGATTTAATAATAATTTTTCCTCTGCTGATTCCCACAAATATTTGTGTTACTTCATTTTGTTTAGTTCTAAATATTTTTATTTCAATTTTTATTTCATCTTTCAATCATGATTGATTCAAATCTGCCTTTTAGCCTTTAAATTTATGATTATATTTTGTCATTTGTCTAGTTTTATTGTACCATGGTCGGTGAATAGAGTCAGTAGGGTCTTTTTAAAGAATTTCAAGCAACATCCTGATGTCCTACTAAGATTAACTTTGGGCAGGTATATCATGTTGCACAACTCTGGGGGTACTAATTATATCCTAATTTATATGACTAATGCCCCTCATCGTTCATAGTACGTAGACTTTGTAGCTCTCCCTGATTAAGGAAACTTTTTATGTGTTTGAAAAAATGTGCATCTCAGTCACATTTGTCAATTTTTATGTTATGTAATTTAAGGCTATGTTGTTAATGGAATAAAATTGAGAGTCCAGAAATAAACCTATACATCTGTGGTCTGTTGATTTTCAATGGGGTGCCAAGATCATTCAATGGGGAAAATAACCATCTTTTCAAGAAACGGTGCTGGGATAACTGGATATCAGCATGCAAAAGAAGGAAGTTGGACCCTTACCTCACATCATGTACAAAAATTAACATAGGTCAAAGATCTAAATATAAAAGCTAAAAGCTCTTAGGAGAACACATATGGATAAATCTTCATGACCTTGGATTTGGCAAAAGATTCTTAAAGTATGACACCAAAAGCACACACAGTGAAAGAAAAAAGGACAGCTATCCTGATTAGAAATGAGCAAAGGATGTAAACAGACATTTCTCCAAGGAAGATATAAAAATGGTCAGTAACCCTTTGGAAAGATACTCAACATCATTAGTCATCAGGAAAATGTAAATTAAAACCACAGTGAAATACCACTTCTCACCCACTGGGATGGTTGGAATCAAAAAGTCACATAATAACAAGTGCTGACATGGCTGTGTGGAAATTACAATCCTCATACACCACTAGTAGGAATGTAAAATGGGGGAGCCACTTTGCAAAATGTACTGACAGTTCCCCAAATGCTTAAACATAGAGTTTGATTCATATGATCTAGCATTTTTACTCCTAGGCGATACCTAAGGCAAATGAAAACATTTGTCCCTGCAAAAACATGTACATGCATGTTCAGAGCAGCATTACTCACAATAGCCAAAATATGGAAGCAACTAAAATGTTTTTTGATGGAGAAATGGATAAGCACAAAGTGGTATATCCATTCAGTGAAATGTTATTTGGCCATAAAAAGAAATGAAGTACTGATACATGCTACAATCTGGATGAATCTTGAAAACATTGTGCCAAATTAAGGAAGCCAGTCACAAAAGCCCAGTTATATATAAATACATTCATATGAACTTTTAGGCTAGGGAAATCTATATATTTTGCACAATGGAACATTATTTGGTCTTTAAAAAGAAGGAAATCCTCGGGGCGCCTGGGTGGCTTAGTTGGCTGAGCCATCAAACTCTCAATTTTGGCTCAGGTCCTGATCTCAGGTCATGAAATTGAGCCCCATGTTGGGCTCGGCATGGAGTCTGCTTGGGATTCTCTCCCTCTGCCCCTCCCCTCATTCATGCGTGCACTCGTACGTGCTCTCTCTCTCTTTCGCTAAGTAAATAATCTTCAAAAGTAAAAAGTAAAAAGAAAGAAATCTTGCCATTTATGACAGCATAGATGAACCTGGAGGGCATTATGCTAATAAGAAACCAGACGCAGAAAAACAAATACTGTATGATCTCACTTATATGTGGAATCTACAAATAGTCAAATACATAGAGGCAGAAAGTAGAATGGTAGTTATCAGGGGTTGGGGTAGAAAGAAATGGAGAGATGTTGGTCAGGCATACAAAGTTTCAGTTATGCAAGATGAATAAGTTCTGGAGATCTAATGTACAACAATGTGATTATAGTTAACAGTAACATATTGTATATTTAAAATTTGCCAAGAGGGAGGATCTTAAGTGTTCTCACCATACACACACACAGAAAAGAAAATGTAACTATGTGAGATGATAGATATGTTAATTTACTTGATTGTGAGGGTTACTTCACAGTGTATGCATGTATCAAATCAGAAACTTGTACATCTTAAATATATATTATGTTTAATTGTCAATTATACATCAATAAAGCAGGGGAAAAAATAAAGGGGAATCAAAGAGAAAAGTTCAGGACCAAGAGAGATATTTCACATTGACACAAAGATAGATTACCAAGAATATATTAGAGTTAAGAATGTGTATGAGCCAACAACAGAGTTTTAAAAAAAATCTTTATTGATATATAATTCACATACCATACATTTCACTAATTTAAACTGTACAAGTCAATGTTTTTAGTATAATCACAGATGTGTGCAACAGTTTTAGAACATTTTCATCACCCCAAAAAGAAACCTCATACCCCTTAGATATCATCTCTGTACCCCACCCATTCATCCCTTAGTCCTAAACAACAAATACACTCAACATCTCTATAGAATCTCTCCCTTTCCACAGGGCTTTCTGGTGTTAATTGTTGAAGGTTGCTGTTGTCTATTTCCAAACTAGCTTTGCAAAGATTGTAATCCCTGTCCTGTATGCTCACTGAAGCTTCTGTTCTGTTATCTCAGCAGTGAGCTAGGAAACAGAATATATTTCCTTAAATGCCTGGAGACAAAAAGAAAAAAAAAAACAAACCTCCCTTGGTCTTTGCATATTGGCTCTGGACTAGGGTACTCCTTAAATGCTAAGCCAAGCTAACTACAACTCTGCCTTAGCTTTCACCTCCTACTTAAGTGGAGTCCGAAGATCAGCCAGAGATGTAAATCTAGGGTCCTCTCAGGTCTTTTCTGAGCATGTGTCTGCCCCCTGGGGAATGCACATTGCATTCCAGATCCCCCAGTCCTGCACTGTTCTTGGTCCCCTAAGAATCTTCCTCCTCAGCTTCCTTATACCCAGGCTTTTGGGCCTGTCTGCTCTTTGCCTCATCCTTCATCCCTTGCCCCAGGCAGCAATGGGTACCATATGGCTTTACTGCTTCCATCAGATGCCACTCAGAAAGCCAGTCTAACCTGAGGCAGGCAAAATACAGATCAGTCTCTGTGCTAGTCCCTTAGGTCAAATGCATGACCACAGTTTTTGAGAGTAGAGTCCATATGGCTTTCCCCGGCACCAATACATTGTACCAGGAATGGGCCATCCACAAGGCTGCCATTGATCTTGGGGAATAGGATGCTAGGCAGGTAAGCAAAAACCACACAATGTCTCCTACCAAAATTCAGTTGCTTTTTTCCTCATTAAGCACTTGCTGTTTGACACAGGCATTTGATTAGGTTCCAAAGTTCCAAAAAAGTTGATTGTGTATGTTTTTGCTAGCTGAATTCTTTCTTTTTAAAGATTTTATTTACTTATTTGTGAGAGAAAGAGAGCGAGAGAGAGAGCAGGGGGTAGGGGCAGAGGGAGAGGGAGAGGCAGACTCCCCACTGAGCAGGAAACCTTATGTGGGGCTCAGGTCCAGGACCCTGGGATCATGACCTGAGCCAAAGGCAGACACCTAACTGACTGAGCCACCCAGGCACCCCTGCTAGCAGAATTCTTGCTGGGGAGACCAGTTCTTGCAAGGAAACCATTCTTGGAGCTCTCTACTAATCCCATGTCACTTGTCTTGCAAGTACTTTGGAAAACAGTTTGGCACTATGTGGTAAATCTAAAGATATACAAACCAGGAATTCTATTGCTTGTTATTTACCCTAGATCAGTGATTCTCAACCGGGGTAAATTTTGCTTCTCCAGTAACATATAGAAATGCCTGGAGACATTTCACAACTGTGGCCATGCCACTAGCATGTGGTGGGTAAAAGCCATGGATGCTGCCAAACATCCTAAATACATAAGATAGTTCCCTCTCGCGCTGATCCCCCACCATCTACAACAAAAGATTATCTGTCCCTAAATATCAAAATTGCCAAGAAACCCTCATCTAGAGAAATGAGTACTCACATGCACAGGGAAAATGCTCACAACTGCATTGTTTTATAATAGTCCTAAACAGGAAATGATTCAAACAACCCAAATGCCCAACAGTGGAATGGATATATTCTTGTATATATATTCAATAGAATACTTAATAGAAATGAAAATTAATGAGCTATAAAAATTATATAAAAAAGAGTAAGAAAGTGTTTTTTTATAAATATTAAGATAGTGGTCATTGGAGAAGGGGGAAGTTAATATTGGGAAAGGACACATGATCTCTTCAGGGCTTTTGGCAATGTTCTATTTCTTGAACTAGGGGGTGTTTACATAGGTGTTCACTTTTTAAAAACCGTACATTTATATTTTTCTACTTATATGTATATTTCATATTAGACTAGATAAAACTTATAATTACAGTTTTTCTTCTTCTATCACACTCCCTACTTTGACAGGTCATATTCTTATTTGTATCTTCAAACTGACCATCAAGTCTGAGAACGTATGTTCATTCATTCAATCAAGGCTCAATATTGAATATCCAGTACAAGCAGGAACTGTTCTAAAGAGTAGGAACACAGAGAGGGAACAAGATAGACGTCTTGCATTCCAGGGTGAAGAGACAGGATGTAATTAATATACCAAAAATTGTAAAAGATAATTTCAAGGGCCATTAGGTATTTGAAAACAGGACAGTTATAAGAGAGATTATAAAGACTGTGGTGAGAAAGAGTAACGGGGGTGAGATATTTCAAATTGAATGGTCAGTGAAGGCTTCAGTCAAGATGACATTTGGGGAGATAAGTGACCTGTTTCAAGCAAAGAAATGGGAAGTGTGAAGTTCTAGAGGAAGAATATTCTAAAAAAAATGAAACATTTGTTGCTGAGGCTCTTAAGTAGGAAAGTGTTCAACATGTTTAAGGAACCTCATGAAATAAAGCATGGCTAGCGTGGATTGGTTGAGGGAAGAGGGTAGGAGATGAAGTTAGTGCAGGAGGCAAGATCTCCATCAGGGAAAGTCTGGATCTTTTTCCAAGTGCCATGAGAAGCCACTGAAATGCTGCTGTTGTGTAGACTGTAGGAGAGAAGACAGGTGGCATGGAGACTAACTTAGGCAAGAGATGACGGTGACTGTGAGGCAGAGACGGCGACAAATGGATAGACTCAGGATTTATTTAAAGATAGAGTCCAGAACATGTGGTATGAGGAAAGGAGAGAATCAAGGATGATTCCTGGGTTTTTGTCCTGAACAACGAACGAAAAATGGGAACTTTTGCTGGGATGAGGAAAACTGGTGAGTGAGCATGACATTTGAATCAAGGAGCTGAGATACCCTTCAACAGATGAGTGGATAAAGAAGATGTGGTTCATATATACAATGGACTATTACTCGGCCATCAGAAAGGATGAATACCTACCATTTGCATCAACATGGATGGAACTGGAGGGGATTATACTAAGTGAAATAAGTCAAGCAGAGAAAGAATTGTCATATGATTTCACTCATATGTGGAACATAAGGAATAGAGTGGAGGCCCACAGGGGAAGGGAGGAAAAACTGAATGGGAAGAAATCAGAGAGGGAGACAAGCCATGAGAGATTCTGGACTCCAGGAAACAAACTGAGGGTTACAGAAGTGGGGGGGATGGGGTAACCGAGTGATGGGTATTAAGGAGGGCACGTGTTGGGAGGAGCACTGGGTGTTATACGCAACTAATGAATCGTTGAACACTACAGCAAAAACTAATGATGTACTATATGCTAGCCAACTGAACATAAACAACAACAACAAAAGTCTTATTTGGGCTTTATTAAGTTTCAAATACCTGTTAGACATTCAAAGGGAGATGTCAGATTGGCTGTTGAACATGTCTCCATAGATTTAATGCGCTGGATTTGAGGATATCTAAAGTTCCCTTCAACCATATTAAACACATGGAACAAATTGCGAGTCAATTTAATAAATTAGAGTATACACACAATGCTATTCCATGAATTGGCATGCAAAGATAATTTTTAATTGAAACAAGTAGGTTATAAAAGTGCATACGGTTTGCTTCAATTTTTAAGAATACAATATATTATAATATATATTTCACTGGAAGCAGATAAACTAGAATATAAACTGTAGTTACCTGTGCTGGGATTTAGTGTGGTTTTAATTCTTGCTATCATTAGTTTAAAATGTCTTTAATAATCCTGTATTACCTGTGTAATCTGTTTCTTAAATAAAGTAAATCCACAAAGGTCTCTTCCAGATGGGCAGCCTGTGCCTGGGTTATTTGTCAGGTGAGGGATGTCAAGGTGATCCGGGTGATGATGGTCCAGATGCAAAGTGTGAAAGGCGAAGAGGCCCCGCCCAAGAGCATAGGCGCGGGTCGGAGTGGGGGCGCAGGGGGAGGTCCAAACGGCACCGCCCTGCACGTCACGTGCTCGAAAGCCGCCAATGGCCGCCTCCGAGCCCACCTTGGGAACGGGGCGGGGCGCCCAGCTGGCGTCACCAGGACAACGGGCGTTGCCGGCGCCTTGTGACTCCGGGCTGTGGGCGCGCTCGCGGCTCTTCGGCCATGGTGAGTCTGGGGCCCGAACCGGTTGGGCCGCCCTCCCCTTCCCCGCCCGGACTGAGCCCCCGCGCGGCCGCTGCTCGGTTCCGGCGGGCGGCGCCGAGGTCGCGGAGAGGCCGGGCTGCGGCCTTCGGGACTGCGGGGCAGGGCAGGACTGGGCGGGCCCGGGGGAAGAGGAGCCCCGGGGGGCCCCGGAGCGCCCGCCTGTTCGGGGGCGCCCGCGACGCAGCGTTGTCTGCGTTTAAGGTCTGGGCCTCCGCTGGGACCCCTACCCTGTGGGCCGCCGGACAGCGTGACGCTTTTTGGTCCCAGCGAGCCTGTGAAGCCACCCAGAGAGGGTGTGGTTTTTTTTTTTAAAGGGATATCTGTATCATATTCATATTAACACTATATTGCAGTCTGTGTGCTACCTGTCTTGTGTCTACGCAATTATATATAAATAATACATAATAGGTATTTCTTTAAAATTCATCATTGACAGGATTTTTAGCGCGTGGGGAAATTTAAATATGTAATTTTGGATTTTCCCTCCTCCTTTTCAAAAAAAAATGGGGGCATTAAGCTGGAGGTTTTTTTCCTGTGCGCAGCCCTTTAAGGGATTTAATTAGTAATTAGTACATTGTAAACGTCTTAAATCACTCTTTTATTCAATAAACTTGAGAGTGAGTGGGCGTACCACCTGGCCCCCATTAAGCTCGTTTTTAAAAACCTGACGTGAAGACTCAGCAGGGGTGTTGGCTTGGCTAGACAGGATGCAAGGAATTGCTGACCAAAGGTGTGATATCTCCGGAGGCCTCCAAAGGGAGTAAAAGAAGAGAGGAGCTGGACTCTGCTGGGGACACACCTTTGATATAGAATGCCTGGTTTTAAGGAACAGTTTTTTTAACCATCACTAGGGTAGATCTGCTCTTTATCTACAGTGGAAGTGCTAATAAGCTGAGAAGGCAGGGGGCTTCCCACGTGCCAGTTGGCCTGGAGAGAAAACCTGCCATTTGGAACCCTGGCAGACTCTTTTTTTTTGATAACTAGGGAAAGGCATGGTAGGAAGAGAAAGGTGGCTGGTCTGTATCATTGGCTGGTCTGTATCTATCATTGGTGGCCCAGATATGTGGCCTTTTGATGGTAGGGGGAAAAACCATTACCCACAAGTAATAGAAATGCGGGCTTTATTTTGTGTATGTTTCTTTAATTCTGAATTGCTTTTAAGTGACCCTGCAAAAGTTTCAGAAAATGAATTTTACAAAAATCTGAGTGTTGTAAATGTTGCAATGACTTTTCTATATTATATGTGGAAAAGCTCTTACAATTATAGCAAAGAGAAAGGAAGAATATTCAGGAATTTACAGCTCACTGAAGTCTCATGTTCCTCCTGTTTCCCATTTTCCTTTTCTTCTCTCCTTCCATCCTGACCCACAGTCCACCTTGATTCACTATTGTGCATTTTAGTTTTATTTACTTTAAAAGCATTCTATTATACTTGTGTACTTGTTGCTTTGTTAAACTTAGAAATTTTTTTGCTTTTTGTCTATTTTTAAACATTAAGAATTTCATTCATGGAAGGGATTTAATTTTATGATGAGCTGATGCCTAGGCTCCAGCGAAAGTAGGGAATGGTTGGTATGTATAGGAGGGGGAATGAGGAAACTGCCTGTGTAATCCCCCAAACTGTAGTCAAGATTGTTAACATTATCGTTCATTAAATGCTTGAATCTAAACATACAGCTTTAGCAGTTGATATGAATTACTTTGCACATGAATTTGGAACAATGCTTAACTATCTCTCAATGAAAATTTCTTCAATTAAGCCACTTGTTTCTATTCTATAATGACAGCTGGCATTTATTATGTACATTCTGAGTGAGATATTTTTCCAAGCATCTTATGTGTCTTATTTAACCATCACAACAACCCTATGTGGAAGATAACATTTCCTCACTTTAGAGATGAGCAAATTGAGGCACAGAATGGTAGAGTAACTTGCCCAGGTCACCCAGCTGATAAGTGAGATTTCAAAACCAGGCAGATTGTCTCAGAACCCGCTTATGTAAACACTGGATTATACTGTAACATATAGTGCATCAGTATATGTTCCCCCAATATATATGCCAGGTATATGTTAGGAAATTTGTTTTCCTATTTGGATTTTAATATTTTTGAGCACTTTGGAATACTTGTATTTTGTGATTGCTGGCACTGAGCTAGATGCTACAGAACAGGGTAGGCATGCCTAGCCTTCTCTTACTTTTCTCTCCCCTTTTTTACAAAGATGAAATGAAGAGGAATTAATGAAGACAGATTGTTGGATTGGGGTTCATACTCATGGCTGTAATAGCATTGAAAGTTTCTCCTGTCATTTCACTTTGCATTCAGGAATTGACACATGCTTTTTGTGAATCACAAAGACCAGTGTTTTACATAAAGCCATTTAGACTTGGAGGATGAATATATTTAAAAAAATAAAATTCTATTTTCTGAGATTTTTCCTCATAGTAATTTTAACATACGTTTTAGTTGTATATTTTGAAAATTGTTTCAAAAAGACAGCAATTTGATTCATATGGATCAAAATATACATTGGGATACCTTTTGTCATGTTTTTGCTCTTGCCTAATACTTTAGCTTGTAAGGCAGATTTTTTTTTCTCAGAAATATGACATTGTATCATTACTGTTTTCCCATTTTGATTCATTCACTTGGACTTTCCCCCTGTTTTGGCACTTCACTTTCTGTGTTTATCTGTGGTTAGGATTTGTCAGAGGTGTTGGGAAGAACAGGGTGGGGGGAAACTACAATAAAATATACCAAGATTTACAGACAGTTTTGGTCTATTTGCTATCACATGGTATAGTTAAGAGAGCTAATATGTTTATATAATGAGATCTATGTTAATAGATCGTAAAAAGAATATATTTTCCTTCTGTTAACAATATTGGTCTCCTTTTGGTCTGCACTGGAATGGGGATGGAGCATAATTTTTAGAACTGTAGCAATAACTTTTTCATAGAGCCTTTCCACACTGTCCAGTTTTAGGCTGATCACTTCACATTTATCTCATTTAATCTTTCCACGTACCTCTGAGATTATTATTATCCCCGTTTAGCAGGCCCAGATTGATGAGGTAATTTGTCCAAGGCCACATACTGAGTGGCAGAGCCTGGAATTGAACTCAGCCAGTCTGACTCTAACGTCTGGCCTCTTAACCATTATTCCATGGCTTCTTTCCCAACTAAAGATTGTTCCCAGTGCCTGGCATGAATGTACTTCTCCAAGATTAAGAGTTTCAGTGTTTTATCAGCTGAGCCAGCAAGCTCTTTTTTATTTATGACAAACGCTTTATCATGATGTTGTTTAATGACATCCTGCAGGATTTACTTGGCTCCCCACTCCCAGCCCCTTAATAGTGCAGACAGCCAAAGCTCAAATATGGCCAGCCATGGGTTGGACTACACTTTTACCTCTGCCTTCCCTGCCGCATTTTGTGTCTCACCTCTACCCTGTGTAGGGTCTACTACCACCACCTCCAGCACTGGGGTGGCTATGGGGACAAAAACAGAGGACAGACCAGACAGAGAGCGGAACAGGGCAGTTGTTGGGAGAGTTTTTGTGGAGTCAAAATCAAGGTTCAAACCCAGCTTTTTGAGTTCCCGGTGCTGCCCCTACAATTGTCTTTCCATTAAATTTTCTGTTCTGTGGTTTTCTATCCAACAAACGTTTATTGTGTGCTACTATGTGCTAGTCACTCTTGTAGGCAGTGGGTATCCAACAATGACACAGGCGAGGCTCTATGCTCATGGAGCTTACGTTGTGGTGGCAGGAAGGCATAATAAACATACGGATAAGGTCATAAAAGTGCTTTGGAGAAAAAGCTGAGTGAGAAAGGAAATTTTAGGGCAGGATGGGAGAGTGGATGAGAGGAGGGAGAAGTTGCTTTTCATATAGAGTGGAAGGGAAGGCCTCTCTGATAAGATGACATTTGAGCAGAGGCTATTTCATGGGCGTACCTGGAGAAAGGCCATTTCAGGAGAGGACCCAAATGCAAAAGTCCTGAGGCAAGATCATGTCTGGTGTGTTGGAGGAACTGCAAGGAAATCAGTGTGGCTGGAGTGTCATAAGACGGGTGCATGGTAGGAGGTAAGATGAAAGTAGTTAGGCCAAATCACATAGGATTTATAAACCATTTGAAGGACTTGGCCTTTCCCTTTGTGAGAAGGGGAAGCAATTGGCAGGTGAAGGAGAATGACATAATATGACTTTTAAAAGAACCATTCTGTCTGTTCTGTGGAAACTACATTTGGGGTATGAGTGAGGGGAGAAAGGACAAAAACAGAGGACACTAGATGGGACATTATTGCAGTAATCCATAGGATTAGTTGATGGATTCATTGTGGAATAGAAAAGAAAGTCAAGGATGACTTCCATGATTTGAGCCTGAGTGATAGGAAGGAGTTGTCATCTACTGAGATGAAGACCAAGGTACAGATAAAGAAATCCGGGGTTAGTTTGGGACTTGATAAATTTGTGATGCTCATTAGAAATGTAAAATCTAAAGACACAATTAGGCTTAAAATATATACTGTGAGGGTATATATTTTAAAAACACAAACTTCATTGTATCTTGAAGTATTAGATTTGAAGGAGACTTTGAGTTTCTCTAGCACAGTCCCTTCAGTTTACAAACTAGAAATATTGAGAGGGTAAATGACTTGTACAGATCACCTTTTTACTACCTGTTGTGCAGTACAAAGAACTCCTTTGTGCACACAAAGAACTCCTAGACTTGGAGTCAGGAAATATAAGTTTAAAATTACAGTTATTTTTTTTTTAAAGTTCTAAACCTTGCGCAAGTTATTTATCTGCTCCAAGTCTGTTTACTGTCATCAAAAAGGGTAAGAAAGACTCCCATGTTCTGTGAGGATGTGGAAAGTTGCAAAAGTTAGACGTTTCCATCGTAATAAGAAAGGTGAAGAAGCTAGAAAATGGTAGTTCTCTAAAAACCCACCAGAGAACTGAGGACACAAGGAAATCTAAATGAAATAAAATCCAGAACATAATGAGCCTTCCCAGGAAAAAAGGAGACACATAGATACTTCCATCCATGGTGGGACAGCAGGAGGAAGAACCTGCTATAGACTAGTAAAGAGAAACCCGCCAAACTTTTATTAACTGCATGTGGGCTGGAGTGACAATTTGGAATTTTGAAGAGCCCCAGCCACCCCTTTCCCGTGAGCCTTCACTGAGTTTAAGGATATAGTATGCTGGAGGCTGGGGTCAGGGAAAGAGAGCTAAGAATGATCCTGAGGGTGGGTGGAGTCTGAGGTGGGTGGAGGCAGGGCTGGAGAGTTCATACAAATCTATCTGAGGCACTAGGGGCTTTTGCCAGGTATAAAGTAGGGCTAACGCAGGCTGGGGCCATGGCTGGAGAGCTGACAAATATCTCTCTGGCTATCCAGGTTTTCACTGAGGACAAGACAATAGCCTTTCAGAAGGTGGAGTCAGAGCACAGGGGAGAGAGACAGACAGATTTTAAGGCACAGACGGTGAAGGGTGTTTACTGGAGAACAAAGACAGCTCCCCAGCTGGCAGCAAGAATGCAAAATAGAGAAAAATCTCTTGAGTTCAGAAAGCAAGCAGCTAAGTTGTACAGCTCAGAGATCTGTGAAGTTTCACCGCTGCTCAGATCCTGAGTTCTCCTGAAGGTTAAGTTCTGATCTCACCCTAAAAGGATTTTAAGCCATTCTTGACTGAATCTAATAAATGCTTAAAAAAATCTCTAACCCAGCCCAACCATAGATTAAAAGGATTCAGTCCCTTTTACCTCCCCATCCCTACCCTAAGCAACCTAATTAAAGAAGGAGCTGCCCTTTGTGGAGGTATATTACTGTTTTTTTTTTAAATTCAAGTATTATTGACGTATAACATTGTTAGTTTCAGATACACAACATGATTCATTATTTGTATATATTGAGAAATGATTACAATAGGCATAGTTAATATCCATTGCCATACAAGTTATACAAATTTTTTTTAAAGATTTTATTTATTTATTGGACAGAGTCACAGCGAGAGAGGGAACACAAGCAGGGGGAATGAGAGAGGGAGAAGCAGCCTCCCCGCCGAGCAGGGAGCCCGATGTGGGGCTCGATCCCAGGACCCTGGGATCATGACCTGAGCCGAAGACAGACGCTTAACGATTGAGCGACCCAGGCACCCCCCCAAATTTTTTTCTTGGGACGCCTGGGTGGTTCAGTCGGTTGAGCATCTGCCTTCAGCTCAGGTCATGATCAGGGTCCTGGGATCGAGCCCTACATTGGGCTCCTTGCTCGGCAGGGAGCCTACTTCTCCCTCTGCCTGCGGCTCCCCCTGCTTGTGCTCTCTTTCCCCCTCTCTGACAAAATCTTTGAAAAAAATTTTTTTTCTTCTGAAGAGGACTTTTAAGATCTACTCTCTTAGCAACTTTCAAATATATGCAGTACAGTATTACTATAGTCACCATGTTGTACTTACATCCCCATGACATTTTCTAACTGGAAGTTTGTACCTTTTGACCCTTTCCACCCACTTTGCCCACTTCCCAGCCCTGGGAACCACAATCTGTTCTCTGTATCTATGAGCTCGGGGGTGTGTGTGTGTGTGTGTGTGTGTGTGTGTGTGTGTGTGTGTGTGTGTGTGTGTGTGTGTGTGTGTGTGTGTGTGTGTGTGTGTGTGTGTGTGTGTGTGTGTGTGTGTGTGTGTGTGTGTGTGTGTGTGTGTGTGTGTGTGTGTGTGTGTGTGTGTGTGTGTGTGTGTCAATTTCACATATATATGAGGTCATAGGATATTTGTTTTTCTCTATGTGACTTATTTCAGTTAGCATAAATAACAGGATTTATACCTCTAGATCCATGTTGTTACAAATGGCAAGATTTCCTTTTTATGGCTGAAAAGTATTTGTATTTTATATATACATATATATGTAATACATATATATACCACATTTTCTTTATCCATTCATCCATCAGTCGTCACTTAGGTTGTTTCCATATCTTGGCTATTGCAAATAATGCTGCAGTAAACATGGGGGTGCAGCTATCTTTTCAAGTTATGTTTTCCTTTTCTTCAGATAAATACCCAGAAGTAGAATCTGGATCATAGGGTGGTTCTATTTTGAACTTTTTGAGGAATCTCCATATTGTTTTCTATAGTGGCCGTGCCAATTTACATTCCCACCGATAGTGTGCAAGATTCCCTTTTCTCCCCATCCTTGCCAACACTTGTTGCTCCTTGTCTTTTTGATAATAGCTGTTCTGACAGGTGTGAGGTGATCTCATAGTGGTTTTGATTTGCGTTTTCCTGAAGATTAATGATATTGATCACCTTTTCATGTACGTGTTGGCTATCTGTGTCTTCTTTGGAAAAATGTTTAGATCTGCCCATTTTTTAAATTAGATTTTTTTTTGCTCTTGAGTTGTATGAGTTTATTGTATATTTTAGATATTAACCACTTATCACATACATGATTTGCAAATATTTTCTCCTATACAGTAGGTTCATTTTAGTGATGGTTTCCTTTGGTGTGCAGCAGCTTTTTTTTTTTTTTTTGGTAGTTTGATATAGTTCCACTGTTTATTTTTACATATGTTGCCTTTGTTTTTGGTGTCAAACCCAACAAACTGTCTCCAAGCTATCATTAAGGAGCTTACTGCTTATGTTTTCTTGTAGGAGTGTTGTGGTTTCAGGTCTTACATTCAAGTCTTTAATTCAGTTTTAGTTAGTTTTTGTGATTGGTGTAAGAAAGTGGTCCAGTTTCATTCTTTTGCATGTGGCTGTCCAGTTTTACTGACACTACTTCTTGAAGAGACTGTCCTATCCCCATTGTATATTCTCTGCTCCTTTATCATGTATTAATTGATTAGATATGCATGGGTTTATTTCTAGGCTCTCTAGTCTATCCTTTTGAACTATGTGTCTGTTTTTAATGCCAGTACCATACTGTTCGGCTTACTCTATCTTTGTAGTATATTTTGAAATCTGGGATTGTAATACCTACAGTTTTGTTCTTCTTTCTCAAGATTACTTTGGCTCTTTGGAGGCTTTTGTGGTTCCACATTAATTTTAGGAGTCTTTGTTCTAGCTTTATGAAAAGTACTATTGGTATTTTGATAGGGATGGCACTGAATCTGTAGATTGCTTTGGGTAATGTGGACATTTTAAGAATAGTAATTCTTTCAGTCCATGAAACATGATATATTTTCACATTTATTTTTGTCATCTTCAATTTCTTTCATTTCTGTCTTACAGTTTTCAGAATACAGATCTTTAACCTCCTCGGTAAATTTATTTCTAAGTATTTTATTATTTTTGATGTAGTTGTAAATGGGATTGTTTTCTTCTCTTTTTGCTAGTTATTAATGTATAGAAACGCAACTGATTTCTGTATTGATTTTGTATCCTTTACTGAATTGAAACTTTACTGAATTCATTTATTCTAACAGTGTTTAGGGTTTTCTATATATAATATAATGTCCTCTATAGATAGTGACAGTTTTACTTCTTCCTTTCCACTTTGGATGCCTTTTATACCTTTTTCTTGTCTGAGTGCTGTGGCTAGGACTTCCAGTACTATTTTGAATAAAAGTGGTGAGAGTAGACATTCTTGTCTTGTTTCTGATCTTAGAGGAAAAGCTTTCAGCTTTTCACTATTAAGATGTTAGATCTAGGTGTATCACATATGATCTTTGTTATGTTTTATGTTCCCTCTAAACTTACTTTGTTGAGAGTTTTTATCATGAATTGATGTTGAATTTTGTCACATGCTTTTCCTGCATCTATTGAGATGATCATATGATTTTTATGCTTTATTTTGTTAATGTGTTTCACATTGATTTGCAGATGTTGAACCATCCTTGCATCTCTGGAATAAATCCTACTTGATTGTGGTGTATGATCCTTGTGATATATTTTTAAATTCAGTTTGCAAATATTTTGTTGAGGATTATTGCATCTGTGTTCATCAGAGATACTGATCTGTAATTTTCTTTTTTTGTTGTATTTTTGGTTTTGGTATCAGTGTAATACTGGCCTTGTAGAATGAATTAGAAACATTCCTTCCTCTTCTGCTGTTTGAAATAGTTTGAGAAAGATAGGTATTAACTCTTCTTTAAATGTTCGGTAGAATTCACCTGGGAAGCCATCTGGTCTTGGACTTTGGTTTGTTGGGAGTTTTTGATTATTGATTCAGTTTCATTACTGGTAATCAGTCTGTTCATGTTTTTTATTTCTTCCTGATTTAGTCTTGGAGGATTGTATGCTTCTAGAAATTTATTCATTTTTTTTTCTAGGTTGTCCAGCTTGTTGACATGTAATTTTTTTGTAGTAGTCTCTCATAATCCTTCGTACTTGTGAGGTATGGGTTGTAACTTCTCTTCTTTCATTTTTGATGTTATTTGATTCCTCTCTGTCTCTCTTTCACTGATGTGTCTGATTAAAGGTTTACCAAATTTAGCTTTTCAAGGAATCAGCTCTTAGTTTCACTGATTTTTTTTTTCAATTTTTTGGTCTCTTTCATTTATTTCTGTTCTGATCTTTATTATTTCCTTCCTTCTAACTTTGGGCTGTGTTCTTTTTCTAATTCCTTTTAGGTATAAGGTTAGATTGTTTTTGGAGATTTTTCTTGTTTCTTCTGGCAGCCCTATATCACTATAAACTTCCCTCTTAGAACTGCTTTTGCTGCATCTCTAAGATTTTGAACCGTTGCATTTCCATTTTTATTTGTCTTTAGATTTTTTTTTCATTTCCTCTTTGATTTCTTTTTTGACCCATTGATTGTTTAGTAGCATGTTGCTTAGCCTCCAAGTATTTGTGGTTTTTTTCCTGTTTTTTTTCCCTAGTTTCATACCACTGTGATTGGAAAGGATGCTTGATATGATTTCAGTCTTCCTAAGTTGATTAAGATTTGTTTTGTGGCTTAACATGTGATCCAACCTGGAAAATATCCCATGTGCACTTGAAAAGAAGGTGTATTCTGCTGTTTCTGCTGGAATGTTCTGTAATATTTGTTAAGTCCATTTGTTAAGTCCATCCTGCCTAATGTGTAATTCAAAGCCATTGTTTTCTTACTGATTTTTTTGTCTGGATGATCTATCCATTAATGCAACTGAGATGTTAAAGCTTCCTATTATTATTGTAGTACTGTCTATTTCTCTGTGTATGTTAATATTTGCTTTATATATTTAGGTGCCCCTGTGTTGGGTTCATATTTATTAACAATTACTATATCCTCTTGTTTGGTTGATCCCTTTATCACTGTGTAATAATACCCCTTTTTTTTTGTTTCTTAATACAATCTGTTTTAAAGTCCGTTTTGTCTGCTCTAAGTATTGCTACCCCATCTTTTTTTCCACTTCCACTTGCACAGAATATTTTTTTACATCCCTTCACTTTCATTCTGCACGTGTCTTTCGATCTATAGTGAGTCTCTTTTAGTCAGCATATGAATGTGTCTTTTTTTTTTTTTTAATCCATTCAGTCTTCTATCTTTTGAATGGAGCATTTAGTCCATTTACATTTTAAGTGATTATTGATAGGTATGTACTTATCGCCATTTTGTTAATTTCTGGTTGTTTTTGTAGTTCTCTGTTCATTTATTCTCTTCCTTTCTTTCCTTGTTTGATAACTTTCTTTGGTATTCTTGGATTCCTTTTTCTTTATTTTTTGTGTTATCATAGGTTTTTGGTTTGTGGTTACCATGAGGTTCATATATAACATCCTATATATATAGCAGTCTATGTTAAGTCAACTCTTGGTTAAGTTTGAACACATTCTAAGAGCGCTACAATATTAATCCTCCACGTTTTATGTATATGATGCCATATCGTGTACCTTTTTATTTTGTGTATCTTTTGACTGATTTTTGTAGGTATAATTGATTTTACTACTTTGTCTTTTTTTTAAAGATTTTATTTATTTATTCATGAGAGACAGAGGGGGAGAGAGAGAGAGGCAGAGGGAGAAGCAGGCTCCCAAGGAGCAGGGAGCCCGATGCGGGACTCGATCCCAGGACTCTGGGATCATGACCTGAGCCAAAGGCAGTCGCTTAACCACCTGAGCCACCCAGGTGCCCAAAAAGTCTTATCTTTTAAACAAATATTAGTTTCAGGTGTAAAATAGTGATTTGACAATTACATATATTACAAAAGCTCACCACAATAAGTGTAGTTATCATTCACTGTAAATATATATGTGTGTGTGTGTATATATATATATATATATATATATATATATATATATATATGTATATTTATTTATTTATTTATTTCACCATTCCCCTACCTGTTAAAGCTAACACATTCAGACCAGGGAGCAAATACTGCCCATAGCAGACAAGAAGAGCCTCTGCAGACAACTGGCCTGAAGGATTGAGCAGCCAAAACATAACAGTAGATACTCCCTGAAGTGCCACGCCCTAAACACTATATGACCTCTTTGTAAGGCCATTACTTTCAGGAAGAGAAGACATAATGGACTTTTCTAACATACAGAAAAAGGCAGAGACTTATACAAAATACCAAGATGGAGGAACTTATCCCAAAGGAAAGAAAAAGATAAGGCCACAGCCAGAAAAATAGCAAAACTGATATAAGTAACATGCCTGATGGAGAATTTAAAGCAATAATCATAAGGATACTCACTGGGCTGGAGAAAAGAATAGAAGACATTAGTGAGACCTTTTCCACAGAGATAAAGGAGTTAACAAAGAATCCGAGATGAAGAATGCAATAAATGAGATTGGAAACAGGCTTGTTGCAATGAACAGCAGGCTGGAAGAAGCAGAGGAATGACCTAGAAGACAAAATAATGGAAAATAATGAAGCTGAACAAAAGAAAGAATTAAACAACACAAGAGTAGACTTAGGGAACGCAGTGACTCCATCAAATGTAATAACATTCATATTATAGGAGTCCCAGATTTATCCCATTTGGTGAAGCATGCAACTCTTGATCTTGGGGTTGTGAGTTCAAGCCCCATGTTGGGTGTAGAGATTACTTAAAAAAAGAAAAGGATTCCCAGAGGAAGAAAGACAAAAGGGGGACAGAAAATTTATTTCAAGAAATAATAGCAGAAAACTTCCCTAATACGAGGAAGGAAACAGACATCCAGATCCAGGAGGCAAAGAGAACTCCCACCGAAATCAACAAAAGCAGGTGTTGGTGCCTTGGTGTTGAACAAGACCTATTGTAATTGAATTTGCAAAATATCGTGATAAAAGAAAACCTTAAAAGCAGCAAGAGAAAAGTCCTTAACTTATAAGGGAAAATCCATAAGACTAGCTGGAGATTTCTCAACAGAAACTTGGCAAGCCAGAAGAGAGTGGCATGATATATTCAAAGTGCTGAATAGGGAAAATCTGCAGCCAAGAATACTCTATTCAGCAAGGCTATCTTTCAGAATAGAAGGAGAGAGAAAGAGTTTCCCAAACAAAAACTAAACGAGTTCATGACCAATAAATCAGCCCTGTAAGACGTGTTAAAGGGGACTCTTTGAGTGCAAAGGAGAAACCAAAAGTGACAAAGACAAGAAAGGATCAGAGAAAATCTTCAGAAACAACAAAACAACTAATAAAATGGTAATAAATACATATCTATCAGTAATTACTTTGAATGTAAATGCACTAAATGCTTCAGTCAAAAAACATAGGATGTCAGATGGATTAAGGAAAAAAAAAGACCCATCTGTATGCTGCCTACAAGAGACTCATTTTAGACCTAAGATACCTGCAGATTGAAAGTAAGGGGGTAGTGAAACATTTATCACGTACATGGATGTCAAAAGAAAGCCAGAGTAGCATACTTATATAGGACAAACTGGACTTTTTTGTTTTTATATTGTTTTTATCCTGTTTTGGGTGTCAGGGTGGTACTGGCCTCATGGAATGACTTTGTGTTCCCTCTCTTCCATTATTTGTGGGGTTTTGATAAGATTTGTAATATTGTCATTAATTTTTTAAAAATGTTTGGTATAATTCACCAATGAAGCCATCTGGTCTTGGGCTTTTTTTTTTTTTTTTTTAAAGATTTTATTTATTAGAGCGTATGCATGAGCAGGAAGAAGGGCAGAGGGAGAGCGGGGAGCCTGATGCAGTGCTCGATCCCAGGACCCTGGGATCATGACCTGAGCCAAAAGCAGATGCTTAACGAACTGAGATACCCAGGTTCCCCTGTCCTGGGAGCTTTTGATTCCTAATTCAATTTTCATTCTTGTTATTGGTCTAAGAATTAGATTTCCTATTTCTTGGATTCAAGATTCATGATTTAGTTGTGGTAACTTGTGCATTTTTAGAAATTATCTGATTTTTTTCTAAGTTATCTAATTTGTCAGTATATAATTGTTTATAGTAATCTGTTTTCACACTATGTATTTCTGGGGTTGTCTGTTGTATTATTTTCTCTTCCCCTTCTCATTTCGGTTTTTGAGTCTTTCTCATTTTTTTTTTTTTTTTTTGGTTATGTGATTAAAGCATTGCCAATTTTTATTTTTTTGAAAATTTGTCATTACTTTCAATGTTATGTTATTGTTTTTCTGGTCTCTGTTTTAGTTCTGATTTTTCTTTGTTGTTTCCTTCATCTACTAAAATTCAGCTAAGTTTCTTCTTTTTCTGGGTCCTTGTGGTGTAATGTTAAGTTATGGATCTTTTTTTCTTAATACAAGCATTTATAGCATAAATTTCACTCTAACATCTGCTTTTGCTGCATCCCATAGGTTTTGAAATTCTGTTTTCTTTTTCTTTTGAGACCTATTTTGATTTACCATTTCATTTTTATTTGGCCCATTGGTTATGCAGTAGTGTGGTATTTAATATTTACATATTAAGTATTTAGTATGGATTTTCCAGCTTTGTTTTATTCTATAGTTTGTTTCTTGTTCTGTATTTTTGTACCATTGTGGTTGGAGAATATACTTGGTATGGTTTCACTTTTCTTAAATTTGTAATATTTGTTTTGTCTCTTTTATGTTATTTAACCAGGATTCTTCTGTTTGTACTTGAGGAAAATGTGTATTCTATTTTTGGGGGTGGAATGTTTTAGATATATCTTTTAGAACCAAGCATTCTGAAGTATGTTTCAAATAAAAAATGTTCTTATTGAAAAAAAAAATAACTGAGGGTACTCATTTAAAATAAAGCATATCAGATGAGAGGTGAGTGGGGGAATGGGTGAAATAGGTGTAGGGGATTAAGAGTACACTTATCATGAGCACTGAGTAATGATATATAGAATTGTTGAATCACGGGCTCCTGTGTGGCTCAATCAGTTAAGTGTCTAACTCTTAATTTTGGCTCAGATCATTATCTCAGGGTCATGAGATTGAGCCCCAGCATGGAGCCGGCTTAAGATTCTCTCTCTCCCTCTCCCCCTCCCCACCCACTCACTCACTCACTCCCTCTTTGAAAAAGAATTGTTGAATCACTGTATTGTATACTAGAAACTAAAATAACACTATGTGTAAAATATACTGGAATTAAATAATAACAAAAAATGAAAAAATGTTAAAGAAGTAAATAAATTGAACACTAAGACATACTGTTTGGTTGCTTTAAAGAGCTATGTAACACATTTTTCACAACAAATGTAAAAATTTGAATCTGATTATACTGATAATCTAGAAGATTTTTTTGTATACCCAGGAATGTTATATACTAAAATGGCCACAACAGCACAGCATAGGGAATGTAGTCACTGGTATTTTTTTTTTTTAAGATTTTATTTATTTATTTGACAGAGAGCACGAGAGAGATCACAAGTAGGCAGGCCAGGCAGAGGGAGAGGGAGAAGCAGGCTCTCTGCTGAGCAGGGAGCCCAATGCGGGGCTGGATCCCAGAACCCTGGGATCATGACCTGAGCCGAAGGCAGACGCTTAATTGACTGAGCCACCCAGGCTCCCCACTGGTTTTTTTTTTTTTTTTTAAGATTTATTTATTTATTAGAAAGGGAGAGAGAGCCAGGGGAGGGGAGGGTGGAGGGGCAGAGAGAGAGAAACCAAGCACACTCCCTGCTGAGCAGGGAGCCTGACACAGGGCTTGATCTCACAAGCCTGAGATCATGACCTGAGCTGAAACCAAGAGTCAGATGCTTAACTAACTGCACCAACCAGGTACCCTTGTAGTCACTGGTATTGTAATAGCATTGCATGGTGACAGATGGTAGCTTCACTTGTGGTAGCAAAGCATGTTGTATAGATAAATTGAATCATTTTGTTGTACACCTGACTAATGTAACACGGTGTGTCAACTATACTCAAAAATGTTTTTAAAAATAAAAAAATGGAAATTGTATGTTTGAAAATACAAATATATATATACACACACATATATAAGGCCAAAGATTACAAGTAAAAGGATGGAAAAGATGCAAAAATCAGAAGTAAGCTGGCTGTTGCTATATTAATAACAAAGTAGATTTTGGCACAAGGATAATTTCTAGAAAGAAAGGATATTTCATAATGCTTTAAAGGTTTTTTTAAAAATAAATAATCTTAAATGTATATGTATCTAATACAAAGCTTCAAAATACATGAAACAAAGCTCAAGAGAACCAAAGGGAGAAAGAAACAAATCTACAGGGACGCCTGGGTGGCTCAGTCGTTAAGTGTCTGCCTTCGGCTCAGGTCATGTGATCCTAGGGTCCTGGGATTGAGTCCCACATTGGGCTCCTTACTCAGTGAGGAGCCTGCTTCTCCCTCTCCCTCTACTGCTCCCCCTGCTTATACTCTCTCTCTCTCTCTCTCTCTCTCTGACAAATAAATAAATAAAAATCTTTAAAAAGAATGCTTTCTCTTTAAAAAAAATCTACAACCATAGTTTTAAATAGCAACACCTCTTACTAATTGATAGAATTTGTAGATCAAAAAAAATCAGTAAGGATATAAAAGATTTGAGCATCACTACCAACCAATTTGACCTAATTGGCATTTACCTAATGATATACTTCAGTATACAAGAATAGCAAAATGGCAAAAGTAAGTCCTTGTTAGTAATCATTTTAAATGTGAAATTATTAAGCTTACCAAGTAAATGCAAAATGTCAGAATGGATTAAAAACCCAAAAACCCATGATCCAATTATGTGCTGTCCACAAGAAACTCTTGTTAGATCAAAGGTAAATTGGCTGAGAGTAAAAAGATGGGAAAGGACTTTCTATACAAATGGTACTGATGTCATACAAAATAGACTTCTGAGTTAAAAACAGTAAACAAAGATGGTCTCTTTTGATAAATGGTCAATTTCTCAAGAAGTTACAATAATTATAAACATATATGCACCAAACAATAGAGCCCCAAAATATATACAGCAGACTGACAGAATGAAGGATGAAGTAGACATTTCTACAATAATAGTTGGAGATTTCACAACAATCATCATAACTATTATTTGTTGAGCACTCACTACTTGCCAAGACTATTCTAGGCATTTTACATATATGAACTCCTTTAACTCACAACAACCCTTGAGGCAGGGTTACTCATTATCCCCATTTTACAAAAGAAGAAATCATGGCATAGAAAAATTAAATGACATACCCAAGGTAACAGAAGTACATAGCAGAACCTGGATGGTAGATTTGGTAAATTAGATTTGGTTATTAGAGGTTTTCTATTCAAACTTTTCACTGAAAGAAGTGATTTCTTTTTTCAGCATTCCTGGTTCTGTGATCTCTGTAGGAGCACTGTGGATAGAGCATCACTGCTTGAAAGAGTAAAACATTCTATATGGGCTATTCTAATTGCTACACAGTTCCTCCCTATGTTGAGTTGCAGTCTTGTAGCTTTGATTCACTGGTCTTTATAATAACAGAAAATAAGCCCATCCTTCTCACAGCTATTTGAGGTATGTGAAGATTGTCATGGTGTCACTCACCACCACCACCCTCAACACCAATTGGAGACCTCAATCCCATACTTGCAGTGACACGGCAGTTAGCAGATCAATAAGCAAATAGACCTACTGGAGATATATAGAACACTTCACTGAACAATAGCAGAATTTGTATTCTTCTCAAGTGAACATGGAACCTCTTCCTATGAAACCTATCCTGTTCAGGGTAGACCTTATGTTAGGCCAGAAGAATAGTTTAATAAATTTCAAAAGATTGACTTCACATAAAGTACCTTCTCTTACCACAATAGAATGAAGCTAGAGATAAAAAAAAACTGAAGGAAAACTAGAAATTTCACAAATATGTGGAAATTAAACAGCACACTCTTAACCAGTGAGTGAAAGAAGAAATAAAAAGGGTATTAGAAAATAATTTGAGGGAAATGATATTGAAAACAACATATCAAAACTCATGGGATGTGGTGAAACTAGTGATCGGAGAGAAATGTACTGTTGTAATGCCTACATTAAAAAGAAGAAAGAGGGGCGCCTGGGTGGCTCAGTTGGTTACATGTCTGTCTTCTGCTCAGGTCATGATCCCAGGGTCCTGGGATCTAGCCCCACATCAGGCTCCCTGCTCAGTGGGAAGCCTGCTTCTCCCTTTCCTGCTCCCACTGCTTGTGCTCTCTCTCTGAAATGAATAAAAATCATTAAAAAGAAGAAAGATCTGTGGTGTCTGGGTGGCTCAATCGGTTTAGCGTCTGCCTTTGACTTGGGTCATGATCTCGGGGTCCTGGGATCAGGCCCCGAGTTGGGCTCCCTGCCTCAGCAGGGAGTCTGCTTCTTCCTCTCCCTCTGCCCCTCCCTACAGCCTCTGCCCTCTTTCTCATTCTCCCTCTCAACTAAATAAAATCTTTAAAAAAAATCCCAAATCAATAATCTAACTTTATATTTCAAGGAACTAGAAAAAAAGTAAATTATCCAATGAACCTGTGCTTAATGGAGCTTGGAATACAACAGGCACTTAATGTTAGTATCTCATTGTTAGAAGGTGGAGGAGGGTCAGGAGTGTATCCTCCAGATATCCACTTTAATACTGAAAAATGAAGCAAGCTACTCCATACCATTTATACAGAGGTTTTTTTTTTAAATTTAATTTTATTATGTTATGTTAGTCACCATACATTGCATCATTAGTTTTTGATGTAGTGATCCACAATTCATTGTTTTCGTATAACACCTAGTGCTCCATGCAGTACATGCCCTCCTTAATACCCACCACCGGGCTAACCCATCCCCCTACCCCCCTCCCCTCTAGAACCCTCAGATTGTTTCTCAGAGTCCATAGTCTCTCGTGGTTCGTCTCTCACTCCCATTTCCCCCCCTTCATTTTTCCCTTCCTTCTCCTAATGTCCTCCATGCTATTCCTTATGTTCCACAAGTAAGTGAAACCATATGATAATGGACTTTCTCTGCTTGACTTATTTCACTTAGCATAATCTCCTCCAGTCCCAACCATGTTGATGTAAAAGTTGGGAATTCATCCTTTCTGATGGCTCAGTAATATTCCATTGTATATATGGACTACATCTTTTTTATCCATTCCTCTGTTGAAGGGCATCTCGGCTCTTTCCACAGTTTGGCTATTGTGGACATTGCTGCTATGAACATTGGGGTGCATATGGCCCTTCTTTTCACTACCTCTGTGTCTTTGGGGTAAATACCCAGTAGTGCAATTGCTGGGTCATAGGGTAACTCTATTTTTAATTTTTTGAGGCACCTCCACACTGTATTCCAAAGTGACTGTACCAACTTGCATTCCCACCAACAGTATAAGAGGGTTCCCCTTTCTCCACAGCCTCTCCAACATTTGTTGTTTCTTGCCTTGTCAATTTTTGCCATTCTAACTGGTGTGAGGTGGTATCTCAATGTGGTTTTGATTTGAATTTCCCTGATGGCTAATGATGATGAACATTTTTTCATGGGTCTGTTAGTCGTTTTTATGTTTTCTTCAGAGAAGTGTCTGTTCATGTCTTCTGCCCATTTTTTGACTTGATTATTTGTTTTTTGGGTGTTGAGTTTGAGGAGTTCTTTATAGATCTTGCATACCAGCCCTTTATCTGTAGTGTCATTTGCAAATATCTTCTCCCATTCTGTGGGTTGCCTCTTTGTTTTGTTGACTGTTTCCTTTGCTCTGCAGAAGCTTTTTATTTTGATGAAGTCCCAAAAGTTCATTTTTGCTTTTGTTTCACTAGCCTTTGGAGATGTATATTGAAAGAAATTGCTGTGGCTGATGTCAAAGAGGTTTTGATGGATTCCCGTCTCACATTGAGGTCTTTCATCTGTTTTGAGTTTATCTTTGTGTATTGCGTTACAGAATGGTTGAGTTTCATTCCTCTGCATGTGACTGTCCAATTTTCCCAGCACCGTTTATTGAAGAGACTGTCTTTTTTCCATTGCGTATTTTTTCCTGCTTTGTCGAAGATTATTTGGCCATAAAGTTGAGGGTCCATGTCTGGGCTCTCTATTCTGTTCCATTGGTCTATATGTGTGTTTTTGTGCCAGTACCATGCAGTCTTGGTGATCACTACTGTAACTACTTTGTAATATAGCTTGATCAGGCAACGTGATGCCCCCAGCTTTGTTTTTTTTTTTCCAACATTTCCTTGGCGATTCGGGATCTTTTCTGATTCCATACAAATTTTAGGATTGTTTGTTCCAGGACTTTGAAAAATGTCTTTGGAATTTTGATCAGGATGGGATTGAAGGTATAGATTGCTCTGGGTAGCATAGACATTTTAACAGTGTTTCTTCTTCCGACCCCGAGCATGGAATGTTTTTCCATGTTTTTGTGTCTTTTTCAATTTCTTTCAAGAGTGTTCTGTAATTCCTAGAGTATAGATCCTTTACCTCTTTGGTTAGGTTTATTCCGAGGTATCTCATGGTTTTTGGTGCTATTGTAAATGGAATCATTTCTTTAATTTCTCTTTCTACAGTTGCATTGTTAGTGTATAAGAAAGCAACTGATTTCTGTGCGTTGATTTTGTATCCTGCCACATTACTGAATTGCTGGATGAGTTCTAGTAATTTGGGGGTGGAGTCTTTTGGGTTTTCCACATAAAGTGTGTCATCTGCGAAAAGAGTTTGACTTCTTCTTTGCCTATTTGAATACCTTTTATTTCTTTTTGCTGTCGGATTCCTGTTTCTAGGACTTCTAGTACTATGTTGAACAATATAAGAGTGGGCATCCTTGACGTGTTCCTGATCTTAAGGGAAAGGCTCTCAGCTTTTCCCCATTGAGGATGATATTTGCTGTGGGTTTTTCATAAATGGATTTTATGAACTTGAGGAATGTTCCCTCTATCCTTATACTCTGAAGAGTTTTAATCAGGAAAGGATGCTGCATTTTGTCAAATGCTTTTTCTGCATCAGTTGAGAGGACCATATGGTTCTTCTCTCTCCTCTTATTAATGTCTTCTATCACATTGATTGATTTTTGAATGTTGAACCACCCTTGCATCCCGGGGATAAATCCCTCTTGGTCGTGGTGGATGATCCATTTAATGTATTGTTGGATCCTATTAGCTAGGATTTTGTTGAGGATTTTGGAATCCATATTCATCAGGGATATCAGTCTGAAATTCTTTTATCAAAAAGGGTCTTTGCCTGGTTTGGGGATTAAGATAATGCTGGCCTCAGAATGAGTCTGGAAGCTTTCCTTCTGTTTCTATTTTTTGAAACAGCTTCAGGAGAATAAATATTATTTCTTCTTTGAATGTTTGGTAGAATTCCCCAGGGAATCCATCAGGCCCTGGGCTCTTGATTTTGGGGAGGTTTTTGATCACTGCTTCAATCTCGTTGCTGGTTATTGGCCTATTCAGGTCGTCCGTTTCTTCCTGCTTCAGTCTTGGGAGTTTATAGGTTTCCAGGAAGGCATCCATTTCATACAGATTGCTCAGTTTATTGGCATATAGTTGTTGATAATCATTTCTAATAATTGTTTCTATTTCCTTGGTGTTGGTCGTGATCTCTCCCCTTTCATTCATAATTTTATTAATTTGGGCCCTTTCTCTTTTCTTTTGGATAAGTCTGGCCAGTGGTTTATCGATCTTATTAATTCTTTTAAAGAACCAGCTTCTAGTTTCATTGATCTGATCTATGGTGATTCTGGTTTCTAATTCATTGATGTCTGTTCTAATCTTAATTATTTCTCTTCTAATGTGTGGCTTAGGCATTGTTTGTTGCTTTTTCTCTAGTTCTTTAAGGTGTAAAGTTAGTTGGTGAATTCAGGATTTTTCTATTTTTTTGAGTGAGGCTTGGATGGCTATGTATTTCCCCCTTAGGACCACCTTTGCAGTATCAGATAGGTTTTGGACCAACGTTATTTCGTTCTCATTGGTTTCCATGAACTGTTTAAGTTCTTTGATTTCCTGGTTGATCCAAGCATTCTTGAGCAGAGTGGTCTTTAGCTTCCAAGTGTTTGAATTTCTTCTAATTTTTTTTCTTGTGATTGAGTTCCAGTTTTAAAGCATTGTGGTCTGAGAATATGCGGGGAATAATCTCAGTCTTTTGGTATCGGTTGAAACCTGATTTGTGACTCAGTATGTGGTCTATTCCGGAGAAAGTTCCATGTGTGCTCGAGAAGAATGAGTATTCTGTTGTTTTAGGGTGGAATGTTCTGTATATATCTATGAGGTCCATCTGGTCCAGTGTATCATTCAGCACTCTTGTTTCTTTGTTGATTTTCTGCTTGGATGATCTGTCTGTTGCTGAGCGTGGAGTATTGAGGTCTCCTACAATTAACGTATTGTTATCAATATGACTTTATTTTGGTTAACAGTTGGCTTATGTAGATGGCTGCTCCCATGTTGGGGGCGTAGATATTTACAATTGTTAGATCTTCTTGTTTGATAGACCTTTAAGAATGTTATAGCGTCCTCTGTCTCTAACTACAGTCTTTAGTTTAATTGTTGGGATGCCTGGGTGGCTCAGTTGGTTGGGCGTCTGCCTTCAGCTCGGGTCATGACCCCAGGGTCCTGGGATCGGGCCCCACATCAGGCTCCCTGCTTAGCCAGGAGCCTGCTTCTCTCTCTGCCCCCCCCAACACACTTGTGTGCACTTTCTCTCTCTCTCTCTTTCTGAAATAAATAATTTTTTAAAAATCTAAAATCTAATTTGTCTGATATAAGAATTGCTACCCCAGCTTTCTTTTGAGGTCCGTTGGCCTGGAAGATGGATCTCCATCCCTTCACTTTCAGTCTGGATGTATCTTTAGGTTCAAAATGAGTCTCTTGTAGACAGCATATGGGTGGGTCCTGTCTTTTTATCCAATCTGCAACCCTGTGCCATTTTATGGGAGCATTTACACCAGTCACGTTGAGAGTGATTATTGAAAGACATGAATTTATTGTCATGTTGCCTGTGAAGACCTTGTTTTTATAGATTGTCCCTGTTTATTTCTTTTCTATATCACTCGGGGTCTTTCTCCTTTTATAGAACTTCCTGTAATATTTCTTGCAGGGCCGGCTTAGTGATCACATATTCTTTCAGTTTCTGCCAGTCTTGGAAGCTCTGCATCTCTCCATCCATTCTAAATGACAGCCTTGCTGGATAAACTATTCTTGGCTGCATGTTCTTCTCATGTAGTACCCTGAATATGTCTTGCCAGGCCTTTCTGGCTTGCCAGGTCTCTGTGGATAGGTCTGACGTTATTCTGATGTTCCTCCCTCTGTATGTAAGGAATCTCTTCCCCCTAACTGCCCTTAAGATGGTTTCCTTGGTTCTAAGATTTGCGAATTTTTCTGTTACATGCCGGAGTGTTGGCCTGTTTTCCTTGACCGTGGGAGGGGTCTTCTCTGCCTCTAGGACACGAATGTTTGTTTCATTCCCCAGATTAGGGAAGTTCTCGGCTATGATTTGCTCAAATATATTTTCTAATCGTCTCTCTCTCTCCACCTCCTCAGGAATTCCAGTCATTCTACATTGGAACATTTCATGGTGTCACTTATGATTCTATTTTCATGGATTCTGAGTTGTTTTTCCCCGGAGTCCTCTTTTCCCTTTTTATCTATTATATTGTCTTCCAGGTCGCTTATTCGTTCTTCTGTCTCACTTACCGTAGCTGTTAGATTATCTAGATTAAATTGGATCTCATTGATAGCATTTTTAAGTTCTGCTAATTCAGCTTTCATTTCTGCCCTTAGAGACTCTTTGTTGCCATTAATTGATTTCTCCATTCTACGTATTGTCTTCACAGTTGCTAGCCTGAATTCCATCTCTGACATCTTGGTTACATCTGAATCCATTTGTTAATCTGTGGCATAAGTCATAGCCTCTGAGTCTTTCCTATTTTGGGGGTTCCTCTTCCTATAGTTATTCTGTTAAGAGTTTGTGAGGGAATGTATAGAGTCAAAATTATTGACCACAACCCAAGCAAGATGCACCTGTTTTCTAGGTACGTTAGGGTTGCTGGCCTCTTATTTTCCCAGGCTGTCTTCTGGGGGAGGAACCTGCCACCTGTTACTTAGGCAACCCTGTTTGGGCAGAGTTGCCCTGCCCCCTGTGGTGGGGGATGGGCTCAGTGGAAACCGGTTTTTTGGGGCTTTTGTTCTCTGGTTACTTTCCCTGGTGGCTTTCTGCATCTCTTCTGAGAGAGCCTCAGAGCAGAGAGATTGCAGTCTGTTCTTCAGTGAGCTCTCCAGGCCACACTATCTCTGTTTCTGTCTGTGCTGCTATAAACTGCAGTGTCCTGGGCTGTGCGCCTCTCAGCAGCGCTCCCAGTCCTCCCCTTCAGGTCAGGGCACCTCTCTGCCCTTTGTGTTTCTAAAACTGCCAGCTGCCCCCAGTTCACACGCACAGCCCCGCCACTCCGGGTTTCCATCTGAGGGGCTGCCCTACAGTCCTTTCCCCGCCACTACCAGTCTTCGAGTCTGTGTCCGGTCCCCAGCGTGGGAGGCTGTCGCTCACTGGCGATGTAGGATCTCCATGGCCAGGCTCCCTCCTGCTGCCATTTATCCTTCGATATCTGCCTAGAGTCACGGCTCCCTGCTTTGTACATCGAAACCAACTGCCCGCAGTATTGTTTGTAGAGATCCAGATCTATCTTCTTACATCTCAGGCCAATTTCATGGGTGTTCAGAGTGGTCTGGTAGATATCCAGCTCAATTCTGGGGACCGGTTGCAATAGGTTCCCCTACTCCTCTGCCATCTTCCCCCCCTCCCTATACAGAGTTTTATTCAGGGTCACTTACTGACAGGGTATTGGGCCAGCAGGTGGTTGGAGGATCCAGGGTACTACACCCCCATTCTCCACCCAGCTTGGACCTCAACCCACAGCTTTTGTAGTGCAAGGGGTATGGTGGTGTGGTCACAGGGTAATCTAAAGTGATGCCATCTGTGTACTAGAGGATCTGTACTTGTTATCTAAAGTGGTGCCACCTGTGTGCCAGAGCAGGCTGTCTACTAGTTATCTAAAGTGGCACCATCTCTGCACCAGAGGGGAGAACAAGATGCAGGGCCAAAGATGAAGCCAGTGTTGTCAGCAATCCTATACTCACATATACACTGCTAAAACTAATCATTGGAAGTATTTTAAAAATGAATGTAGGATGCTATTTACAGCATTCTTTTCATTTCTGCAGTTTGCTTTGATGGATTACGGTGTATATGGGTTTTTAATTATATTTATCTATTTATTAAAGATTTATTTATTTGACTGAGAGAGGGAACACAAGCAGGGGGAGTGGGAGGGGGAGAAGCAGGTTTCCCACTGAGCAGGGAGCCTGATGTAGGGCTCAATCACAGGATCCTGGGATCATGACCCAAGCTGAAGGCAGACACTTAACAACTGAGCCACCCAGGCGCCCCCTGGTATATATGGGTTTTTTAATCCATTTTTTAAAAATGAGATATTATAGGGGTGCCTGGCTGGCTCAGTCAGTGGAGCCTGTGACTCTTGATCTCAGGGTTGTGAGTTTCAGCTCCACATTCGGTGTAGAGATTACTTAAAAAGAAAATCTAGAAGTAGATAGAGATATTACACATATACTGTGAATTTTACCCATTTAAAACATACAGTCCAGTGTGTTTCAGTATATTCACCAAGTTGTATCTTCATCACAACTAATTCAAGAACATTTTTATAACTCTAAAAAGAAACTCCATCAGCAGTCACTGTCTTGTCTTAGGTGACCACTAACCTTAATTCTCTCTCCATGGATTTGTCTTTTCTAGATGTTTAATGTAAATGGAGTCATACAGTGTGTGGCCTTTTATGTGTGTTGTCTTTTATGTAGCATGTTTTCAAGGCCCATTCCTGTTGTAATATATCAGTCTTCATTCCTTTTTATTGCTGAATAATCTTCCATTGTATGAATATACCACATTTTGATTATCCATTCATCAGGTGATGAACATTTGGATTGTGTTTACTTTTTTGGATACTGCTGTGAACATTCATATACAAGTTTTTGTTTGGACACTTGTTTTTATAGGTAGTGATGATTGGAATTGCTAGTTTATATGGTAGCTCTACGTTTAACTACTAGACTATTTCCCAAAGTGGTTGCACCATTTTAATTTCCAGTGTATGAGGGTTCCAGTTTCTCCACAATCTTGCCATTATTATTATCTTTTTTATTTTAGCCATCCTTGTGGTTGTGAAGTATCTCATTATGGTTTTGATTTGCCCTTCCATAATGACAAATTATGTTGAACTTGTTTTTATGTGCTTATTGGCCATTTGCATATCTTCTTCGCAGAAATGTCTATTCAGATCTTATGGCCATTTTTTAACTGGTTTATTTTTCTGTTTGTTGCATTGTAAGAGTTCTTTATATATTCTGGATATAATTCCCTTATCAGATATGTGATTTGCAAATATTTTTTCCTATTTTATGGATTTTCTTTTCACTTTCTTGATGGTATCCTATGACACAAAAGTTTTTAATTTTGATGAAGTCCAATTTATTTTTTCTTTGGTTGCTTGTACTTTTGGTGTCATATTACAAAACCATTTTGTAATCCAAGATCACCAAGATTAATGCTTATTTTTTCTTTTAAGGGATATAGTTTTAACTCATACTTTTTTAGGTCTTTGATCCATACTGAGTTAATTTTTTAATATGTGAGGTAGGGATACAACTTTATTGTTTTGCATGTAGACATCCAGTTGTCCTGACACCAGTTGTTGAAATACTATTCTTTCCCCCATTGAATGATCTTAGTGCACTTGTCCAAAATCGATTGCTTGTAAATATAAGGGTTTATTTCTGGACTGTTCTGTTCCATTGATCTATATTTCTATTCTATGCCAATACCATGATGTTTTAATCACTCTAGCTTTGTAGTAAGTTTCAAAATCAGGAAGTGTGAGTCCTCCAATTTTTGAAGATTATTTTGGCTCTTTTGGGACCCTTGCATTTCCATATGAGTTTTAGGATCAACTGTTCAATTTATTTTTTTTTTTTTAAGATTTTATTTATTTGACACAGAGAGAGAGAGCACAAGCAGGGGGAGTGGCAGGCAGAGGGAGAGGGAGAAGCAGGCTCCCTGCTGAGCAGGGAGCCCAATGCAGGGCTCAATCTCAGGACCCTGGGATCCTGACCTGAGCCAAAGGCAGATGCTTAACTGACTGAGCCACCCAGGCGCCCTTCAACTTTTCAATTAAAAAAAAAAAAAAGACAGCTGGGATTTTGATAGAGATTTCATTAAATCTGTGAACCAGTTTGAGAAATGTTGCTAACTTAACACTCTTAAATCTTCAAATTCGTGAACATGAGATGTGTTTTAATTTGTTTTCTTTAATTTCTCTCAACAGAGTTTTTTGTATGGGTTTTCAATATATGTCTTGTATTTCTTTACATTTATTCCTAAATATTTTATTCTTTTTGATGCTGTTGTAATTGAGATTTTTAAAAAAGATTAAGGGGGGGGGCAGAGGGAGAGGGAGAGAGAGAATCTCCAAGCAGACTTCCTGTTGCTCATGGAACCTGACACAGAGCTTGATCCCAGGACCCCAAGCTCATGACATGAGCTGAAATCAAGAGTCGGTTGTTCAACTGACTGAGCCATTGAAGCACCCCATAAGTGAAATTGTTTTAATTTCATTTTCAGGTTGTTCATTGCTAATGAAGAGAAATACAATTTATTTTTATATAAATATATTGCATATTTGTATATTGTATCACTATACTTGTTCATTACTTCTAATGGTTTTTTTATGGATTTCTTAGAATTTTCTATATACAGGATCAAGTCATCTGTGAGTAGAAGCCGTTTACTTCTTCCTTTGCAATCAGGATGTTTTTTATTTATTTTTCTGGCCTAATAGCCTTGGCTAGAACTTCTAAAACAATGTAGCATAGAAATTGCTGTGTTGCATTTTTATGAAATGGTGATGGGGTACAGACTCCTTTTATACCCATTAATATTGAAGGATGGTGGCTTCATGAAATTAGTACCATGTGTGTAGGACACTAATTGGCGCTGTTATGATCGTATAACTCTTTTTTTTTTAGTTGAGGAACATTTTAACGGTGTCCTTGTTTTTTTTTTTTTCTTTTAGGTTTTCTCAAATAATGATGAAGGCCTTATTAACAAAAAGTTACCCAAAGAACTGCTCTTAAGGTAAATGTAGATAAACTTTAATGAACTCAGATCTGATTCAGTCATCAAGTTCCAAGACAATCTTCTCTCACTATGAGTCCATAGCATAGAAAAACAGACAGAATTAGCCTAACTGACTTTTTGTTTTTGTTTTATAGAATGCTGTTCAGCTTGTTGTTAAATTTTACTTGGTCTAATCCAGAATGTACTAAGTATGTACATAGCATTGGTCTGGATTCTTTTTGTAATGTGGTAAGTATTGTAATAATCTTCAGTAGGTGCCATTGTTTTGGTATCAGTAGATAATTCTCAATGTAGTCAATAACATGAGAGATTATTGTTAAGGTTGTGAACTCCTGAAGTCCCAGACAGACATTTAGATGTTTTCTGATAAACAAGTTTTAAAATAAGTATATTTATATGTTCTTACTGAGCACTTAAAATGCTCAGTCCAAATATTGATATATTTTTATCCATCTTATGAGAATTATGTGCTAAGTGACAGTGAGTACTATAAAACATAGTTTTTGTCCTGTATTTCTGGCATCACTGAATATATAGTAAATGGTGTTTTGCTTGTCATTTTACAAATAAAGCTATCAGCCAACGTTTGTTGATCACGAGGCACTGCAGTTTCCTTTAGTACTCTGCAATCATCGAAGAAATCTTATTTTAGTTTTGGGTGTTCTATTTTAATTGTTTACAAGTAATTAGTACGTGTATAGATGGTAATCTTTGAGTGGCATTTCCCAAAGTCTTCTCATATCACTGATGTTCCACAAAACAAAACGAGTTTTGTGATCAAATAAGTATGGGAAGCACTGGGATAAGAAAACCAATTTCTTTACTGCATGACTTCTCAGGGCCTTAATAGACTAATAACACATGATGATACTCCCAGATTGATAGTTGTGGCATTTCAAACTTACCATGGAACTCTTTTAATATTCCATATTAATTCCATATTCTGTGGAAAAAATTTCGGGAAATGCTGACATAGAGTAGGTGATTGACCAGATGACTCCATTCCCTTAGCTTCTTTGTGGTAGTGATCGCATTTGAGGGGCTTCAGAGGGTGTTCCATTAGTCATCAGGTGTTGTTTGATATTGTTGTCATAAAGTCATTTTACTCAGTTAATAAAAAAAAATTATGACAGGATCATAAGAAAAATACAGTAATATTTTATTTCAATAAAACAAATACTCGTTTGGATAAGAGAGAATATTCTTTGGCATTTTAGACCCTTATAAAGTTAAGAAAGTAGTAACAAGAAGGGAATGATATGTTTTTCATATAAACCTGGGAGGTCTTGATCAAGCACAGCGAGCTGTTAGAACCAGCGTGGCTGGGTTAGGATAGGCAGGCTGTTAACTGCACAAATGGAGGGGATGCCATCCACAACAGGTGACAAACTTCGTGGTGTCCCCTGGAATTGTGCAGTGTTTCATTCTTGGTCTGAACTCTTTCTAGCATAGACATCAAGCTGTGATATGAACATGTCCTTCTTTCTCTGGAGAATCTACCAGCTTCAGGCCAACCCTTTATTAGTCATTCAGCACTGGGGTGTGATTAATCTCCACTCTTCCCATGAGCACTGCTGCTATCTGTGACTCAAAGGCGCTACCTTAAGATTTCCCCCTTTGATAGGGTTAGCTTTGACACTGTTCTCAGCCTTGGAATAGTTTCTGTATGCTGACAAAGGGGGGGTTATATCACTTTCTGTGCTAATGTGATCTGAACTGCTATTTTCAAAGTTTTAGTTCTTTTAAAGATCCATGTTGGACCCAGCTGTTATGAATGCTGCAGTTACAGGTTTTGAATCCTGCTACAAAGCTCATAGATCAATTTTCAAAAAGAAATGAGACCAAATGTTCATAACATGTCTATTCATAGATTTGTATTCCCACTTCTCTTATTTTGGAGTCTGTGAGGGGAATTTAAATTTTAAAGTACTGCCTCTACAGGTCTTCTCTGACTCGTGAGTCTCAAAATTAACTCTAGCCAACCATGGTATTTTCATGTTTGTTGGCCTTTAAATCATTTCTGCCATTTTACTCTCAGACTTTATATTCTCAGTAATAGTAGCTCTTCCCTTTCCTTTTGCTCCTTTGTGAGCAAAATTTTGAAGAAGGAGTTGAGCCAAGTTACCCAAGTAGCCATCTTCATCATCCCTCATGGAGATAAAGTCTTGATTATTTTGCTCATTTAAGTGATGTCTTCATACTTTCAGTCTGTCCTAGGCTTACATTTTACTTCATATTGTAGACTTCTTTGTGACAGTGCAGACTTCCTATTCTTGTTAAATTCCTATTCACCCTCCATTTTACTTCATCAGTAGAGGTGAATTCTTTGACTTTATGATAATCTTACTTACTTGCAGCCAGGACATCTTGTGTCTGCTGTTTTGTTTTTTTTTTAAGATTTTTTTTTATTACTTGTCAGAGAGTGCACAAGCAAGGGGAGCAGCAGGCAGAGGGAGAAGTAGACTCCCCACCGAGCAAGGAACCTGATATGGGACTCGATCCCAGAACCCTGGGATCATGACCCGAGCCGAAAGCAGACACTTAATTGACTGAGCCAACCCAGGCGTCCCATGTCTGCTGTTTTTTACTGCATCTGTTACCACCCTCTTAAATTCTCTACTAGTAGCTTCCATTGCTGATCACATCGGGCAAAGTCTCAGCTTTGGCTTCCGCTTTGGAGCCACTAACAAGCACGACCTAGAATTATGTTTCTTTTCATCTTTTTATATCACTATGAATCAACTCAGAAAAATCTGTGAGGTGGTTTTTCATCTGATCATCTTATTGCTAGTTTTAAGACTACTCAGTATTGTTCATGGATTCCATCACTCCATCTTTACTTTGTTAATAAGTTTTTACAATTTTGCTTTTTCTACCCAGCTTTCATTCATAAATTGAGGGTACTCCGGTTCTCCCTCTCTACCCTTTATGTTCACACAATTCAACAGCTTGTAATTTTACCCTTCCTGGGGAGTCAGTTATATAATGCTTATAACATTATAACAGTGGGAATCTTTAATTTGTTGAAATCTATATATCTATTAGTGAGTTGGGTTGTCCTTATATTTTGTCTTCATTGTTATTCTCTGTATTACTTTTAGAGCCAGCGTTGGTTGAGATTTCAGCTCTCCCCATTTACTATTTGTGTGACCTTAAAGTGACTTAACACTCTCTGGGCCATAATTTCCTATATCTATAAAATGGAGATAGTAATGGTTCTTACTGAATGGGGTTGTTGCTAGCTCTTAGAGGGCCTGGCATTTAATGAATGCTAAATAAATGTTAGCTTTTAATGTTAATTAATATCAATTTTAGATGCCTGAATTACTTATTAAATGCTATGTGACAATGTAGTCAGTTTTAATGCAAACAACTGATAAAAGCAAGCAGTCCTGATATGGATCTCAGCATATGCTACTGCTAATAATCTCAGTAAAAAACCTGGTTAATAATTCAGTGTAACCCAGTGCTTCATTTCATCACTCTGGACAAATTCAGTCTCAATGGAAATTGCACACTACCAAATGATATTAAACTGACAACTACTAGGGCTTAGGCAGGTTAGTGGTAGTAGTATGACAACTGGTGATTAGTTCGTATTATAAAAACTGTAGTTTCTTGCAAGGAACCATTCCTCTTTTTTTTTTTTTAATTTTGTTTTATTATGTTAGTCACCATACATTACATCATAAGTTTTTTTTATTATGTTACGTTAATCACCATACATTACATCATTAGTTTTTGATGTGTTCCATGATTCATTGTTTGCGTATAACACCCAGTGCTCCATGTAGAATGTGCCCTCTTTAATACCCATCGCCGGGCTAACCCATACCCCCACCCCCTTCTCCTATAGAACCCTCTGTTTCTCAGAGTCCATAGTCTCTCATGGGAACCATTCCTCTTTTAAGAAAAGAAATCTTATGTGAATTGAGTATTGGCCTAAATTTCAGACTGTAAATTTTAATATTAACTTTTTGACCTTAAGTTTTTATTTCTATTATGGTTGCTTTCAGATGTTGATGAAATGAAAACACATGTGAACTACCACACGCGAGATTGGGGGTGCTATGTGCAGTAAATATCTTAAAACATTCAGAGAAGATAAAGCTCTTGTTAGTAATAAATAATAAAGAAATCTCTTATTAGACACATTTTTAAAAACTGAAATCATTATTTAGGTAATTTTCTCTCCTTGTAAAATTTATGTGGACACATGACAGAATTAAGTACTAATAGTGTTTGTTGGCTTGATGAAGGGAAGGTTTGATTTACCCTCAACAGGAGAGTTGAGCCTAATAATTCTGGGCAAATGAAATCAACTACACAATTACATATATTTGGCAGTTTTACTAGTTTGGTAAGGAAAATTGTAAAATGACTAGTGCAAAAATTTTCAAATTTTCCTTTTCTTAAAATCATAAACCAATTCCATGAGTGAAAATAATTGTAGTTTTTGTTGCAGTCGTTAAGTTATAGCCCAGTGCTTATATATAATTGTGGGACCTTGGGGAGCAGTGCAGTGAAGGGCTCATTCCTGGTTGGGGCAGTGCTGAGTGGGTGTTCTTGCCTGCTGGTTGGTTTCAGCATTCCATGGGTTTTTTTCAAGGACTGTTGCATCCACCTCCTGCTGTCTGTGATGCCTTATATATATTCCAAGGCAGCCTAACAGGTAAGATGCTCTTTTGGGGGTACATACTGCAAATTCAAGTTTAAGCAACTAAGCAGGTTTTTCTTTCTTGTTAAAGAATTTTTTTATTTGTTCATTTTTATTGCTTTTTACTTTGCATGAGGCAATACACGACTGAATTAATGTGTGTTGAAATCAGATGCAGAAGCTTAAAGGCCCTTCCTTTTCATTATCTCTGTATACTATTATGTACTGTTTTAGGTTTGGCATCTAAGTCCAAATCCTGGCAGAAGCAAATTTTCCTTTGTCTAGGTTGGGGTTATAGTTATACATTAAAAGTCTGTTCGTGTTTTTTTATTTTTAACCTACACTGAGGTGGCATCAAACATCAGTAAAGCTCCACAGATAGGAATGATAGAACTAGTACATTCTCTTCCAGAGCTTCATCCCTGGAAAGTTATGTTAGAGACCTGTTAAATTAAAAACTGTGAATTCAGAAGTTACAATAGAAAAAGATTGGTAAATTTGACCCTATAAATAGTAAAATACATCCAGCTATATACACCGTAGCATAGGGTACAGAGAGCATAGGGTAGAGAGAGCACAGGGTAGCACAGCGGTGGGTATTTCACCAATTAGAATGCACATTATAAGCGGAGGCTCCATTCTTCAATGCACAAATAAAAACCTCTTAAAAATTATTAGGTAATAAGGTGGATTATTCGTAAAAGAGCTTGAAGAAAGTATGAACAAAGGAAGAAATTCAAATGGCCAATTTGTATAGTACTCAGTCAGGCCCATATTTAAATAGAAATCAGAATAATGAGATATTATCTACCTGACTGGCAAAACCCATAAGGTTGATAATACTAGATCTTGGTAAGGAGATAGAAGTCAGACACTCTAAGATACTTTAGAGGTGGGAATATAAACTGTTAGAGTCATTCTGTGGGGCCACTGGGGGAAAAATCTTCAAAATGCTAAATGTACATATTCACAAATTCCATTTCTTAGAATTTACTAACATATATTTGCAAGACACATATACAGGGATGTATATACCAGGGTCTGTGTGCGTGTGTGTGTGTGTATAGATGATTACTACAGCTTTTTTTTTTTTTTTTACTTAAATTGAATTACAGAATTGGATTACTCACAACTCTTGGTTAATCCTACATTTCATCACTGATCCATGCATTGCCTTTTCCCCCTTCCCACTTTTTCAAGAACTTTGTATTTATGATTCCTTTCTTTAAAAGTTTTTTTTATCTTAAGTATATTTGACTAAATGATTACAGTGTTTAATTTGTAAAAAAACTTTGTAAAAAAGAAATATATTCTGAGACATGGTTTTCACTCAAAATTATGGTACTTAGAGTGACCCATGTTGCTTTGCATTACTCATTTTACTGCTGTATAATCTATTGTGTGAATGTGTCAAGATTCACTTATAGATTGTTCTTTTTTTTTTAAGATTTTTATTTATTTAAGAGAGAGCATGTGAGAGAGCACAGGTTGGGGGGAGGGGCAGGGAGAGAGGGAGAAGCAGGCTCCCCACAGAGCAGGGAGCCCGATGTGGGGCTCAATCCCAGGATCATGACCTGAGCCAAAGGCAGATGCTTAACCAGTTGAACCATCCAGGCACCTCTTATTGATTGTTCTTTGATAAATACTTGGGTTTCCAGTGTTTTGTTAATAAAAGCAGTGCTGCTGTGAATATCCTCATAAATGTCTCTTGGTACAAATATACAGAAGTTTCTGTGGGAGTGAGCTTGCTGGGGGTCATAAGCTATACAAATAATCAACTTTATTTTAGTAATATTGTTTTGCCAAAGTGGTCTTACCAATTTACCTTCATACAATGAATAAGAGCCTCTGTTGAGTCACTCTAACATTTAGTGTTGCTACATGTCTTAAGAGTAGAATAGCATTTCATTGTATTCTTTATTTGAATTTCCCTGAATTTTAGTAGTGTTGAGCATCTATTTATCATTACATGTATTTCCTTTTCTGTGAAATATATGTTTTGCCTTATTAGGTTGTTTCTTATTGGTTTGCCATTGGTTTTTTTCCCTTCTTGTTCTTAATATACTATATCTTCTGTATTTGTATTTTTTTCTCCATCCAATTTGCCAAATAGTGTCCCAATTTAATAGTCTTTACAAGAGGGCAATTTGGGGTTTTAATGATCATATTTTATTCACTGTAATTATTACGATTTTCGATTTTGTTATTTCTTTATTTTATCTTTATATTACTAATTCTGCCTTTCTCCTGCCTCAAACCTTTCCTATTACTTTTAGCATAAAGTCCATTTAAATTGTTATGACCTAAATTATTGTCCCAGAAATGTATACTTATTAACTCTTACTCTGTCCCATCTCTCATTCTTTTCCAGTTTCCGTGTAAATTCTGGTGGTTCTGAATTAGCTCCAGTCCCTGAAAGTATCATTCTCTAATTTGTTCTCTCCTGGGCTCGTTCTGTTTCTTGAAAATGTCTGTCTTTTGCTTTACCCCTCTTTCACTTAGTTCAACCTAAGGCTTTCCCCGAGTTTGAGGCTATGTTCTCTCCTTCTTGAGTGTGCTTATAGATTTCCTTTAAGCATTTTATAACTTCTGGTGTTTGACCTGGATTTTATGTACCATAACACAGTAAACCTAGCTTTTAAAATAATTTATATATGTATTTGATATGTAACATTACATTAGTTTCAGGTGTACGGTATAATGATTCAGTATTTGTGTATATTGCAAAGCGAACATGACAATAGGTCTAGTTAACATCCATCACCATATATAGTTATGGAAATTTTTTTTCTTGTGATAAGAACTTTTAAGATCTACTTGCTTAGCAACTTCCAAATATTCAGTGCAGTATTATTAGCTCTAGTCACCATGCTGTACGTTACATCCCCATGACTTAACTGGAGTTTGTACCTTTTGACCCCACTCACTCATTTTGCCCATCCCTTTGCTCCCTACCCCTGGCAACCACAAATCTATTCTCTGTATTTATGAGCTCAGTTTTTGTTTGGGATTTCACATATAAGTGAGATCATAACAATATTCATCTTTCTCTGTGTGACTTATTTAATTTACGATAATGTGCTCTAAGTCCATGTTGTTGCAAATGGCAAGATTTTCCTTTTTTTTTCTGGGTAAATAATACTGCATTTTATATATATACTCCACATTTTCTTTATCCATTCATTTATAAGCAACTTAGGTTTGCTTCCATATCTTGGCTATTGTAAGTAATGCTGCAGTAAACATGCGGGTACATACATCTTTCAAGTCATTTTTATTTTCAACTTTGTGAGGAACCTCCATACTGTTTTCCAGAGTGGCTGCACCAGCTTGCATTCCCACCAACAGTGTAGGAGGGTTCCCCTTTCTCCACATCCTCGCCAACATCTGTTGTTTCCTGACTTGTTAATTTTGGCCATTCTGACTGGTGTGAGGTGGTATCTCATTGAGGTTTTGATTTGGATTTCCCTGATGCCGAGCGATGTTGAGCACTTTTTCACGTGTCTGTTGGCCATTTGGATGTCTTCTTTGGAAAAATGTCTGTTCATGTCTTCTGCCCATTTCTTGATTAGATTATTTGTTCTTTGGGTGTTGAGTTTGATAAGTTCATTATAGATTTTGGATACTAGCCCTTTATCTGATATGTCATTTGCAAATATCTCCTCCCATTCTGTCAGTTGTCTTTTGGTTTTGTTGACTGTTTCCTTTGCTGTGCAAAAGCTTTTTATCTTGATCAAGTCCCAATAGTTCATTTTTGCCCTGGCTTCCCTTGCCTTTGGCGATGTGTCTAGGAAGAAGTTGCTGCGACTGAGGTGGAAGAGGTTGCTGCCTGTGTTCTCCTCTAGGATTTTGATGGACTCCTGTCTTGAGGACAGGAGTTGAGGTCTTTCAACCATTTTGAGTCTATTTTTGTGTGTGGTGTAAGGAAATGGTCCAGTTTCATTCTTCTGCATGTGGCTGTCCAATTTTCCCAACACTGTTTGTTGAAGAGACTGTCTTTTCTCCATGGGACATTCTTTCCTGCTTTGTTGAAGATTAGTTGACCATAGAGTTGAGGGTCCATATCTGGGCTCTCGATTCTGTTCCATTGATCTCGGTGTCTGTTTTTGTGCCAGTACCATACTGTCTTGATGATTACAGCTTTGTAATAGAGCTTGAAGTCTGGAATTGTGATGCCACCAGCTTTTCTTTTCTTTTCAGCATTCCTCTGGCTATTCGGGGTCTTTTCTGGTTCCATACAAATTTTAGGGTTATTTGTTCCATTTCTTTGAAAAAAGTGGATGGTATTTTGATAGGGATTGATTTAAATGTGTAGATTGCTCTAGGTAGCATTGACATTTTCACAATATTGGTTCTTCCAATCCATGAGCATGGAACATTTTTCCATTTCTTTGTGTCTTCCTCAATTTCTTTCATGAGTATTTTATAGTTTTCTGAGTACAGATTCTTTGCCTCTTTGGATAGATTTATTCCTAGGTATCATCTGCAAAGAATGAGAGTTTGACTTCTTCTTTGCCAATTTGGATGCCTTTGATTTCTTTTTGTTTGACTGCCGTGGCTAGGACTTCTAGTACTATGTGGAATAGCAGTGGTGATAGTGGACATCCCTGCTGTATTCCTGACCTTAGGGGAAAAGCTCTTAGTTTTTCCCCATTGAGAATGATATTTGCTGTGGGTTTTTCATAGATGGCTTTTATGATATTGAGGTATGTACCCTCTATCTCTATACTCTGAAGAGTTTTGATCAAGAAAGGATGCTGTACTTTGTCAAATGCTTTTTCTGCATCTATTGAGAGGACCATATGGTTCTTGCTCTTTTATTAATGTATTGTATCATATTGATTGCGAATGTTGGACCAATCTTGCAGCCCAAGAATAAATGCTACTTGGTCGTGGTGAATAATCCTTTTAATGTACTGTTGGATCCTATTGGTTAGTATTTTGGTGAGAATTTTTGCATCCATGTTCATCAGGGATATTCATCTGTAATTCTCTTTTTTAATGGGGTCTTTGTCTGATTTTGGGATCAAGGTAATGCTGGTCTCATAAGATAAGTTTGGAAGTTTTCCTTCCATTTCTATTTTTTGGGACAGTTTCAGAAGAATAGGTATTAATTCTTTAAATGTTGGGTAGAATTCCCCCTGGGAAGCCATCTGGCCCTGGGCTCTTGTTTCTTGGGAGATTTTTGATTACTGCTTCAATTTCCTTAGTGGTTATGGGTCTGTTCAGGTTTTCTATTTCTTACTGGCTCAGTTTTGGTAGTTTATACATCTCTAGGAATGCATCCATTTCTTCCAGATTATCTAATTTGCTGGCATATAGTTGCTCATAATATGTTCTTATAATTGTTTGTTGTTCTTTAGTGTTGGTTGTGATCTCTCCTCTTTCATTCATGATTTTATTTATTTGGGTCCTTTCTCTTTTCTTTTTGATAAGTCTGGCCAGGGGTTTATCAATATTATTAATTCTTTCAAAGAACGAACTCCTAGTTTCGTTGATCTGTTCTACTGTTCTTTTGGTGTTTATTTCATTGATTTCTGCTCTGATCTTTACTATTTCTCTTCTCCTGCTGGGCGTAGGCCTTATTTGCTGTTCTTTCTCCAGCTCCTTTAGGTGTAAGGTTTGCTTGTGTATTTGAGACCTTTCTTGTTTCTTGAGAAAGGCTTGTACTGCTGTATACTTTCCTCTTGGGACCACCTTTGCTGCATCCCAAAGATTTTGAACAGTTGTATTTTCATTTGTTTCCATGAACCTTTTTAATTCTTCTTTAATTTCCTGGTTGACTCATTCATTCTTTAGTAGGATGCTCTTTAGCCTCCATGTATTTGAGTTCTTTCCGACTTTCCTCTTGTGATTGAGTTCTGGTTTCAAACCATTGTGGTCCGAAAATATACAGGGAATGATTCCAGTCTTTTGGTACCGGTTGAGACCTGATTGGTGACCTAGGATGTGATCTATTCTGAAGAATGTTTCATGGGCACTAAAGAATGTGTATTTTGTTGCTTTGGGATGGAATGTTCTGAATATATCTGTGAAGTCCATTTGGTCTTTATTTCCTTATTGATCTTTTGCTTAGATGGTCTGTCCATTTCAGTGAGGGGGGTGTTAAAGTCCCCTACTGTTATTGTATTGTTGTCAATGTGTTTCTTTGATTTTGTTATTAATTGGCTTATATAATTGGCTGCTCCCATGTTAGGGGCATCGATATTTACAATTGTTAGATCTTCTTGTTGGATAGACCCTTTAAGTAGGATATAGTGTCCTTCCTCATCTCTTATTATAGTTTTTGGTTTAAAATCTAATTTGTCTGATAGAAGGATTGCCACCCCAGCTTTCTTTGGATGTCCATTAGCATGGTAAATGGTTTTCCACCCCCTCACTCATTTCTTGTCTTTTTGATACTAACCATTCTGATAGGTGTGAGGTGATACTTCATTATGCTTTTTATTTGCATTTCCATGATGATTAGCGATGTGAGCACCTTCTCATGTACATGTTGGCCATCTGTATGTCTTCTTGGGGAAAATGTCTATTTAGATCCTCTGCCCACTTTTTAATTGGATTGTTTGGTTTTTTTTGCTATTAAGTTGCATATGTTCTTTATATATTTTGGATATTAACCTTTTTTCAGATACATAATTTGCAAATATCTTCTACCATTCGGTAGGTTGCCTTTTCATTATGTTAATGGTATCCTTTGCTATGCAGAAGCTTTTTATTTTGATGTAGTCCTACTTGTTTATTTTTGCTTTTGTTGCCTTTTTTTTGCTTATTTCTGCTGTTGGTGTCAAATCCAAAAAATCATCACCAAGACCAGTGTCAGAGAGCTTCCTGCCTATGTTTTCTTGTAGGAGTTTTATGGTTTCAAGTCTTACATTCAAGTTGTTAATTCATTTTCAGTTAGTTATTGTTTATGGTGTAAGATAGTGGTCCATTTTCATTTTTTGTATGTGGCTGTCCGGTTTTCCCAGCACTACTTATTGAAAAGACTGTTCTTTCTCCATTATATATTCTTGGCTGCTTTGTTGTAAAGTAATTGACCATATATTCATGGGTTTATATCTGGGCTATATAGTCTGTTCCATTGATCATGTGTTTGTTTTTATGCTGAGTCCATACTGTTCTGATTACCCTAGCTTTGTAATATAATTTGAATTCTGTTGAGTTCCTTATATTCTCAGCACACTCTTTGTACTGAGGTTAAGATTTTCTGACAAGTTCTTTCTCCCAGCTTGTAACTTTTTTTTTTCCCATTCTTTAAGGCATATTTTGATGAACCAAACACCTTATATAAAGTCAAATATATTAATCTTTTTTGGTTAGTGTGTTTTGTGTTTTGTTAAGGAACATCTTCCTTACCTTGAGGACAGATATATTCACATATATTTTCTTCTGAAAGTTTAAAATTTGATATTTCAGTTTCTAGTCACTCTGGTGTTGGTCTTTATTTACAAGATAGAATCCATTTTTATTTTCTTTTCCATGTGGATTGTCAATTTTTTCAGGTTCATTTTTTTTTATTTATTGAGAGAGAGAGAGAATGGTAGAGAGAGAGCATGAGACGGAGGAAGGTCAGAGGGAGAAGCAGGCTCCCTGCCGAGCAGGGAGCCTGATGCGGGACTCGATCCCAGGACTCCAGGATCATGACCTGAGCCGAAGGCAGTCGCTTAACCAACTGAGCCACCCAGGCACCCTTGGGTTCATTTGTTAAATGGTCCTTCCTTTCCTCAAAGAATGCCATTATTACCTCTATCATATATTCTCTTCTCTAATAGTTATATAGTTAGTCTTTATTCTGTTCCGTTAGTTCATTTTCTATGTGCCAATACACACAGAAGACATCTGTATTTTGGGGTGACTAAGGTCTTTAAATTTATTTCTCATTGTTTTTATCTGATTTTGGAATTAATACAAGCCTATAGAATTGAGTTATGGAGTATTCAGTCTTTTCCTGCTCTCTGAAATAGTCCCTGTGTTTTGGTTTAACCATTCTTTGGAAGTCTGATAGAACTAACATTCTAAAATTGTCTGAGCCTAGAATTTTCTCTGTGGGAAAATTTTTAACTAATTTGATATGAGTAGGATTGTGCAAGACTGTTGAATCACAGATCTCTACCTCTGAAACAAATAATGCAATATATGTTAAGGAAAAGAAAAAAGAAGAAGATAGCAGGAGGGGAAGAATAAGCTTTCTATTTTTTCTTGAGTCACTTTGGTAGTTTCATTTTTCTAGGAATTTGTCCATTTGTCTGAGTTTAAAATTTTGTCGTCTTGATAGGTTTTTTTTTTTTAAAGGATATTCTGTCCCACTGTGTCTTATTTATTTATTTATTTATTTATTATTCAGATGTTAACATACAGTGTTATATTAGTTTCAGGTATACAGTATAATTCAACAATTCTATAAATTTCTCAGTGTTCATCAAGATAAGTATATTCTTCATTCCATTTTTTTTACTCATCACCCCACCTCCCTCCTCTCTGGCAACCACCAATTTGTTCTCTGTATTTAAGAGTCTGTTTTTTTGTTTGTCTCTTTTTTTCTTTGTCCATTCCACATATGAATGAAATCATATAGTATTTGTTTTTCTCTGACTTATTTCACTTAGTATTATCTTCTCAGTCCATCTATATTGTTATAAATGGCAATATTCCATTCTTTTTTATGGCTGAGTAATATTTCATTGTATATATATATACTGTGTCATCTTTATCCATTCATCTATCAGGGGACACTTAGGTTGCTTGCATATCTTGGCTATTGTAAATAATGCTGCAATAAACATAGGAGTGCATATACCTTTTCAAGTTATTGGGTTTTTTTTTCTTTCTTTCAGTAAATAGCCAGTACTGGATCATATAGCAATTCTATTTTTAATTTTCTAAGGGACTGCAATACTGTTTTCTACAGTGGCTATACCAGTTTGCATTCCCAGCAACAGAGCATGGGGGTTCGTTTTTCTCCACATCCTCGCCAACACTTGTTTCTTGTGTTTTTTATTTTAGCCAGTTTTGATAGTTCTATGTTTATTTTTTTAACTCTACAGTATCTGCTGTCATGTATTTATTTTTGTTTGGACTATCATTAATTTATGTTTAAGTGCTCACCCCATTTTTTATCAATTTTACTAAAAGTTTGACTATTTTGTTAGTACTTTTAAAGAACCAGCTTTTGGCTTTATTATTATAGTTGTTATATTATTATTATTATTGTTATATTGTTATTATTTTGGTTTTATTATTACAGTTGTTATTATTTTGGCTTAAAAACAGAAATTTATTTTCTCACAGTTCTGGAGGCTAGAAGTGCAAGACCAAGGTGTCAGCATGGTTGGTTTCTTCAAAGACCTTGCTCCTTGGCTTGGTAGATGGCCATCTTTTCCCTATGTCCTCACATGGTCTTCCCTCTGTAGCTGTCTGTGTTTTAATCTCTTATTATGAGGAGATAAGTCATATTGAATTAGAGCCCACTCTAATCTCATTTTACTTTAATTATGTCTTTAAAATCTTGTCTCGTATTTTGACACATATGCAGTCATACTCTGAAGTACTTTGGTTTAAGACTTTAATATTTGAATTTTGGGAGTACCCAGTTCAGCCCACAATTGTGCACATTAGCATATGTGTGTGTGTAAATGTGTACTTATATATATGTGTATATATGTATTGGGTGGGCATGTTTGTATGTGTATGTGAATGTATATGTGAACATGTGCCTGTGTGTGTATGTGTATTGTGTGGGCATATGAGTATATATGTGTGTGTGAGAAGAAACAGCACTTGAAAAAATTATACTCTATTTGGTGATTCTTGAAGTTTAGTTTCCTTGTACTATTGGCCCATGTGTGTATTTATTTGCACTTAGTTGGAATGGAACATAATCATTTTCCTCTGAGCTTTCCCCTACCTAACATTTTATGATTATCCTCCCCTATTGGTGCATAATCTTCATAATTACCACTTCAGTGGCTGCTTAATATTCCATAGAGTGCGTAAGGAATGATTTACTTAACCTTTTTGTTGCTTTTTATAATTGTAGATAAGGCTCAAATAACCACTTTAAATTTTTTCTTTTGATGAATTATTTCATGACAACTTCCTGAAGTGGAATTACTGATCAAAGAAAGAGAACGTTTTACAGCTCTTGACAAAACCATTGCTTTCCAAAGGTTGTAACAAATTTTCTTACTGAAATATATTTGACATATAACATTGTATATATTTAAGATATACAGCATGTTTGATTTGGTAGTTTGTATATTGCAGTATGATTGTCATTATAGCTTTAGTTAGCACCTCTGTCACATCATGTAATTATCAGTTCTTTTTTGTGGTGGGAATAATTAAGATCTGGTCTCTTAGCAGATTTTTCCCCTAAACAACGTCTCTTCCATTCCCCAGCCTCTTAGCCCCTCATAATTATTTTATTCTTTGTTTTTATGAGTTCAATAAGCAATGTCATATGATATTTGTCTTTCTGTGTCTGACTTATCTCAGCATAATGCCCTCAGGGTCCATCCATGTGTTGCAAGTGGCAGGATTTCCTTCTTTCTCATGGGTGACTAATACAGGCACTCACACAACACACACACACACACACACACACACACACACACACACACACACAACATTTTCTTTATCCATCCATCTCTTGATGGATTCAGGTTGTTTCCATATCTTGGCTATTGTGAATAATGCTGCAATAAACATGGGAGTGTGTATATCTCTTCAGTATCCTGTTTTCATTTTCTTTGGTTATATGCCCAGAATTGGAATTGCTGGATCATACAGTAGTTCTATTTTTAATTTTTTCAGAAACCTCCATATCATACCCCATCCAAATCACAACTGTTTCTCCCTTCTCCAGGAGTAACCACTATCTTGACTTTTATAGTTATCACTGTATTTCATTTTTTAGATTTATCACCCAAATGTGCGTCCCTAAACATTACAGTTTTGTCTTGCCCACTGAAAATTTACAAATCTTTTTAAGTCTCTGATAATCAGCATGTTCATCTCTTTCTGTTCCATACATATGCTATTAAAGAACTTAGGTTATTCACCTTGCAGAAGTTCCAGCAGTCTGGGTTTTGCTCATTGCATCCTCATGGTACAATTTCAGCTTGTTTCCCTTATCATGTATATTTCTTGGAAATTGATACCTGGATCAAAAGGCTTGATCAGACTCAGGTTCTGTCCCTTTGGTAAGATTTAATGTGGTGTTCTTTCATCAGGAGTCACAAAATGTCTGGGTTTTGTGTGTGTGTGTGGGGGGGATGCTAGCATCTATTGATGCTTATTGTTTAGATCATTAACTTATTGGGGCTGCAAATTGATGTTCTGATTCTTTTTTCATTTATTAGAATACTTATATAAAGAGCTATTTCTCTTCATTCCTATTTGATTATAAAGTGTTACAGTTTACATAAAAAAGGTTAAATGCCTGATTCTTTCTGTTTATTTACCAGTTTTTTGAAAGTGAGATATGTGAAGGTATCACATTTGGGGAAAAAAACATTTGCATAGTTTCAAATAATCTTCCACAGTAATCTATATTAATTACAAAGGGAAAAATAGTAACTTTATAATGAGGCAGTCTGGCAGACATCATCTTAATTAAATGATCACAGTTAACATCACCAATAATAGGACAAATGGACACCTTGTGTCTCCTGATGTGATGACCAAGAAGACCACAATGTTATTTCTGTGGCATTCCTGACAGAAATTAATAACTTGAATCTAATCATGAGGAAACAGCGGATACACACAGGGAGAGCCGACAAAGTAACTGGCCTGTATGCTTCAAAATACTAAAGTCAAGAAAGATAAAGAAAGGCCGAGTGTTCCAGAATCAAAGAGACTAAAGAGACAAGACAACTAACTGCAGTATGTGGTCCTCGGCCAGAGAAAAAATGTTTTTCTTTTATTTTAAGGGCCATTAATGGCACAATTGGCACATTTTTAATAAGTTCTATAGATTAAATAATACTGTATTACTGTCCTTTTTTTGATCATTGTACTGTGTCTTTGAAAAAGAACATCCTTGTTTTTAGGAGATACTTGAGTATTTAGAGGTCAGTGAACATGTCTGCAGCTTGCTCTCATATTTCAGAGACAATGACATATATCTGTGTATATGATATTTATTAAAAGATAGGCTGAGGTATATTAAAAACTGTAAGGGTTTTTTTGAGCAAGAATCAGTTTGGGACAGGGCCAAAGCGGGGGTGGTTGGGAGTGCTCTACCAATCAGAGCCAGGGGAAAGGCTTCTATAGAGAAGGTAGGAAAGCAAAGAAAAGAAGTTATCTGATTGGCTATATCTTAAAACCTTGTTTGCTCTTTATGATTGGTTGTCCTTAGTGTTCTGATTTTGTAATTTTGGGGCATTTAAAGGCTTAGATTTTTGGTTGCTTAGGTAGGCTACCACAACATTAGAACCACCTCAGTCTAATAGCCTCCCTGTTTAATTAATGTAACATACATATATATATATATATATATAAAGAAAAATGCAAATGCAATATATTGTTAGCACTTGGGAAATCTGGGTGAAAAGTGCACAAGAATTCCTTGCCCTATTTTTGCAACTTTTCTGTAAGTCTGAAACTACTTAAAAATAAAAATTGGTTTCTTATCTTCTGAAGGGGACTTATATTTTTTACAAGTATTATAAGTTTATGAATTTAAACCTATTTAATGATTTTCAATTGATTGCTATTATCACTTTTATTGAAATTCAAAAGGTCTTTGACTGCTGAGTCCTTTTACATGACCCTAGTAGTTTTGATAGTTTCCTTCCTGACAAATACACAAATGTATGGGGCTCATCTCATATATTACCTGCTCCAGACCTGGAATCAGCCATTTTTTCAAGAAGCGTTGGTTTCTTTTTGTGGGAAAGGGTATTTCAGGACTACAGTCTCATTGCTAGAGGTATTTCTAGACCTTTTCAGTATAGTGAACATATATACAGAGATGAGAAACTCATGATTTCATAGTGATATATCTGCTGCAAATTCAGGACTGTCATTACTTCATCAATCTGAACGTCTGCATCTCCTTTCTTCCACACTAATAGTCCTGGTTCTGACACAGGGGATTATAGAATTTGAATATCCTATATTTGCTTATTTGCTTTATCTACATCACAGACACCATAGCCTCAGAATAACAATACCAATATAGTTTTTACCAATATAGTTACTGAAAACAATGACTTTTTTTGCATATGCTCTCTTACTCCTCACCCCTGCTTTTAAATGGTTGTACTAAATCTACACTATCATATGTATAGCCATCATATATCTTCTCTCTTTTAACTTTCATTGAGCTTATTTAATGCTCACCACCAGTCTTTATTTAAGGGCTGTGTAGTCATTTTGTTGTCTGGTGCTTGTTCTCCAGAAGATTCATTCTTCAGGAAGGGTTCATGGGAACAGTATTCTCTAAGGTCTTGTACGTTGATACCAGTTTGTGCCCTTTATACTTGAAAACCAGTTTTGCTGGATATAATCTTCTGTGTTTACATTTTCTTTTCCTGATTATCCTAAATCTGTTATTTCATTTGCTTCTGCCATAAAGCTTTGTATATGTAGTTGGAAAAGGGAAGATTACTTTAATGCTGAGTCATCTAATTATGGATATTTTGGTGTGTCATCTAAACTTGACAGGTGGCAGTTTCTTAAAGATTAGTTGCAAACTGGAATTTTAAAACCATGGCAATCAACCCTTTGTACTTTACTAAGTTAAATTCTATTTGTCTTTGTACTTTGAATAGATCTTTTCCTTATTCAAAGTGGATTTTGAAACATCATGAAATTATCATTTGGAAAATATCGAGATTTGGGACACTGACGGGGCACCTGTGTGGCTCAAATTGGTTGGGCATCACGCTTTCGATTTTGGCTCAGATCCTGTTCTCAGGGTCATGAGATTGAGCCCCACATCAGTTGTGCACTCAGTGTGGAATCTGCTTGAGATTCTCTGGCTCCCTCACCTTTTGCCCACGCTCTCCCCCACCCCGGCTCACTCACTTGCTCGCTCGCATGCATACTCTCTCTCTCTCTCAATAAATAAGTAAATACAATCTTTATTAAAAAAAAAAAAAAAGATTTGGGACATCAACAATTCATGGTAGCCAGTACAAGTTTTCCAAAATTCTAATTTTTACTCAAAAGCTTGATTTTTATCATTGGCACAATTTTCCTTGAAGTGGCAGCCTCACTTCATTTTTTAGAAAATGTCTGTTATGTACTTTAGTCTGAATTGCCATAATTTATGTCAGTAGTTCTTTTAATTTTTTTTATTAACATATAATGTACTATTTGTTTCAGGGGTAGAGGTCTGTGATTCATCAATCTTACACAATTCACAGCACTCACCATAGCACATACCCTCCCGATGTCCATCACCCAGCCACCCCAACCCTCCCACCCCCACCACTCCAGCAATCCTCAGTTTGTTTCCTGAGATTAAGAGTCTCTTACGGTTTGTCGCCCTCTCTGGTTTCGTCTTGTTTCATTTTTCCCTCCCTTCCCCTATGATCCTCTGTCTTGTCTCAAATTCCTCATATCAGTGAGATCATATGATATTTATGTTTCTCTGATTGACGTATTTCACTTAGCGTAATACCCATAGTTCCATCCACATCGTTGCAAATGGAAAGATTTCATTTTTTTGATGGCTGCATAATATTCCCTTGTATCTATATACCACATCTTCTTTATTCATTCATCTGTTGATGGACATCTGTGCTCTTTCCACAGTTTGGCTATTGTAGTATGTCAGTTCTTTCATGTTAAAATGTTTCATTAAAAAAAGTGACTAGTTAAAAAAAAGTGGCTAGTTTAGCTCATAGCTCAATTGGTTTTTCCCTAAGACAACCATGTGAAACTTTTTCTTTTGACTCTTTTCAGTTTATTGCATGAACGAGTTACACTAGTCCAAGTTAAAAGTAGACACCAAATGGTTTCATTACACAGGCTGTGAGATTTTTAAACTTGTGACAAGGGACAGAAGGGAAATTCTATCACTGCAAGGAAATCCTCACTTAAGCTTCAGTGAGCCAAAAGCACTTAAAACCCATGAACCTTCAGCTGGTTGTCCTGTCGGTCCAGGCTCTATGGGGAACTGGCATATGTTCTTGTGCTAGTGACCCTTTAGCTGAATTACTTCTTCATATTTTGAATGCTCAATTACAGGACCATTGCAGGCAAATTTCTTCTTAAACACCTTCTCTAGCTTCTTTTTATTGTAATCATCCTTGATCCCTTGGACAGCAATAAAGGTCTTCCTCCCATTTCTCTGTTGAATTCTTATATGGCTATAATCCTCAGTGCCAGCAGGAAGGAGATCATCACCCTTAATTTGCATCAGCAAAGGGGTAGAAAGAGTGGAGGTTCTTGAGAGTGGACATACAATGTGATTCCTTTTCCTCTGTGGGAGAAGACGGCAGCAGGACAGTGGTGGGATGGAGCGTCATGCAGTGAGGGAGCTCAATGATTGGGACCAAAAACCATTTGAAACCTTTTATGTGTACTTACCATTTTGTCACACAGAAATTAAAAAGATGTTTGTTCAAAAGTCAAGATTCAGTAAAATCAATAATTTGTTTCTGCTATGTCCAGGACATTCTTAAGTGAAACTTTTGGGGGTTTATTATTATTATTATTATTATTGGTTTTAAACACTGAGGGCATGGCATTGAAGGCTAAAATGACTCTTAAGTACAGTTTTGTCCCACTGCTTTTATTTGTGCTAAGGAACCAGCAGTTTTACTCACCATTTCTCTTGCACCATCAGTGGAAGTGTTAATACAGGAAAGGTAAATGACGTCTTTGTATTGAGAATAGTTTTGACCTGTTGAATCCCTAAAGGAGTCTCAGATGATTGTCATGGGTCTCTGGAACATACTTTGAGGACTGCTGGGAGATTCCAAGTGGCACATATCATGTTCTCACATTTACTCGATAATAATCCAACCACACAGCCCCACCTGACTGCTGCAAAAGTAGAGGCAGCTAGCTGCTCTCCAAAATCCATAGAGCCCTATTCTTCCTGGGCACACAGTTAGACATGTATGCCCAGGAAAAGACAAAAACATGAAATTTGGTGAGCAGCTAGCCACTTTTGCCATAGTCTGCCTTTCTGGTAACCAGATCACCATATTGGTAACCCTTATTTCCACAGAGAACACACCTCTTCCCCCAAGAGATAAACCAAATCCCATGCATTCACTGCATCCAGCTCCAAGTCTAGGATCTCTGGCTGATATGCAGTCCTCTCCATCGTATCTCCATGTGGTGCTTCATGATTTTGTTACCTTTCCCCAATTACTTCCCCTCTCCTTATTCGGATCAGGGACAGGGTGATTGCAATAAACAAAATTTGGGCAGGGGAAGATTGTAAGACACACAGTAGTCACTGTTCTATAGCAGTGATGAGATTCTGCTAGGCCAGCTTTAAGGAGGCCCCCTTGTGCCTTCAGTAGGGGAAGTTCCTACTCTGTTTTCTGTGAAGAACTCTCTTCCCACTGGTTTTTGGTAACCCTTAACTCCAACGTCTGGAAGGTTCTTCCTTGCCCATTATCTTTCATAACTAACCTGAAGTGGATGTTAGGGAATTTTCCTGTCTTGGGGTTTCTTCCTATTTCATAGTCATTTCTTACCTGTGCAGTTTTGGAGACCTGAGGATTAGTTTATAAGTGGTATATTTTAGGCCAAAATTTTGGATGAATTCTTTGACAGAATTTAATAACTCACTAGTGTTCTGATTTGCTTGATTCTAGTTAGTTCCCTGTGCCTGTAACCCCACCCACAGTTACTTCCTAGACTGCAGCCTCAGGCCTCCTGTATTTTACATTTGCCTCTATGCTTCTCTTTCTCAGTGGTATCTCTCCAGAGACATCTGCAACAATAATAGGCTTGGAAAGAAAGGGAGCAACTTTAGTCTTTGCTACAGGCCTTAGTTAATCTATTTAACAGAGAATTTCAAGCAATCTCCTTTAGCTCAAGATACTTTTAAGTTTTGGAAATTAGTATTTAGACATAATTGGCTTTTTCAACAGTCTAAGGCCTTCAGTTTCTGTGTTCTCTCCCCTTTTATTTCTGCTTGCAAGCCAACTAGTTTTTCCTGAGTACTTTCTTTGTTGTAATGCCTTGCTAAATACAGCAATGATAAGCCATTAGTCACTAATCTTTTGGCACTTTCTAACCTCTTCTCTAGATTAGATCTACATACCATGTCTGCTCTCCACATTACCACAGGCAATAGTGTCACATAGTTACCAGCTGTGTTTCCTGTGCTGTCGGCCACTAGGCAGATGTCACATATTTTAGATTTTTGTTCTAGAAGCACCCTACTTTAAGGTGTCCCTTTTTTTACTAGTGTAGAGTAGGCTAATGTGGCATATGTATTTAATAATCATCTAATGTCTAAAACACAACAGAAGTTTACTTACTGCTCTCTGCAGTTATTAAAGACCTGTTGGAAGGAAGCTCTACTGTTTGCAACCATGGCTTCCCTCCAGCTAGCCCCCTTCCTGTGGCTAGCTCTTAGTTATGTGGCTACTTGTACCTGCAAGGGAAGCTAGGAAATGAAATTTGAACATTGGCATTGACCCAGCATTGCAGCTTTTGAGTGTACCCTAAGAAAGCTCTTGCAAATGTAAACCAGGTGACATGTATAAAAATGTTCAGGAGTGCCTGGATGGCTCAGTCGGTTGGGTGTCCAACTCTTGATTTTGGCTCAGGTCATGATCTCAGGGTCATGAGATCGAGCCTCAGATCAAGCTCCATGCTCAGCGTGGGGTCTGCTCATCCGTCTCCTTTCCCCTTCTGTCTCTCCTCCTCCCCAGCTCGTGCTCTCTCCCTCTCTCTCAAAGAAATAAAAATCTTTAAAAAAATGTTCATAGCAGCACTATTCATAATAGCAAAAATACTGGAAACAACCAAATATTGACTGGAATATGGAATGTTATTAATGTAGATGATAAACATAATGTGATATAATGTATAATGTGAAGTATAAACATATAATGAAATGTATTAAAATCTCACAAAATGGCATGGATAAGTCTTAGTGTTATGATGCTAGTGGGAAAAAAGCTAGTTTCAAGAGACTATACAGCATGTACTATTTTTTTAAGATTCAAAATCAAAAGCCACATTTTAGTAATGTATACATTGACCCTGAAGGGAACAAAAAACAGAAATCATGAACATACTGGTTGAGACGTAGAGAACGGAAATAAGAGAGGAACACAAAGTAGATGCCATGATACTGGTAATGATCTAGTTTTTAAGTTTCAGTAGTGATTCATACACTCTTACTATTAGGGACTACAAAGTCATATATTCTTTGGTATGTATCGGAATATTCATAATAAAAAGATTTGTGATAAGTTTGAAAGATAAGAAGGTATGCTACATTTTAGTGTTTTCTTGAGTTGTCTCCTGATTAGATTTTTACTCATGTGCCTAACCACCTTGTTACTGCATCTTCCCTTGCCTGTCTTTTAGGGTTAGTTATCTCTAATCTTTATAAATATTTTGTTTCCCACTTCTCATTCAGAACTGTTCCCATTTGTTGTGTTCCAACCTTTTGAATCACCACTTACTAAGTGCACTGTTAACTTCTCAAATTACTTTCATTAAAATTCAGAGTTACTTTTTTCATCCTTTATTGTATTTTGATTCAATCTTAATAATATATTCTACCTGGGGCCAGGTAGCCACCCAGGTGGCTCAGTCATTAAGTGTCTGCCTTTGGCTCAGGTCATGATCCCAGGGTCCTGGGATTGAGCCCCGCATCGGGCTCCCTGCTCAGTGGGAAGCCTGCTTCTCCCTCTCCCACTCCTCCTGCTTGTGTTCCCTCTTTTGCTGTGTCTCTCTCTGTCAAATAAATAAATAAAATCTTAAAAAAATAATATATTCTACCTGGATTTCCTTTCCAGTGTTGACTTTGCAAATCTCCCTTCTCCAGTTCCATGGTGCAATGATCTAACCTTGGAAAATTTCACCTTTTCCATCATTCAGTTGACTTATATTTTAAAAGTCAAATATTTCTTCTAGAAACTCAATTGTGGATTCTTTAAGATCACTAGCATTATGGCAGAAGTAGATTCATCATAGTTTAAGCCTCTTGCATTTGCATGAAGTCACTGATCTTTGATTACACTCTTCTCGTTAAAATGTCTTTTAGGGTGCGGGGAATCAGTGAGATAGGTGATGGGGATTAAATAGTACACTTACCCTGGTGAGCACTGAGTAATGTATGGAATTGTTGACTCGCTATTTTGTACACCTGAAACTGCTTATAACACTGTTAACTATACTGGAATTAAGAACTTAATAAAACTCGTAAAAATTAAAATTAAGGGGTGCCTGGGTGGCTCAGTTGGTTAAGCATCTGCCTTCGGCTCAGGTCATGATCCCAGGGTCCTGGGATCAAGCCCCATATCGGGCTCCCTGCTCAGCGGGGAGCTTGCTTCTCCCTCTCCTTCTGCCACTCCCCCTGCTCGCTCTCTCTCAAAAAATAAATAAATAAATTCTTCAAAAAAATTAAAATTAAAAAAATGTCTTAAATAACTTTAGTCAGAAGCTGACTAACTTCTTTTTGTGATATGTTTTATTTTAGCTACTATTTAGTGTTCAATATTTATGATGAAATCTTTATTTGTAAGGTAGTAATTGAATAATTGGAAATTAACCACAAAAGTATCTGTTCTTTATTAGGAAATGTAATGATTGCAAACTTTAATAACTTAGTTTTTTAAAAAAGATTTTATTTATTTGACACAGAGAAGTGCCTCTTTAATAACTTAGTTTTAACTTCCCTTTAAAATATGGAGGGTCAAGCCTGCATGGCTCAGTCGTTAAATGTCTGCCTTCAACTCAGGTCATGATCCCAGGGTCCTGGGATCGAGCCCCATGTCAGGCTCCTTGCTCAGCAGGAAGCCTGCTTCTTCCTCTCCCACTGCCCCTGCTTGTGTTCCCTCTCTTCTGTCTCTCTCTGTGTCAAATAAATAAATAAAAATATTTTTAAAAAAGAAAAAAAAATATGGAGGGTCGAAACCAAAAAGAGACTAGATTCATGTGAAGCTAGTTTTGCTATTGTGAAGTCATTTTCTTTCTGTAGTCTTTTCTTTATTATATTTTAAATTAAAAAGCTTAACAGCTTTAGTAAGTGACACAATAAAAAAGATGAATAAAGAAAAAGATAAATCTGTTAACATGCCTCAGCTCTCACACACTGAGATAAAAAGTATAAATAGTGTGTATACTTTCAGAAACATTCCTGAAGTGGTTAACTCTTTTAGGGTTTTGTTTTTTTTTTCTCTTTTAGATAACATCACTAAACCAATGCTCTGAAACCTCAAATTTAATTTCCTAAATGAACATAATTGTTTTCTTTTTACTGATCTACCTTAGTATATGAGAATAGGCTTAATGGTCTTTAGAAAAAATTTTGCCTTCTCTATCCACATTTTAAAGACTACTCATTTGCACAAAAAAACGAAGCCCGTATTTTCATCTTTGGAGGCATTATTCTAAGTAGGTAGTTCTTTGAACAATGTAGGGAGGGCCTGGCATCACTTTTTGTTATTTGTTATCCTAGCTGTTCTAAGGATATGAAGGAAGTATATAAATATAGAAATGCCGAAAGTCATATTCTGGGTGTTACTACCACTCTTAACCCATAGCAATTCTTAGCAGAACAACTGACATTCATTTAAAGTTCCCCACACTTTCCTAAAGGCCTTAACGTTCTGCCTCTGTTGATTCAGTCTAAGGTTTACTAATGATTATTATTTTGGGGAAAAAAGGAATGTTTTCTGAGTACATTGTAGCAATTTCATAATCACTTGATACTGAAAACAATCTTTTCAAGTAAAAGAAACAGTTTTAATCAAAAATCTTAGGCTCAAAGGTTGAGTGACTTAATCAAGATTCCACAGTTGTTTAAAAACATGATATTTGGAATTTAAAAGGTCTGTGTGGATCTGAGACTTCAAGGCTTTTAACTTCAAGTCTCATGTTCTTCCTTTATAGCTAAATGTTCTTCACTCAACAAAAATTGTTTCCAGGATGTGTTAGTTTTATAATCTATAAAACAAACAGACTAAAAATCCTCACAAATCTCCATATATCTAACTATAAAAGATAAGGCATGTAATTTTTATTCTTTTTGGTAGAGCACAAAATTCCAGTTCAACAGGTTATTCAACACTATAGGTCATGTGTCTTATCAGAAATCTACTAGCTCATGTACCTAGTTTTCTTTGCTGTAGTAATAGAGGTGAAGGGTAGCTGACATTCTACTCCTAGAGCATTCTGTATACCATGCTGTTAATTGTTATCAAAGCAAAGGAACATCCTGTAACTTTATAATTGAGCTATTATGAAAACACAAGGAGAAACCGTGGTTATAATAGAACAAAAAAGCAAATACATAGTTCAAGAAAGAAAGAATCTTAGTGTACTGATAACTGGCAGTGGTTAGCAAATCAGCTACCAGACTGTCTATAATAACTAGTGGTGGGGATTTTAATGCCACCAGGGAAATAAGATGAGAGGCCTCACATGTACATGGAGAGGAATCAAATGTGTGACCACTACATAATGCAGAGACTCTGGAAAGGTTACCTCCACCCTGTAAGATGGGACTTAAATAAACAAAGAAAAGACCTTGCTTCTGCTTAGGGTTCTGGGGGGAAAAGGTCTTTCTTGGAAAATCTAATTTCTGTATGGATGATTCAAATTCCAAGCATAGAGATTAATGTAAAATTGATGCTGGAAATATGAAACCTTTGGAGAACTTGGCAGAATCAAATGTTAAACAATTTCATAGGGACATTTCACAAACCAAGATGCATGAGCTTTCCACACGTCAATAATCAGATGAAAATGGTCATGATAAAATATTACAAGTTACCTAAGGAAATGATCCACTATAAGGTAGAGTAAATGGATTAAACAGTTATTAGATCAAGCTAAAAATGGAATTAGGAAACTGGAAAATAGAGATGGGAAATTTAATATAATTCAGCAAAGAAATAAAAATATAGAAAAGGCTAAGAGACCCAAAAGGTGGGATTAGATGATTCAACATATGTGTAAAGGAAATTATAGACAAAGAATCTGGAGAAAATGTAGAAGAGGTAATATTTGAAGCAATAGTATTGAAAATATTTCAGAATGGAATAAAGATGTAAATCCTCAAGCTTAAGTAGCACAGTGGGTCCTGAACAGGATCAATAAAGTTTGTACGTAGGCACAATGAAACAGCAGAACTTCAGAGAATAAAATTACCTAAAAGAATTAACAATTAAATTTCCAATAGATCTCTCATCAGGAACAATAGAAGCAAAGAGTAGAAAAAAAATATTTTCTATGTGCCAGTGGAAATGTAAACCTAAAATTCTTTACCTACCTAAATAATCATTCTAGAACGAAAAGCCTTTTTCATAAAATAGTGTAGCCACTGTGGAAAACAGTTTTTAGCAGTTCTTCAAAAAGTTAGAATTTCCACATGACCCAGAAATCCTACTCCTAGATATATACCCAAAAGAATCGAAAATTCAGATACTTGTACACAAATAGTGTCATTGTAATAGCCAAAATGTGGAAACAACCCAAATGTCCATCAATAATGAATAAACAAATTGTGGTATATACATACAGTAGGGTATTATTCGGCCATAAAAAGGAAAGAAGTACTGATACATGCTGCAATGTGGATAAGCTTCAGAAACATTTTTGCTAAGAAATGAAGCCACACCCAAAGGTCACATATTGCATGATTCCACTTATATGAAGTATTCAGAATAGATAAATCCACAGAGACAGAAAGTGGGTCAGTGGTTGCCAGGGGCTAAGAGGAAGTGGGGATTAGAGGATGGCTGCTTAATGGCATGGTGTTTTCTTCTGGGGTAATGAAAATATTTTGAAACTAGCTGGAGGTGGTGGTTGTACAACATTGTGCATGAAGTAAATGTCACTGAATTGTATACTTTAATGGTTTTGTTATGTGAAATTTACCTCAGTTTTTAAAATCACAGGTAAAACGTTCCAACTTTTGGAACTCACCTGTCTGAATGAACTGTTAAAGGATAAAATCTAATAAGTTTGATCTCAGAAGGAATGTGTGAGAAACAAACTGGCAAACCAAATGTAACCATGTGGGTAAATATTGTTTAGTATTGACCTCAGAAAAAGAAAGAAAATATTGATAATATTGATAATAACTAACATGGAAGATTTCATGAACAATTCAAGAATAATTGTTAATGGATTCAGTTGGATGATGGAAAGATGGTGATCAGAGTTAAAGTGATTTAAGTTTTGGGGGGAGATATGTTGATTAACTTCGACTTTAGAAATATTAATGTAAGATAGGCCTTAAGATTAAAAAAAACATTATTATAGAGACTTCTGCTTTTGTTTAGGAAGGACATGAAAGACTTTTATGCTAATCACAATAAAAATTACAGACAAATTTAAAAGTCATACTTTCTATAGGGCAAGCAAAGAGCAGTGGACAAGAGGAGGTCTGAATGAACTGAATTTCTCAGAGAGACAAGCCCTATAAAGGGCTATCCACCACTATACCTGGTGGTGGATGCCTGGTCATGGTACAGATGGGCCTGCTCTAGACACAGGCTAAATCACCCATGCTTTGGAGACTCAAATGCAAGGACAAATAATTTGGTCTAGCAGTTCTTTCTCATTAGTTCCTCTCCACTCCTCCCTGGTCCCACCAAGTTTTGCCAAGAAGACAGGGATGGAGGAAAGGCTTATAAGCAGGGAGCAATTGTCTAGGCCATCATTCTTGCAATGATGGGATTCAGAATACTTGCCAGACTTAAATCCAAAGGCAAACCAGAGCTATCTGAAACTGCTTCTAGATCATAAACTGACAAGATATTTTTAATGTTAGGTATGGCTCAGGAAGTTGGAGATGAGCCAGATACAAGTGAAATTTAATTTTAGCTGTGACCCAGCTCCAGCTCAACTCAAGAAGGATTCTGGATGAGCAGATAGAGGAAACGGCTTGAACTCTGGGAAATAAGCCAAAATGATATGACATGCTTTACTCTTTTAGCTACAATATCTGGAATACAGCCTAAAATTATGAGACATACAAGTAAGCAGAATAATGTGACCCATGAGCAAGAGAAAGCAGTCAATGTAAGCAGACTTTTAGATGACCCAGTTATTGGAATTAGTATATTAGGACTTTAAAACAACTGTTACAAAACATTATAGATTATGATGTGTCTTCTCAGGAAAAGGAAACAAAAGCAAAAAGAAACTTTTGGGACTATACCAAAATAAAAAGCTTTTGCACAGCAAAGGAAACCATAAACAAAATAAAAAGACAACCTACTGAATGGGAGAATATATATGGAGAGGATATATCTGTAAGGGGCTAATATTAAAAATATATAAAGAACTCCTATAACTCAATACTCAGAACCCAAATAATCTGATTTAAAAATGGGCAGAGGACCTGAATAGATATTTTTCCAAAGAAGACATACAGATGGCCAACAAATACATGAAAAAATGCCCAACATCTTTAGTTATCAGGGAAATGCAAATCAAAACCACAGTGAGATACCACCTTACACTTGCAGAATGGCTATTATCAAAAAGACAAGAAATAACAAATGTTGGCAAAGGTGTGGAGAAAAGGGAACCCTCATATACTGTTGCTGTGAATATAAATTAATACAACCACTTTAGAAAACATTATGGAGTTTCCTCAAAATATTAAAAGTAAAAATACCATACAATCTAGTAATTCCACTAATGAGTATTTACCTAAAGAAAATGAAAACACTAATTTGAAAAGATATATGTACCTCTGTGTTTATTGCATCATTATTTACAGTAGGCAAGTTATGGAAACAACCTAAGTGCCCATTGATAAATGAATGGATAAAGGTGTGTAGTTGTGTACACACGTACACACACACCGGAAAGTTACTCAGCCATAAAAAACAATGAGATCTAGATATTTTTGACAACATGGATGGACCTAGAGGGTATTATGCTAAGTGAAATAAGTTGAAGACAAATACCATATAATTTCACTTACATGTGGAATCTATAAAAAAAAACAACAAATGAGCAAACAAAAAATAGAAACAATCATAAGTACAGAGGGGCACCTGAGTGGCACAGTCGGTTAAGTGTCTGGCTTTTGGTTTTGGTTCAGGTTCTGATATCAGCGTCCTGAGATTAAGCCCCATGTTGGGTTCCACACTCCGCACAGAGGTGGGATATTTCAGGAGATGGGGAAATTCTAAAAAGAATCAAATGGGATTTGTAGAACTGAAAAATACAGTACTAAAATTTTTTTTAAAAAATTGGTTAAGCTTTTCAGATTGGACACTGCAAAAGATAGGATCAATGAACTTCAACATAGAAGTTATGGATAATAAACATAGAAGTTTGGATAATAAAAGTTATCCAAAGTGACATACAGAGAGAAAAGAGATAGCAAAAACTTAACACATCATTAGTACCTTGTAATATCAAATGGTCTAACATATGTGTAATTGGAGGTCCAGAGAAAGAATGGGGCATAAAAAAGCTTAAAGAAACAGCCCCACATTTTCCAAATCTGATAACAGTCTACAGATTCAGGAAGTTTAGCAAATGCCAAATGAATAAATACAGTGAAAAATAGCACCTAAGTACACTATGCTTAAATTACTGAAAACCAAAGGTAAAGAGAAATCTTAAGATATATATATGGAATGATAATATGAATTTTCATTGACTTCTTGTAAGAAATAATTCAAGACAAAAGACAATGGAATGACACCTTTAAAGTGTAGAAAGATGTGATGAGCACTGGGTGTTATACTTAACTAATGAATTGCTGAACACTGCATCAAGGACTAATTATGTACTATACAGTGGCTAACTGACCATAGTTTAAAAAAAAATAGAACTACCCTGTGATTCAGCAATCACACTACTGGGTATTTCCCCAAAGAATGAAATAAAAAACCCACTAAAACAAAGGGATACATGCGCTCCTATGTTTGTAGCAGAATTATTTACAATAGCCAAGATGTGGAAGTAGCCCAAGTGTCCACTGATAGATGAGTAGATAAAAAAGAAATGGTATATTTATACAATGGAATATTATTCAGCCATACAAAGAATGAAATCTTGCCATTTGCAATGACATGAATGGAGCTAGAGTATCATGCTAAGCAAAATCAGTCAGAGAAAAACAAATACCATATGATTTCACTCATATGTAGAATGTCAGAAACAAACAAGAAAGAGGAAAAGAGAGAACAAATACAGACTTACCTATAGAGAACAAACTGATGGTTACCAGAGAGGAGGGAGTGGGGGAATGGATTAGAAAGAGAGAGAGGGCGGGGGGGGGGGGGGCAGAGGGAGAGGGAAAGAGAGTCTTAAGCAGACTCTGTGCTGACCGTGGAGCCTGACTTGGGCTTGATCTCAAAACCCTGAGATTATGACCTGAGCTGAAACCTAGAGTTGGATGCTTAACTGCCCAGGCCACCCCACAAAATTACCTTTTAAAAATAAAAGCATTTTCTGGTAAAGAAAAACTGTCAGAATTCATCACTGACATTCCCATACTGTAAGAAATGCTAAAGGAAGTTCTTAAGGCTGAAGGGAGCTGAAAATCATGTACAGGAAAGAATGAAGAACACCATAAATGGTAAGTATGTGGGTAAATATAAAATACCTTTTACCTCTTAAAAATTATTTAAAAGATAATTGTTTTAAGCAAAAATCATAACACTATTTGGTTTATAATATATGTCAAGTAAAATATATGACAACACAAAAGATAAGAGAAGATTAAATGAGAGTATATTATGGTTGTGGCTGTGGAGGTATATTAATTCAAACTAGACTGAAATGTGGATGTATTGTATTCAGAGCAACCACCAAAGACATAAATATCATTTATTTGGTTAAAGAATTCTTAAAAGGAGAGTAAAGGAATAAAGAGCAGTTGGGGAAAATGGAAAACAAATGGCAAGATGGTAGATTCAAGCTATATCCATGATTAAGTGTAAATGAGCTTAACACTCCTATTAAAAGACAAACTGTGTTAAACTGGAGTTTTAAAAATAACAGACACAGTTTGATCGAAAGTAAAAGATGGAAATATTAAAAGCTGTTGTGGCTATGTTAGCATTGACCATGTAGGCCTTAAGGCAAGGTGTGTATTAGACACAAAGAGACATTTCTTGGTGATAAAAGGTCAAGCAAGAGGACAGCAAGAGGAATCTTAAGTTTTGATGAACCTAATAAAATAAGTTGAAAATATATAAAGCAAAACTAAAGGGAAAAATAGACAAATCCATAATTATATGTAGAGCTTTAACATACTCCTGATAGACTTATAGTAACTGATTGAATAATCAGACAAAAAAATTAGAAAGGATATAGGAGATTTGAACTATACTTGACCAACTAGACATATATAGGACACTACATCCAATAACTGTAGAACACACTTTCTTCTAAAATGTACATGAAACACTTATCAAAATGGATTATATGTTGAGCCATAATGTGAATTCAACAAATTTCAAAGAATTGACATTATCTAGAGTATGTTCTCTGACAACAGTGGAACTAAACTAGAAATCAAGAACAACAAAATATTAAGCTACATATTTCTAAATTTGCGGATCAAAGAAGTTATCACAGTGGAAATCAGTATTTCAAACTAAACAGTAAAGTATGGCATATCAAAATTTTTGGGGTAGTGCTTAAGGGAAATGCTTTAAATACATGAATTAGAAAAGAAGGGATGAAAGTCAATGATCAAAAGTTCCATCTCAAGTAACTGGAAAAACAGCAGATTCAAAGAAACTATAATGAAGGAATTGATGAAGATAAGAACATAGATTAATGAAATAGAGAAATCAACAAAGATAATTTTTATTACTAAAATTGATAACTCTCTAGCTTGATTGATCAAGGAAAAGAAAAAGAAGTGATCCCAAAAAAGGGACATTACCAATTTTTAAAAGTAGTTATGGACATAATTATGGAATGCATTTGACAACTGTATGAAATTAGATTAAATGGGAAAATTCCTTGAAAAACACAGCTTTTAAACACCAGAAGAAATTAAAAATCTGGAGTTATCTGTTACTACACTTGCGTTAGCCAAAAGGCCAAGAAGCAATGGAAAATTATCTGTTAAATAGAATTTATTAATAAAATTTTCCTGCAGAGAACAAGCCCAGAAAGCTTTTCTTTGAATTTTTCCAAACATTTAAGGAAGAAATGATACCAATCTTACACAGACTCTTTCAAAGTATAGGAGCAGTTTTATGAGGCCAACGTAACCCTAATACCAAACTGAAGGAGGATGTTATAAGAAAGAATTACAGGTCAATATTTGTCATGAGTGTAGATGTAAAAATCCTGAATAAAACTAGCAAGTCAAATCCAGCAATATATAAAAAGCCTAATAATTATAACCAGTGGGTTTATTTTAGGAATATAGGATTTGTTTGTATATTTGAAAATCATTCCATGTGATTAAGCACAATAATCTGATTCTCCATTTTTGGAAACTAGAGAAAGAGAATCAGTAGAAGTCTAAAGCAAGCAAAAGAAAGGACCTAATAAAAAATGGAGCAGAAATCAATGAAATTGAAAACAATAGAGGAAGTCAATGAAACCAAAATTGGTTCTTTGAAAATATCAAAAAAATTGACAAACCTCTGGCCAGATTAAAAAGAATGAGAGAAGACACAATATCAGAAATGGAAGAGGGATCATCACTGCTGATCTCATGAACATTAAGAGGATAATAAAGGAATATTATGAGCTCCTCTATGTCCACAAATTTGATCACTTAGATGAAATGGACCAATTCTTCGAAAGACAAAAACTACTAACTCTTACACAAGGAGAAATAGATAAACTTAATGGACATGTATCGGTTAAATATATTGAACCAATTATTAATAACCTTCCCAAATAGAAAGCACCAGACCCAGCTGGTTACATTGGTGAATTCTGCAAACATTTAAGAAAGAAATGATAACAATTTTTTTAAAGATTTTATTTATTTGAGAGATAAAGAGCACGAGTAGGTGGAGGAGCAGAGGGAGAGGGACAAGCAGACTCCCTGCTGATTGGGGAGCCCAATGCAGGGATCCCAGGATCCTGAGATCATGACCTGAGCTGAAGTGAGACACTTAACCAACTGAGCCACCTAGGTACCCTGAAATGATACCAATTCTTTATGTCATCCAGAAAATAGAAGCAGAAGACTTCCTAACTCATTCTATGAAGATAGCATTACCCTCATACCCAAACCAGATAAAGACATTATAGAAAGGAAAAACTACAGAATATTATATCTTGTGAACGTAGATACAAAGTCTTCAACAAAATATTAGCAAACCAAATTGAACAATGCATAAAAAGAATTATACACCACAACCAAGTGGGATTTATTTGAGGTATGCAAGAATGCTTCATTCCAGAATTGAGGTAATCCATCACATCAGTTGTTTAAAGAAGAAAAAAATTATACGGTCATCGGTAGCTGCAGAAAAAGCATTTGACAAATACTAATGTCCATCATGACAGGAACTCTCATCAAACCAAGAATAGAGGGGAACTTAACCTGATCAAGAATATCTACAAAAAAACAGGCTGCCTGGCTGGCTTAGTAGAGCATGTGACTCTTGATCTTGAGTTCATGAGTTTAAGCCCCATGTTGGGCATAGAGCTTTACTACCTCACCCCAATGCTCATAGCAGCAATGTCTGCAATAGCCAAACTGTGGAAAGAGCTGAGATGCCCTTCAACACATGAATGGATAAAGAAGATGTGATCCATATATACAATGGACTATTACTCAGCCATCAGAAAGGATGAATACCCAACTTTTACATCAACATGGATGGGACTGGAGGAGATTATGCTAAGTGAAATAAGTCAAGCAAAGTCAGTTATCATATGGTTTCACTTATTTGTGTAACATAAGGAATAGCATGGACGACATTAGGAGAAGAAAGGGAAAAATGAAGTGGGGGAAATGGGAGGGAGAGACGAACCATGAGGGGCAATGGACTCTGAGAAACAAACTGAGGGTTTTAGAGGGGAGGGGGGTGGGGGGATGGGTTAGCCTGGTGATGGGTATTAAGGAGGGCACGTACTGCATGGAGCACTGGGTGTTATACGAAAAAAATGAAGGGCGCCTGGGTGGCTCAGTTGGTTGGGCGACTGCCTTCGGCTCAGGTCATGATCCTGGAGTCCCGGGATCGAGTCCCGCATCGGGCTCCCTGCTCAGCAGGGAGTCTGCTTCTCCCTCTGACCCTCTTCCTTCTCGTGCTTTCTATCTCTCATTCTCTCTCTCAAATAAATAAATAAAATCTTTAAAAAAAAAATGAATTGTGGATAACCACATCGAAAACTAATGTATGGTGACTAACATAACATAATAAAATAAAATTTAAAAAAATATGTCTACAAAAAACTTTCAGCTAACACTGTACTTAATGGTGAGAAACTCAATTTTTTTTCCCCAAGATCAGAAATAAGAAAAGGATGGCCACTTTTACCATTCCTATTTATCATAGGACTGGACCAGAGTCCTAGCTAATGCAATTAAATAAGAAAAGGAAAGAAAAGGTATACATTAGGAAGGAAGAAATAAAATTGGTCTTGTTTGTAAATGAAATGATTGTGTATGGAGAAAAATCCCAAAGAAGTGGCAAAACATTTCTATAACAAGCAATTACAGCAAATTCTTAGGATAAAGGTTAATATGTAAAAGGTCATTGCTTTCCTATATGCCATCAGTGAACAACTAGAAATTGAAGTGAAAATCAATACCATTTACATTAGCATAAAAAATGAAATACTTAGGTATAAATCTACCATAATTTGTATAGAATCTATATGATGAAAACTCCAAAACTCCAGTGAAAACAAATCAAAATCTAAATAAATGGAGAGATGGTATATATTCCTGGATAGGGTGACCCGGTGTTGTTAAAGTGTTCATTCTTCCCAAGTTGATCTGTAGAATCAAACATAATCCCAATCAAAATACCACCAAGTTATTTTGTGGATATCAACAAGCTCATTCTAAAGTTTATATGGAAAGTCAGAAGACTCGGAAAAGCCAGTACAATACTAAAGATCAAAACTGGAGGACTGACACTACTTGACTTAAAGACATTGTAAAGGCTACAATAATCAAGACAGTATGTTGTTGGTGAAATAATAAATAGATCAGTGGAACACAGTAAAGACCCCAAAAATAGAGCCACACAAAGTCAACTGATCTTTGACAAAGGAGCAAAAACAATTTTAAAAAATATTTTATTTATTTATTTATTTATTTGAGAGAGGGAGAACATGCATGAGCAGGGGGAGGGGCAGAGGGAGAGAGAATCTCAAGTAGACCCTGCTGAGTGCAGAGCCTGACGTGGGGCTTGATCCCATGACACTGAGATCATGACCCCAGTCGAAATCAAGAGTCGGATGCTTCACTGAGCCACCCAGGCAACCCAGGAGAAAAAGCAATTTAATGGGAAGCTCTCTTTTTCAACAAATGGTGTTGGAACAGTTGGACATCTATATGCAAAGGCAGAATGTAAACACAGACCTTACATCTTTCACAAAAATCAACTCAAAATGGATTATGGACCTGTATGGCAAATGCAAAACTAAAAACTTCTGGAAGAAGCATAGGAGAAAAAAACGTAGGTGGCCTTGGGTTTGGCAATGAATTTGTAAATACAATACCAAAAATATCCATCAATGAGAAAATTGGTAAGTTGGACTTTATTAAAATTAAAAGCTTAGAAAGAGTGTTAAGAGAATGAAAAGACAAACCACAGACTTGGAGAAAATATTTGTCAAAGTCATATGTGATAAAGGACCGATGTCCAAAATACACAACTCTTAAAATCCAACAAGAAAACAAACCAATTAATAAATGGGCAAAATCGGGGCACCTGGGTGGCTCAATGGGTTAAGCGTCTGCCTTTGGCTCAGGTCATGATCCCAGGGTGCTGGGACCGAGCCTTATGTCAGGCTCTCTCCTCAGCGGGAGCCTGCTTCTTCCTCTACCTGCTGCTCCCGTTGCATGTACTCTCTCTCTCTCTCTGTGAAATAAATAAAATCTTTTTTTTTAAATGGGCAAAATATTTAGACAGATACCTCACCAAAGAAGACATACACATGACAATGAGCATATGAAAAGATGCTTAGTATCATGTTTTTAAGGAATTAAAAACTAAACAATGAGATATCACTACACCTATTTAGAATGGCTTAAATTTAAAAATCTAACAATACTAAATGTTGACAAGATTCAGAACAACAGGGGCTCTCATTCATTGCTGGTGGAGATTCAAAGTGGTACAGGCGCTTTGGAAGGCAGTTTGGCAGTTTCTTACAAAGCTATACATAAGGTTACATGATCTAGCAGTTCTACTCCTAGGTATTTTTCCAACTGAGCAGAAAACATATCCACACAAAAACCTGCATACAAATGTTTATAGCAGAATTATTCATAATCAGGAGCGCCTGGGTGGCTCAGTCATTAAGCATCTGCCTTCGGCTCAGGTCATGATCTCAGGGTCCTGGGATAGAGCCCTGCGTCAGACTCCCTGCTCAGCTGGAGGCCTGCTTCTCCCTTCCCCACTCCCCCTGCTTGTGTTCCCTCTCTTGCTGTCTTTCTCTGTCAAATAAATAAATAAAATCTTAAAAAAATTATTCATAATCACCCAAAACTGAAAGCAAATAAGATGGCTTTAAATAGATGAATGGATAAACTGGTACATCAGTTTCAATATTATACAACAATAAAAAATAGGGATCTATTTTGCCACTAAAAGACAAAGAAAAGCCTTAAATGCATATTGCTAAGTGAAGGATGCTAATCTGAACAGGAACATACTATATGATTCCAATTATGACATTCTGGAAAACGGCAAAACTGTGGAAATGTTAAAAAGACCAGTGGTTAACAGGGCTTCATCTGAAGGAGGGAAGGGATGAACAGGTGAAGCAGGTGGTTTTTAGGCTGGTGAACTATTCTATATAATACTGTAATGGCAAATACATGTCATCATCCATCTGTCAAAACCCATGGAACTAATTGTATAATACAAAGAGTGAACTTTAACCTAAACTGTGGACTTTAGTTAATAATGTATCAGTATTTATCAGTTGTAACAAATGTGCCACACTAATGCAAAATGTTAATAATAGGGGAAACTGTGTCAAGATCGGAGGTAATATATGGGAATTCTGTGTGTTATCTTCTCTTTTAATAAATTCTTAGATGAATGAATGTTAAAGATGTTTAAATCATGCATGGACAAAAACCTTTTACAGGGTATAACAAAGTAACTTTAAAAGTCAAAAAGGTAGGGGAAAAACCCTATAGTAAATATCTAATCAGTGATTAAAAAGTGACAGTTTTTTCTCTGAAATGGCAATGAAAAAAAGCTGTCTTTCCTTAGCATTATTGGCCCTAGAGGAGATCATAGCCACTTCAATAAGGCAAGACAAAGAAAAGTATTGGAAAGGAAGAAAATCAAATGAATTGATTCTGTATGTAGACAGTCATTAGAATTGGGGCACCTAGGTGGCTCAGTAGGTTAAGCCTCTGCCTTAGGCTCAGGTCATGATCCCAGGGTTCTGGGACTGACCCTGTGTCAGGCTCCCTGCTCAGTGGAGAGCCTGCTTCTCACTCACCCTCTGCCCTTCCCTCCCCACCCCCACTCATGCTTGTGTGCATGCTCTCTTTCTCTCTCTCGCTATCTCAAATAAATTAATTAAATCTTTAAAAAATCATTAGAATTTATTAATGAATTTGGAAATGTTGCTGGATACAAGCTAAATATTTGGAAATGTATATGCATATTTGCGCATATATATATATTAACAATTAGAAAATGACATTGAAGGGACACCTGACTAGTTCAGTGGGTGGAACATGTGACTCTTGATCTTGGGGTCATGAGTTCAAGCCCCACTTTGGGCATAGAGCTTAAAAAAAAAAAAACAGAAAATGACATTTTTAAATTCCATTTTAATAGAAACACATCAAATTACCAGTGAGGGGGAATCTAAAGATGAACAGAGTGTCAATGTGGAAAACTACAAAAATTACTATGAGAAAGACATCCGAAATAAATAATGAAATATATCATGTTTCTGGATTGGAAGACTTAATATTGTAAAGATTTCAATTCTCCCCAAAGTTTCTATAACTGCAATGTAATCCCAGTAAAAATTTCATAAAGTTCTTGTGAAAATTGACATGTTGCTTCTAAAATGTAAGTGGAAATTCTAAGAACAAAGAATAGCCAAGGTAATCTTGAAGAACAAAGTTGAAGGACTTAACATTACCAGACCTCAAGACTTACAAAGCTTCATAATTAAAACAGTCTCATTGGCACAAAGGTAGAGAAACAGACCAGGGGAATAGAATACAAAGTCCAGAAGTACATCCACTCCTCTATACCCCTATATATCTTTGTTGATAACCAAGTTGCCTTTGCAGTGCTTTCCTAATGAAGGGTGAAGTTATCACATTTGAGGTAGGAAGCAATTTCCAGGAAAAAAAAAAAAAGATGCTTTGGAAAGGCCAGAACTCAATTTACCATGGCTCTAACTCCTCTAGGTATCTCTGTTTCTATTGTCAGTGTCCCAGGCTATGTCATTCAAGGCATTTATTTTATTCACTGAAACATGATTCAGGAATTTGGCTTAGGCTGCATTTGGCAGTTTGGAGTTCTATCATGCCTATTTAACTTGTGCAAATTCACCTACATTTATGGGGTGATGGGAAGAGGGAAAATAAGGTAAACACTAAAGGCAATCTACTTTCTCATTAAGTAACCATAAAATTTGGTAGGAAGCACGAGAGGAGTAATGTGAACTTTTGTTCCAGCTGTTGATTCTCATGTGTGTCTGGATGTGTGAGCATTTTGCTTCAGTTACTGTGATTCTAGCATTCAAAGATAGGTGTTTTCCATACAGCATGCTCACTAAGCACAATTACTTCATCTGCTCTTCAGTTGAAAAAATAGCATGTAGTCCAGTCCTGAGGGAAAAACAGCTGTGTTAAACTTTCTAAGGCTGTTGTGTGTAGTGGTCATAGGCTTGGGCTCTCAAGCCAGACTACCTGGGTTCAAATCCTAGCTCTGCTCTTACTATCTGTATGACCTGGGCAGGTTACTTAACCTTTCTTTTTTTTTTTTTTTTAGTTTCAGATGTAGTGTTAACAATTCATCAGTTGTGTATGAAACCCAGTGCTCATCACATCATGTGCCCTCCTTAATGCCCATCACCCAGTGACCACCTAACTTTTGTGCTCCATGTCATTCTCCAAAAAACAGATAATAATAGCATCTCGTAACAGTGTCGAAATGATTAAATGACTAACATAAACTGTGGCTAGCACATAGTAAATACATAATCAAAGTTAGCTGTCTTTATTAACATCAGGGCAATTGTTCTTACCAAGAGGTGATAGAATGTGGTCTCCAAGGTGGTACAGTCTTAAGGGATTCTCAAGGGAAACTTAGCTAACTCCTTTTTCACCTAGACTCGTACTTTAGAACCCAACCCCAGCATGAAATATTCTACCATACTCATTTCTCTATCTGGTCCTTGGTCTTTTAGGGAGCTAGTTATTAGTTGTGGCTCATTGTGGAATGGTCATATGGCACAGAACATGAATGTTTGAGGCAGAAAGGCCTGTGGGTGGGGCAAGATGTATTTCCATAGAGGCAGTGTAGGTGTTTGCAGACACCCTGAAATATGTTTAGCATATACTTTAGTGCATATTTTCAGCCACCAGCATTTTCCTATATACAAAGTTCCATTCAATCTTTTAAGGTCAGTGTAGCCCTTATGCTTCTATCCTTTGCTTTTAACTAGAAAATGATTGGAGCCTATACTGTAGAATGGTATCTATAGCACCACTAGCCCTGTGGTGCTGCTTGTGTATGCATTGTTGTAGGGTATTGCTCTGGTGTTTTATGGATCTCCTATCCTTCCCTGAGCCTATGGATTTTCAACTGACCACTGATTGTTATCTCTGGAGAATTTTGAAGAACTTGATAGGTGGCTGTTCACCATCTTACCTTCTCCCCCTTCTACACAGAGATGGAAACTCTCATATTTATCTCCTAGGACTATGAGAATTGAGATCCTGTTGTCCCTGACCTCATCCTCATTCACCTTTCTTCTCGCAGAAAAGCTGCTCTTTGTTTGCAGCTCTTACTGCGCAGCACTGAGACACACGCAGCTATTTGCCAGTCTGCTGTCATCAGCAACTCATGTCCACTGCCTATGTTGGGACCTCACTCAGACCCCTGCCATCCTGACAGCTACTGCTTCCTCTAAGGGCACTACTGATGTCAACTAGGTTTTTGTTTATGGCTCTGCTTTTCTTTTTCCCCATCTTTACCATCTTCTGTGGTTCTTGGCTTTTGCTCAGGAAAAACTGGTCACTGTAGAACTTGCCAGTGAATGGGCTCCATCTTTCTGCCCTGTGAACAAATCAAAGCCAAATGGGTTTTATCACTGAATCTTTCTTGACTGTGTTATTTGAGGCTCAGGCATCTGAGCCTATTTGGTACATCTATTACAAGAAGAGGAGTTTGTACTGTATGTTAGGGACATGAGAATTAGAAGGATTTAGCTCTCCCCAGGCTTAATGTCTAGGAGATTAGAGAATTGGTTTTTGAATAGGACAAGTTATGATCTACTGTCCCATGTCCATGTCATAGAACAAGGGACATAAAAGTTTAATGGGTTCTGTTTTAAGGGGATTTGTATAGTGAGTCTCAAACAGCTTTGGAACATGTGAGCCTTTGATATTTCACAGTAGTGATGCAGAATTATAGTGAGCTTGTGTATTGCAAATTGAGGAATCTTGAAAAAACTTATGATATATCCAGATGGTGCATTAGATTTTATCTTTCAAGTTGTAAATATTCTAAAATGTTAATACCATCTCATTTTTTTGTTTTTCCCCTTTCTTCCTAGAATATTTTCCTTCTTGGATATAGTAACTTTGTGCCGATGTGCACAGATTTCCAAGGTAGAGTATTAACCAGATTTTTATCAATCAATAAATATTGAGTTTTATTAGAATGAGAATGAATTTTAGTTTTAGTTCAAGCAAGCAGTTAACTTTTTTAATTTAATTTTTTAAGAAAACGTGCGTGCGTAAGTGGGGAGAGGGGCAACGGGAGAGGGAGAGGGGTGAGACTCTTAAGCAGGCTCCATACCTAGCGCAGAGCCAACTCGGGGCTCAATCCCAGGATCCCAAGATCATGACCTGAGCCAAGATCAAGAGTTGGATGCTTAGCCAACTGAGCCACCCAAGCGCCCCAAGCAGTTAACTTTAAATGTCGTCTTTTATATTTAATATAACACAGTGTTATCATAATTCCATATTTGATTATCCACTTAATGTATATCAAGAATAAAAGTTTGGAAATACAAAGGTTGAATCAGGACTTCCATTAACAGTCTCACTTAGTGTATCTCTTTCACCCCCATCTCTCCTCTACCTCCCACGCCCTAGGCCTGGAACATCCTAGCCCTGGATGGAAGCAACTGGCAAAGAATAGACCTTTTTAACTTTCAAACAGATGTAGAGGTAAGTTAGCTTTATTTTAGATAAACGACTTTTTTTTTCTTTTAAAGATTTTATGTATTTATTTGACAGAGAGAGATACAGTGAGAGAGGGAACATGAGTAGAGGGCGGTGGGAGAGGGAGAAGCAGGCTCCCTGCTAAGCAGGGAGCCTGACGTGGGGCTCATGACCTGAGCCGAAGGCAGACATTTAACCAACTGAGCCACCCAGGCACCCCTAGATAAGAGACTTTTTAAAAAGATAAGTAAACTGGTCACTCTTTCCTGCCCTTTTCTTTTGCTGCATTTAGATTTAATATTGAGATGTCAAGGTGTAATAAAGAAGAAAAAAAGGTATCTATGTACATCAAGACCAAAATTCTGCTTGTATTTTGCTTTGGCTCTGTATCAGTAGCAAAGTACTTTTCCTCCTTGTTCATGTCTATAACCTTGGTATTACCACTCAGCTTTTTAAAGCCCTATACCTGCATCATTAACACCCAGTTCAGTGCTTTAATCTTAGGAGACTCCTGACAAATATTTATTGATCTGAAAGATCCACTGAGAATTCTAATTCAGCATCAAGAATGGAGAAATGGCAGAAACATGGGTTCAGGAGTGAAGCTGGAGACCTGAGATATCACTGCAGCTCAGTCACTTAAGCTGTATAATCTCTTAGTGCTTCAGTTTTATTATCTATAAAATAAAGAAGCAAAATAATCCTTAAAACCTTTTATAATTCTAGGATTCTCATGTATTTATCTGGAAATATGTGAATATCCCCATGTAAGAGTGGTAAGCCTGACCAAATGAGAAAAGCTTATTTTAAAACAATTTTTAGATTAAATACAATTTATAACCAAAAAGAAGGAAGTAATATTCACTGCACATAATAATTATCTAGACTACTCTTTTAAGGATGTGGAGATTGTGAAGTTTATCTATGCAATGTTGGGAAAACCTTATTCATTTCTAGTTTAGCTAATTCAGTTGTAGTCATGGAGTTGTATTTTAATTCAGTTCCTCATATAGCATTTTCATCAAGTGTTTTTGCCAAAGTTTATGTTTTGTATCTTTTTTAATGGATAAGGAAATAATCATGCTTAACAGTGAGATGAGCCCACACAATTTCCTGTGAGTTACCGAACCTGGTGTTCCCTAGAAGAGCTAACAGTCAGTTGTGGCGGCCCTTCCCCTACTTCTCTAGGTTACCAGATGGAGAGACTCTGATCCCATCCCAGACAGGTGGAGCAGAGCACCTGCAGCAGGTGGGGCCACACACAGGGTTCCGCACTGTGGGTTTCCTTGCATGTTGTGGTGTTCTGAGTTTGGAAGGGTCGGGCACCTCAGAGCTTCACGCCCAGCCTGGAAAGATAAGCTCTCAGTTGCTGTTTTGGACTGTGGTCCCTGGATTAAGAGTTCTTTAATGCCCTTTCCAGACTTAATAGCAGTGATTGTAGCAATGTCCACCCAAACATGCTGACATGTGATTCCTCTTCAAACTGATAATCTCTAGATCTTTGTTCATTGTGTTTACTTAGTGATGTTGAGAAACACATTAAATTCCAAAAATTGTAGTCATTTCTGCTCACCAAAGGAGAGTCATTGTTTTTAAAAATTTTTGCAAATTATTTTTCTTTTTTTGTGGCTCTTATTGTCCCCTCAGTTTTCTTTGATGATTTTTCCAAACTATACAACTTTTTGAAAGGCATATTTAAAACTTTTAGGTTCAGATTTTTAAAAATACTGTTTCAAGTAAATAGCACTACCTTGTGCATTATTTGATTTCAGAATTTTAGCTGATGAATGACTGCAGCTATATAAACACATTGTAGAAATTCTTAAGAGTACTTCCACTAAAGTAAAGACTAGTTTATGGGTCACCAGTTATGTAAAGAATTACATATGAAAATTTTTTTCTTTTTTTTTTTAAGATTTTATTTATTTGAGAGAGAGTGAGAGCAAGAGAGAGAGAGAGAGCACGAGGGGGGTGAAGGGCAGAGGGAGAAGCAGACTCCCTGCAGATTAGGGAGCCCGATATGGGACTCGATCCCAGGACCCCGGGATCATGACCTGAGCCGAGGGCAGATGCTTAACCACCTGAGCCCCCCAGGTGCCCCTACATGTGAAAACTTAAAATAGCTTCCACCATATTAGTATTAGTCTAGTCTAATACTATTTAGTTGCCCTTTTGGGGCTAACAACTCGAATCCAGATTGCATTATGAACCAAGTGTTGGAGCCCCTTGTGTTGTCTAAATAGGACCTATTGGATACTCACCCTGGGAAGCATTCCATGGATAAACTGACCATCTCAAATTATTCCTTTGGGATGAAAATGATAATTTATGGATATGCTGAGAGAGGAGAGAATGTACCAAGGTTCAGGATTAATAGACTAACAGTGTTTACTATGTGCCTGATACTATTTAAGTAACTTACATATATTCATTTAATCTTCTCAAAAACACCATATTGAAGAAACTGAGGCACAAAAAGTTTGAGTAACTTATCCAAGGTCATTCATCTAGTAAGCGGAGACAGTAGGTACCCTGAACACAATGGGTTATGTGACTGTTGTATTTCAGAGAAAAGGTAGAATAAAGCAGCCAGATGACAAGAGTACATTGTGCCTTTCCTTGAGCATCACTCTTTCCTGAATAAGTGTTGTTACCCTGATGTTTAGGCATTCTCCATGCCTTTAAAAGTTGGGCATTTTTGTCAATGTCTTCATGGTTAATAAAGATTTCTCCAGGCCAAAAATAAGAAATAACCAAATAGCATGTTAATCTAAAAGTTACAACTCCAAAGGTCTCTCCATTTAGGCCTTATTTTTCTCTAAAGCCTTTCATTCCAAAATCCACACCTACAACATACTAAGTGGATAATATACAGTCATTGACTTGAATTTTGCATTTGGAAACGATTTGCTCATTTTTTCTCTCAGTTGGAAACAGTGGAACAGAAAATTCTGAATGTAATCTTTTTTAATCTGAGTACAAAAACTTTTACTCCAAAGAAAGGAAGAATAGAAAGCTTATATAAATGTGACTAACTTGAAATGGAGAAAAATATCTTGTGTGCTCTATTTGTAGATGTTGATATGGAGGGGTTTTCACTGTTTTATTCTGTACTTGGACTTCCAAGTCATAATCTTTTTTTCCCCTTTAGTGACAGAGATTTATTAACTTAGGGAATACTCAAGAAAGCATAAATAAAGCTACTACCAATATCAGAGTATAGATTTTCATCTTAAGATGTTAGCCAGGTAACAGTACGTGTGAGCCCTGCTCCTGTGATCCTGTGGTTTGATGTGTCCTAGTGAATTCTTAGTGCTCACAGTTCAGTGTCAAGGGTGCTATTTTATGAAGTGAGGATAATAGCATTTTATTTATTTTATTTATTTTATTTTATTTTTAAAGATTTTATTTATTTATTTGACAGAGAGACAGCGAGAGCAGGAACACAAGCAGGGGAGTGGGAGAGGGAGAAGCAGGCTTCCCTGCTTCGGGCTGAGCAGGGAGCCCGATGCGGGGCTCGATCCCAGGACCCCGGCATCATGACCTGAGCTGAAGGCAGCCGCCTAATGACTGAGCCACCCAGGTGCCCCAAAACTGCCTTATTTACTTTAAAAAGAAAAAGAAAAGGTATAGGGTGATTGAGCCACCCAGGCGCCCCAATAGCATTTTTTTTAAAGACCCAAACGGCCCCCTTTCAGTATTTCCTCCCTTGTGGGGGCAGTGATAGTGCAGCCTTTAGAATCAAATAAATCTCTTAGAACCCTAACTCTACTCCTCACTAAAGTGTAACCGTTGCAATTTAACCATTTAATTTCTTTATTTGCAAAATGAAGGTATGAATCCAGTCTGTTAATAGTCAGGATTCTCCAGAGAAACAATAGGGTATGTATGTATACAAATATATGGATTTATTATAAGGAATTGGGTCATGTGATTATGGAGACTGAGAAGTCCTAAGATCTGCAGTCGGGAAGCTGGAGACCCAGGAGAGCTGATATGTAGTTCAGTCTAACCTGGGAACCAGCAGAGCCCACGGGGTAAATTCCAGTCTGAAAGCTGACAGGGTCCAGACCTAAGACGAGCTGATGTTTTTCAGCCCCAGTCCTAAGGCTGGAAAGGACCAGTGTCTCAGCTCAAGCAGTCAGGCAGGGCGAGTTCCCTCTTACTCAGCCTTTTTCATTCTATTCAGGTCTGCTATTGCTACTTTACTCTCTCCACTGATTCAAATGGTAATCTTATCCAGAAATACCCTCACAGACTCCTACAGAATACTGTTGGGCCAAATGTTTGCACACCCTGTGGCCCAGTCAAGTTGACACATAAGATTAATTATCAAAAGTCACCCCTTGTCAACTTGGCACCCATATGCATCACCTTAAGCCATACTTAATCTCCAAATAAAAACAATGACAAAGTCGTAATTCGACCTAATGTGATACAAGTATCTAGTGCACAACCAAAAACACACTAACTCCTTCCTCAAAAGAAGAGATAAAGTCCTTGAGTGGTGTTCACTTTTCTTGATATCCTGTATCTTAAATACTATGATATAGAATTAACAATACTTAAATACCATGATATGGTGTCAGCACATCTTATTTTACATAAGGGAACAGAAGAGGAAAGAAAACAAATATATTGGCTTTACACACACACATACTCTAACAAAATAAGGAGAGACATTTATGACAATTACAGTTTTCATTTCTGTAATTGGTTGCATGTTGGTAGTTGATACTTTTTAACTACCTTCTACTACCCATTCTGTGTTCCCTTTATCTTCAGTAAGCACCTCAGCTGGTCATGGTTCTTTACCTGGTAGAGTAACCCAAACCGTTATTCCTGAAGTGTATGGGCCATTGGAAGTCGTGCCTGGATTGACTTGTAGTTTTCCATTGACTTAAGTTACAGGGCATGGTAATGTTAAGAGAGATGACCTGAGAGATTTGTATTCCAGACATACTCTTCATTGTCTCCATTGTGGAGTAGTAGACCATGAGGTTGTTGTGAATAGTAAATGAGCCATAATAAGTACAAGAAAGTGTTAAAATCGTGCCTGAAAAAGTGAAAGTGCTTAATCAGTGTTCATTTTTTTCCCTTTAATGAATCTGCCAGTATCTAGCCCAAGTTCCTATTTCAAAGCAAATGTGTTTCAAAAGGGGATTGCTAAGGAGGATGAGAGGGAGCTTTTATGATACATTTTCAAACTTTAGAGTGGTAATGTTGAGCTAAAATAGAATTTCTTTCTTCCTTCCTTCCTTCCTTTCTTTCTTTCTTTCTTTCTTTTCTTTCTTTCTTTCTTTCTTTCTTTCTTTCTTTCTTTCTTTCTTTCTTTCTTTCTTTCTTTCTTTCTTTCTTTCTCTTTCTTTCTCTTTCTTTCTTTCTTTCTTTCTTTCTCTCTCTCTCTCTCTCTCTTTCTTTCTCTCTCTCTCTCTTTCTTTCTTTCTTTCTTTTTTTTCATTCTTTCATTCTTTTTTGGAGCAGTGTCGTTTGAGAGTGCCGCTCAGCAGCCAGCATTCCCACAGCTGACCTCAAAGAACCTTGTAATGGACGAGGTAGCTCTGGGTACAGGAGGCCTACCTCCAGACCTAAAACTTTCAAAATATAGTGCACTAATTTTTTTGAATACTTAATGCTTTAATTGAAAACATTTTTCAATGCTTTCAGCTCCTTTAGGAACAGAGTGGGGTGTTGGACGAATGCTCCAGAATAGCTTTTTTTACACCTGGAAAAATATATTCAGTTTCTAAATTACAGGTTATTATGCTGTTAGATAAGCAGCATGAAAAATGAGATTTTTTTCTGACTTTTTGACTCAAGGGTCGAGTGGTGGAAAATATCTCAAAGCGATGTGGTGGATTCCTGAGAAAGCTCAGCTTGCGAGGCTGCATTGGTGTTGGGGATTCCTCCTTGAAGTAAGTTGAATCCACAGTGACTCACTCTGTCATGGCAGCTTATAGCTGACTTGTCATCAGCAAGAATAAACCAAGCATATTATGTGCTTTTTTTCTGTTAAATTCTTTCTATGGTAATTTGTATAGAGAACTAAAAGAACCATGACTTGGGAGTCAGCACGCCTGGGTCTGGGATATGTCTTTAGGACAAATTATTTCACCTCTCCGAGTGTCCGCTCTCTCTTCTACAAAGAGAAGGCAGCTGTAGTTCCTGCATGAGAATGTCATGGGTATCACATGAAGCAACACGTATGAAGTGCCTGGTGCATAATAATAGTTGACTCCGCTGTTTCCTTCTTCATTTGCTGATCTTCCTAGTTTCATTCTCATAAGAGTGACTGCCTTTTTTGTATATTATACTACTTAACAAAATAATTCTTCCAAAAACTTCCTTAGCACACCTGGGATTTTGCTTACTCATGATGGGATGTAATTATCTAATTGTATCCTATCCAAACAAATGCTTGCCCACCTCTTATTGGATAGCCATTATTTATTGGAAATGTTATCAATCCACTGTTAAGGACATGTGCTTTTCTGGAGACAAGACATAATTAAACTTTTATGTTCTTATCCTTATGGCTTCTACTATTGTTTGAGGTTGGCTAAATTAGAACACACACTACCCTTAGAACCTTGGGATAGACTTTGTCTCTTGCAGACCTAAGCATCACTACCATGTATATCAATTGCAATTTCCAGTAAGAATGTGCAGTACATAGTGATTATAGATAGTGGAGTTTGTAATTGAAACATCTGCTATACCATTGCTTAGAAAATTGATTCATAACATATTTTAAGGATCAAAACACTGCCTATAAATGTTATGGAACAAAGTTTTTTTTTTTTTTTTTAATCAAGAAATTCAGATCATCAGACCAAATTTTCTGGTACTCCAAAAGCTTTGTAAACTGATGGAATAGATTGATTCTATTTTAATACAAAGCTTAAATGTAGGACCAAATAGGTCCTAAGATAATTTATGAAAGAGAACATAAGTTTAATAGTGGTTCCATTAAACTAAAATAAATGAGAAGATGTGGATTGTCAATGAGGAATATCAAAGAAATATATTCTCATTTCACTTAGCATAATACCTCCGGTTCCAACCATGTCAGTGTAAATGGTAGGTATTCATCCTTTCTGGTGGCTGAGTAATATTCCATTGTATATATAAACCACATCTTCTTTATGTTGGCTAATTGAATTTAAAAAAAAAGAAATATATTCTTATTTTGGCAGTTGGAATAAAGCCGTATATACTAGCAAAACTATCCTGAGAGGCTAAGAGTGTTAGTGGTGTACCATACTTTTTATAGTGGAAATCTATATTAATATCTTGTACATTTTTTTTTTTTTAGAGAGAGGACACGCGCATGCAAGAGAGCAGGGGAGGGGTAGAGGGAGAGGGAGGGAGAGGGAATCTTAGGCAGGCTCCACCCTCAGCAGTGCAGAGCCCGATGCGGGGCCCAATCTCACAACCCTGAGATCATGACCTAAGCAGAAGGCAGATGCTTAACCAACTGAGCCACCCAGCCGCCCCATTATCTTATACATTTTTGGTGTGTGAGACCAGATTACTGTGAGAAATAATATAAGCATAATTCCAGAATACAACTCAGAAAGAATTTTGTTATGTCTCCAGTTTTTTATCATAATCACCTGAAGCCAGCCTTGGCCTCTACTGTGCCCTACGTGTGTATTGTTGTTTTAGATGGAGGGAGGCTATTCATTTGCAAATGTTTATTGAGCCCTACTCCACCAGGCACTGATCTAGGGACTGGAGATACAGCAGTAATCAAAATAGATTCAAATTCCAATACTAATGGATCTTACATGTATATTCTCTGTAACTCCTGCTGCATCATTATATATGAAGTCCTATGGATTTTTAACAGTTTTATTGAGATATAATTGAGATACAGTAAACTGTATGTATTAAAAGTATACAATTTGATAATTTTTGAAATATGTATTATACCCATAAAACCAACACTATAATCAAGATAATGAACATACACATGTAAAAGTTTCCTCATGTACCTTTATAATCCCTCCCTTCCTCCTTCCCTGTCTCTGCCCCATTGCTAAGCAACCACTGATCTAGGTTAGTTTAAATTTTTAACAATTTTTATGTAATTATACAACATGTACTCCTTTTTTCCTGGCATCTTTCACTCAACATAATTGTTTTGAGATCCATCCATGTTGTTGTGTGTATCAATAGTTCATTCTTTTTTATTGCTGAATAGTAGTCCATTGTATGGATATACTACAGTTTATTTATTTCTCATTTGGATTCTTTCCAGTTTGCAGCCATTATATATAAAGCTGCTATGAACATTTGTGTACAAGGTTTTGTGTGTCATATGTTTTCATTTCTCTTGAGTAAATACCTAGGAGTGGAATGGCTAGATCATTTGGTAGGTGCATGTTTAACTTTTTAAAAACTTTCAAACTCTTTCCCCAAAGGATTATACCATTTTATATTCCCACTAGAAGTGTATGGTACTTCCAGCTCCTTCACATCCTTGTCAACACTTGGTAGGTTTTATTTAAAATATTTTATTTATTTACTTGACAGAGAGAGAGAGAGAAAGCAAGAGAGGGGACACAAGCAGGGGGAGTGGGAGAGGGAGAAGCAGGCTTCCCGCTGAGCAGAGAGCCCAACATGGGGCTCAATCCCAGGACCCTGGGATCATGACCTGAGCCAAAGGCAGACGCTTAACGACTGAGCCACCCAGGTGCCCCAATTTTAGCTTTTCTAATAGATGTATGTAGTAGCATCTCATTTAGGTTTTAATTTGTATTTCTAATGACTAATGCCATTGAGCATCTTTTTATTTACTTTTGCTATCCACATATTTTCTTTGCTGAAATATCTGTTCAAATATGGGAGTTTTGCCCTTTTTTAAAAATTAGATTGTTTTTTGTCTTACCTTTGAATTTTGAGAGTTATATTCTGCATACAAGTCCTTGATGAGATTTGTGTTTTGTAAATGTTTTCTCCCAGTCTGTGGCTTATCCTTTTATTCTCTTAACTGTCTTTTGCAGAGTTTTTCATTTTAATGAAATTCAACTTAACAGTTTTTTTGAATAAATCATGCTTTTGGTGAATCATACTTTTGGTGATATACGAGATCTTAGCCTAACCCAAGGTCATAAAGATTTTCTCCTGAAGTACTGATTTAGTAGCATTTCACAAATTCTAATTCTCTGTTTACATTTTCATTCCATTAAAAATGTATTCTATTTCCCTTTTGATTTCTTCCTTGACCCATGGGTTATTTAGAAGCATGTTATTTAGTTTCTAAATATTTGGGCATTTTCCAGGGTTTTTTTGTTGTTGTTGTTGATTACTAATTTAATTCCATTGTGATCAGTGAATATACTTTATATGACTTGAATCCTTTTAATTTTATTAAAACTTGTTTTGTAGCCCAGAATATGGTCTGTCATGGTAAATGTTCATGTGCACTTGAAAAGAATATGTACTCTACTGTTCTTGTGTGGAGTATTATATAAATATCAATTAGATCAAGTTGAATTAAGACTGTTGATCAAGTCTTTTATATCTTTACTGATTTTCTGACTTGTTTGATCAAATATTGACAGAATTATATTGAAATCTCTGCCTGTAATTTCAGATTTGCTTCTCCTCAGGTTATTTCTTCATGTATTTTGAAGTTCTGTTATTAGATATATAAACCTGTAGGGTTGCTGCACCTTTATGATGAATTGGCCAGTTTTTCATTATCACATGGCCTTCTTTTATCTCTGATAATATTCTTTGCTGTGAGGTCTACTTTGATATTATATAGACACGCCAGCTTTCTTTTTTTGGCTTATGATTTTCGATTCTTTTCGTTTTCAACAATTTGTGTCTTTATATTTAAAGTTGTTTTCTTGTAGGAAATATATGGTTGGATGTTGCTTTTTTGATCCATTATTACAATTTCTGCTTTTTGATTTTTGTATTTAGATCATTTACATTTAGTTTGAGAATTGATCTGTTATGGTTAGTTTTAAATTTACTCTCTTGCTGTTTTCTATTTGTCCCATACATATTTTCTTTCCCTTTCCTCTTTTTCTGCCTTCATTTGTATTGAGAATTGTTTTATGATTCCATTTTATATCCTTTTTTGGATTAGAGCTATAAGTTATTATTTTGTAATTTTAATGGTTGCCTTAGAGTTTTTGTAATGTAATGTATATCTTTAACATGTTATAGTCTACCTTCAAATTGTATTACAGATCACTTCCATTTTTCCTCACTCAGCCTTTATGCTATTATTGTTACACATTTTAATTCTACATATAGTACAAACTACTCCACACTAGATTGTTAGTATTTTTTAATAGTCAATTACTTTTTAGGAGATTTAAATAACTAAAAAAGTGAATATATGTACCCAAGTGGTTACTGTTTCCAGCATTCTTCATTCCTTTGTGTAGTGTCACTCTTTTTTCTACCTATAGAATGGTCCTTAACATTTCTTGTACTGCAAATCTGATTAATTCTTCCAGTTCTTCTGTGTCTGCAAAAAAAAAAAAAAGTTATTCCTTCATTTTTGAAAAAATATTTTGCTCAGTATAGAATTTTGTTGACAGTTTTTTCTGTATTTTAAAGATGCTTCTCCTCTGTTTTCTTGCTTTTTTTTGTTACCAATGAGAAATCTGTCATCCTTATTTTTCTTTCTCTGTACATAATGTGTCTTTTTGTCTGGCTGCTTTTAAGATTTTTCTATCATTATTGGTTTTGACCAGTTTGGTTATGATATGCCTTGATGTATTTTCATATTTCTCGTGCTTGGAATTCTTTGAGTTTTTTGGATTTGTAGGTTTATAGTTTTCATAAACTTTGGAACAATTTTGGCCATTACTTCTTCAGATATTCTACCCCACCCCCACCCCTGCCCAATCTCCTATCCCTTGGGGACTCTCAGTCACGTGTATATTAGATTGCTTGAAGCTGTCCCACAGCTCATTTATGCTCTGCTCTTCTTTTTTTTTTCCCCTTCCTTATTTTCTTTCCATGTTTCATTTTGGATAGTTTCTGTTGCCATGCCTTCAAGTTCACCAATCTTTTCTTCCAAAATGTCTAATCTGTTAGTCCCATCCAGAAAATTTTTATCTTAGCCATTTTCCAAAAGTTTAATTTGGGTCTTTAAAAATAACTCTAATGTCTCTACATAACACATTTACTAAACAAAACATGTTTAATCTTTATGTAGCTCCATAGAACTATATTCTACAGAACACAGTTACAATAACTTTTAACGTCTTAGTCTACTATTTCTAATATTTGCATCAGTTTTGGGTCAGCTTTGATTGATTTTTCTCCTCATTATGGATATATTTTCCTCTTTGAATACATACCAATTTTTTGTTCAATGCCAAACATTGTGAATTTTATTTTGGGTGCAGAATATTTTTGTATTCCTATAAATATTCTTGAGTTTTATTCTGGACACAGTTATTTGGACATAGTTCCTTTCAAATCTTTTTCTTTTTTTAATTTGTTAAGTAGGACCAAAGCCATGTTTAGTTGAGCACTAATTGTACACCTGAAGCAAGATACTTCTCAGTGCTCTACCCAGTGCCCCACAAATTAAGACATTTTTCACTATTGGCTTATGGGAATGGGCACTCTCCTGGCTCTAGGTGAGCTCTGGCTATTGTTCCTTTTAATGCTTTTTGATGATTTTTTCCCTGGCTTTGGGTAGTTTCCCTATATGCATGCTCTGATTAGTACTCTATTGAATTCTTGAGGGAAACCCTCTGAAGTTCTCTGTGCCCCTGTACTCTTCTCTGATAACTCTAATGACCTTGGTCAGATTTTGGCTCCATATCTTCAACTCAGGGATTCCACCAGCCTCCAGGTCAGTTCCATAACACCATACCAGGGTAGAAGGAGCAGATAAGAGTGACATGGTTTGAGGCCAGGTTTTGGAGACATTTGGTTACTCTATGGAAGAATCAGGACTCAACACTATAAATACGTCGAAGCTGTATTTCAGGAAAATGTAGGTGACCCAAGCCAGTCCTTGCTGAATATGTAAAGGAATAAGTGGTGAGTAAGGGATGTTTAATTTTCCACTTTTGGCCTTTCTGTCAACCACAAATCATTGAGGAAGTTGCCCTTCATAACTCAGTATCCTCACCACTAAGTGAATGGTTCTTCATACTGATCAACTACTGACCCTATTGATGGCCAAAGATAGTTTCTTCAGAAAGGCTCTTGAATAACCAAATGACCGCATGGCACAATACAAGAAAGATTCAGTCCCCTTGCTTCCAGCTGATTTTCCTATAGAGAGGAAGGAACAAGGAGCCAGGCCTCCATTCTCAGGTATTCACCAAGGTGTGGGTTGAAGGAGAATTATGATGGATACGTCATCACTCTTAGGCTTTGCTTCTCCAAGTATAGTTCCCAGAGTAGCAGCAGTGGCATCACTTGGGAATTTCTTAGAAAGGCAGACCATCAAGCAGTTTGTCAAGCTATGCCATTAGAATCTGCTCTGTGACAAGAACCCCAGCTGTTTCATGTGCATATTAAAGTTTGAGGAGCACCAGTACCTATAGTCAACAATAATATATTGTACACTTAAAATTTGTTGAGAGTAAGTCTCATGTTAGGTGTTCTTTCCACAGTAAAATAAAATGTAAAAGTTTGAGGAGCACTGTTTTAAATGTGAACAGTGACACGTGCCCTCTAGTGGCTGACCATGGAGTTTTAAAATGTTTTCTCTTTTTAGGACCTTTGCACAGAACTGCCGAAACATTGAACATTTAAACCTCAATGGGTGCACCAAAATCACTGACAGGTAAGGGATGAGAATGAGTTTGGTGACTAATTGACCATGGGGAGAGTGAGGGGAGAGAAACATGGTTGAAAATATCTTTAGTGTGTCTGCTCTTTTCCAGCACGTGTTATAGCCTTAGCAGATTCTGTTCCAAGCTGAAACATCTGGATCTGACCTCCTGTGTGTCCATTACAAACAGCTCCTTAAAGGGGATCAGGTGAGAGTACCTGTTGTCAGAAGAAACACCTAAACCTATGGGCATCCTGGTGTGTCTAAAACCTTTCTAATGATCCCATTGGAACAAGAAATTGGTGCCTCAGGTCACAGAGGTTTTCTCTCCCCTTAATTGTTTGTGATTTACTAAACTCAGACTTGGTAATGAACTATCTGTAGGATGGATTGCACATGTGTGGTCTTGTTTCTTGCTCTCTCAGTGAGGGCTGCCGAAACCTGGAGTACCTGAACCTCTCTTGGTGTGACCAGATCACAAAGGATGGCATTGAGGCACTGGTGCGAGGCTGTCGCGGCCTGAAAGCCCTGCTCCTGAGGGGCTGCACACAGGTACTGAGGGGGCTGCTTGAGGTGTGTTTCTCTAACATGAGGTGTGGGCACTTCATTAGAGAACTTGCTGTTGCATTTTTCTTAGCTCACCATTCCCTCACCTGGTTCCATCCCTCTCATTTTCTCTGTCCACTCAGTTAGAAGATGAAGCTCTGAAACACATTCAGAATTACTGCCATGAGCTTGTGAGCCTCAACTTACAGTCCTGCTCAGTAAGTAACGTGTTTTCCTGGGAGCACCCTCCTGTCCCACATTCCCTGAGTCTCCTGTGGGCCCCATTTTGAAGCCCCCAGGCAGGAGGGATGGTCGCCACACCCTTTTTTCTCATTCTGCGTCCTCATACAATCTGTCGGTTTGCCACAAGATGAAAGGATAACAGTCTAAACAAAGTGGCCAATACAAAGCCACTCACATTTCCTCCTAAAAATAATATAGATTGACATCTTGGTTTATTTTAAGATATCAGGAATGCTGTGAACTAATCACTGACCTGAACAAATTCATGTAAGGTCTCAGTGTCTTTTTTTTTTTTTTTTTTAACTTATGAACTGGGGATAATGACACTGCTCACATCTCAGTGATAAAATGAAATGATAGATGTTAAAATGCTTTGAAAAATAAAGGATGCATGCAAGAGCAAGGTGTAATTTTCATCGTGGCATTAGCATGTGAAAAACTATTATTCTGTCCTCACTGCCATTGTCAGTATTGATCTTTAAAGAGAATGCTTGCTAGATCCTCCTGGGTTTCTCAAGGGGAACATAAATTTTGAGAAATGTAAGAGAAATCCTTGCAGTTGGTATTCAGTGAATGAGTCATATGTCTTTAGAATCCTTGATGGTGGGAGTTAGAACAGAAACTGTCTTCTGGACAGTTTCTGTCTTTCCGGAATTTCTTCTGACTTATGGGTACTGCTCAATATTAGGATCTTGCAGTGTGTGTAGGAGAGCACTGGCAGATGACTTCAAGTAGAATATAAATGTGCAAGCCAAGGGCGCCCGGGTGGCTCAGTTGGTTGAGCGTCCGACTCTTGGTTTTGGCTCAGGTCCTGATGTCATGGGTTGTGATCTCATGGGTTGTGGGATTGGGCCCCCTCCAGGTCTGCTTGAAGCTTCTTTCCCTCTCCCTCGTGGCACACACACACACTCTCTCTCTCTTTCTGTCTCTCTTTCTCTCTCTGTCCGTCTTTAAAATGGATAAATCTTTAAAAAAAAATGCAAGTCATTTATCAATAATTTAATGATTTATTTCATTTGCTATTTTCTAAAACATTTGAGGAAATATTATAAATATATACATATATGGGGTGGCTGGATGGCTCAGTCGGTTAAGTGTCTGCCCAGAGTCCTGGGATTGAGTCCCGCATCGTGCTCCCTGCTCAGCAGGGAGTCTGCTTCTCCCTCTCCTTCTGCCTACCACTCTGCCTACTTGTGTGTGTGCGCTCTGTCAAATAAATAAAATCTTTAAAAATAAATAAATATATACATATATGATTTATCTGGTAGATATTTAAAGCATTAATCTGTAAAAATTCAACCAAAAATTATCATGTCACTTAACCAGGCAAGTCTTATGAGCTCTTTATTTAATCTGATGTTTAACACAAGTTTATGAATTTTTCCTGAAAAAAAATAAAATCAAATGAACTCTGGGGAAGGGGATGAAATTTTTGAATTTCACTCTTTGGCGGGGGGCACCTGGGTGGCTCAGTCAGTTGAGCATCTGACTCTTGATTTCGGCTCAGGTCATGATCTCTGCGTCCTGGGATCGAGCCCTGTGTCAGGATCTGTGCTCAGCAGGGAGTCTGTTTGAGGATTCTCTCCCTCTATGTCTTCTGTGCACTTCCCCCTGCTTGCACACACGCTCTCTAAATAAATAAATAAATAAATCTTTTTAAAAAATTTCATTCTCTGTTAGTAATGCTAGAATATTTTAAAGCTGTGCAGAGATAACAAATACATGTCAACCCTGTACTTCATCTTGTTTTATTTAAATTATTAGGATAAAATGCTAGTATTTGGCAACCCAACTAACTGACCAGCAGTAGATCCCATTTTTCTGCGGCTCTCATTTCAGTATTGTTGGTGCCTTCTGACGTTCCTTCCTGTTCTGGCTTTCCCCAGCGCATTACAGATGAAGGCGTGGTGCAGATATGCAGGGGCTGCCATCGGCTACAGGCCCTGTGCCTTTCTGGCTGCAGCAACCTCACAGACGCCTCTCTCACAGCCCTGGCTTTGAACTGCCCGAGACTTCAGTGAGTGCACCATGCTTCTGCTTTGTAGCTCAGAGCTTGGCTGGACTGACCAGGAGGGCTTCCTGCAGGAAGGGAAAGGCTTGTCAGCAGGCGGATACATAGTGATGGACCCGTGGTGGTGGTTGTGTTATTGTTGGCTTTTGTCACATGGGTTGGGGTGGAACAGTACATAATCCAGTTTATTTAGGGATGTACAGGGGTTACTGAACTGTCCACCACCCCCAGGTGGAACCTGAACTGTAATTTCTTGGTGGACTTGACACGTGTGTCCACCTGATTTGCCTCATCCTGTTATAGCTTTGACATCAGAGTGATCTGATAGTGTCAGAATGACAGCCTCACATCCAAATGTCACCAGATTCTCCCCTACACCAGTTGCTAAATGGACAGAAGGTGGGGAGGGAATTGCAATCACCTTATTTATCACCTTCCCTAGGAGAAGGAAGTTTTGTTTTAACAAGTAAAGATTGATTTTCTCCAATAATATTGTGAATATTAAAACTTTAATTATGGCAACAAAATACTAATCATAGTTAACATCAGTTGAACTCATTTATGTTCCAGGCTCTGTGTTGGGCAATTTTATAAGCATTATCTCATTTAATCCTCACCACAACTCTATGAGATATGCACTGTCATTCTCACTTGTTTTGCAGAGGAGGAACTGGGAGTCAAAGAAAATCACATACTCTATACTGGGTCATATGATGAGTAGGAAGTATAAAACTAGAGTTTGAACTTGAGACTTTGTTCAGAACCAGCAATCTTACCCCCTGCACAAGAGGCAGAAAAAAGATACTTATTTTACTTCTCAGTAAAACTTATCTGTTTCTCATGCTTACACCAGTTTCACATCTTTTACAGATTGTCTATTGCTGTTCTGTGCCCATTTTTCTTACTGTTGCATTAAGGATGATTCTAGATAATTTTTTTAAAATTTTATTTTATTTTATTATGTTATGGCTTACACCAGTTCCACATCTTTACGGATTGTCAATTGCTGTCCTTTGTCCATTTTTCTTACTGTTGAATTAAGGATGAGTCTAGATAATTTTTTTAAAAACTTTTATTTTATTTTATTATGTTATGTTAGTCACCATACAAAACACCATTAGTTTTTGAAAACAAAACAAAACAAAAAAATACATCATTAGTTTTTGATGTGATCCACGATCCATTGTTTTCGTATAACACCCAGTGCTCCATGCAGTACGTGCCCTGCTTAATACCCATCACCAGGCTAACCCCTCCCCCCACGCCCCTCCCCTCTAGAACCCTCAGTTTGTTTCTCAGAGTCCATAGTCTCTCATGGTTCATCTCCCCCTCCATTCCCCCCCCTCATTTTTCCCTTCCTTCTCCTAATGTCCTCCATGCTCTTCCTTATGTTCCACAAATAAGTGAAACCATATGATAATTGTCTTTCTCTGCTTGATTTATTTCACTTAGCATAATCTCCTCCAGTCCCATCCATGTTGATGTAAAAGTTGGGTATTCATCCTTTCTGATGGCTGAGTAATATTCCATTGTATATATGGACCACATCTTCTTTATCCATTCATCTGTTGAAGGGCATCTCTGCTCCTTCCACAGTTTGGCGGACATTGCTGCTATGAACATTGGGGTTCATATGGCCCTTCTTTTCACTACATCTGTGTCTTTGGGGTAAATACCCAGTAGTGCAATCCAAAGTCATAGGATTCTAGATAATTTTGATATTTCTGAAGAGCAGAGGAATGTGGGTGATCAAAACTGGTCAGAAAGGTGGTCAAAATTACTGCTACAAGGAGTATTTAACTTTAAAATGTTATTTATTCCTCTGTCCCTATTAAGCATGGGCATTGAGAATTAACTCACGTTTTTCATTGGCTGCAAATTTTTTAAAAGTTCCTTTAGGGTAACTGGGAATTTCATTAAATGCAGTATATATCAAGATAATTTTGTTGAGTAAAAGTTCATTTTAATTGTGTTTAAAAGTCAACAAATACTGGAATAATATTTAAAAACAACAGGAGCAACAATGTCCTGGAATTGTGGGAAGATTCCTGGGTTCGCCCCCTGAGTTTGGGCTGGAACTGTTGGACTTAGGGCAGGCCACACTTCTCCCTAAGCCTCCTTTCCCTCATCTATCCGGTGGGACAGCATTTGCATTTACAGTCCTCAGGACTGTTCCAGAAGCAGAGGTGTGTCCGAAGGCAGAATAAACTCAATAGTGTGAATCGTAAGTGTGTGTTTCTGTTGTTAACCAGTCACTACGTTTTCCTCCCACACACTCTCTATCCCAGGATTTTGGAGGCTGCGCGGTGTTCCCATTTGACTGATGCAGGCTTTACACTTTTAGCTCGGGTAAGCCAGAGGTTTCAAAAAATAGAACCAAACTATAATTCACCTCCCTCATTTCAAAATAACTTTCTGTGGTTTTGGAGTGTGCAAAAATGTGTGTATCTTCAGAAAGAACAGGTACCAAGTTGGATAGCATCCTCAGTACATTTTCCCATTTTCCCCAGAATGCTAAAGTGGTCCTGTAGGGGGTTCTGGAGCAGGTCTAGACCTCACTCTCATTTGGTCGGGTGGGGCCACAGCAAGAGGAATGGCCTCCCTGGCAGGACATGCCCTTTCTCGTACAAACACTGACTCAGTCTCTCAGTGGCCTCCCCTAACTGAGCTGTGCTCTCCCTCTGCTCCTTCTTCCACATCACCCTGCAGACACTGACCATCACGGGGGTCCCTCTGGCCTGCAGCTGGGAACCCATGACCTTCTGGGGATGGTGATACACTCTTCCTCCTACCCCAGCCCTGACCTGTCCAAACTGTGCCTGAACACCCCACCCCCATGCCTTCCTGAGCCTATTCTATGGCTAAAATTTATAGGATGATATCCATAGTCACTGGGAAGGTGGAGGCCACTAATCTTTCCAGGTGAGAGAAGGAAATGTAGCTCCGGGCAGCCACATTCCCATTTCCAAAAGGAATGTGATTCAAAAAACACCTGCTCAGAAGTGCTGGCTCACTGGGTCACTTTAGGAATAGGACACACTCCTTACTGGAAGAGAACAAGGATACTGGGCCAGTACTCAGAGGGATAGGGCAAGCCACCAGTGTTGCCCTCACCACTGACCACATGGTTGGGGGGGGGGGGTCTTATGGACTTTTCCAGAATTGCCATGACCTGGAGAAGATGGATCTTGAAGAATGCATCCTGGTAAGTAGACTCCTGACAAGCCCTGCAGGGCCGCCCCTCAGTCCTGAGAGACAACCAGGCATAGCCAGAGACCCTAGCTGGCTGTTGTCTGGACCCCCCTCACCCCAGCATGTCAGGAATTGGGAACCCAATAAGGACCATGGCAGTGGGATGCATGAACTTTGGGCTCTACTCAGCCATCAGAGCTACAGCTGAGAAGTTCAGGGTAGCTCCATCTTTTGCCAAACATTAAAAAAAAAAAAAAAAAAAAAAAAAGTCTTTCACAGAACTGAAGGGAGAAATAAGTTTGCATGTCCAGTGATGAGGTGACTACAGAGGAGAATCCTGGGGGACCCTCCTTACCTACTCCTTTTTCCCCTGTCCCTGGGCCCCCTTGGGGCACCAGAGGAGAGACCAAAGAACAGCTTTGTGTCTGCCAGATTTGAGGTTGTTGGTGAAGAGAGGGGCTCCCAGCCTGAGTGTGCTTGAGATGAGTTTTTAATTCTGTTTTACACCTTTTGATTCTCATGTTCAGGAGAAACCAAAATTAGGTATTAAGTTCTGGTGTGGAAGCCACATTGACACAGCTTGTTTCTCTCCAGATCACCGACAGCACACTCATCCAGCTCTCCGTCCACTGTCCTAAACTGCAAGCCCTGGTGAGTCTGAGTTTTTCATGACATTCTTCACCTCTTAGGTATGAAAGAACTCTTCCACCACAGCAAGAATCTGTCTGGTTTTCCTTTCTGTAAAGGTGTCATCATTCTTGGTTTCAAAGATCTATTAGTTGGGCTAACCTGGGAGGCAGGTTATCTAAACGTTACTGCTTTCATTTTAGGATGTGAACCTATAATAGAGACCCATGTCCTTCTTACTCCGTTCATGTTCAGGGAGAGTGAAACTTAGCATGTTACAGTGATAAAATCTAGACAAAAGATTGAGGCCATCCTTGTGTCCTGTTTCACCATACCTGCTCATATCTATCTGTGGGGGGAGATCCTGGGGCGCCTGGGTGGCTCAGTCGGTTAAGCATCAGCCTTCAGCTCAGGTCATGATCCCAGGGTCCTGGGCTCGAGCTTCGTGTCAGGCTCCCTGCTCAGCGGGTAGTCTGCTCCCACTGCCCCTCCCCCTGCTCACGCACGCGTGCACGCTCTTTCTCTTTCTCTCACGTGCTCTCTCTAGTAAATAAATAAAATCTTAAAATATATATATATATATATATATAAAGATCCTAAATGAGCAGTGAGAAGTCTCATTGACACTCTTAGCCATGCAGACCTCTTATGCACATTTCACATGTAGCTATTAGACTGCAAGCCTGGAGCAAGGATGGAATCCCCATCCACTGGGCAAGCCCATGTAAACTGTGCTACTGTGCCCACTAACTAGATACATTGTCTCATTCTGTCCCATCCACAGCCCTGTGATGTAGGCACTCCATACATCCCTATTTATTAGTAAAGACACTGAGGCTCAGAGCAGTTAAGAAGCTTGCCCAAAGTCACACAACTGTCCAGAGGCCCCAGATTTCTTGGCCTCTGTGGGGTCTGGTCTTTCTACTGTCCTGAGACCCACAACAGATTTTTCTTAAGCCAGCTTTTTCTATTGTCTTTGAAAGTTGCTCTCTCTTTGGGGGTCAGCATTTTATATAACTTCATTAAAACTCCATTTGGCCTTGAGAGACAGTCCCCACCAATTTTCCTAATTTTCATATTTCATCTGGATACTGTCTACGTCATGCACAAGTATAGGTGGGCCTTGGACAGCTCTGGGACTTTTTTTGTTAAGAGTTTGGGGTCAGATTTCAGAGATTAGTCAGGAACCAACCTGTATCCAAACTCTCTGACTAGGGGCGCCTGGGTGGCTCAGTCAGTTGAGTATTGGACTCTGTTTCAGCTCAGGTCATGGTCTCATGGGTTGTGGGATTGAGCCCCGAGGTGGCCTCAGCACTCAGCCGGGCTCTGCCTGGGGATTCTCTCCCTCTGCCCCTCACCCCCACTAGCATGCTCTCTCTCTCTCAAAAACCAACCAAACAAAAAAAACTAAAAAAAAAAAAACCCCCCAAATCATAAATCTTTAAAAAAGAAAGAAAAACTTGTTTAAAAAAAAATAATATAAATCTTCAAACTCTCTGACTAAATTGTTTCCCTCTACATATAGCAGATAATTTTGTAGCACTGTCTTCACTCCCAAATTAGTTCAGATCCAGTTTTATAATTGACAGAACCTGTCACTCAGATGTACTTTCTCCCTTTATCCTCTCCACCCTTTATGTCCCTTGGCCCCCAGCCTCTCAGAGATGGGAATTTAGGAGTCCTGTGCCTTATTTTTCACTTTAACCCCTCCTTTCTGCTGCTCGAGGGCTCTCTCTGCCCTATGCTAGCCTAGACTCGGATTCCAGCCCTTCATCAGCAATCTACAAGAAATCTTGGATCTGGAGGGAGGGGCCCAAGGAGGGGCTGCACGGAGCCAGCAAGGCTTCCCGCTAGCTCTCTACCTCCTGTCCTCGCTGCTGCCTCCTCAGGAGTCAGGGTCCGCTGGCAACTTGCCAGGGAACGTCTAACAATATAGGGTGTTCTCCCCAGCAGGGAGACTGGTGACTGAAAATCTTCCCCATCTTGTTCCCTGTACTTACACAAGCTACTCCTAGAAACATGACTTAGCATGAAAGATAAGCTATAATAAAGCCAAAATGCCAAGATAAGAGCCCAAAATAAAAACCAAAAAGGATTATTAGCAGAAAAGCAGGGAAATAATGGCAGTTAGAATCTAAACTTGGCTTTGGGGACATCTAATAGCCAAGACAGAAAAAGGAAATGAGCTGGAGTCCATCTGTTCCACATTCATCTCATTCACTCTGCTATCACCTCCAGACCATCACATGCCGGGCACTCTTCTAAGCCCTGAGGAATAGACAGTTCATTCGGAGAGAAACCTTTGTCCTCACTCTGCAATTCCAGAGAAGCGGTCTGGATCCTTGGGTCAGGGGTACTGTGTAGTCCGGGAGCACTGGCTGCTCTGATGATGGACAGTAAGTAATAGCGGTGCCTTTGTCAGCCCTCAGGTCAAGCTGAGGGCAGGCTAGGGAGCAGGTTTTGTCAGACAGCGCAGATACGCAGCGGCCTGCAGTCACCTCGACATAATGGCAGCTCTGAGAGGAGGTAGGAATGGCAGGCTGCGAGTGTGTGCCGGATCTCTTTTCTGCCCAGGAGCTGCCCAGTCCCCACCATAAGGCAGCTCACCTTATTGATGGAGGCTTAGACAGTGCTGTCTGTGACAGAGCTGGGAACAGGCTGCTCTAGGCTCCAAGGGAGGGACTCCTACCCCAGCCTGCAGAGATCAGAGGAGGCAATTATTGTTGGGAGAAAAACTGTGTAGACTCAAAATTTTGAAGCATGGCTTTTATGTTTTACTAAGGATGTGCAAGCAGAAAGAAATGAGGGAAGTGACCACCAATCCAAAGCCCAACACTGCAGTGTCCCAGGTGAGGCAAATGTGCACACACACCACCCCTTCTGGGAGTCACTCTCGCAGGCAAACAAAAGGCAGAAGGCTATTTGAAAAGGAAAACTGATCGTATTTATTTGAAAATAAGTCAGATATTTGCAAACAAGGGGAATTCCAGATTCAAAAGAACACAGGGTAGGACCTGGAAGGATCTGTAGAGTCATGAAATTTGTTCAGAGGAGGTTAAGGATCCTTTCTGGTATGTCAGTTTTTTACTTGTAGGATGTATCTTCAGCAGGTTCTTTTGATTTTGAAACTTGCTTTGTTTCCTGGTTTTCTTTTCAATACCAGAACCAGTTTTGGGGGGCTTTTAAAAATCTTATTATGCAACTCATTTGTCCTAGAAGCTATCCAAGAAGAATTTTAGCAGTTATTATGTTAAAGAATAAGGAACATAGCCCAAAAAGGAAATCCCCAGTACTGTCTTCATTGCTAGAGAGTTTTATCTTTCATCATGATTTATCAAAACTCAGTGACATTGTGTAGGAAGCCCAGGTCATCAGGTGTCTCGTCAGTCACGGTCCTTTCAGAATGACAAGTATATAAGTTACCTAACTGGTGGAAAGCTGCTCTTGATGATATGAGACAATCTTATTATCAAACCACTACTCAACTGGGACACAAGAGGAAAAATAGGGACTCAAGACTTGATAAAATTTAGATGAATATTTCATCCATTTTAAAATGAAACATTGAACAACTTGGAAAATAACGTGAAATAGAATGTATGTTGTTCATGTCTCAGTGTCACACCCCATGGTCTGACCAGCATCTCCTGTCTTTCCCAGTCACTCGGTCACTGAACTGCAACCAAAATTGAACCTAAATGGGTCCCTTTGAACCCACCATCTTTTCATTGTCAATCCCCATTTGATGTCCCTTCCCCCTCCCCACTCAGCCTAAATTGTGTGGTCAGTTATTAACTCACTTCCTTGATCCTCAAGATTCTCCTTCTTCACTTAGCTCGGCTATCATTCTGTTGAACTCTTAGCTGCTGAGCCAGTCTTGAAGCAGAAGCAAGAGTAAAGTAGAGAAGAGCTTACTGGCATTCTGTATGGAATGTGTATGAAGGAAACAGCACATATTCTTAGATTGACAGAAGCCATGGCTGGGTTTCAGAGTGAGGGAGGAGAGGAAATGAGGCTGAATGGGAAGGAAGACCAGAGCCTCACAGCCAGCCCCTACTAAGGAGGGTAGACCTGTTCCTGTTCCTATCAGCTGTCTCTGTGAGCCTAACCTGACTGACAGTGAGAAGCTGAGATGAGGGCTCACAGTCTGAAGGGCCAGTGTTTTGTGGCACACCTGAAAGAGCAGCCTGGCCCATGTTTTGCTCCCAAATTGGAGACCCTGGTTTATTCATTTCTTCTAACTGTCTCAGCTGAGAATACAGAGATTCACTGGATGCATTAGACCATTCCTAAAACTTTATAAGCAGAACAACTCCATGCATACATGGGGGCCCACAAATCCTGTGCCAGTTGCTGGGTCTAAACCCCATATCCAGTTCACAGTAGCCTCCCATGATGAAGACTTTAAATTTATCCTCACTACCATCTTGTCCTCTGATTTGGGTGCATACAAATTTATGATTGTTATATCTTCCTGAAGAATTGACATTTTTATCATTATTAAATGTTCTTCTTTATCACTGATAAAACTTTGTCTTGAAGTCTATCTGATATTAATATGTTTTTTATGCTTATTTTTTGCATGACATATCATTTTCTTTCAACTTATCTATGTTTTCATATATAAAGTCTGTCTTGCTTTTATCCAGTCTGATAAGCTCTCTTTTAATCAAAATGTTTAGTCATTTATGTTTAATGTAATATTGATACAGTTGGGTGTTTTCTCCCTTTTGTTTTCTATTCTCTGCTCCTCCTTTCCCACCTTCTTTTTGGCTTAACTAAATACTCGTTTTAACAGCATTTTAATTTGTCTGTTGGCGTTTTTAGTCATATCTCTATGCCTTGATTTTTTTTAGTGCTTGCACTAATAGCCAAGGACGCTTTCCTCAGTGGGAATTTAGGGGTAGACTAGGATTGGAATTTAGACTATCAATTCCCAGAAGACAGAGACAGGATCATCCCTCTTTCCTTTACCAACGGCACCTTGCACAAAGCTTAGCCAGGAGAAGCCACTTCCAGTGCCCTTTGGGAACAAAGTGGGATCTAAACAAGGCAGCCCAAATCTGAGAGTCAGACACAGAAACTGTTGTGTGAGTAATGAGGGTGATCCCTACAACTGTGGTGCTCAGGTCCCGAGGATTGCAGCCCTTTTCAGGAGACTGCCAGCAGCTCCCTGGCCATGCTAGAACCCCACCATGAGAAGCTGCTGGAGGAAGGAGCAGGTGAGGGGTTCCTGCAGTCAGGAATCCTAAACTCCCCCAAGTTCCCCTTACCCATAGTATCAAGCAGCCTTGTCAAGGCAGCCTGGCCAGCTCCTTCAGTTTCACACGACCAGACTCAGGGAAGAAAGGAGGAGGGAAAGAGTTCTTGATGTTGGAACAGATCTCAGGGGAAGATTCTGGGCCGTGGAGAAGAGGAGAATGTCTGGATTCCTCAGGTTATGGCCTACCCTAATTTTAACAGATAAGTGGCTTGAATTTTTTAATTTCTTTTTAATATTTCAGTTCAAATTCCATTAAGTCCCTGGCTTTTGGTGGGGAGCACTGCCCAGGATGTGGGACACACACACTCACACAAACACACTTCTGAATCCTAGGAGACCCCTAGCAGCCTAGTAGAAATGGAAGAAAGGGAGTGAGAAAAAACAAGTCTGAGTACTATCATGTCAGCCTTCTATCTCTACTGTAAGTGAACTTCCTTAGCTTTAAAAATAGCAGTAATAAGTCCTTCCTTATCAATAATCACTCTAAAGGTAAATGGATTAAATTCCGCAATCAGAAGACATAGAAGGGCTAAATGGATTAAAAAAACCATGACCCAGCTATATGACTAGACCTAAGACGATCTACCTTTACACTTTTAGAGCTAGAAAGAAACAAACCAAGCCCAAAGTTAGCAGAAAGAAGAAAATAACAAAAATTAAAGCAGATAAAAACTTAAAAATAGAAAATAGAAAAAAATTAAATGAAACAGTTCTTTTAAAAAAATAAAATTGACGAACTTTTGGAATAACTATGGAAAAAAGAGAGAAGACAAATAAAATCAGAAACAAAAGAGACATTACAACTTATGACATGAATGAAATGAATCAAAGGAGATAACTATGAACAGTTATATACCAACACACTGAATAACCTAGGACAAATGAATGAATTCTTAGAAACATATAACCTACTAAAACTAAATCATGGAGAAATAGGACTCCTAATCAGACCCATAACCAGTATGGAGATTAAAACAGTCATCAAAAACCCCCTAACAAAGAAAATCCAGGACCAGACGCCTTCACTGGTGAATTCCACCAAACATTTAAAGAGGAATTAATGCCAGTCCTTCTCAAATTTTCCCAAAAAAACCGAAGAGGTAAGAACACTTCCAAACTCACTGTATAGGCCAGCATTACTTTGGTACCAAAACCAGACAAAGACACCACTAGAAAAGAAAATGACAGCCCAATATCCTTGATGAATATAGATGGGTACATCCTCAAAAAAAACTAGCAAACTGAATCCAACAGCACATCAAGAGAATAAAAGGTAAAATCACAAGATCATCTCAATAGATGCATAAAAAGCATTTGATAAAATTCTGCCCCTTTTCATTATAAAAACTTTCAACAAACCAGGAAAAGAAGTAAGATCCAGAATGAGGCAATGGTACCTACTTGTACCATTTGTATTTAACATAGTACTAGAAGTCCTAGCCAGAGAGGTTAAATAAGAAAAAGAGATAAAAGACATCATCCACGTTGGAAAGAGAGAAGTAAAATTATCCCTGTTTGCAAACAACTTGGTTATTATGTGTAGAAAACCCCAAAGAGTCCATTTTAAAAACTTAAAGAACTAGTAAATAAATTCAGTAAAGTTGCAGGATACAAAATCAACATACAAGATTTGGTTGCATTTTTGTACATTAACAATGGACTATTCAAAGAGGGAATTAGGAAAAATTCAATTTATAAAATATCAAAAAATAAAATATGGGGCGCCTGGGCTGCTCAGTCAGTTAAGTGTTTGCCTTCCACTCGGGTCATGACCCCAGGGTCCTGGGATCAAGCCCCACGTCGGACTCTCTGCTCAGCGGGGAGCCTGCTTCTCCCTCTCTCTCTGCCTGCCACTCCCCCTGCTTGTGCTTGCACACTCGTGTGCGCTCTCTCTCTGTCAAATAAAAAATCTTAAAAATCTTAATAAACTTAAGGAGGTGAAAGACTTATATACTGAAAACTACAAAACATTGATGAAAGAAATGAAATAAATGGAAAGACATCCCATGTTCCTGGATTGGAGGAGTTAATATTATTAAAATGTCCATACTACCCAATCTACTACCCAATCTATAGAGTCAGTGCAGTACCTATCAAAATTTCAAAAATATTTTTTACAGAAGTAGAATGATGCTACAATTCATATGGAGCCACAGAAGATCCTGAATAGCCAGTCCTGAGAAGGAACAAAGCTGGAGGCATCACACTTCTTAATTTCAAGTTATATTTTGAAGGAGTTGTAATCACAGAGGTATGGTACTGGTATAAAGACCAAAATGTAGACCAGTGGAACAGAATAGAGAGCCCGGAAATGAATCCATGTGTATAGGGTCAACTGGTTTTCAAGAATTTAAATCAGCACCTTGAAGGAAGATTAGCACTCTCATTTTCACTGTAGCACTATTCACAACAGCTAAGATATGGAAACAACCTAAATGTCCATCCTCAGATGAATGGATACATAAAATGTGGTATATACATAGAATGGAATACCATTCAACCTCAAAAAAGAGGGAAATTCTGCAATATGTGACAACATGGCTGGACCTTTAGGACATTATGCTAGGTGAAATAAACCAGACACAGAAAGACAAGTACTGCATGATTCCATTTATATGTAGTATCTAAAATAGTCAAATTTATAAAATCAAAGACTGTGAAATGGTAGTTACCAGGGTGTGTGGGGGTTGGAGAAGGGGGAGTTATCAACAGGCATGAAGTTTTAGTTGAGTAAGATGAATAAGGTGTAATGATCTTCTGTACAACATTGTACCTATAGTCAACAATAATATACACTTAAAATGTGTTAGAAGGATAGAGCTTATTTTAGCACAAGTAAAATCTAAAAAGAAAAGACATTACTATGTAACAGTTATATGAGGGTATCTTCAGTAGTCAAATTCGTAGAAGCAAAGTAGAATGGTGGTTGCCAGAGGCAGGAGGAGGGGAGATGGGGAGTGTTTTTTAGTGGGTATAGAGTTTCAGTTTTGCAAAATGAAAAAGTTCTGAAGATCCATTGCACAATAATGTAAGATACATAACACCTTTGAACTGTGCACTTTAAAATGGTAAAGATGGTAAAATTTTTTTAAGATTTTATTTATTTGACAGAGACACAGCAAGAGAGGGAACACAAGCAGGGGGAGTGGGAGAAGGAGAAGCAGGCTTCCTGCTGAGCAGGGAGCCCGATGCAGGGCTCAGTCCCAGGACCCTGGGATCATGACCTGAGCCGAAGGCAGACGCTTAACAACTGAGCCACACAGGCGGCCCAAAGATGGTAAATTTTAAGTTATGTGGTTTTTACCACAATTAGAAATTTTAAAGAAAGAAAGAATGGAAAAAAATGAAAAAAGGGATCTTAGGACATAGGAAGAAAGAACAATGGAAAGAACAAGGAAAAGTGTATAAATAAAACATTTTTCCCCTGAGTTTTCTAAATTTTATTTGACAGAACAAAAATTATAACATTGTCTCATATGGTTCTCAGTGTATATAGAGGAAGTAATTAAGACAGCATATATAGGGGCACCTGGCTGGCTCAGTCAGTGGAGCATGCAACTCTTGATCTCAGGGTTGTGAGTTCAAGCCCCACGGTGGGCATAGAGTTCACACACACACACACACACACACACAGACAACATATTATAAATGAGGGAAGGGTGAGAGGACTTTTTAAAAGGAAGGTAAAGTTTTCATATTTAACTCAAACTGGTAAAATATTGATGCCAGTAGGTGGTGATAAGTTATGGTTGCATAATATAATACCTAGAGCAACCGCTAAGAAGTCTACAAAAGAAACAAACACAATAGATAAATCAAAATGGAAACATAAATCAAAATGGAAATCTACAAAATGTTTCAGAGCCTCATGGGACGGCAGAGAAATGAAAATCTGAAAGAATAGGGAAGAAGGATCAGATTTAAGCCCAAGTATATCATTAAATATAAATGGTCTTAATTAATATACCAATTAAAAGGCAAAGATGGCCAGAATGGATAAAATAACATGATCCCAGTATAAGCTGTAAGAAACTCATTTCGAATGTCACTCTATAGGTTGGCTAAAGTAAAAGAAAAGGAAAGATATACAAAAGAAACTTTATGTTTTTAAAGATTTTATTTATTAGAGAGAATGTGCAAGAGAGCACAAACAGTGGGGAGGGGCAGAGGGAGAGGGAGAAGCAGACTTCCTGCTGAGCAGGAAGCCTGACGTGGGGCTTGATTCCAGGACCCCAGGATCATGACCCAAGCCAAAGGCAGATGCTTAGCCGACTGAGCTACCCAGGTGTCCCCAAGGAAACTTTATAAACAAAAGAAAGCAGGATGGTTATATTATTATTAGATACAGGAAACTTCAAAGCAAGGAAAATTACCAGGGAGAGAGAAGGACATGACATAGTGATAAAAGAGTCAATCCACCAAGATGATGGGGCACCTGGGTGGCTCAGTCAGTTAAGCATCTGCCTTTGGCTCAGGCCATGACCTCAGGGTCCTGGGATTGAGCCCTGAGTCAGGCTCCCTGCTCAGCGGGGAGTCTGCTTCTCCCTCTTCCTTTGCCCCTCCCCCCTGCTTATGCTCTTACTCTCTCTCAAATAAATAAAATCTTAAAAAAAAAAATGACAATGCGATTTTTAATGTATGTACACCAAACAGCAGAGATGCAAATTATGTGAAGCAAAAACTGATAGAAACAGAAGATCCACAGTTATAGTTGGACACATCAGTATTCTTCTCTCAACAATTGATAGAACAACCAGACAGAAAATCAGCAAGGATATAGAACTTAACACCACTATGGGAATGCAAACTGTTGCAGCCACTCTGGAAAACAGCACCCCAAGGAAAATTTTTTAAGAGTTAAACTAAATGAAAATTAGAACATATCAAAATGTGTTGGATGCAGTAAAGCAGTGCTAAAAGGGAGATTTATGGCATTAAATGATTACATTGAAAATAAAGTCTTGGTGTGTCTTTTTGGTTCAGTCAGTAAAGCACGTGACTCTTGATTCAGGGTTGTAAGTTCAAGCTTATACTAGCACCCACATTAGGTATAGAGATTACTTAAAGTAAATAAAATAAATAAACTTTAAAACAAATAAGGAAAGTCTCAATAATCTTAAACTCCCACCCAGATGAAACCAGAAAAAGAAGAGCAAAATGAATCCAAAACAAGGAAAAGAAAGAATATACTAAATATAATAGTAGAGATCAATGAAAGTAAAAACTGAAAAATAATGGAAAAAAATCAGCAAAAGAAAAAGCTGGTTTTTTGAAACAGACCTCTAGCAAGACTGACGAAGAGATGACACGTTACCAATAACGGGAATGAAACAGGGGTGCTATGGTCTGAATGGTTGTGTCCCCCAAAATTCATATGTGGAATCCTACCCCCCAACAGGGATGGTCTTAGGATCTTGGGAAGGTGATGAGGTTCAGAACTTCCTCATGAATGGGTTAAATGCTCTTATAGAAGAGGCTCCAGGTGGACCCCTCCCTGCATCCACCCCTGGTGGAGTGTACAGCGAGGAAGCATTGGCTGCAAACCAGCCACCACATCAGGTCTGCCTGCAGCATGGTCTGGGACTTCCAGCCTCCAGACTGGGAGGGAGAAATTCTGTGGTGTATAAGCCAGCCTGTCTAGCATTTTGTTAAAGCAGCACAAGCAGACTGAGACCTGCACCATCACCACAGGCCCTGAAGACATTAAAGGGTGATAAGGGAATACTAGGAACACCTCCACATAAATCCATTTGACCACTTCCAGTACGTTTAAAAGCACAAACCAAAACAGCTCATTCATTATAAAACATCATTTGAATAGCCTTGTTAGTACTAAAGTAATTGAATTTATAATTTTTAAACTGCCAAAAAAGAAATCTCCAGGTCCAGATGGTGATACTGAAGAATCCTATCAAAACACTGAAGCCAATCCTACACAATTTCTTCCAGAAAATAGGTGACAGAATACTTCACAACTCATTTTGAGGCCAGTAATACCTGATGTAAAAACCAGGCAATAATAGTACAAAGAGATAAAACTACAGACTAGTATCCCTCATAGAAGTGAATGCCCTTAAAACATTAGCAGATAGAATTCAGCAATATATAAAAATAATTATACACCCTGACCAAACAGGGTTTATTCCAGGGACGCAAGTCCAGTTAAATATTTGAAAATGGATCAGTGTAGGGACGCCTGGGTGGCTCAGTCGGTTAAGCGTCTGCCTTCGGCTCAGGTCATGATCCCAGGGTCCTGGGATCCAGCCCCATGTCCAGCTACTTGCTCAGCAGGGAGCCTGCTCCCCCTGCTTGTGCTCTCTCTCCATCTCTCTCTCTCTCTCTGACAAATAAAATCTTAAAAAAAAAAAAATGGATCAGTGTAATCCACCATGTTTAACAGGCTACAGAAGAAAATGATCATACCAATTAATGCAAAAAAAAAGCATTTGATGAAATTCAAAAGAAAAAATTAAAGGTTTTTTTCAAGTGGCAGGAGTACAAGAGAAAAATGGCACTCATTTAAAACCCCCAGTTACTCTGTTTCCCCACCTGCCCCCTCAGGGATAATCTCTGTGGCCAATGTCTGTTCCTTCTAGAGAAATTGTATGTGAGGTTGAGAGATTTTCTTCCCTCACTCTTCCTCCTCCCAGCAAAAGATACCTGCTGTTTTGCATTTAAAAGCAGTAGTACTCCCTGCTGTGCATATTTGTCCCTAACACCCTTGGCTACTTCTGCCTTCTCAGGAATGCTAGTATAAGTGTTCACTTCCAGAACGTGGCACTCCTAATTAGCCTGCGGATAGATTAATGCCTAGCAGTGGCAAACTTGTTTTTCTGGAATATCCCTTCCTCCTAACACACCTGCCATAAACAGATGAGGAAGTAAAAATAGTCTTAAATCTGTAGGTTACCAGGGGTGGGCGAGATAATGCAGGGCAGGGGGAGAGGCTTATTAAAGCTAGCCTGAGCTTCTTATAATGGGCAAGTCTCAACTTCTTTGAGCCTTAATTTCCTCATCTGTAAAATGGCGATCCGCAGGGAGGCTCTGAAGCATAAATGAGATAATGTATAAACAATGAGTGGCCTAAAGCAGATGGCTTTGACTGTTGGCTGTTTATTAGCATAAACTAAAAGGCCCCTCTGCTCTGTGAACCATGGTGGCAGATTTTCCTGTAAACTCAGGGAACATGTCAAGAGCCCCTCTGATTATCCTTAAATTGAACCAGTTTTTAAATTATATAAAGCCCTTGCCTATGCCAGTATAGAAGTTTGTCAGTTAATATGAGAGCATCTATCTCCTTGGTCCCAGATGCAACTGTTAACTTTTTGATTCCTCAGTCCCCTTTTTTAAAACAACGAAGTTGGTACTCTGACACCATCTCCATCATCTCCATCTTCCTCTAATCTGCATGGTATTATATGTGTGTATATTCATGTATGTGTATATGTAAGTAATATATATACACGTACACACTTTGTTTCTGGTTGCACTTTATTGTAAATAAATTATATTTTTTAAATTTTTAAAATAAATTTTCAAATTGTTTTTTTAGAGATTTATTTATTTATTTAGAGAGAGGGAGGGAGGGGCAAATGGAGAGGGAGAGAGAGTCTCAGGCAGACTCCACACTGAGCAGAGAGCCTGACACGGGCTGGATCTCATCACCCTGAGATCACGACCTGAGCTGAAACCAGCAGTTGGACACCCAGCCGACTGTGCCACCCAGGCACCCCTCAAATTCTTTTTTTTTTTTTTTAAGATTTTATTGATTGATTGATTTAAACCTCCTGAAAAGCTTTCTGGCTTTATCCATAAATCAATTCCAAAGCTAAAGACAAATGAACAGCAGTAATTGATTACATAAATACTATTTCATGTAGAATCATATGGTGTGATTGGATTCACGAGAAAGGAAATATTTCCCATTTTGCTCAAAGAGAGCTCAAAGAGGAATCATTCAAGCATCAAGGTCTGACAGAATTTCTCTTTTTCCTTCTAGGTTCCCTTCCCTCTAATTTGTAGTCAGCTGACTATTTCTTGTATCCACTATCAGTCTTTCTTGATTTTTTTTTTTCATTTTGCAGAAATACCTCACACCCATCTACTTATTTGTCTCCTCCACCAGAACTCATCAGGTCCAAACTAGCAGGCATTTCCTTGCCTCAAAGATTACAGTAGTCTTTTACTTGCTCGACTGCATCCACATTTACATTCTGAATAATCTGGCAGGCAGGGTGGCTTATCTTTTCTTTTTTCTTTTTTTAAAATTAATTGATTTATTTTTCAGTAATCTCTACACCCAACATGGGGCTCAAATTCACGACCCCAAGATCAAGAGTCACATGCTCTTCTGACTGAGCCAGCCAGGGTGGTTTATCTTTTCAGTTTTAATCTTTTACTGAAGTAAAATATACATGCAGGAAAGAGCACTTATTATAGGTGTATATATCAGTGCATTTGCATAAGCTGAATGATGAAGAATCAACATTACCAGACTCCAGACAGCCCTTCTCTGCTGCTCTCTTCCGGCCACTAACGCCCGCCCCACCACCGCCTAGATTAGTTTTGCCCGTTTTGTAATTTTATTATCTACAGTGTATGAATGGGGGGCATCTGGGTGCCTCTGTCAGTTAAGCATCTGCCTTCAGCTCAGGTCATGATCCCCAGGTTCTGGGAACGAGCCCTGCATTGGGCTCCCTGCTCAGTGGGGAGTCTGCTTTTCCCTTGGCCTCTCCACCACTTGTGCTCCCTCTCTCACTCACTCTCTCTTTCTCTCAAATAAATAAAATCTTTAAAAAAAATAAACTTTATTAATGGAATTATCATATGTACTCTTCTGTGCCTGGCTTCTTCACTATTATATTTGTGAAATTTATCCATTTTCTTGCAGATAAATGAACATTGTTCAGTCTCATTGCTGTATAAAAAGGGCACACTATGATTTAGTTATCCTTTCTACTATTGATTATTTGAGTAGTTTCCAGTTTGAGGTATTAAAACCAGTATTGTTTTGTCTTACGGTGAACACATGTATGCATTCCAGTCAGGAGTATCCAAATCCCGCTGCAATGTAGGAGAGTTCCAGTTGCTCCACATCCTCACCAATAACATCTTTTTCATTTTAGCCATTCTGGTGGGTATGTAATAATACATGATGGTCTCTTGGAAAAACAAACATCACATTCTCCTTAGAACTCTTCCCAATGACCTCAGAATCAAAGTAAAATTCCTTTACATGGCCTGCACAACGATGATCTGGTCTCCACCTCTGCAAGTCCATCTACATCTAGATACTTCTTTCTTCCTATGCGCAGTGCTTGCCATTCTCCTCCTACCTGGGGTACCACACACAACACACTCTTCACACTCTTTTTCCTTCTTGGCTCCTCATCCTTCAGATATCAATTTAGTGGTCATTTCCTCAGGTCACATCACACTGCCATGTGCTCTGAGAGCACTTACCTTAGCTTCAGTTTAATAGCTGTATATTTCTAGACCCTCAGCTCTAGCAGTGCAGAAAAGTGTGTTTTTATTCAACATTGCAATATAGGGCCTGGCACAGAGTTAGAACTCATATATTTGAAGGAACAAATGTATAATGGGGCTTTGATGTACTACTTGCCTCTGAACTTTTATGGTGGGGTATTACATTTTATATGCATTTGGTGAAAATGTCAGGTCTGAAACTATTGATATGGAGAACTTATATTACAGAAATGCCATTTGAGGGGCACCTGGGTGGCTCAGTGAGTTGGGCATCCAACTCTTGGTTTTGGCTTGGGTCATGACCTCAGGTTCCTGGGATCGAGCCCCGCATCAGGCCCTGCGCTCAGCATGGAGTCTGCTTGGCAGTCTCTCCTCCCTCTGCCCCTCCCCCTGCTTGTGCACATGCTGTCTCTTTAAAATAAATAAATCTTAAAAAAAAAAAAAGAAAAGAAATGCCACTTGGCTATATAATATTTTTTTAATAATTTTTTATTGTTATGTTAATTACCATACATTACATCATTAGTTTTTGATGTGTTCCATGATTCATTGTTTGTGCATAACACCCAGTGCTCCACGCAGAATGTGCCCTCTTTAATACCAGGTTAACCCATCCCCCCACCCCCTCCCCTCTAGAACCCTCAGTTTGTTTTTCAGAGTCCATCGTCTCTAATGGTTCGTCTCCCCCTCCGACTTACTCCACTTCATTCTTCCCCTCCTGCTATCATCTTTTTTTCTTTCTTAACATATATTGCATTATTTGTTTCAGAAGTACAGATCCGTGATTCATCAGTCTTGTACAATTCACAGTGCTCACCATAGCACATACCCTCCCCAATGTCTATCACCCAGCCGCTCCATCCCTCCCAACACCACCACTCCAGCAACCCTCAGTTTGTTTCCTGAGATTAAGAATTCCTCATATCAGTGAGGTCATATGATACATGTCTTTCTCTGATTGACTTATTTCACTCAGCATAACACCCTCCAGTTCCATCCACGTCGTTGCAAATGGCAAGATCTCATTCCTTTTGATGGCTGCATAATATTCCATCGTGTATATATACCACATCTTCTTTATCCATTCATCTGTCGATGGACATCTTGGCTCTTTCCACAGTTTGGCTATTGTGGACATTGCTGCTATAAACATTGGGGTGCACATACCCCTTCGGGGATCCCTACATTTGTATCTTTGTGGTAAATACCCAGTAGTGCAATTGCTGGATCGTATGGTAGCTCTATTTTCAACTGTTTGAGGAACCTCCATACTGTTTTCCAGAGTGGTTGCACCAGCTTGCATTCCCACCAACAGTGTAGGAGGGTTCCCCTTTCTCCACATCCCCGCCAACATCTGTCGTTTCCTGACTTGTTAATTTTAGCCATTCTGACTGGTGTGAGGTGGTATCTCATTGAGGTTTTGATTTGGATTTCCCTGATGCCGAGCGATGTTGAGCACTTTACCATGTGTGTGTTGGCCATTTGGATGTCTTCTTTGGAAAAATGTCTGTTCATGTCTTCTGCCCATTTCTTGATTGGATTATTTGTTCTTTGGGTGTTAAGTTTGAGAAGTTCTTTATAGATTTTGGATACTAGCCCTTTATCTGATATGTCATTTGCAAGTATTTTCTCGCATTCTGTCGGTTGTCTTTTGGTTTTGTGGACTGTTTCTTTTGCTGTGCAAAAGCTTTTTATCTTGATGAAATCCCAGTAGTTCATTTTTGACCTGGCTTCCCTTGCCTTTGGCGATGTTTCTAGGAAGAAGTTGCTGTGGCTGGGGTGGAAGAGGTTGCTGCCTGTGTTCTCCTTTAGGATTTTGATGGACTCCTGTCTCACGTTTAGGTCTTTCAACCATTTGGAGTCTATTTTTGTGTGTGGTGTAAGGTCCAGTTTCATTCTTCTGCATGTGGCTGTCCAATTTTCCCAACACCATTTGTGGAAGAGACTGTCTTTTTTCCATTGGACATTCTTTCCTGCTTTGTCAAAGATGAGTTGACCATAGAGTTGAGGGTCCATTTCTGGGCTCTCTATTCTGTTCCATTGATCTATGTGTCTGTTTTTGTGCCAGTACCATACTGTCTTGATGATGACAGCTTTGTAATAGAGCTGGAAGTCCGGAATTGTGATGCCGCCAGCTTTGCTTTTCTTTTTCAATATTCCTCTGGCTATTCGGGGTCTCTCCTGGTTCCATACAAATTTTAGGATTATTTGTTCCATTTCTTTGAAAAAGGTGGATGGTATTTTGATGGGGATTGCATTGAATGTGTAGATTGCTCTAGGTAGCATTGACATCTTCACAATATTGGTTCTTCCAATCCATGAGCATGGAACGTTTTTCCATTTCTTTGTGTCTTCTTCAATTTCTTTCATGAGTATTTTATAGTTTTCTGAGTACAGATCCTTTGCCTCTTTGGTTAAATTTATTCCTAGGTATCTTATGGTTTTGGGTGCAATTGTAAATGGGATAGACTCCTTGATTTGTCTCTCTTCTGTCTTGTTGGTGTATAGGAATGCCACTGATTTCTGTGCATTGATTTTATATCCTGCTACTTTACTGAATTCCTGTATGAGTTCTAGCAGTTTTGGGGTGGAGTCTTTTGGGTTTTCCACATACAGTATCATATCATCTGCAAAGAGTGAGAGTTTGACTTCCTCTTTGCCGATTTGGATGCCTTTGATTTCTTTTTGTTGTCTGATTGCTGTGGCTAGGACTTCTAATACTATGTTGAATAGCACTGGTGAGAGTGGACATCCCTGCCGCGTTCCTGACCTTAGGGGAAAAGCTCTCAGCTTTTCCCCATTGAGAATGATATTGGCTGTAGGTTTTTCATAGATGGCTTTTATGATATTGAGGTATGTACCCTCTATCCCTATACTCTGAAGAGTTTTGATCAAGAAAGGATGCTGTACTTTGTCAAATGCTTTTTCTGCATCTATTGAGAGGATCATATGATTCTTGTTCTTTCTTTTGTTAATGTATTGTATCACGTTGATTGATTTGCGGATGTTGAACCAGCCTTGCAGCCCAGGGATAAATCCCACTTGGTCATAGTGAATAATCCTTTTAATGTACTGTTGGATCCTATTGGCTAGTATTTTGGTGAGAATTTTTGCATCCATGTTCATCAAGGATATTGGTCTGTAATTCTCCTTTTTGATGGGGTCTTTGTCCGGTTTTGGGATCAAGGTAATGGTGGCCTCATAAAATGAGTTTGGAAGTTTTCCTTCCATTTCTGTTTTTTGGAAGAGTTTCAGGAGAATAGGTATTCTTCTTGAAATGTCTGATAGAATTCCCCTGGGAAGCCATCTGGCCCTGGGCTTTTGTTTCTTGGGAGATTTTTGATGACTGCTTCAATTTCTTTAGGGGTTATAGGTCTGTTCAGGTTTTCTATTTCTTCCTGGTTCAATTTTGGTAGTTGATACATCTCTAGGAATGTACCCATTTCTTCCAGGTTATCTAATTTGCTGGCATAGAGTTGCTCATAATATGTTCTTAGAATTGTTTGTATTTCTTTGGTGTTGGTTGTGATCTCTCCTCTTTCATTCATGATTTTGTTGATTTGGGTCATTTCTCTTTTTTTTTTTGATAAGTCTGGCCAGGGGTTTATCAATCTTGTTCATTCTTTCAAAGAACCAGCTCCTAGTTTCGTTGATCCGTTCTACTGTTCTTTTGGTTTCTATTTCATTGATTTCTGCTCTAATCTTTATTATTTCTCTTCTCCTGCTGAGTTTAGGCTTTCTTTGCTGTTCTTTCTCTAGCTCCTTCAGGTGTAGGGTTAGGTTGTGTATTTGAGACCTTTCTTGTTTCTTGAGAAAGGCTTGTATTGCTATATACTTTCCTCTCAGGACTGCCTTTGCTGTATCCCAAAGAGTTTGAACAGTTGTGTTTTCATTTTCATTGGTTTCCATGAATTGTTTTAATTCTTCTTTAATTTCCTGGTTGACCCATTCATTCTTTAGTAGGATGCTCTTTAGCCTCCATGTATTTGAGTTCTTTCTGACTTTCCTCTTGTGATTGAGTTCTAGTTTCAAAGCACTGTGGTCTGAAAATATGCAGGGAATGATCCCAATCTTTTGGTACCAGTTGAGACCTGATTTGTGACCTAGGATGTGATCAATTCTGGAGAATGTTCCATGGGCACTAGAGAAGAATATGTATTCCGTTGCTTTGGGATGGAATGTTCTGAATATGTCTGTAAAGTCCATTTGGTCCAGTGTTTCATTTAAAGTCTTTATTTCCTTGTTGATCTTTTGCTTAGATGATCTGTCCATTTCAGTTAGGGGGGTGTTAAAGTCCCCCACTATTATTGTATTGTTGTCAATGTGTTTCTTTGCTTTTGTTATTAATCGCCTTATATAATTGGCTGCTCCCATGTTAGGGGCATAGATATCTACAATTGTTAGATCTTCTTGTTGGATAGACACTTTAAGTAGGATATAGTGTCCTTCTTCATCTCTTATTACAGTCTTTGTTTTAAAATCTAATTTGTCTGATATAAGGATTGCCACCCCAGCTTTCTTTTGGTGTCCATTAGCATGATAAATTGTTTTCTACCCCCTCACTTTCAATCTGGGGGTGTCTTTGGGTCTAAAAGGAGTCTCTTGCAGACAGCATATTGATGGGTCTTGTTTTTTAATCCAATCTGATAGCCTGTGTCTTTTGATTGGGGCATTTAGCCCATTTACATTCAGGGTAACTATTGAAAGATATGAATTCAGTGCCATTGTATTGCCTGTAAGGTGACTGTTACCATATATTGTCTGTGTTCCTTTCTGATCTATGCTGCTTTTAGGCTCTCTTTTTGCTTAGAGGACCTCTTTCAATATTTCTTGTAGGGCTGGTTTTGTGTTTGCAAATTCCTTTAGTTTTTGTTTGTCCTGGAAGCTTTTTATCTCTCCTTCTATTTTCAATGATAGCCTAGCTGGATATAGTATTCTTGGCTGCATATATTTTTTTAAAGATTTTATTTATTTATTTGAGAGAGCGAGAATGAGAGAGAGAGCACATGAGAGGGGGGAGGGTCAGAGGGAGAAGCAGACTCCCTGCTGAGCAGGGAGCCCGATGTGGGACTCGATCCCGGGACTCCAGGATCATGACCTGAGCCGAAGGCAGTCGCTTAAGCAACTGAGCCACCCAGGCGTCCTGTATATTTTTCTCGTTTAGTGCTCTGAAGATACCATGCCAGTCTTTTCTGGCCTGCCAGGTCTCTGTGGATAGGTCTGTTGCCAGTCTAATGTTTCTACCATTGTAGGTTACATATCTCTTCTCCCGAGCCGCTTTCAGGATTTTCTCTTTGTCTCTGAGACTCGTAAGTTTTACTATTAGATGTCGGGGTGTTGACCTATTTTTATTGATTTTGAGAGGGGTTCTCTGTGCCTCCTGGATTTTGATGCCTGTTTCCTTCCCCACATTAGGGAAATTCTCTGCTATTATTTGCTCCAATATGCCTTCTGCCCCTCTCTCTCTTTCTTCTTCTGGGATCCCAATTATTCTAATGTTGTTTCGTCTTATCGTAACGCTTATCTCTCGAATTCTGCCCTCGTGATCCTGTAGTTATTTCTCTCTCTTTTTCTCAGCCTCTTTATTTTCCATCATTTGGTCTTCTATATCGCTGATTCTCTCTTCTGCCTCATTTATCCTAGCAGTTAGTGCCCCCATTTTTGATTGCACCTCATTAATAGCCTTTTTGATTTCGACTTGGTTAGATTTTCGTTCTTTTATTTCTCCAGAAAGGGTTTCTCTAATAACTTCCACGCTTTTTTCAAGCCCAGCTAGTATCTTTAAAGTCATAATTCTGAACTCTAGGTCCGACATCGTACTAATGTCAGTATTGAGTAGGTCCCTGGCAGATGATACTACCTCTTTTTCTTTTTGCTGAGGTGATTTTTTTCGTCTTGTCATTTTGTCCATAGGAGAATAGATGAATGAGACAACAGAATGCTAACAGGTTAACAATGTCTCTAGCAAATATACTCTATACAAATGAGAAAAGACCTGAAACCAGGGGACAAGAAAGGGAAAGAAAGAAGAGAAAAAAAGGGAAAAGAAAAAGATAAAAACAAACAAAACAAAAAAAACCAGAATATGATCAAATTTGATCAGGCTAGTTGGATAGATCAGTGCCACACACTAGCTTTTGGGCATATTTTGGTCTGTTAGAAGAAAGTGCCTGCTAAAATTTTAAAGGAAGAAAGACTTATATATGTACAAAATAAGGGTAGATACAATGAAGGGATGGAAGATGACTGTAAAGATGAAAATTATAAAAGATTTTATAAAAGGAATTGATAAGTTTTTTTAAAAAGAAAGAAGAAGATTGAAAAAGTAAAAAGAAAAAAAAAGGGAGAGAATGTGATCAGGCAGGAGAATAGAACAAAGCCATACACTAGTGATTTAGGGTATATTTTGATCTGTTAGAAGAAATTGTATCTCAAAATTTTAAAGAGAGAACAACTTATATATATATGCCAAAAATAAGGGTAACTACTATGAAGGGATAAAAATATGACTCTAAAAATGAAAAATAAAAAGTTTTTTTTAAAAAAAGGGATTGATATGTTGTTTGAAAAAGGGAAAAAGAAAAATTCAAAAAAAAAGTTAAAAAAATTAACTTTGAAAAACTAATGAATTATGGTAAAAAAGCCATGAATTCTATGTGCAGTATTCCCCTAGCGCTGGAGTTCTCCCGTTCTCCTTGATTGGTAAACTTGGTCTTGGCTTGCTGGCTGCTCGTGCTGATCTTCTGGGGGAGGGGCCTGTTGCTGTGGTTCCCAAATGTCTTTGCCGGAGGCGGAATTGCCCCGCCCTTCTCGGTCGGGGCTAAGCAAGCTGCTCGGGTTTGCTCTCAGGAGCTTTTGTTCCCTGCAAGCTCTAGGTACAGTTTTGGAGGACCAGGGTGAAAATGGTGGCCTCCCAATCTTCGCCCGGAGGAGCTGAGAACTCGGGGCCCCACTCCTCAGTGTGTCCCCAGAGAAAAGCAGTCACTCCCATCTCCCTGGTCTCCGGCTGCACTCCGTGCTCACCCGGCCTGTGACCGAGCATTTCTATCTCTGGCACCCGACCCCGTGTGGAGTCTCCAAACCCAGCAGATCCCTGCGGTGCGCTCCTGCGCCGCTCCTCCCAGGGGAGAAAGGGGAGTCTCCCCGGCTCTGCCGCTTGTTGGGTCCCTGCTGGAGGAGCAGTGGCCCGACTGGGCCGCGGATCACAGTTTATGGCAACCCCGAGCTGAGAGCCCACGCCTCGGCTCCATCTCTGCAGCCAGCTTCCCTGCTCCGATCCCTGGGAGCTCTGGCGCACTCAGGCACCCCCGGTCTTTCTGTGACCCCCGAGGGTCCTGAGACCACACTGTCCCGCGAGGGTTCCACCCCCCGCTTAGCCACTGGAGCAACGTCCCTCAGCGGAGCCGACTTCTAAAAGGTCCGATTTTGTGCTCCGCGGCTCTATCACTTGCCAGAAGCGGCCGACAGAGGCCCCCTCCCCCGCCATCTCTCCTCCCAAATATCGCCTCGGATTCACTTCTCTGCACGTCCTACCTTCCAGCAAGTGGTCGCTTTTCTGTTCAGAGTGTTGTTACTCTTCTTATCTTCGATCTCCTGTTGAGTTCGTAGGTGTTCAGAATGGTTTGATCCCTATTCAGCTGAATTCCTGAGACCAGCCGAAATCCAGGTCTCCTACTCCTCCACCATCTTGCTCTGCCCCTGGCTATATAATATTAATCTGAATTTGTTACGTTCTGCAACCTTTACTGTTTATACCCAAGAGAAGCCAGTAATGTCAGATCACAGTGTTCAAGATCTATTTAATTATAACCAGAAGTGCTCAGTACATCTCTGTGTCATGGCTGCACAATTTTCTAAATGACATGGGCATCAGACTCTGTACTGGCCTCCCTTCAAGTGAGGAGTAGGCTATGAAACTGCACTGAATGGAGTAAACTGAAATTTCCCCTGCAATTTTTTTTCATATTAAAAATGGTCTTTAATGACGAATGAATTAACATTTTAATAAAAATGACCTAGCAGCTTACTCATTGCCATGGTTAGGAGTGGGCTTTGATTCCATTCCTTAATCACCAGAATAATAGCGAATCTACAATATAAGTGGTTTCAGTCCACACTGTAATATCCAGCAGTTTGCTTTTCTTCAGCACCCTGCTGTCCACCTGCTCTGAGGGCAGTAAACACTATCTATTATTCTTTTGCTTATTATTGAACTGGATTCTTAAAGCCCCCCGCCCCAGAGTGTGGGAAACCCTGCTTAGGCAGACCACTCAGGATTCCACAGAAAAGTCAGTCTGAGTGCAGGTGGTTGATCTGCTCAGTTTCTGTTAAGACCCATTAACTCTGCCTTGATGGGCACTTATGCGCATTTACTCCTTCATTCCCAAGCCTCGTGGGCGCTCGAGTTTGAATTTTCCAGAATGACTGCTATTCAGAGAGAGTCCTGGGTACCACCAGCTCTGGTTCCTTTTTTTTCAGTGGAGATGTACTTGATAAAATATAATATTAGTTTCAGGTGTACAATATAACTTGATACTTGTATATATGGTGAAATGATCAACATGAATGAGGTTAGTTAACATCTGTCACCCTATTTACAAAAATTTTTTTCTTAGGATAAGAACTTTTCAGATTTTCTCTCATTATATCCCTGTAACTTATTTAATGATTGGAAATTTGTCCATTTTGACTCTCTTCACCCTTTTCATCCACCCACCCTGACTCTACCACCAAGGTGTTCTTTTTTTTTTATGTTTCAAGTTTTTATTTAAATTCCAGTTAATTAGCATACAGTGTAATATTGGTTTCAGGATGTATTCTCCGTATCTGTGAGCTTGGTTATTTGCTTGTTTTTTAAATTCCACATATAAGTGACATCATATGTTATCTTTCTCTGCCTATTTCACTTAGCATATTGCCCTCAAAGTCCGTCCATGTTGTCACAAATGGCAAGATTTCATTCTTTTTTATGGCTGAATATATTCCACTGTGTGTGTGTGTGTGTGTGTGTGTGTGTGTGTGTGTGTGTGTGTGTGTGTGTGACATTTTCATTACCCATTCATCCATTGGTGGACACTTAGGTTGTTTCCATGTCTTGGCTCTTGTAAATAATGCAGCAATGACCATGGGAGTGCAGATATGTTTTCAAATTAGTGTTTTCATTTTCTTCAGATAAACACCCAGAAGTGGAAGTGCTGGATCATATCGTAGTTATGTTTTTAATTTTTTGAGGAACCTCCATATTGTTTTCCATAGTGGCTGCACCAATTCACATTCCCATCAGTGGGGCACAGAGGTTCCCTTTCCCCATGTCTTTGACAACATTTGTCATTTCTTCTTTTTTTTGATAATAGCCTTTCTGACAGGTATGAGGTGAAACCTCATTGTGTTTTGATTTGCCTTTCCCTGGTGATTAACAATGTTGAGCATCTTTCCATATCTCTCTCTGCCATCTGTATGTCTTATTTGGAAAAAATGTCTTTTCAGGCCCTTTGGCCACTTTTTTTTTTTTTGCTACTAAATTTTATGTGTTATTTGTATTTTGGATATTAGCCCCTTGTATGTTTTGCAAATATTTTCTCCCATTCTTTCCTTTTCATTTGGTTAATGGTTTCCTTTGCTGTGCAGTAGCTTTTAATTTGATGTAGTCCCACTTGTTTATTTTTACCTTTGTTGCCTTTGCTTTTGGTATTCATTCCAAAAAATCATTACCAAGACCAATGTCAAGGAGCTTATTGCCTGTTTTCTTCTAGGAGTTTTATGGTTTCAGGTCTTATATGATGGTTAATTCGAGTTAGTTTTGTATATGCTATAAAATAGCATATATATATTTGTATATGCTATTTTGTATATGCTATAAATAGGATATTTTATATGTATAGGTATTTTACATGTGATAGGATATTTTATATGTATATGCTATAAAATATGGTTTCAGATCTTACATGAATAATGTTAATTCGACTTGTAAAGTAAACTTTGAGTTAATTTTTGTATATGCTATAAAATAAGAGTCCACTTTCATTCTTTTGCGTGTGGCTCTAGTTTTCCTAGCACTGTTTATTGGAGTGTCCTTTTGCCACTGTATATTCTTTGCTCCTTTGTCATAAATTGAGTATGTGTGGGCTTATTTTTGGGCTCTTTATTCTATTCCATTGATCTGTGTGTCTATTCTTAATGCCAGTACTGTACTGTCTTGATTACCATAGCATTATTTGTAATACAGCTTGAAACCTGGGAGTGTGATGGCCTTCAGCTTTGGTCTTCTTTCTCAAGACTGCTTTGGCTAATAAGGGTCTTTTATGGTTCCATACACATTTTAAGATTGTTCTATATTTCTTTTCCTTTTTGTGTTTTTTTTTTTTTTTTTGTAGGCAGCAAAGCAAAGTTTATTGATCCATAGTTACTGAGCAATAGTATAAAGCTCCCCAAGAGGCAGGGGACCCAAGAGGGTTGCCCAGGATTGTTCTATATTTCTATGAAAAACGCAGCTGGAATTTTGATAAAGATTGCTTGAATCTGTAGATTGAGTAGTATGGACGTTCTAACAGTTTGAATTTTTATGATCTCTGAACACAAAGTATCTTTCCATTTGTGTCATCTTAAATGTCTTTCATCAATGCCTTATATTTTTCAGAGTACAGGTCCTTTACACCTCCTTGGTTAAAGTTATATTAGGTTTTTTATTCTTTTTGATGCAGTTGTAAGAGAGATTGTTCTCTTAATTCCTCTCTTTTGTTTTAGAGAGAGAGTGAGCAAATGCGAGTTGGGGGGGCCAAGGGAGAGGGAGTGAGAGGATCTGAAGCAGACATGGGGTTCGATCTAATGACCTTAAGACCATGATCTGAGCTGAATATCAAGAGTCAGATGCTTAACTGACTGAGCCACCCAGGTGACCCTTAATTTGTCTTTCTGATAGCTCGTTATTAATGTATAGCAATGAAACCAGTTTGTATATGTTAATTTTGTATCCTGAGACTTTACTGAATTTGTTTATTAGTTCTGATGGCTTTTTGGTGGAGTCTTTAGGGTTTTCTATATATAACATCATGTCATCTGCAAATAATAACAGTTTTTTACTTCTTTCCAATTTGGATGTCTTTCTTTTTCTTGCCTAATTCCTCTGGCTAGGATTTCATGTTGAATACCATGCTGAATAAGCATGGCAAGAGTGGGCATCCTTATCTCATTTCTCACCTTAAAGGAGAATCTTTCAGCTTTTCACCATTGAGTATGATGTTAACTATAAGCTTGTCATATACAGTCGTTATTATGTTGAGGTATGTCCCTTCTTTACCCACTGTTGAGGTTTTTTTTTTAATCATCAGTGGATGTTGAATTTTGTCAGATTCTATTACTGCATCTATTTAGATGATCATATGATTTCTATCCATTTTGTTTATATGCTGTATCCTATTGATTGATTTGAAAATGTTGAAACATCTTCACATCCCTGAAATAAAAATTCCACTTGATTGTGGTGTAATATTCTTTTAATGTACTGTTTGGTTTGGTAATATTTTGTTGAGCGTTACTGCATCTGTGTTTATCAGAGATGTTGGTCTGTAATTTTCATTTTTTGTAGTGTCTTTTGTCTAGTTTTAGTATCAGGATAATGCTTGCCTTGCAAAATGAGTTTGGAAATGTTCCCTCCTCTTTTTTGGAAGAGTTTGAGAATGATTGGTATTAATTCTTCTTTAAATATCTGGTAGAATTCACAAATGAAGCCATCTGGTCCTGGACTTTGTTGGGAGGTTTTTGATTATTGATTCAATCTCCTTACTAGTAATCAGTATGTTCAGATTTTCTATTTCTTCATTATTGTTTTGGTTGGTCTTTGTTTTTAGAAACTTAACTGTTTCTTTTAGGTTGTCCAATTTGTTGGCATATAATTGTTCTTAGTGGTCTCTTATGATCTGTTGTATTTCTGTGGTATCAGTTGTAACATCTTTTATTTCTGATTTTATTTGAGCCCTCTCTTTTTTCTTGGTGAGTCTAAGTAAAGGTTTGTCAATTTTGCTTATCTTTACATAGAACCAGCTCTTAGTTTCATTGATCTTTTCTATTGTCTTTTTTTTTTTTTTTAAAGATTTATTTATTTGAGAGAACGAGAATGAGAGAGAGAGAGCACATGAGAGGGGAGAGGGTCAGAGGGAGAAGCGGGCTCCCCGCCGAGCAGGAAGCCCGCCGATGCGGGACTCGATTCCAGGACTCCGGGATCACGACCTGAGCCGAAGGCAGTCGTTTAACCAACTGAGCCACCCAGGCGCCCTTTTCTATTGTCTTTTTAGTCTCTTTCATTCATTCATGTCCTCTCTGATCTTTATTTCCTTCCCTCTACTAATTTTGGGCTTTGTCATCTTTCCATAGTTTAAGGTGGGAAGTTAGGTTGTTTGACTTTTCTCATTCCTTGAGGTAGGATTTTATTGCTATGAACTATTGCCTTAGAACTGCTTTTGCTGCATCCCATAAATTTTGGTTTTTACATTTCTATTTTCATTTGTCTCAAGACATTTTTTAAGTTTCTCTTTTTTATTTGACCCATTCATTGGTGGTTCAGTAACATGTTAAATATCCACATATTTGTGAATTTTCCACATTTCTTCTTATAATTATTTCTACTTTCATATTGTGGTTGGAAAAAATGATTTTAATCTTAAACTTATTACGATTTCTTATGTGTTCTAACACATGATCTGTTCTGGAGAACGTTCCATGTGCACTTGAGAAGAATGTGTATTCTGCTTTTGGATAGAATGTTCTGTATATATCTGTTAAGTCCATCTGTTCCAATATGTTGTGTACAGCTGATGTTTCCTTACTGATTTTGTCTGGATGATCTACCTATTGATATAAGTGGGTATTAAAGTCCTCTACTATTATTGTTATTGCTATTACTTTAGGTCTGTTAATATATGATTTATATATTTAGGTGCTCCTATGTTCGGTGCATAAATATTTACCAATGTTTATGCTCTTGTTGGATTGACCCCTTATATCATTATGTAATGTCCTTAATATTATCATAGTGTTTTAAAGTGTGTTTTGTCTGATGTAAGTATGGCTACCTTCAGCTTTCTTTTGGTTTCTATTGGCATGGGCTATCTTTTCCCATCCCTTCACTTTCAGCCTGTGTGTGTCCTCGCACCTAAAGTGAGTCTCTTATAGGCAGCATATAAATTGGTCTTTTTTTTTTTTTTAATTCATTCAGGCACTCTATGTATTTTGGTTTTGGGGTTTTTTTTTTTTAAGATTTTATTTATTTGAGAGAGAGATAGCAGCAGAGATAGTGAAAGAGCACAAGTGGGGAGGAGAGGGAGAAGCAGGCTCCTAGCTGAGCAGGGAGCCTGATGCAGGGCTCCATCCCAGGACCCTGGGATCATGACCTGGGGCTTAACCAACTAGCCACCCAGGTGCCCCAACTCTGTCTTTTGATTGGAGAATTTGGCCCATTTACATTTAAAGTAATTATTGATAGTTATGTACTTATTGCCATTATGTTAATTGTTTTCTGGCTGGTTTATAGTTCCTCTCTGTTCCTTTGTTCTCTTCCTTTATAGTTTAATGACTTTTGGTGGTATGCTTAGATTCTTTTATCTTTTGTGTATCTACCATAGATTTTTACTTTGTGGTTACCATGAGGCTTACATATTAACTTATATTTGTGACAGTCTATTTATGATAACAGCTTACATTCTAAAGTTCTATGTTTACTCCCCCTCCCTCCATTTTGTTTTTGATTTTACATTTTACATCTTTTTATCTTGTGTATCACTTGTTTGTAGTTCGGGTTTTTTGTTTTTTAGGGGTTTTCTTTTTTTTACTACTTTTGTCTTTTAGCCTTAGTAATAGCTCTATAGATGATTCATTCATTACACCTTTACTATATATTTACTTTTACCAGTGACTTTCACATTTTATTAATTAGTGCCCTGTCTTTTCATCTCGACAAAGTCCCTTTAATATTTTTTGTAAAGCTGGTTTAGTAAGGTGATTAACTCCTTTAGCTTTCACTTGTCTGGAAAACTCTTATTTCCAATTCTGAATAACTTTGTTAGTTAAGAGTATTCTTGGCTGGAGGCATTTTTTTCTTTCAGTACTTTGAATGTTATCATGCCATTCCCTTCTGTCCTGCAGTTTCTGCAGAAAAATCTGCTGACAGTCTTATGGGGGTTCCCTTGTACATAACAAGTTGTTTTTCTTTTGCTGATTTCAAGATTCTTTAACTTTTGACATTTTATTATAATCTGTCTTGGTGTACATTTCTTGGGGTTCATATTTATAGAACTCTCTAGATTTCCTGGATCTGGATGTGTGTTTATTTCCCTAGGTTAGTTTTCAGCCATTATTTCTTGAAATAATTTTTCTTCTCCTTTCTCTCTCTCCTCCTTCCAAGAACCCTATGATAATGAATGTTAGTCCACTTGATGTTGTCCCATAAGTCCCTTGTGCTACCTCCACTTTTTTTCATCTATTATAGCTGTAGAATCTGGGTGTTTATGGGAGGTGAGTTCAGAATCCTCTCAGAGCTAGGTGATCAAGGAGCATTCCTGAGTAGCATGCCCCAAAGACTGGGGCACCAGAAGTAAAAATGGGACATCAGATGCATGTAAAAGCTCCCCTCCAAGAGATCCTGGTGCCCTCCAGAGGTCTCCAGTAGGTATAGTCAGGACTTCGATGTGTTTAATTAGAAGCCTGCCCCTCAGGCTGCAGCTGTTATGATAAGCTATTAGGCCTCTTTTACAGACTGAATTCCTGGGCCTGTTGCCTCTTGCTGTGCCCTGGGGCTATTGGCCATTTAAGAACTCTTTCTCTGTTGGCTACAGTTCTGTGAGGCCCCCAGAGCCAGGAGATGTAGAGGTGCCCTCTAGCAGCCGCTGCAAAAACCAAGGTACCAAATGTAAAACCGGGGCACTGGACACTTGTAAAAGTTCCTTCCTGAGAATGGTGTTCTGAAGCACAGCAGAGGGAGAGTGAGAAGTTGGTGCCCACTGGCTGGGGAGTGACAGAGGGAGCGGTTAGAGATGGTGCCTACCAAGAAAGAAAAGTAGAAAAAGAAAAAAGCCGAAAGGGTTTTTTGTTTTTTTAAAGCATCCACCAGTTGGAGCAAGATAGAGGGAATGCACAAAGATGGGTGCCCACCAGTCCCCACACCTAGAGTACCCCAGCATGCCCCCAAATGTGTCAAATCATATGCCTGACCCTCAGGCCAGTGTTCTGAGACAAGTATTAACAAGCCTCTCCTGCACAAAGCCCAGGCACCCCTCAACGGGCCACGTCCATGCTGGGCCCTGAGGTGGGTGAGTCCAAGTATGTGAGCCCTTTAAGAGCTGCTGGGATCGGCAGCCTCGTGGGTCTTGTGGATGTAAGCCTGTTGGTTTTCAAAGCTAGGTATTTTAGGGGTTTATCTCTCAGGTACAGATCTTAAGAGCTGGGATGCCCAACGTGGGGTTCAACCCTTTGCTCCTCAGGCTGTTTTGTAGTTTTGAGTTCCCTCCCACCTGTGAGTCTCTGCATTGGGGGTGGGACTTATGGCAAGATTGTGTCCCAGCTTCTCTGAGTCCTGTGACCTGGGCCTTCTCTCATTCACTCAATGTGTACGAGTCAGTCTTTAGGGTTTTTTTCCAGAGTAGGCTGTCCTTTATGTAGCTGTGCAATCAGGGAGTTTATGGGAGGTGAGTTCAGGATCCGCTCACGTTGTCCTCTTCCAACTGTATCATCACCTGCAATTTGATTTGCATCTTTACATAATTGGAAAGATGAGAGAGGCCACCAAGAGCTGCAGCGAACCCATGGCCACAGGACCCCAAGGTTTCGTGTTTAATCCTGTGATAAGTGGTTACCGTAGGACCCTGCTCAGGCCAGCTTCTGTGCTTCTCACAGGCCTGGAGCCTTGGAAAGAGCAGGTCTCACAAACATCTGCACACGTCTCCTTGTTTCAGAGCCTGTCCCACTGTGAGCTCATCACGGATGATGGGATCCTGCACCTGAGCAACAGCACCTGTGGTCACGAGAGGCTGCGGGTCCTGGAATTGGACAACTGCCTCCTCATCACCGACGTGGCCCTGGAGCACCTGGAGAACTGCCGCGGCCTGGAGCGCCTCGAGCTGTACGACTGCCAGCAGGTTACCCGCGCGGGCATCAAGCGGATGCGGGTAAGGGGGGCGCTGGCACACTTTCTGAGCAAACAATGACTATGTCAAGACTCCCATCTTCCACATTTTATCCTAAGCTATAGTGATGCAAACTGGTGTATTCCTCAAGTGTATTCTTATTCAAAATTTTCTTAGAGCTCACCCTGGCAGATTCAACTTCCAGAATGGGTGTGGAGCAGAGAGGTTCCAGAGTCCAGTGATCAGACCCTTGTAAGGAAAGAGATTAAAGGTCATTACCAGTGGGAAGGAGATCATGGTCTTGGTTAACTTCCAGAGAACAGGGCTTAAATAGAATGTGGCTTTTCTCCCCCCAGGTAGTTCACCTAGTCTTCTTGAATATGCTTTAAGGTGAGGCAGCTTTGCATTTACCTCCCGGAGCTGCCCCAGGTGCTGGAGCTGTGAGGACTCTGCTCAGTGTACGTATAGGACTAGTGACTGCCCCGGGCAGATATTCGGGTCTCCGCTCTTCAGGTCCCCTGTAAACAGAAATAGCTCTAGCCTACACCAGAAATTCTATTTCTGCTATTTGCCTGAGAATCAAGGAGAGTCCATTCTACATGGAGAACTGTGGGCTCGTCTAGGATTGTGCCTATAACCCTCAAAATATGCACGCAATGACTACTCCACATCCATCTGCTTTCTGCTTCTAGGCTCAACTCCCTCATGTCAAAGTCCATGCCTACTTTGCTCCTGTCACCCCCCCGACAGCAGTGGGAGGAAGTGGACAGCGACTGTGCAGGTGTTGTGTCATTCTTTGACGGCGGCTACCTGAGCCCAAGGCACGATGAAGTGTCCCTTCCTCCAGAGAAGACCCGAGTCTTCCTGACCTGCTCCACCTTCACCCAAATCTCTTGGTTCTCCATCGGGAAAGACATTTACAGGTAAAAGACTTCGGTAGGGACTGCAGTAACTCTGGTGATAGTTTTCACCTTTAATCTGCTACGATGCAATCGAATCAAAGCCTTGTGTCTGCCAGCACCTGGCAAGAGTGGTCTCAGCGCAGCCTGGACCATGCAGGAGACCTGGATCTCTTAAGAGGGGGGTGCCTTCTTAGGTACCAAGTCCTGCCGTTGGCTTTGTCAGCATTCCTCAAACAGACCATCAGTGTTAGCACAAATCGAGCAGAAAGAATAAGCTGTTGATTTTCTACCTGATACTTAAGCCAGTGGCCTGCTTTAATTCACACTGATTTCATTTTGATTAGCAGGACTTTTCCACTTTGAAGATGAAATAGCAACTTTCTCAAAGTGACCTGTACTGCAAATTCGTGATGCCTGAAAGTTTTATACGTAGAGACTTAGGTGGGAGGCAAGTTAGGTTTCCATGAGACACCAAAGAAATGATGACTCTGAACTGGGTGGAGCAGGGTCTTCACCTTTCTGTTTCTGTCAACTTGTCATATACACTTTCGGGGACCAAAAGATAAACACAACTCAGAGTCTGTGTGGCCTGACTGCAAATAAGCTGTGGCAGGCGCTACAGCACAGAGTGCATTTTTGTTCTAGGAGAAAAGCTAATCATGTCATCTCTCACAAAATTTGGGGGGACCTTAAAGAAATAGAATTAAGGCTTAAGTTATCTATAATATATAATCAATTAAAAATAATGAATGGATGCATGTAGAATGGGTGTGATTTTTTCGAAGTTTATTTTAAAATCTTAGAAATCAAGTTACACCAGAACTATTCAAAAATTGTACACACTTAAAACTCAGATCAGTAAAGTGTTGGCACCTTTTAGACTCAATATAAAAATGAATAAACCATTGCAATGCTTAAGTCAGAGGGTTTTATTGCTATAATCTTAATGGCAGACAAATCTGAGCAAAACCATTGGATGGGAAACCATTTTCCAAATTCAGACCTTCCTAATACTATCTAAAATCAGATAAACTCTAGTTTCCATCCTGTGCTGTCCACATGTGTGACATTTATGAAAATTAGGAACCCATCACCACTCTCACATTGTCAGCTTCAGTGTTCATGGCAGCTCACCCTTCCTAGCAGCCATTCCCCACCACAAAGAGCACGGAGCTCATGGGAAGCTGGAGTGGAGCGGCAAGCCCTGTACGGTGCTTTCCCATGACCAGCGGTGCTTCCATCAGACGGACCGTTTAGGAGCATTTAGGGTACAGGGGAAGAGAAGGCAGGTGCATACACGATCCCTTAATTTAACAAGATTATCAGAATAAGCATTCAAGCCCTGAGGATCTCACCGCCTGACGAGTTCCTCCAATATTCCCTGGTCTAGAATGTGTGCGTATATACCGCAGTGGTTACTTTCATACACATTTACACCACTACGTGTGGGGGCATGTCTGATGCAGGAAGCTATTTAAATAAAGAGAATACACAGACTTGCTTCAGTAAATTATAGTCTCTGTTTTAAAAATTTCTATGACCAGGGCTTTCTATACTGTCTCTTTTGAGCCAGGACACAACCTCTCAGTTACTGGACTCACTCCTCAGTGACCTATGACCTCATTAGAAGACAGGAATAGCTCAGGTGAGGTTTCTCAGATGAGAAAATCAGGTTTGCTTCCTCTGTAGGAGTGGAACAGTGAATGGAATAATTTATCCTCAGTTGCATCAGCTTTGAGAAAACTGAAAAGAACACAACACATAGGCCTCACCTCGTACAATATGTGGGCTTGGGGTGCTCAGAACACATGCAAGGAACCCCCTCGATTCCAGGACTTGAGGGGATACCGTCAGGAACTGGGATTTTAAATGAGACACGCATTTGCAAAACAATCGGAAAACATTTATTATACTGAAATGTATACATCCTACTATTAAAAAAACAAAGTAACAAATTTGCTGGTGCCATAATTTAACCTGCTTCACTGGGACAGACTAATGGTTCAATGCTGCTTGGTATAATTTCAAGTTTGATGAGCTTTTAAGTGTTTTTAACCCCACTTCTAAAACCTGATGAGGAATTCAAAATAGCACACAGCCTTAAATGACATTTATTGTTCCATATACCTTGAGACTCAAAAAGGAATGCTAAACAGACAAGCAAAACTCTGAAACAAGAGATATGCTCACTTCTTTCCCAAGTGATTGGTAACAGAAAATGTGTTCATATGAAAGCAAAGGGAGATGACAGAAAGGAATAGTTCCTCTGCTTTTAGGGCCTACAGGAGTTACAGATATTTTCAAACTGAAGATGAAAATAGAGACTGGGCTTCTCTGTATCCAATAACCCTTTAAGAATAAAACACAGAAGGTCAAAGCTTTTTACCCACTGAACTAGTCTGTCTTCTGGGAGATTTCAAAGCCCAAATTACTCATTCCTATTTTTGCCGGAACAAAGATAAGATTCAAATAACACATTCAGAACCAAGACAGCTGCGTAACTGGTCAGAGATGCTATAGTTAAAGGGGAACTGAAGTTTAAAGAACTGGTCTGCTACACCACAGGCCTCACAGATGCTTGCCAGTGTGCGTGGGGAAGGCTTTGGGCAGAGGGAAGCGAAAAGACAGGAAAATTGCAAAAGCAGTGGACTCCCTTTGAGAAGTATACTGGCAGACAAGCATTTGGTTTTCTGGAAGAGGCACCCTTTTTATAGAAAAAGAAGCTATTATGTGGTGTGTAAGAAAGCCTCTCAATCACCAAAATATTTACCCATGATTATACTAAAGCTCCTATATTTCAGAAGTGTGGAGAATTTTTATAGTACAATTTAGTGTTTCATTTATGACATCTCATTTGCCGTGAATAATGAATAACTTCAACTTGTTGATAACAAAGACCCCTTAAGCACATCAGAAATGACCCTACGTTTCCCCCTACCTAGGTCACCTGTTTCCATTGTCTGGGACAGGGCTTTAAAAATGTTTAAGAATAGGATGGTGCTGGGTGGGGAGGGACAGAGAAAGGGAGGAACACCACATGAGTTTAAAAGGCAAGGGGGTTCAAAAATGAAAACCAGAAACAAAATGCTAAAAATGGAAGCAGAATCAAAAGGTTTTTCAATAAACCTGGGACAAAGCAAAAACACAAAAGTCTTTGTACCTATTAGGATTTACACTGATCCTCTCACCAAGGTACTCTTGATAATGCAGTTTGCTTCAAGCCTGCCTTCCTGGCTTGGATCTTCCCCGATCTGGCACGAGCCCGTCACACACACCCTTAGACATGATTTCTTCCGAGAAGGTGCCAAGCCTCTTACCTGACCCGTGATCACAGTCTCGGCACATCGCACCTGCAGACAGATTCCGTGCCGGCTCCATGACAGCACTGTCCCCCACCCTCGCTCTGGGGGGTTCAGGCCATAAAAGCCAAACTGGCACAGAAAGGTAAATGCCCACAGTACGTTTTTACATTCATTTCCAAACCGCATACAGTGTAAAAAGACAGCAAAGGCTGCTTCTAGGAACTGTATCTACTGGCCTCTGCCAGAGAAGCAGGCAGCCCCGCCAACACATGGCCCCCAGAGCCGCACGCGCACTGTCCCGACGTGCTCACGCTCACGAGGATGCTTGGCTATGGCAGTGACAGTGAGGAGATTCGCCTCTCATACAGCTCATTAGAAAGGTCATCTTGTGTTTTCAATATGAAACATTTCATACACTAAAATCCAATCCCAGGACTTCTTGGATTCAGTCTTCACACACTTTTAAGCGTGACTTTATTTGGTACTGAATATAGTTCAGACTAAGTACGACGTCACTTCAAAACTATGTGGATACCATCACCGTTCTCAGCTGTAGGAAAAGGAAAGAGACGTGACACACAGTTCTTTCAGGCAGGCCTAGGAAAATCAAGGCTGTTACACTGAAAACTCCCAGAAAGCTGCAGTTTCCCTTCCCACTTCAAGCTCCCTTTAAGTAATTCTAGAGAGAGAGTATGTACACAGTCCCTGGTGAGATACTTTACTTTCTGATGTCGGGCCCATGCTGCCAGTCCGCTCTGGGGCGCGGGAGCTGGGGGCAGTGCGGGTGTAGACGCCGCGGCAGGCCCGGGCACAGCCAGCTCCACACAACACACACACACTGAGTGCATCCATCCAACCTGCCCTGGAAATAAGCTTTGAGCTCCTCAGAGGCAGATCTGAAACATTTTGAAAATATCACTACTTTTGTCTGATGGCCTAGTGTTTCTCAGGAAATGGCTAGAAGCGGTACAGGTATCCACCAAGGAACAAAAGAAATTTTTTCATGAGGACAGGAGTCTGAAAAACAGCATCCTGAGATTGGAGGGGATGTCCTGTGGTGTCTGACATTAGCAACGTCCCCTGCTTTCATGGAACACACCCATACGATTTCAGTATGAATTTCCTTTTTTAGACAGTTTGAGTTTTGCAGAGTAAAAAGCTGTATGCACTAAGCCAAAGATGCTGTGACAGCGAACGAGGAAGTGAGCCAGCCCAGGTTGGAGCCACCGTGCCGCCGACGGGGTGGCAAATGCAGGGCGCTACTCTTTTGCACTCCGCCCTTCAAGAGCGCCTCCCAGGGAATGGGGGGCACAGGACCTGCACTTCGAGGTGCAGCTTTTGTGCTCGGACTGGATTCAGATCTTAACCCACTGGACTTTTAAGTCTCTTCTCCTCATACAATAATTTTCATTTAATAATCCCTCATTAGCCCTCCAGTTGGAACTCCCCTGAGCCCCATCTGGGCCCCCCTTCCATATTCTTTCCCTGAATGACCACAGTGACTTCCACAGCTGAAAGTCCCTGCTGATGTGCTAAAGGCTTCCCAGTTACATCTCAAGCCCAGGCCTTTCCTGCCAGCCCCAGACAGGGACAATTCACTGCCAACTTGACCTTTCCAAGCACATCTGAAATGGAACTCTTGCCCCCCTGACCAGTTGTGCCTCTCTACTAGGCACACTGTCTGCCCAGCTGCTCTTACAAGAGTCACCCCCCTCCCCCGACCCCCACTCAACTGTGGAGCGCAGCAGGACCTGCCCATAAATGTGTCAGACCTAGGTGACCTCTCCTGCCTCCAGCTTTCCCCCAATTCTCATCTGCCTCCACAGAGTTGCAAGAGTGGAAGAAAAACCTAATCACATTCCTTCTTTGTTTAAACAACTTCACTGACTTCCCAACGCATCTCAAGTAAAATCTCAACTACCGTCATACCAGGTCCCGCACACCAGACCGCACCTCCCACTTTGACTCCATCCTGCTCCGTGTGCCCCTCACGCTGCACAGCAGGGACACAGCCTTCACTCAGCCCTGCACAGCAGCCCGGCTCTTTCCCTTCGCACACAGCCTCACACCCCCTTGGGGTGTTCCTAGGGTGGGCAGCTCCCCTCACTCTAAGTCTCAGCATTACTCACACCTCAGAGAGGCCTCGCTCATCCACTCCATGTCCCCCTACCCGGCACCCCCTTAAACACAAGCACCCCCACTTTCCCACTCCTTCACAGCACTTAAAAGATTTTGTAATTGTATGCACCTGGTGGCTAATTCTGGTTTGCTTTCCCCACTAGGAGTTCCACGGAGTGTTCTGTTCAAGACCTTTCTAGCACCAAAAGCTGTCTGACACAAGGTGTTCAGGAAAATGGTGGCTGAATTGAGTATTTTTTCCCAATAATCTAGGTAGGACTGACTCCTCTTCCTTATTTGCTAGTTTATTAAGCACTAGAAATATTCTCGATTCATTTTTCAAACTCTTAATACTAGTAAAGCCAGCATTTTCAAAAGTAAACACACAAGATGACTACTGATTACAGGCACACACCATCTTTCATGATTTCAGCATTTCAAGACACATGCACTCATGCAAAGTACCTTTTACTGTGAAGAATAAAAAACAACTCTCATCTTGAAAGTTCTGAACCATCTAGAAGGATAAAGCAGATAACACAAATTAAGATCCAACTGTTTTTTCTGAGCTGATCAGAAAAGAACAGAATTAGCAGCTCCAGGAAAATGTCATCTATATACTGTTGCACAAATACAGAACTCAGTGGTTGAAATGTAACTGATGAAAGCAGCGTAAGGTAGTAAACGTTTCCACCTGCTGCACTGGCGGGGCCTCGTGCTGACGAGGCCTGCCCATGCCCGGTCCCTGAGACAGCCCTACAACCCACTGGGAGCTTTCCCCGACGGGCCCTGTGAAGAATGACTCTTAACAGAGTCACAGTCTTAGCGGTCTTCTATTATTACCTGCTTGTTGCTGAACACTGGGGGAACAATAACCTTAAGGTTTTTAAAAATCAGCCATCAGGAGCGCCTGCGTGGCTCAGTCGCTTAAGCGTCTGCCCTCGGCTCAGGTCTGATCCCAGGGTCTTGGGATTGAGTCCACATCGGGCTCCCTGCTCAGCGGGGAGCCTGCTTCTCCCTCTCCCTCTGCACCCCCCAACCACCACTCGTGCTTTCTCTCTCTACTAAATAAAATCTTAAAAAATTTTTTTTAAATAAAGATCAGTCATCAAATAGGAAAGAAAAGGAAAACACATCCAAACACCCCCCTACATAAAACTGGCCAAAGCCCCACTAACCCCGGAGCCCCCGGTGAGTGTCTAAGGGAGGGCGGAGGGCAGAGGGGGCCGAGCCACAGGTCTGGGTTTATATCCCTTCTATCACCAGGATACCCGAAACTCTTGGTTTTATTTAGATTCTTACAAATTTGACCTCAGCTCTTTAAAACCGATTCTCAGGAGTACTTGCACAAGAGATCACAGAATTTTTCCAGAGTTCTTCAGTGATAGAAAGTAAAGGCCAGCGTGAAGGGAGAAGCAATGGCACGGCCAGTTCACGTTACCTGATCGCTAACAAGAATGTGAATACCAGTGGGCCCCTGTCTGTAGACCTGGTTAATCTGGTGGAAAGGAATATTAAACACCAATGCAAGTTTTCGAGCAACTTCTGAAGCAACCATTTCTTCCAAGTAGATTGCATGATACACTGAAATAAAAAATAAGAGTAGCATTTTAGCAGTAATCTTTGATCTGTTTTCCACCTCATCTCTAAGAAGATCACCCCTTTCAAAGTACTAAAAAAAATACAAAAATTAAAAACGGGAACTAGTATTTCTTTCCTCCCTTACCACCTACTATTTGAAATAATAATAAATCATGCCACATGTACAATTTAATAAACATTAACAGTAATATCTGTATAAAAGGATCGGGTTTTAATTTTCCTTAAAAAACAAACAGGAATTAACTGCAAATGGGCATAGGGGCCTTTCTGGAGTAATGGGACTAAAACCTGATGGTGGTAATGGCTGCAAAACTCTCAATTTCCTAAACTGTCTTTGAACTGGATACTTACAGTGGAAGGATTTTATGGCATATAAATTACAGCTGAAGAAAGTGGTTTTCAAACGTCATGTGCTTCTAGCAATATATATATAAATATAAAAAGCACTCTGTTCTTGATTCAGTAATTCTACTACGGGGAATGGATCCCAAGGAATCCCCCCAACAGTGAATGGAACATGGCATAGAAGACACCATGTAAAAAGCTAAGGACGTGGACAGTGGCACCTGCTGTTGCTTCCCACAAGCTGCAGCACAGTCCAGCCAAGGGCCCGGGTTTCTGGAACCTTTAACTCTGCAGCAGCTGCCATCTGCTGCCAGTGCATCTGCAGCGAGCACGGCTCTTGTAGGTCCCGCTCAGTTACAGACTCAAGCCAGCCGGCCAGTGAGTACAGCATCAGCACGAGAACTTGGCTTCCCCAAACAGGGGTTTCTTGTGTGCTTACGATAATGGAAACCTCTGCTAATTACACATTATGGAAAGCTTCGGACGTGGAACTACAATTAAGGGGAGACACAGAGCTGATCTACAGCGGAGTCCCCAGACTACAGCCTGTGTGAGCCCAGCCCTGCCCTAACTCATTCTTTTCGAACAGAACTGTATCAGAACACGGCCGCGCCCATCACTACATCTAGTCTGTGCTGGTTCTGGCGCCGCAATGGCAGGGCCGGTGGGAAAGAACCCCCCCCCGAGTCCACAAAGGAGGCATTTCCTACTCTGCCTTTTAGGAAAGTCTGCTGGAAACTTAGAAAACCCATGATCTAGGGCTAAGTTGGCCAACATTTCCCACACTCCTCCACAAACACATTCCCCAGTCCGACAGCCTGACCATATAGATGGAAATGATATACAAGATCCTGGTGATACCTGGAGAGCTCCTTGAGAATGTTATCATTTCAGACTAAGCCTCTGTATCTTTAGTCTTCAAATTCACAGCTTTTAAAGTCAAAATGACACCAAATGGAAAGGCTCACAAGAGTGATGCTTTCCTTTGGATTTTTCGAACACCAAGTGATTCTTGGAGCTCTACCCAAAATTAGGGTAAATGATCGCCTCTGTGAATTCCATAACACACTTGTCTCTGGAAAATTCTGAGTGTGTTGCCCTTATTTTGTTTCAGAATATGGGAGAGGGGAGATATTACCACGCACCCAACCTTACAGATAAGAAAACACATCCTTTAAAAACATAATTGCTTTTAAGGGCCATATTCAGAGGAGAGAAGGGCCAGGGTCTGTCTCTGCCCTCAGCCAGCGCTCTATTATACAAGTAAGGAGAACCCCTAGGGTGAGAAGGACGGCTACTGGCGTGGAGTGCTCGGCACACAGCTCACAGCACTGGCCGGCTGCGGGTCGGACACAAGTCTGCGCGCCTGGTCCTGGGACACACATGAATCTCTGCACATGTGACAGTTGATGTTTCTCCCCCCGCGTCAGTAAAATGGAAAGGAAAAAAAAAAAAAAGAAAAACCCTCCTGCCTTCTTGCCAAGCTGCCAATGTTATACTCATCATTTCAGTAAATCTGAGGTTGGCAGGGGGGAGGGGGGGATAGAAGCCAGCAAAACTCCAAAAAGCACTGGAGCTGGGCTTTCGCTTATTAGCTATTTCCGGCAAGGAGACTCGGAGAGTGGTGGCGAGAGTGGAGCAAGGCAGCTCGCTTCCTCTCTGGCGAGGCCTCAGCCCCAGCACCGCTGCTACCCCCCGCCCCAATGCGGTCCGCACTCCCACCCGGCCTTCCTGTTTCTGCCTCGCTGTCCGAGGGAGTGACAGGAAGCCGCAGTGCACTCTGGACCCACCATAGGGCGTCCCACTGCCACTGTCGCCTCCGCCGCTGGCCGGCTGCTGGCTCTGCAGGGGTGGGCTGCTCGGCTGCTCCTGGCAGACGTAGATGGTTAAGCGGGGCCTAACCGACCTGCAATCAGAAGATGCCCCGCTTGAGCCGGTGGGAGAATGCCGCCCCGCAGCAGGTACAAATGACAACTACAGGACTCTAAGCTCTATTTCCTTATGCGAACTTTATGGTATTATTTCATTACACAAAACAAATGACTAATAAAAATATAAAAACACACACCTCACACCAACTATCACAGGTGGTCTAATCTGATGATCCAGACTCTAAACCATTGAGATGGTCTGTCAGATGCTGGTAAATTTAAGTTTCAAGATTAAGTCAGCAATTTAAAGTTAGTAAGATTCAATTTTAATGGAATTCTCACGCCCCAAGTCTAGAAATAGCAATGATAGTAAATGGATCTTAAAAGCCAGAAGTTTACAATTCCATTATTTTCATTCACAATTAGAAGTTTACATTTTTAACAACTGTTTAGTAGTAGTCATATGACCTTGAAAACCATAGATTCTGTATCGCTCACCTAAATGAGAAGTTTGTTTTCTTGGCAACAAACCCAGTCGTCTTCAAGAAATCAGTACTGCCCATGTGCATTTCTACAGTCTTACAGTCTACCTCTGCCCTCATCAGTGCCTGCATCATATCTGGGCCTGCCCTGAGGGTGCACACAAAACAGTCTTCTTGTGAGCACGATGCCGCCGACGCCCCACAGCGCACACACGTGCGCCAACCTAGCGCTGGAACACATTCTGCCCAAACTCCCCACGCAAAGGGACATCCTCAGCTCAAGCAAACAGTTCCCTTTAAACACACTATTTTACCTGGACTTCAGGGAATTATAGAGCCGAATTCCATCGGCTGCACCACAAATTTGTACTAAATCCTCCTTTGTCAGTTTTAGTAAGTCGGCACCTGGAGAACAGCAAAAAGAGATTCTTTTCAAAGAGATGGAAAAAGAACAAGCAGGACTGGCTGCCTTACAGCACCTGCCTTCACACAGTGAACTGTCCCTCAAAAGCACCCGGTCTCCTGTGTACACACCCCTCGACACGAACACGAACGCGCACACACACACTCCCTGCCCCACAGAGGAAGCAAACAAACTGCTGGCGCTTCCATGCCCCGTCCGAAGGAGGGGCTCAGAAGCCCAGAGGCAGGTCAATCAGACGGACGCGCAGGTCCCGGTACACGACCTCACCACCCACCTGGTTTTGGCTGGCTGGTGCTTTTGTGGATAAACAGGATTCTGACCCCAGATAATTAACCTTGAGATCACAGTAATGTTTTATTTTACAAAAAGAGGAAGTGGAAGTCTAGAGTTTGGGGGACCCGCCCAAGTTGCTGGCTAAGTTAGGACTAGGCCTCTTTACACTTGCCAACATTCTGCAGCATAACTATCAGCAGCCAGTTCTAATATGAAAGCGAAAGCATGGCAGAACCACATATTCTACCTTAGGATTTTCCCCACAGATGGCTAAGTGTAAATGACATGGTATCTAGGATTTGCTTCAAAATATAATAGAAAAGCAGGACAGAGAAGAGATCAAAACCGACCAAAGGGTGGGGATGGTTACATGGAAGTTCCTCCTCTCCTACTTTTTACGTTTGAATGTGTCTGAAATCTCTTTTTTTCCCTTTATTAACACCCAAGATGTAGTTTATTGGTACAATTAAGATGCCCTCCGGGATTAAGGCATGACTTCCATGTAATAAGTACCTGCTTAGGTATGTAACAAGATAATGGGGTTTTCTATTTTTGAAGGCCTGAAGGGGAGAGCCTGATAACTTCCTAGCTTGTAAAAGAAATAAAGACCAGAGAAGCCCACCTCCATGAGGCACAAACACTAAAGGAGTCGTTTTCCAGAGCCAGGGAAGCAAAGACTGGCTGTCTCCCCAGTCTCTCCTGGGGCCCACAGCTGTGGCCAGGGATGGGTGTGCGCATCTCCTCAACCTGCACAAAGAACTGGACAGACGCTTGTGTGCACAGCCTTTTCTGAAGGTGAATGCCCAGAGGCTCCGAGCCAGCAGCCTCACCCTTCTCCCCTTTCTGCTGGGAAGCTCCTCTGTGAGGAAAATGCAGGAGGCCAAGGCCATGGGAGAGCTGCTCACAGTGAAAAGAGCTTAAACTTCTCCAGACAGAAACATGGATTCATTTAACAGGACCTCCGTCGGTTCCCACTGCCAGAGCTTTTGTATGTGCTCTGCTCTTCATTCATGTGTCTTCCCTATGAGGGTTCAAGATGCATCTTCCCCACACAATGAAATTTTTTTTTTTTTTTTTTTTTTTTTTTTTAAGATTTTATTTATTTATTCATGAGAGACGGAGAGAGAGAGGGAGAGAGAGACAGAGAAGCAGAGGGAGAAGCAGGCTCCCAAGGAGCAGGGAGCCCGATGTGGGACTCGATCCCAGGACCCCGGGATCATGACCTGAGCCGAAGGCAGATGCTTAACCATCTGAGCCACCCAGGCGCCCCACAATGAAATTTTTAAATTTCCAATTTTTCATAGATAAAAATATAGTCACATAAAAATGTGGCTACAAGCTAGCAAGACTTTCATGCAGTACTTTAATTTTAAAGAGACAAAGAGCTACACAGGGAATGACTACTCATTGCACAACATCGCAATAAGTGGCTGACAGAATAGAAACCATGTTCTTTGTGCAATCAAGCTTTCCCCTAGGCCAGGCGTGTGCACACAGTTCTGTCCTCTTCGAAGGCTTGACAGTACTGCACTTCCCTGGTCCCACAGCATCATGGGCAAGGCAAGCTCACTACCAGTTTACTGTGGCCCAGCAATTCTCGGGAGGTGCTTAGCCAGGCTATGTTAGGGAAAGGGTCCCAGGGCCAAATACACTTGGGAAATGCTGCCCCTGCCCCACGTGGTCTATCTATCACTGTCTCTCTAAACAGAGAGCACCACCTGGAGAAGCTCTGCTTGGTCCCTTTTAAAATTCCATCAACAGTGGCGCCCGGGCAGCTCAGTTGGTTAAGCGTCCAGCTCTTGGTTTTGCCTCAGGTTCCGATCTCACGGGTCGTGAGATCAATCCCGAGTCAGGCTCCACACTCTGAGGGAGTCTGCTTGGATATTCTCTGCCTCTGCCCCTTCCCCGACTTGTGCATGCATGCTCTCTCTCTCCCCACCCCCATATAAATAAAATCTTAAAAAAAAAAAAAAAAAAACCAACACACTCCCTTAGCTGATAACTCTGTAAGAAAAAACTTAAAAGTTTAAGTATACAAAAATCATACCTGAGTAGATTCATATCACATACTACTAACACAGCGATAAAGAGGAACTATTACTATACGTAATCACTTGGATAGACTCAAGGGCATTATGCTGAGCAGGAAAAAAAGCCAATCTCAAAAGGTCACATACTATGTGATTCCAATTATATATAACATTCGTGAAATGATAAAATCCAAGAGACAGAAAACAGATTAATAGTTGCCAGGGAATAGGTATAGATGGGGGAGGGGCAGGGAAGCATAAGGGAAATCCTTATGGTGATGCTGTAATTCTGTATCTTAACTTCGGTAGTGGTTATACGAATCCATACATGTGATAAAATGACAGAACTATATACACACATTGCACCAATGTCTATTTCCTAGTTTTGATATCATACTTCGATTATATGAGAAACTGAGTGAAGGGTACACGGAACATCTCTGTATTAACTTTGCAAAAGATGGTAAGGCAAAAATTACTTCAAAATAAAGTTAACAAAATGAGAAAAATTGCATAGAACTTGTACAAAAATGAAGCACAGAAAACTGGTTTTGGGAGATTGTACTGATGTCAGTTTCCTGGTACAAGAGGTATGCAGGATGTCACCACTAGATGAAACTGGGTATGAATCCATAATTACTTCAAAAACATTTTTTAAATTAAAGTTAATAAAAGTACAGAAACAAGTATAAAAGACACATGTACACAAAGATGCACACACACAAAACATACCTGAAAAATTGGAAAACAGTCTTGTGTAGGAAGAAAATCTGTTTTTGAGCAGCCATTGTTGTGTTTCCTGGATCGTGGCTGAAGGTTGAAGTTGCTATTAACAAAGAAAATGAACACAAATAGAAGAAACTATTCAAACTTATAAAAAAAAGAAACCCAAGTCACTGGCATGTTATAAACAAAACACAGAAATCCTCCAAGTTTAACGTAAAAAAAAACAAAAAACAAACCCAAGAGGAGGACAGGTCTGACTACTCAGAGACCCAAATAATGCCTCAAGCCCCTGTAAGAGCCTTAAAACGCAGGCCCCTGGGCAGCTCAGTTGGGCGACTGCCCTCAGCTCAGGTCATGATCCCAGGGTCCTGGGATCGAGTCCTGCATCGGGCCCCCTGCTCAGTGGGGAGCCTGCTTCTCCCTCTGCCTGCCACTCCTCCTGCTTGTGCCTCTCTCTCCATCAAATAAATAAATAAAATCTTAAAAAAAAAAAAAAAATGCAGGGGCAACCTGGGTGGCTCAGTCGGTAAAGCGGCTGCCTTCAGCTCAGGTCATGATCCCAGGGTCCTGGGATTGAGCCCCACGTCAGGCTCTCTGCTCAGCCAGGGGCCTGTTGCTTCTCCCTCTCCCTCTGCCTGCCTCTCTACCTACTTGTGCTCTCTCTGTCAAATAAATAAATAAAATCTTAAAAAAAAAAAAAATGCAGACCCCTTAGAGCACTGGACAGCTTCAGGATGAAGACACTTACTTCACTGGAGGCCTGTGAAACTCCATCTCCCTGATGGTTTGGGGAAGAAGAATTGCTGGGGAGAATGGAAGGAAGGAAAGGAGAATTATTACACACACACACATACACACACTTATATCAAGACTTTAAAGGCTATTAAACTGGGTAAATTTAACCTAATATTGTAGAACAGAGCATGCAGATTTGCAGTTAAGAATGTTGGCACCAATGGTCAGGAGTATGATGAAACTGACAAGAGGCCGTTTAACTGGTGCCTCTTCCTTCTTCAAGTTTTAGGAAACAAAAGGATTCCAATTATTTCCAGGGGTGCCAGGAAAATGAAGGATACTCCTTCATTTTAGTAAGAACAAAGATATGAGAAATTAAGATAAAGAGTTAAAAGTAACTGCAAAATACACACACGTTACACACACACACTTTAATAAAATAAGGAGCTCCAAGAAATGGTCCTAAGTAAAAATGGAAAATGATACCCCCTTAATTAATATTTACCCATGATTAAAGGGGGAGAAACTCAGGGAAGCAAAACGAACAAAGGTGTGCCACTCTCGAGTTTTTAAGGTCAAACGAAAATGAAGACAACTCCACAGGGAGTGTGGCGCCTTCCTGGTCCTGGGCTCAGACTTCTTTCTTAGCGCCTGTACTTCAATTATGTAAGTTACGATGCTGACTGGTGACTGTCCCTCTGGGCCCACGCAGACAGGGAAGGTGTGCGTCACCCGTAGAGCAGAGACCACAGGTCCTGGTCAGCGCAGGGCGCGCGGCTCCTGGGAACTGCGTGGTCAGCCAGCAGTGCAGGAGCCCAGAGCCGGCCTCCGAAGTCATGACTGTGGCCCAAGACGACTCGGACTGGGCTGAGACTAAAACGGCCCCCACATGGTGACATGTCAGTCCCTGGTCTCTCCGACGCAGAGTCCAAGGGTGTGTTCCTCCTCGAAAAGCACAAAGATCTACAAGATGAGCTGCCTGCAAATCTACTCATCTCCGCAGGGAAAAGCATGTTTTTGTGTTCTTATCAGACGCTGTTATAGACTGGATATTTGTGTTCCCTCAAAATGCTTACACTGACCAAACTCACCCCCCTGGCATGACAGCGTGAGGAGGTGGGACACCTGGGAGACGACCAGGAAGGCGAGATCACAAGGGCCTCCTGCAACCCGGAGGGCCCTTGCCGGAACCACCGGGGCCTCACACTGCCAGTTCCACAACTGCAAGAAACAAGTTTCTGTTGTCTCTAAGGCCCTGGTCTGGTGTTCTGTCATAGCAGCCAGAGCTGACCAAGACAGACCTGCTGTGAGCGTGGCACGAGTGTAAGAAGGAGAACCTTTCCCTCAGCAGTCTTGTGTAACTTCCCAGCAAGAAACTTCTGATCTGACCTGCTCGGGATCAACTCTTCAGCAGAGCCCCAGGAAGGCAAGACCCCCCAGGGCGCCATGTGGCACCTACAGGACTCCTGTGACACCGTCCCCTGCCCCCACCCAGAGCCTGCAGGGTTCACAGATGCCAATCACAGCCAGAGAATAAAATAGAAAGTCCACTATCCCCATTTCTAAAACCACAGTAAAGTTTTAGAAATTAAAAGCCTTTCCTTCAAGTTTAAAAACTTACCATAATAAATAAATAAGTAAATAGTGTGTGTAATAGGAGGCAGAAAAAACAGGGCAGGAAACAGCTCTTGTTTGATATGGTGCGCACTGAAGACAAACGTACTTTATAATAAATGCAACCTGAACACATCCAAGTCAGTTTCACCTTAATAACTCACAGTCCTTCTCTATCCATGAACTCCACTCATGTTCTTTTTCTCTCACAAAGAATGTAGCTTGAAAACGTCCCCTTTTCTACAATTTCTACGGCTGTGAATGTGTGAGGCATGAAGGGCTAAGAGCAAAAAGGCTGGCAAGCAAAGAAATGACAGTTCTCCTCTGAAACTGGGGCGGCTAGCTCCCATGACCATATACCTCAGATATATATACAAAAGAGGATGTTGGCAAGTGAGGGACAGCAATGAAGATGCATGGCATGGTCAGCCCTGGGTGAGCGACGGCACGAAGCGGTACCTGTCGGGGACGCTGCAGGTGCCCTGCTGGGGGGACGTGAAGGCGGGCGCTGTGGAAGGGCTGCTATTCACGTAGGCTGTGGGGGTATCGGGCCATGGAGAACACTAAGGATAGAAACAAAAATAAATTAACGGGAGGCTTTTAGAAGTGTATGGAAGAAATATTTTTGTAAGTCACTCTCTAGTCTGGCCAAACGCGAGGTTATAAAACACAAGACACCTGACACTCATCAAGCAACCTCACAGAAACATATCAAATTTACTTCTGTGTGGCTTTCCCTGCCACCTGCGTCTACACACGGATTCACCTCAGGGAAGACCTGAGTGATGAGAGCAGCAAAATGTATGCAGGCATTTTTAATGTATACTTCCAAGAACTTCCACTTCCCTGTTTATCAGCTCTGCAGCAGGTACCCAACAAGGTTTAGAACAGCAGAGGCAAGAATGGATTCACAAGTGACATCTGACACCTATGGTGACAGGGGCTCTGTCCCCCTAGCACTCCTCTGCCTTCTCGCCCAAGGAGCAGCCTGGCCAGTACCCACTTGCTTCCTTGATTCCTCTAAGATTAATAATCCCCAAGCAAGGTGAAGCAGGCCTAGCATCAACACACATCAACATGTACTGTGCTGCCCATGTCTCTCTACCTGTCTACACATGTTTAGTATTTACAGTTTCTGGAAGGGGCATGGTGATCTAGGGCATTTTTCAACCCCGGGTCCCATTCTGACCAAAGATAGAGCAAAGATACAAAGACGCATTGACTATTACAATCAGGAGAGGTGAAAAAGCTAAAGTCAAAAGCATGCTGAGCAGGCTGAGCAGGCCAGGGCAGCCAAGTACGAGCCTTTAAACCTGAGCTATGTATGGAGCGAGTCCATCTCACTCCCTGATATTCCACCTAGAATGAGTCCATGTGAGGACATCCTCGGTTCCAAAGCCCCCTTGAGAATCATTATTCTCCCATTTTACACAAAAAGTCGTCATACCTCACCATGGATGGGGGAATAGAAGACCCTCCCCCAAACCAAGCACAAGACCATTAAAGATATTAGGATAAATAAAAAAGTATATGACTCTTGGGGCCCCTGGGTGGCTCAGTCGTTAAGCATCTGCCTTCGGCTCAAGTCATGATCCCAGGGTCCTGGGACCGAGCCCCGTGTCTGGCTCTTTGCTCAGCAGGGAGCCTGCTTCTCCCTCTGTCTGCCGCTCCCCCTCCTCTGACAAATAAATAAAATCTTAAAGAAAAAAAAAAGTACATGACTCTAAAACAATTCTTCTGGTGGTGCCTGGGTGGCTCAGTCAGCTAAGCGTCTGCCTTTGGCTCAAGTGATGATCCCAGGAGCCTGGGATCGAGCCCCGCATGGGGCTCTCTGCTCAGCCAGGGGCCTGTTGCTTCTCCCTCTCCCTGCTGCTCCCCCGCTTGTGCGCACGCTCTGTCAAATAAATAAATAAAATCTTTAATAAATTTTTAAAAATTAAAAAAAATAAAACAATTCTTCTGTATGTCAGGCAGTTTTCAATTCCATGCCTTCAAAAACTTCAGGAGACCTGGTGTCAGCTGACACATACTGAAATAATCTACCTGTTCATACAAAAATAGGCCACTGGGATTTTGTGCAGATAACTCAAAAGGAATTTCAAGACCTGAATGACACTGCTCAAAGAAAAATAAGCACATCTAAACAAAGTTTCTCTTATCTATAAAAAAAATCTAGAGTTTGATTGCATTCTACCCTGTCTCATTCTTGATATATTTCCAGTAACATTTCTATTTTTACAATTAACAACTATTCATCAAAATGTGTATGATTTGTTGTTTTGATAAATTGGTACTAATCATAAGCAGTGTTCAATTTCTCGGGGTGCCTGGCTGGTTTAGTCAGTAGAGCATGTGACTCTTGATCTCGGGGTCAGGAAGTTCAAGCCCCACAATGGTCATAGAGTTTACTTTAAAAAAAAAAAAAATTCTCAACTGACTTACAAGCCTTATGGTCAGAGGAAATTTTAAATCTCAGTTTCTGTAAGTATGTCATAAAGAAGTAACTAAGGTAATCATTTAAAGATTTTCAGGCAGGAGCACCTGAGTGGTTCAGTCAACTGACTGTGCATCTGACTCTTGGTTTCAGCTCAGGTCATGATCTCAGGGTTGTGAGACTGAGCCCCATGTCAGGCTCTGAGCTCAGTGGGGAGTCTGCTTCTCTCCCTCTCCCTCCCTCTGCCTCCTTACCCTGCTTTCCCGCGTGTGCACGCACTCTCTCTCTCAAATAAATCAAACTTTAAAAACAAGATTTTCAGGCACAAAAGTATGCCATATTGGGAAGAAATTACTTATGGGGAGTGGAAGAGAAAACAGATCAAGAAGGAAGAGTGGGATAAAATTTCAGACTTAACTAAAGAGCTTCATCATGAACTTTTTAAATGAACAATACTGGGTATCAAATTGCTACGAACACACTTCCAAAAGTAGTATAATAGCTTTCTCTTAAATTATAACACAAATATTGATGGTGCCAGAAAATTGTCTTCTTTGCAACTGTTTAAATTTATGATGAAAACTTTCCTGTTAACCTGAAAACGTGCAAGGGAGTATATACTTTTTCAAAATTCTTTTGCATGTAGGAGCTAAGAGACTGTGAAGCACTGAGGGCAGGAACTAGTCTCCCCGACAGTTATAGGCGCTTACAACATGTCTGACACCCATCAGAAGTAGGGACAGAAGGAAAATAAAATAGAAATCCCAGGGTCTTAACATTCTTTACAACCACTCATTATGTTTCCCCTCAAAAACTGGAAAAGTGACTACTACAGACTGTTTCAACTACTACCAAGTTTCAAAAAAACCCTCGAATCTAGCTGGACAGCATGGCTGACTCACTGCATGCACACCGGTTTCACTCTCAACAACTTTTACACACAACAGTGCCCCCTCCTTTTAACCTAGGGCCTCGTTTCTCTCTTCATCTTACAAAGTAGTACCTCTGCTGCTTGCGGCTCGTGCAGTCTGAGGAACCCGACCGGCAGATCTAGTAACTTCTGGCTGTCCCATGCTCATGATCAGCTCCACTACGTGGAAGAGGATTTTCCTGCTACACCATCCTCCCCAGATACAAAATATTACGACGTAGCCTAACATGCCCATCTAAGTAAGGTGAACCTTTTAGTATCCAGCCTCCCCACACCTGCTCTGTTCATCGCTGCCCACTGTCTGAGGACGTGAAGCCATCCACAGCTTCAAGTGAGCACAGTAAGACGGGGCGGGGGGGGGGGGACACCAAATGTACAGAACCTCCATAAACCCAACTATTTCATTTTTACAGAGCTCAACTCCTTTAACAGGAGAAAAGCAGGATTGCTAATTAATAGCTGACATCTAAAACTTGCCCAATAAATATGAAGCCAGACTCACTGAACACCAGGAAACCAGTGTTTGGAGGAAACTGTCCTGTTGGGAGGCCTCGGCTTTTCGAGAATAATGGGTGGCAGGGTCTCAAATGGCCAGGCTGCCTGCCACACTGCAGCCCGCCTGCCCATGTCTTATGGGCCCCTCTCCCAGTCTCAAGCCAGGAAGGCAAGGGCACACGGAGGAAGACTTGTACAATGTTTCTTCTACCTTGTCCTGCCTCCCTGTCTGGAAAGGTAAGCAGTGCTGGACTGCCTCTGGTCCTGAGCAGAGTCTGTAATTCATGATGCCGCCAGCACTACCTGGCTTGGATTTGTGTGGGCACAATTTTGGTGTACCGTGAACAAAGCCCCTTCCCCGGTAGCCTGGAAAATGCTGACCCACCTTAGACTGTAGACATTGGCAGTCCCGATGTGAGCCAGTAAAATACAGCTCAGAGACCAAGACCCCCAGATGCATTAAAGGGTTTGCTGGGTGGCAGCTCTTCAGAACCAACAGTAGGGCCTCTATTCAGTGTGGGACCGGTTCACACAACACCTTTTAACAGGTGAGCCTGACCTCCCTTCCTAATGAAAGCCAACTGTCACTATCCAACAACTATGAGAAACGCTGGCCTTTCTTTGTAGGCACTTGCAGAAATACAGGAAATGCTGTGGACTTTTTTTAAGGGATTAATCCGTACCTTGCTTTTTTAAACAGGTTTCAAAGAGTAGCTCTAACCACCCCCTTGAAGTAGCTTAACCCAACCAAACACAGCCCAGGGCAGCAAGAAACACACTCTAGGAAGATGTGAAATCCCAGGCCAGTGAACTGCTGACGTTTTGCATACTTTAGACTTGAGTTAAGAATTATTAATAATTTACCAACAATTCTACCATCTCCAGAATAGCTCTGGGCTATAACAGATTAATTTATGAATTATCAGAATTCATTCCTTTTAATTAGTTTCCAACAAGAAGTGAAAAGTGACTTGATTTACCAGGATCTCCCCAGAAAAGTTTACGTAGTTGTGAGTCTTCAGCTGGGAAATGAGATAGAGGATTAAAAACATAAAACTGGAGGGGGGCATTCCAGGGAAGGAGCATACAGTTGTTCCATACAACCTCTGACTCAAATCCAAAAAGCCCAGTTAAAGAAAACGCATCATGTGTGCTCCCCATCCATCCAGACGACTACATTTTCAGGGTCATTGCATAAAGAAGCACTAAAATATTGTCACGCAATGCTTTAATTTGAAAATGAGGTTCTTGTGATAGTGTCTGTGACTTTCATAACACAGAGAATTACATACATGTGTGAGCGTGAAAATCCCATGTCTGGCACCTTGATAGTACAAACACTGCAATGAGATGAAGACAGTAGTGACTGATACATATGATGACAGTTACTTTTAAAAATTAGAGAATGCTCTGTGTTTACATTAACTGCGGGTACATGGTGATCTAAGTTTAAAGAACAGGATGAACCTTTGTGGACTGTTCGATAAAGAACTGGGTCATAATATAAGGATCTGCTGCACTGAAGCTGACAAAGCCAAACCCCTTGACTGCATGTTGGGGCAACTGGGTCCGAGGGTAGCAAGGTGCGCTATTCTGGCCTAAAGCAGAAGATCACGATGCAGGAGCCAAGAGGAAACACCGATGCAAAGATTTCTTTCTACCAGTGCTGCCAAACGGGCTTTTAAAAGCACAGACAGACGCACATTCTTATACTACATGCAGGGAAATGTGACACAAAGTATTGCATGTTAATGTCAAGCTTGCTGCCATCATTTCTCTAAATATCCATGAAAGTTTCTTATCAGTTATACAACATGAGAAAGCAAAACCTTTTTTAATTACACAAAAATGATAACTATTTTACTAAAGAAAGTATTTTCAATTAATTTCATTGCTCTTGAAGGAAGTGTGTGCGCAAAGGAGAGAGAGGGAGGGAGGGAGGAGAGGGAAGGAGACAGGGAGGGAACACATTTCTGAGTGTCGTTTTTCCCTCCAAAACCACCCAATATGGTCAACTTTGTTTTAAAGTGTTAGATTTAGGAAATTTTCCTCAGTGAGGAACAAACAGAAAGCAGGAAGTCTAAACAAAAGCAAATTAAATCAAGACAAGGACATCAAAAACAAATTTGGCTTTACTTTTCGGTGGAAGTTGATCCTATATCTAACACTGCACAAGGTTTCTTGCACAATGAAAAGAGAAGCAGAAGTCCCTTACACTGCCTCGCTTTGCCAGAGAATCACCGTAGTCTGCTGGCAAAGTCCGCTTGCTGGACTTTTTCTGCTCATGTTCAACTGCATCTTCAATTATAGGCTCAAGCCTCATCTGGACAAACACCAAAGATTGGGATCAATGTCTTTTCATTATACAAAGAAAGATCTAATACCCTGTTTTATGTCTCTGCAGTCCAATTAAACAAATGTATGACTAGCAGGATTCAAAGTTAAAGAAAATGCAAAACCCCAGCAGTGACAAAAATCAGACATTCTAGGCCCCGACTTAATCTCTTGACAACTTCAAGGTTTGTAAGGTCTGTTTCCGAGACCAGATTGGGATTTCAGCATCTTCATTCAAGACCCCACCCAGGAAACTAATCTATTAAAATCCCCAAATTTAAAAAAAATCTTTCCCCCACAAATTTCACAAAGAATATTATGTCAATCTACCACCCAATCTTCCCCAACCCCTTTGTAGCAAAACTCCTCCTTAGAGAGAGTGCTAATATGCAAACAGCTGCTTCGCCTCAGAAACCGAAAACGCTATTATGCATTACCTCGGTGAGGATGGTGGTGTCGTAGGATGGCTGGTACTTTTCTTTCTCATGAGCCGTTCTCTTCTCCATCTTCTCTCGGTCCGTTTTTTGTTTCCTGTCTGCACCTTTAGGCTTAAAAACAAAATAGATGATCTCTCCATCAGGCTGAAGATGGACAATTTACAAGCAAAACTGGGCCTTAGTTACTAAAAGCCTCATTTCTATCTCTTACCTTAAACACTTTGATTTGGCAGCTAGCCGAGTGGAGATGATCCGTGTACTCTCCGTTCTCATTCTGCTTAAAGGTGTCAACCTGAATCCTAAAAGGCACCCCCTTCTCACCTCCGTGCTTCCGGGGAGTAAACTCTGTGCTGATGCAGTGTACCTGGAAAAGAACTCAAGCTGAAAGGGACTCAAAGTACCGCCCACTGAGTCTCCTTCAATTTGGCTCCTTCTCAGGTGTTCTGCCACAGCCATAAATTCAGGATCCTTCCAAACTAACTCCTGAATATTAGTCAGACGGCTGTCATGAATTCCTCTGTGTGGCTTTCCTCTCATAAATCCAACTGGGCCTTTCTGAACTTTCCGGCAATGAGCTCTTCCCCAGTCCAATGCCTCTCCTCTCACGCAGGACTTGTTTCAGGTCACACGGACGTCTCCTACCTCCACACTGTGGACCGAATGATGCTCTCAGACCCAGCGTCCTTGGCCTTGCACGTGGCTCAGTCCACAGCAACCGACCCCTAACTGCCGAGAGCTTCTGTCACCTGCCCTCTTCTGTCACCACCTGGACTCTAGCCAGCCCACCAGGTTCCTGCTGTGACTACACACACTTATGAGACCGCCTGGGGGCCTGGGGGCGTGGCCACGACTCACCCTGCCCATATCGATCTGAACTCTTCTGTCAACCTTCAAAGTTGACCAAGGACAACGCTCATCTCCCACCACTTCCGCCCCTCTCCCGACATCAGCACAATGTCAACTAACAGGAACTGTGTCCCTAGTGACTCTTCGTTGGCGGGAGACAGTATTTGGTAAACCACAAAAAAACACAATAGTAAAGATTCTTAAAAAATACATAAGTAAACAAATATTCTTTACAGTTCATACAAATCAGAGACTACTTAGGCTGATCAGCAATTAAGCAATCTCCCTTTCCACATAAACATTACCTACTCAGTAGTTTTAATTCCACCACTTATAAGTCTAAATATACATTAATATTTCTAAAAAATCTCTTCTCTTAGAGATACAAACTGAGTATTTATGGGTGAAGTGAGATGCCTGGGAGTTGCTTTAAAGTATTCCATCAATAACGAAAACAGAGGAAACTACTAAATAACTGCTGAAGCCAGGTGATGGGTACATGGAAGATTCATCATTATTATTCTCTTACTTTTGTGGGGTTTGAAATTTTCAGTATTAGAAATGTCTTTAAATTATGCTAGAGAGAAAATCTTGAAACTGTACACTTTTTTTCAATCCCACCCTTTTATTCTACTTTATTTTTTTATGTAAACCCTACACCCAATGTGGAGCTTGAACTTACGACCCCGAGACCAAGATTCGTATGTTCTACTGACTGAGCCAGCCAGGCGCCCCAATCCTACCCTTTTAAACAGGAGTTTTTATTCAAGAGAAATGCATCTTAAGAAAAACAGAAGTTTTGATTACTGTCACTAACCATGGTAAAAGTTAACATCTGAATAATGCTTTACATATCCGATTGTCTTTGTATATATATTAGCCTATAAATGACGGATTTCGTAAATTAACTCCAACTTAACAGTATATATGTATGTAAATTAAAATATATATAAAATAGAAGACATTACAAGATAGCTTACAAATAAGCATTTAAAGAAGGTAACATCACCAGAAAAACAAACTGAGGGTTCTAGAGGGGAGGAGGGTGGGGGGATGGGTTAGCCTGGTGATGGGTATTCAAGGGGGCACGTTCCGCATGGAGCACTGGGTGTTATGCACAAACAATGAATCATGGAACACTACGTCAAAAACTAATGATGTAATATATGGTGATTAACATAACAATAAAAAATAAAGAAGGTAACATCATGTGTTAAGAATTTAATCTCATCCATGGCCTTTTAAATGACTAGGCTAGTGTACTTCTAATAATGCAAAAACTCCAAACCTGAATGAAAGCAGATGTGCGCTTTGCAGGGTCCCACAGAAATTCAACTGCATTTAACTGGCTTGGATTTGTCCTTGTGTCAATTATTCCCACAGACATTGGAATATCTGTTATTTTAAAAAGAGTTACACAGAAACTCATTCACTATGAATAATTAAAAAGCTTACAACTTACTATAATTATGTTCACATGCAATTATTTCACCTCCACGCAGAACCTTTTCTGTCAGTGTTTTCCCGGTCAGCGATGCTAACATTGAAACCCACCCAATGCTATCAGACTTTATCCCACCATGGTTTCTATTTCATTTTATTCAACATACAATGGATGGTGCCATTTGAGAATTAAATAAATTATTTCAAAACTCCAAATTCCTGGCTCACGTTCTTTTAGAGCCAAAAAACCACTTCATTTCTAAACTATAGAACAACTCAAGGCACACAGGATCTGCTAACACCAAAACTCTCTCCACACAATTATACACGGTGCCTTCCCTACCCACCAGGCACAGCTAAACAACTGCCTGAATCTCTCCAGAGTCTTCTGACAGCCACTTGTACCTAAATCGAGAAGTCTGTCTCCTGGACGATTCCACTTCCAGCCTTCAAGTTGCTGATGCTCTGTATATTGTAGCCGTCTGTCATGGAATACAACTCTTATGATGCTCTATGGAACAAGTGAGGAAAACGAGTACTTTTAAACTGGTCCAGCTAAAATGCATAAGCATTTTCACTTATGCATTAACCTATAATAGAAGAGCATACCAAAAAAAATTCTGCTTTACACATTTTCTAAGTGAACTGCTTTGTTCTTGGAGTATCTGGATAACTCAAATAAAAGGCACAAATAAAATGATTACTTAGGTAAAATTTTTATTTACAATCTGATACTGCAATTCAAAATTAAGGTACACGCCCATAAAATCTGTGAGCAAGAATTCTATTTCTATGAAGAAAACATCGGATGCACACAGGAATTACTAAAGTCAAAGAGTAGTATAAACAGAAACAGAGAAACCCAGGTACAGTGGTAAAATTGTTCACTTAAAATAAGTTAATAAATGAACTTCTTTAAAGATCATCAAGGATGAATACTAACATACAGAAATGCTGAATCATTATATTGTATACCTGAAACTAATATAACACTGCATGTTAATTATACTTCAATGAAATTAAAAAATAAAGAGATAGTCAAGGAATAGGTGGGGGATCTACAAAATAAGACCCAGCAAAAACAAACAAACAAACAAAAAAAACCACATATGCAAAAGTCATTCTCTACTATTTCATTTGCAATAGGTTATCTGAGGTAAGCAAGGGGGGGAAAAAAAAACAACAACCCACAGGTAAACTTGATCCAAACACTACGGTTCCTAGGTAAGACTTTACTCCACAAACTCTGGGCCAGTTCTCGGCTCTCCACCCATCCCTCCTTTGCCTCCCACAGGTTTGGAGTGCCAACTATTGTTTCATTCCAGGAAGAGGAAAACAGGTCATCCAAATGCCTTCAGATACCACATTTGCGCTAATTCGTGTTTGTGACACATTTTTAGGTAACTTTCTCATGATGCAATAAGATACTCATATTTCCAGTAGATGCTCTGGTATAAATAGGAAATAATTTATTACCAATACATATAAATATTACTTTAGTGCCCCTGTCTTCCCTACCCCCCCCGGTACTGTCCATAGCAGATAAATTTTGAAGCAAACTATTTAAAAGTAGCCGTATTTATTTTTTAAAGATTTTATTTATTTATTTGAGAGAGAGAGCAGAGCAGGGAAAAGAGGGAGAAGCAGGCTCCCTGTGAGCAGGGAGCCCAATGTGGGGCTCGATCCCTGGGCCCCGGAATCATGACCTCAGCTGAAGGCAGATGCCCAACCGACTGAGCCACCCAGAAGCCCCAAAGTGCCATATTTTAATTTAAAATACAGTTGACCCTTGACAACATGGGGGTTAGGGGCGTTGAACCCTCCCAAAACTTAAGTACTTAATAGCCTACTGTTGACTAGACACTTTACCGATAACATCAACAACAGCTGAGGAACATACGTTTTATATGCTATATATATTATACTACATTCTTAAAGTAAGCTAGAGAAAAGATAACAGTTACAAAGAAAATCGTAAGAGAAAATACATTTAGAGTACTGTACTGTATTTACTGAAAAAAATCTGCCTGTAAATGAACCCACACCGTTCAAAGCTATGTTGTTCAAGGGTCAACTGTCGTTTAAAAAAGAGGCCAAGTCAGTCATCAGGACCAAAGTGGAAATCTACAAAGGCATGGATGCTGCTATATTCAAGCCCATCTGCCTTCCCCACCTGCACCCATGTCCACAGGGCCTGCCCAGGAGGTCCACTACACCCACTTCAAGCCCCACAGTGAAGGTGCACGGGCTGGGGGTGGCCCCTGGGTCACACTCACCAATACGCTGAACTCAGAATAAAGTGCAATAGAGAAATGACATGATTTTGATTCTTCCGTATTTAACTGAATCCACAAATTCAGATGAAAATAGCATGAGAATGTAGGTACCAGATTTGAGAGCTTTACTAAACGCCATTCTAGGAGGTCAGACTAAGTTCAGTAAGGAATATGAAAGGAGAACCATAATTAAGAAGTGGCAATATATAAAAGAAAACTTAAATGAAATTGGAAGGGAAAAACTCATGAACTCAGACACCCAGCAACAGATAAAGGGGCCCTGACAATAAGACAAATAGAACAAGCACCTCACTGAGTACAGGAAGCACTTTCAACGAGTTCCAAAGCACCCCTGCCACCCCACCCTTTGTTCCCCAAGACTCCCCCACAGTAGCAGAGTCAAAGACCATGGGGCCAGGAATCAGACTTGGGGAGCTTCTAGGTAAAAAAGGACGTGATTTTTGGGAAATTCACTGTGTAGCCTGTGGCAGTGGCCGACTGTTGCTCTGCATCCCCCGCAGACTCTCGGGATCCAACCAGACGTTTTCTGCCACAGTCACCATGTATCGGACAAGCGGCTTATCAAGGAAAGATGAAACCGACTTAAGACCTTTTAAAAATTAACCTCTCCTATCCTGAAGCTAACTGTTTAGGGAAACTGATGCTTTCAAAATAAGTACCCTTGTCTAGGCAGAATATGCTGCTTTAATGTCAACAAAACCTCTACTTTGCGCTTATAGGAGGATGGTTTCTTTACTATCAACAGTTCACTATCTCATAATGAAGAGTCATTTTTTGCCTTCACTTCTTGCGTTAATTGTGTATATTAAATGTTCTTACATATTTTAATTTGGAACTAAATTCCAGGAAGCTGAACTTAAAGCAGTCATGTACCAACATAACTAATCCTGCCATTCCAACTTAATCTGACAGATATTTTTAACTAGCTTACCAAAAGTATTTTAAACATTAAGTCTCCTCTATCAGACTGGTCCTTTCTAAATCTTACCACCTATTCACAGTGAACCGCCCCAGATTGATCTTCACTGATAAATGACAAACGGCTTCAAAAGTGACTTTCTCCAGTGCTTTGATGCAAACTTAATTTTGGCATTGGATCCACATGCCAAAGTATGTTTTATTTTCCTCAGGATGCTGAAAAGCTATGAATGATGAGCTTAGTTAAAATTACTGTTTAAAAGAGGAATTAAAATTATGAGTTAGTAAATTCTGTAGTCCAGCCAAAAAAAAAAATGGAAAAGGAAAAAGAAAAAGAAAAAAACAAGCACAAGGGGGAACAGATAAAACAAGACTGGCAAACTGAGGACAGCTGTGGCCGCTGGTGGGCGAGCTTAGCCTGTGCACTCATGACACACATGTGAAATTTATGAGAAAGCACCACATGATAAACACATGTGGATGCACCATACCATTCCACCTCTGGGTATGTTTGAATTTTACCAGATAAGTAGTTTTTTAGTAGTATTCTAATATTTTTGGATCCAGTTTTAAGGCTCTCAATACAGGGCACATAATAATGCCTTACTCCATTTTACAGACAAATCTATAATTTGAACAATTTTTCTACACTTCTACACGGATTAAAAAAAAAAAAACAGCATCTCACAGCCACCAAATATGTATATGTAACTTTCATAGGGACAGAAGAGTTCACCCACATCTTCTCTTAAAATACACTTTCATTGGTTGGATTTTAACTGGGTGTGAGACAAATGGTAGATCTGCTGAAGGTGAGCCAGGGTGCCCAATGGCCTGACAATAAGCCAGCTTGGGACCAGGGCATTCCGAGAGAATCTTGGAAATTCCTAAGCTTCCTACACACTGGAAAATGAGAGCTGTTAAGTCTGGCTCCTCCACCAGCCATCGCTATTTGTCATAAAAGCCCAGCAGAGAACAGCCAATCCAAGTAGGGCTTGCTCACTCTGAATGATGATGGCTTTTTAAAATGGTGAGCCCAGGGGCACCTGGGTGGCTCAGTTGGTTAAGCGACTGCCTTCGGCTCAGGTTATGATCCTGGAGTCCTGGGATCGAGCCCCACATCGGGCTCCCTGCTCAGCGGGGAATCTGCTTCTCCTTCTGACCCTCCCCCCTCTCGTGTTCTCTCTCTCATTCTCTCTCTCTCTCAAATAAATAAAATAAAATCTTTAAAAAAATAAATAAATAGGGTGCCTGGGTGGCTCAGTTGGTTAAGCGACTGCCTTCGGCTCAGGTCATGATCCTGGAGTCCCAGGATCGAGTCCCACGTCGGGCTCCTTGCTCAGCAGGGAGTCTGCTTCTCTCTCTGACCCTCTTCCCTCTCGTGCTCTCTATCTCTCATTCTCTCTCTCTCTCAAATAAATACAATCTTTAAAAAATAATAATAATAATAAATAAATAAAATAAAATAAAATGGTGAGCCCAATCAGTATGCACTATGGTCAGAATGCCAATAGGAGGGAATGAAAAAAATAAGACCATCTTTTACCCTCCAGGGAAATGACCAAATCCACTAATTGAGCATAGACACAATAGACTCAGAGTACAAATGGCAAATAACCTCTCTCCCTCTGTTCCAGGTAAGATATGAGCCCCGGGGGGCGCCTGGGTGGCTCAGTCCTTAAGTGTCTGCCTTCGGCTCAGGTCATGATCCCAGGGTCCTGGGATCGAGCCGGGCATCCGGTTCCCTGCTCCGCGGGAAGCCTGCTTCTCCCTCTCCCGCTCCCCCTGCTTGTGTTCCCTCTCTCACTTTGTCTCTGTCAAATAAATAAAATCTTAAAAAAAAAAAAAAAAAAGATAGGAGCCCCGGGAGTCAGAAGGAGAAGTCTGGGAGTTCATCCAAGTTGGCAAGATATTAATCGGTGGGGTGCGGACCCCCATCTTTCCCTCAACCTCCCATAGGAGTGGGGACTTCCTGCCCCCAGGAGTGGGAGGAACACTAAAACATCCCAAAGACTCTCAAGGCCTCTGTGTGCTGGGCAACTGGCTTTCCCAGACAAGCCAAATTTGTTAGCCTTAATATTAGTATCCATTCCCCCTGTGAAGGCTGTCTTTCCCCACACTCACCCTCTAAAAAGGCAGATCCACAGAGGGGAGTCTTTCCAATGGAATGCCTCTCCATACTGAGTGCCCAGGCCCCTATATGCCTCTCTGTGGGAAGATGGAAGCATCAAGAGAACTCACGCCTGCTTCTCTCTTGCTAACACTTATGGACAGATGAAGTTCTGCCTTCCTCCAATTAAGCTTCTTCCAGAAGTCTTGCCCTGTAATACTGTGGATTTATAATACACCGTGGTGTGTGACAGGTAGAGGCTAGAGGACCCACTCTGCATGACAATGGAGGGGACAGAGATAGTTCTGAAGATATATCCTAAGAGGGATGAGCTACACTTGGAATGACTGCCTTCATTCAGATACACATCAGTAGAGTGAACAGAGACTTCAAATTTTACTTAGACAAATTGAAGAGGTGAAATAAAACGGTTTTAAAAAATTTCATATTAACACTTAAATTTCTCCCCATACAATCTTTGACTTTTAAAGAGAAACTTAAAAGTCTTCCTTGTGGTGGTAGGTTTTCTCCCCACAGCCACAACTACGGTACCTTAGTTTCCAAAGGGCTTTCACATTTATTTCACCCAAAAACTGCTATCATTTCTGTTTTACAGATAAGTAAACAAAGTAGAGCTCAAAAAGTTAGGAGTTTCAATATAGCCATTACTTCTTAAAGTGAAATTAAATGATTTTTAAATAACTCTTGTGCAAAAAAACCCCAAAGTTTTACAGCAGAACTGCTACTTTTTTCAATCATTGTAGTATCTGTTAGCAATTAAGATGGCTCATCCTTACCTTTACCAATTTTCCAGTGATCTCAGGCATATCTCCCATTTTCCGATTATCCAGCATCCGAATTTCATAAGACTGACCTATTTTAAAGAAATTACTGAATGTAAATAAACTGTGTATCACCAACAATCCATATAAAGAACATGACTCTGTTTAACATAAAAATTCAATGGTCTCTCAGGGCGCCTGGGTGGGCTTGGTAGGTTGAGCGAAGGACTCTTGATTTCAGCTCAGGTCATGATCTTGGGGTCGTGGGATGGAGCCCTGCATCGGGCTCTGTGCTCAGTGTGGGGTCTACTTGGGATTCTCCTTCCCTCCCCCTCTACTCCTCCCCCTCCCAACTTGTGTGTGGGTGTGTGTGTACACGCATGAGCACATACGAGTTTGCTCTCTCTCTCTCAAGTAAATAAAATCTTTAAAAGAAAAAATTCAACTGTCTCTCAACTAGAGAAGCAAATTCAGGTTGATCTTTCTCTTCCCTGCAAACAACACCATCCTCTCCTTCTTGCACAATTACAGAAGACTGAAGAGTTTCTCTCCCCATTTATTTTCATTTGCTATACTCCCACACACTAAATTTTTATCATGCATACATGCATAATCCAAGACCAAATTTTTATCAGTTTTATTGAGATATAACTTACCATAAAATTCATCCTTTTATTTTTTTTAAAAAGCTTTTATTGATTTACTTGACAGAGAGAGAGAGACAGCGAGAGAGGGAACACAAGCAGGCGGAGTGGGAGAGGGAGAAGCAGGCCTCCCGTCGAGCAAGGAGCCCAATGCGGGGCTTGATCCCAGGACCCTGAGATCATGACCCAAGCTGAAGGCAGTTGCTTAACCGAGCCACCCAGATGCCCCCACCCTTTTAAAAAAAAATGTACAATTAACTAGTTTTTAGTATATTCAGAATTGTGTAACCATCACACTACCAATTTTAGAGCATTTTCATCATCCACAAAAGAAAATCCTACCCCTCAGCAGTCACTTTCCATCCTTGCCCACCCCAGCCCCTAGAAACCCTCATCAATCTACTTTCTGTATCTAGGGATTTGCCTACTTCACACACTTGATACAAATGGAATCACACAAACTGACTTCTTTTACTAAGCATGTTTTCAAGTTTCTCACATGTTGTAGCAGGGCAGATCTCCCTTTTTTGTGCTCTATCACACTTTGCAGAAATTCTGATTTTTTATAATTGAAGGTTTGTGACAATGCTGCATCAAACAAGTCTATCGGGGCGCCCTTCTTCCAACAGCATCCGCTCACTTTGTGTCTCTGCATCACATTTTGTGATTCTCACAATATTTTGAACTTTTTCATTACTGTATTTGTTATGGTGAACTGTGATCAGTCATTATAGCTCACTTTTTAGGAATAAAGTATTTTTTATTTTATTTTATTTTATTTATTTATTTGAAAGAGAGAGCATGAGAGGGAAGAGGGTCAGAGGGAGAAGCAGACTCCCCGCTGAGCAGGGAGCCCGATGTGGGACTCGATCCTGGGACTCCAGGATCATGACCTGAGCCGAAGGCAGTCACTTAACCAACTGAGCCACTCAGGAGCCCCTGGAATCAAGTATTTTTTAATTAAAAATGTTCGGGCATCTGGGTGGCTCAGTTGGTTAAGCATCTACCTTCGGCTCAGGTCGTGATCCCAGGGTCCTGGGATTCAGCCCCATGTCGGGCTCCCTGCTCAGTGGGGAGCATGCTCCTCCCTCTCCCACTCCCCCGATTGTGCTCTGTCAAATAAATAAATAAAACCTTTAAAAAAAAAGGTATATACATGTTTTCTCAGACATTAATGCTACCCCACACTTAACAAACTCAGCATGGTGTCAAGATAACTTTTTTATGCACTGAGAACCCAAAAAACTCATTTGACTCACTTTGCTGCAACATTTACTTTATTGTGAAGGTCTGGAACAGAACCTGCATGTCCAAGGTGTGCCTGTACTACATTCCTTTCTATTGCAAATATTATTTCACTGCACAAACATACCACATTTTGTTCATCCATTCATCAGCTGACGGACATCTGGGTTGTTTCTCCTGCATGGCTGTTATGAGTAGTGATACTATGAACATTTGTGTACTGCATTTTGTGTGAACCAAGACCAAATTTTAATGCCAGAGCCTTCTTCCTTGTGACCAATGAACCTAACTCACATTCTCTCACTGCTGTTAAGTGTCCATAAGAAAACACAAACAGATATTCACACACCAACTTTATAATTAGGAAAATAAGCTGCTTCCAAAAGTTAAGAATGTACTCCAAACCCACCAAAAATGATTTTGGATTATCTGTCATTAAGTAATAAAGACAGTATACTTTGTATGGAGAAAATCAACAGTAATTAAGGAGTTCTTCTAGTACTATATGAAGTTGGGGATCTTTATGGTCTAGTCCACACTCCAATGGGGCTTACCCCCTATAAAAACATACAAAGGGTACTAGATCATACAGTCACAAAACACAACCAAATCACTCCAAAGCTGGTGAAAGAAAACCATTATATATTGTATGTTACTAAGGAAGAGTCCTTAAGTCATTCAATGAATTGAGAGAGATACAACTAAATAGTACTATGGCAAAAGACATTTTCAAAAAGTTGAATTTGCAGCATACTTAACAAAGGATCTAAACTCAGAAAATAAGAAATTTCAAAATAAAGCATATAAAATAGGCATTTTTTAAAACTACACCATCATACACTTAAAATTACACTCAACCTCACAAAAATTTAGGCAATAAAAATTAAAATGTCTGTGACTAACTATCAGATCAACAAAAAATGTTTAATTAAAAACCAAGTGGGTGAGGATGGGGGAGAAATAAGCACATAAAATGTGGGAGGAATACGAACTGATAAAAGTCTTTCTGAAAACCAACCTGGCTACCCCTGTTGAGTTAAACACTGTATTCTTTGATTCGGGGATTCTGACTAGTCATTACAAACAGGAAAAATGCAGAAGGGGCAATATCTGCAACTCACATTAAGACACAAAGGGTTATGCTCCCTAATACAAACAACTTCTACAAAATCACAAATGTCCAACATCCCTACAAGAAAAAAATGAACAAATGACATGAACAGGTGGTTCACAAAAGAAGGAAATGCCAACAGTTCTTAAACATATTAAAAGACATCCAATCTCCACCAAAGATATGCAAATTAAAATCACATTGAAATCAATTCTCGCTTATCAGGTTAGCATAAATCCCTCAGTCTGAAACAGTCGCTCAAAAATGGACAGCAGGAGTGGAGATGGTAAGAAACTGCCACTCCGGAGATTATTTTGAAGGGAGAGCCTAAGCATTTGCTGGTGTATTAGATGTACAGTGTAAGAGAGGAAAAAAAAAAAAAAAAAGAGTTGAGGATGATTCCAAATTTTTGGCCACAGAAGGTACTAAACATGAGGAAGACCACCAAGAGTAGATTTGGGGGAGAAAATCAAAAGTGCAATTGAATACATTAAGTCTGAGATAACTACTGGCCATCCAAATTGATAATCAGGTTGATTTACAAATCTGGAGCTAAGAGGAAGAAATCCCATTTGGAGATACTAACAGAGGACTTTTCAGGGTTACAGCTGTTAGGTAAAGCTACTTAAAGACAAGATCATCTGAAGAGTGAGTCTAGAAAAAGAGCGAGGGTCAAGACACTTCCCTGGGATAGACAGTAACCCAAAGAAAAGCAGCCAGTGAGATGGAAAGTGAAAGAGGTGCATAGCAACCTGCCCAGAACAAAGAGAAAACCTGTCCTCCCAGGATTATCTTATGACCCTCAAAATCTCAAAATTCTCAGGATTGAAAAAATCAAATAAAGGACAAAATCTCAATGTTCCTGTCTTCCTTTGTATCATTTTTCCCAGTCAACCTAACAAGGATACTTCTGTGCTCAATATAAAGTTCAGTCTGTTTCCACAAACACATCTCAAGATCTGTTGCTCCTATATTAAAGCACTGCAGACTTTCATTCTTCTAAAATCAATTTTTTTTTTTAAAGGCTCCATAACACTTGCTATTCTTCAAATGGTTTCTCTAGGGGCACCTGGCTGGCTCAATCAGTGGACCGTGCGACTCTTGATCTTGGGGTTGTGAGTTCAAGCCCCATGTTGGGTGTAAAGACTGTTTAAAAATAAAATCTTTAGGGGCACCTGGGTGGCTCAGTTAGTTAAGCATCTGACTTCGGCTCAGGTCGTGATCTCAGGGTCCTGGGATCGAGCCCCGTGTCGGACGCCCTGCTCATCGAGGAGTCTGCTTCTCCCTCTCCCTCTGTCCCTCCCCCTGCTTGTGCTAATAAAAAAATAAAAGAGTATAACACACTTTCCAACAAACGTGGCAAACTTCCTGAGTCATTACACAGGTATGGAGTCCCAGGTTGGGTCCTAGCCATTTGTAAAAACTACTCATCCAGCAGCAACAGGAAACTGTTGGTCTAAATAGTTGGTCTCCCAGTAGAGTCAGAAACCAATAAGCTACTTAGTTATAAATGACAGTAACAGCAGCAAGGTTCATATGCTTCCTGTGTGCTGCCTAGCTTCTAAGTATATTATACACATTAATTCAATTTAATTCTCAACTACCTTATGTGGAGAGTATTAAATTAAGGAACTTGCCTAGGCTAGCAAGAGATGGAATGGGATCCACACACATGCAGCCCCGTTCCAGAGACTGCAGACTCACCATGGCCCTTCTCCACCTCCCACCTCACCACATGCAGAAAGACACAAGATACATTTAAATCACTGCCCACTGTAACTAGGTGACACATTTAAAAGAAACCAAAAGGTATGTGAAGAATGTGCTTAAGGACATCAACAGGCAACAGAGGTGTTTATATCCTAGCATTGCTGTTTCATCGGCAACCACGTATGACTTACTACAGAGATGCTGGGTTTAAGTTCTTTTTTACATTTCATCCTTTAGTGACAAGACCATCACATTCGCCACAACCACGCTTAAGCACACAACTCACCCATCACATGAACAAGTAAGTTTACTAGAATAAATTCAATAAAATATCAATGATATAAATTTTTGTTATACAAAGACTGTCCTAAAACATGATTAGAATCTTCTTAGGTATTTTAAAATGGTTCTAATTCAGTGGCTGCCTGAGGCAAGCAGAACTCAATAACTGGGAGCTAGGGAAAGAAGACTTTTTATTGTATACCCTTTCATACCTTGTGAATTTTGTACTACATATATAAATCATCTACTTAAACTGTTAAATTTTAAATGTTGCCAATTAACTAAAAACTTAGAAAACACTGGAACTATTCCGGTAAAGAGAGTTGGTAGTTAAGAAAACTAGATTTAGAATCAGAAAACTCTTAAATCTTTATCTGTAAAAAGTATGGCATGGTCCATATCGAAATAGATAACTGTAGAAGTAATTACTCCCTCTGAAGTTTTCATATAATCGTAACATGGAGAGAACTGTGCTTTCATTAATCATCACCATTATTTCCAATTTTCCTCTCATGTACTAGAATGAATGCAGATAAACTCACATGTGAGTTAAAAAAGAATAAACTTGTACTGACAATGACACCTTCAAGTACCCTGTCTAATCCCTTCTTACAGAGTTTTTATGTCCTTTTTTGATACACAATGCAACATTGCCATGTTAAGTCATTTTCCTTGGTGGAACTGAAGAATTCATCTGAATGCAAGAAAATGGATTCACGAGCCTTAAAAGTGAGTGCCAATCTGATTCCTAAAAACACAGGCAGTAAATTATGTCAATACTTAGTCAAACCATCAATACTAAAATGGTGTCACCAAGGCAGACTTCACAAGAACTTCCATGACAATGTCACTCCAGCTGAAAAAATATTCACGGGGTTTTACTGGATTCCAGATAAAATTAATCAAGTCTCATTATTATTTTCCATACCTAACCCCAATTCTCTTTATACTATATATTGCAGGAAAGGTTTCTATAAAAAAATATCAAAACTGCACATGCACTACTGAGAATATTTCCTTTGAAATGTGAGCCCCATCATCTAAAGGGACTTTGCTGAGCCTAGACCTCTGTTTGCTTCCGCAGCTCAAAAGAGATGGGGTGAAAGACACTCAGCCACACCTCTCCCCAAGCCAAACCTTGCGTGGCTCTGGAAAGAGCTATGGATCCTCTCCTTAGAAACATACACATTTATAAAAAATTGAAAACAATCTTAGGGGATTCATGAAAAACATGGGTCCAGAACCTTTTGTCAAAGTGATAAATGCTAGGAGACAAGTCTGTGAAAGAACTACACACATTGTAATACTCATATATTAAAGGTTTTACAATTCTTTTAAAAGGTATGTAAAATAATCCCTTTATGATTACTCTAATGTGTTTTTTTAATAGTTATTCAAATGGTATTTTTTAAAGATTTATTTATTTGAGAGAGAGAGAAAGAGAGCACGCGCATGCATGCGCTCAAGCAAGGGAAGGGGGAGAGGGACAGGGAGAGAAGCAGACTCCTCCCTGAGTGGGGAGCCCAACATATGGCCTGATCTCACAACCCTGAGACTATGACCTGAGCCAGAATCAAGAGTTGAACACTTAACCAACTGAGCCACCCACACACTCCATTATTCATGTTTTTTTTAAAAGATTTATTTGAGAGAGTGCGCGCACACACACGCGAGAGAGAACACGAGCAGGGGGGAGGGGCAGAAGGAGAGGGAGAAGCAGACTCCCTGCCAAGTAGGGAGCCTGATACGAGACTCAATCCCAGGACCCTGGGATCATGACTTGAGCCAAAGTCAGATGCTTAACCAACTGAGCCACCCAGACACCCCTATTCATATGTTTTTAAAAAATATTTCTACATACGCAATTCACTTTTCCACTTTTTTCTTAAAAGATGAAGAAATTAAGATATATTCTACAGCCACAAAAAGATTCATCATTAATACTACAGTGAGCAAGGGCCCCTGGGTGGCTCAGTTCATTGGTGATGCCTTCAGCTCAGGTCATGTTCCTGGGGCCCTGGGATCAAGCCCTACGTTGGGTTCCCAGCTTGACGCGGAGTCTACTTGTCCCTCTCCCTTTGCCCCCCCCACCATGCTCGTGCTCTCTCTGTGAAATAAATAAAATCTTTAAAAAAAAATAGTGCAGTGAGCAGAGTCAAGTGCAATAAATCACTTGCACTTATACTAGTTATAGTCAAGCTGGAGTAAAATCTGGGAGGGGAATACAAGGGAGCCTGCTGGGGTGCTGGAAATACTGGACACAGATAGTAGTTTCAAGGGAATAATATATATAAAAATTCACTGAGTTAGACACTTAAGATCTGCTTTTTCTCAAATCTAAGCTTGGCCAAATTCACATTGAGCAAGTTAATCAACTGCTCTCAGCTGTTTTATAAATTTGAAAATGGATCTTTTTTAAGTAAGCTTGAACTCATGACCCTGAGATCAAGAGTCACATGTTTGACCTCAGGGGCGCCTGGGTAGCTTAGTTGTTAAGAGTCCAACTCTTGATTTTGGCTCAGGTCATAATCTCAGGGTCGTGAGACTGAGCCCCACGTAGGGCTCTGTGCTGGACATGGAGCCTGCTTAGGATTCTTTCTCTCCGTCTTCCCCCACTTCACACTCTCTCTCTGAAAAAGATAAAAGAAAAAAAAAAGTCGCATATTCTACCAACTAAGCCAGTCAGGTACCCCTAAAATGGATTAATAAAACTTCCCCTAGAGTTACTGTGCGATCTATATAATACATGTATAGTACTTAGTACAAGGCTTCATACATAGTAAGCACTCAGTGAATGTCAATCTAATATATCATTACTACAGATGGTGGATTGCAACTTTTATCAACACGAGATATCTTTTTCCAGTTTAATAATAACAGTGATAAATTACAGATATCTCCCCAGGCCAACAGATAGACACATCCAATGCATTCCCTTAAACAAGGGTGTGTGTGTGTACACTCATTCGTATGCAAATAACAGAACTTACTCAACTATTCCCCAAGTAAGAGAAACACAGGTCATTTCCTTGTCATTAGAAATAAAGCTACAGTGAGTATCCATGCCCCTACATGGTTACTTCTGATATTTTTACAACTAAAACAAATCTTGCCATATGAACTCAAGGTACTTTTTTTTTTTTTTTAAGATCTTCTTTATTTATTTGAGAGAGAGCATAAGCGGGGTAAGGAGCAGACTCTCCACTGAGCAGGGAGCCTAACTTGGGGATCAATCCCGGGGCCCTGAGATCATGACCAGAGCCAAAGGCAGACCCTTAACTAATGAGCTACCCAGGTGCCCCTTTAAAGTACTTTCAAATAGGACACTTAAGGGACACCTGGGTGGCTCAGTTGGTTAAGCATCTGCCATCGGCTCATGTCATGATCCCAGGGTCCTGGGATGGAGTCCTTCACTGGGCTCCCTGCTCAGTGGGGAGACTGCTTCTCCCTCTCCCTCTGCCCCTCCCCCCTCCACTCATGTTCTCTCTAGCTTGCTCGCTCTCTCAAAAAAAAAAAAAAAAAAAAAAAAAGGACACTTTAGTCTCAAACAACCAAACAATTTTAACAACAGTTAGGGTATTGTACAGGTGCTATGGTAGAATAACCTGGGGTAAAAACCTCATAGATCCTACATTTATATATCAAATGAAAAGCTACAGTAAGTTATTCTTCCACATTTCAGAACACTAATCGTAATAGTCTAAAATCCATAGCTCTTTCCAAACATTCGAGGAATTAAAGATTTTATTTAATGACAGAAAAATAATTACAATATGCTTTTTTTTTTTTTTTTTTTTTTAGTGTGGATGCTCCAGTGGCTTTATTAACTCCTTTCTGCGGGTGGCAGTACCTTGTAGCTAGAGAGCTGGGAAGGAACCAGGAAGTGGTGGTCTCAGTATGGGTCATTAAAGGGGTACAGAGGGTGCTCTGCATCTCTCGGGAACCCTCTTACCATCCACTGTGAGCATGGGCACAATGTATCGCCAATTTTTATTCAGGGCATCTAGTTGCTTCATCTCATCTGGGCTAAAGGTAAAGTCAAACACCTGGATATTCTGGAGGATACGTGAAGGGGTGATACTCCTGGGGATGCAGATCACTTTCCGCTGGACCTGCCACCTGAGCAGGATCTGAGCTGGAGACCGGCCATACTTTTCAGCCAGGGCCAGGACCACTGGCTCCTCAAGTAGGACTGGTTCATCAGGATCACGCCAAGCTCGATCAGAGGAGCCCAGAGGGCTATAAGTGGTCACCTCCAGGCCGTGAGCTTGGCAGTGAGCAATGAGCTCCTTCTGAGCCAAGTATGGGTGACATTCCACCTGCAGGACAGCTGGGTGCACAGAGGCCACACGGAGCACATCATCAATCTGCCGACTGCTGAAGTTGGACAGGCCCAGTGCCCGTACCAGCCCCTTAGCCACCAGTGCCTCCAGAGCTTTCCAGGTCTCCTTCTAGTGGGTAGAGTCATAGCGGATAGTCCCATCGGCATTCCTAGGGAAAGGGTTGTCTCCCCGCTCAAAGGCATAAGTCCAGTGCATCAGGTACAGGTCCAAATACTCCAGCTGGAGGTCAGCCAGTGTCTTCCAGAGGGCAGGCTCCACATCCTCGGGATGGTGTTTAGTGTTCCACAGCTTAGAAGTCACGAACAGCTCCTATCGAGGCACCACCTTGCCGGGTCCCACGTTCTCCTTCAGGGCCTCCCTGATCTCAGTCTCACTGCCATAGATAGCAGCACAGTCAATGTGGCGGTAGCCTACACTCAGGGCATGCCTAACAGCTGCTTTCACCTGGCCAGGATCGCTCTTCCAGGTGCCCAGCCCAATCAGGGGCATCTTCTGCCCAGTATGCAGGAGGACACATGAAGCCGCCATTGTACAATATGCTCTTAAATGAACAAATATTAATTCTAATTTTGTTGAAATAAAGTAGATAGACATAAACTAGTTATCTCGGTGAGATGCAACCACAATTTCCAGCTTTACCTCTTGACTTATTTCTCAATCTTTCTACAGTGAGAGGATGTACTATTTTTGTAAGAATAAAAGTTCTGATTTTGTTTAAAAATAAGAGTGCAACATGCTTTCGGTATATGTAGCCAGCAAATTTATAGCTGTGTAACAAAGTACTTTTGTTTAATTTGGTTAGTCACACTGGCCTATGCCCAAACTGCTAAGAGAACCTCAAAAAAATCCCTTACAATTTCCAACAGTAAATTCTATCCCCACATCTCTATTTTCCACTCTGCCTGCTCTCACTTTCATATCTCCAAAACAGCATATTCTCATAAAATGCGGACAAGATACGAGTAGACAAAATCTGACACAGTCTATTTTAGCCACAGACTCCATCTTGGTGCAGCTTGTCTATTTTCAGCACAAACCTGCTTCAGGCCTGAGACCCAGGTTCCTTGATTCAGTCTCAAGTTCCATATTGAAACCAGTGTTCCTAAAAATAACTGACATCCTTTCCTACTTGCTCCTCCTTTGGATTTTGTCTGAAAAACCCTGTAATAAATCTTATTGCACGGACCCTCTTTATGCAAATCAGTTTTCACAAACTATTACTTTGTTGGCTAATAGTAAATGCCTATGATTTTTGTTAACTAAAGTTGTCAAATTTAAGAAAAATAATCTGATTTTAAATTATTACCCATAAACTAGGCTGCAATGCCAAAACGCTTTAGCTATGTGTCAATTCTTACATCAGAGCATGACACAGCCATACTCACCTTGGTTCAAGTAAGTGAGAGTCTCATCGTGCAGCTTCACTGCTGGCGAGGTGGCAGCACACATCACATATTGAAAGGGTGGGTGTTTAGTCTCACCGTCCAATGGAAGGCTGGAATCTTCCTGCTTAAAAATGGGCAATGCCAAGACATCGCTGAAAGGCAAAAGAATCAACACTGACCTTGAGTTTAAAATATTTAAAAGCATATAAAAACACGTAAAGGCGGTTTTAAAATGTAAGCTTGGGGTGCCTGGCTAGCTCAGTTGGTGGAGTGTGCAACTCTTGATCTCAGGGTTGTGAGTTTGAGCCCCACATTGGGTGTAATTGGGTGTAATGATTACTTTAAAAAATATGAAATTTTTATAAAAAAATAAGTAAAAATAAAATTTAAGCTCAAAAATGTCATGTAAAATAAAAGAACTATTCATGTAATTTGGCTCCCCAAAAGATAGTATTAATAACCCATGTCTCTAGCTGTGGGTATGGGGAGAAGGGGGAACAGCTATGATGAGGCAAATAAAATAAAAAGTATTTCATAGTTAATAAAGTCCATGCTACTGATTTAGCAAGAGATCTAATATATATGCTACTTCTTTAAACTCCATATCATTTCTATTTTAAAAAGAGCAAGTTGGGCGCCTGGGTGGCTCAGTCGGTTAGGTGTCTGCCTTTAGCTCAGGTCATGATCCCAGGGTCCTGGGATGGAGTCCCCCACTGGGTTCCCTGCGGAAGAAGCGGGGAGTCTGCTTCTTCCTCTGACCCTCCCCCCCTCATGCTCTCTCTCTCTCTCTGAAATTTTTTTAAAAAATCTTAAAGAGCAAGAGTGCATAGCTACCTGTTTTGAAAGGTCGGTCCAGAGGTACCATAAAATCACAGAGCAGCATTTGATTAAAATGGTACACTACAAAATGTGCCCTGCAAGGCCTGGCAAACGCTGAGAGCATAAAGCTTCATGCTTAGTCTAAGACAATGGCTTCTTCTGAGAAGCGAACAGCAGCAGTAGAAACAGCTGCTATTTTTTCCCCCCAAGAATAACTTGGGGCATTGATTGGAAGGGACATGGGTGGGGGGAGGCCTTCTGGGGTACGGTCTATATTCTCTGTTAACCCAAACACACACAGATGTATTATTTTGTTTTGTTACAAGAACAGCTGAGAATATAATTTACAATCCATAAAAATTCACCCTTTTAAAGTGTGCAATTCAATGGGTTTTGGTATTATTAACAGAGTTGTGCAGTTATCACAACTCTCTAATCCCAGAACATTTTCATCACCTCAAAAGGAAATCTCACACCCGTTAGCAGTCATTCCCCAGCCTTATCTCCTGACCCTACCCCTAGTCTTGGCAGTGATCTACTTTGTCTCTATGCATTTACCTATTCTGAACATTTAATGCAGAAGAATCACATGGCCTTCTTTTACTTAATGTTTTCAACATCCACCCCTGCTGAGCATGTATCAGCACTTCATCACTCCTTTTTGGGGATGAATGATATTCCCTTATGTATGGACAGACCACACTGTTGTTTATCCACTCTGGGACATCGGGGTTGTTTCCATTTTTTAGCTATTATGAATAATGCTGCTATGAACAGTTGCTTTTCATGTAGACATATGTTTAATTCCCTTGGATATAAACCTAGGAGTAGAATGGCTAGGTTATATGATTACTCTGTTTAACTTTTTGAGGAATTGCCAAATGGCTTTCCAAAGCAGCTGCACCATTTTACATTCCCACCATTAATCTATGAGTTATAGGCATTTGTTTTTGAGATAAATCACTGACCTATACATTTGTATCTTGTTAATGTTTCTATGCTCATTCCTCAGGAAAAAGTAAAATAATAACAAAATATCCAAATTAGGGGTGCCTGGGTGGCTCAGTTGGTTAAGCTATGAACTCTTGATTTCGGCTCAGGTCATGATCTCAGGTTGTGAGATCAAGCCGTACTCAGCAGGGAGTCTGCTCCAGATCCTCTCTCTCTCCCTCTGCTCCTTCCCCCCTGCCCCCCGCCCTGTGCTTGCTCACTCGCTCGCTCTCTCTAAAATAAATACATCTTTTAAAAAAATATATCCAGGGCACCTGGGTAGCTCAGTCCTTAAGCATCTACCTTTGGCTCAGGTCGTGATCCCAGGGTCCTAGGATCGAGCCCCACATCAGGTTCCCTGCTCAGAGGGAAGCCTGCTTCTCCCTCTCCCACTCCCCCTGCTTGTGTTCCCTCTCTCGCTTTGTCTCTCTGTCAAATAAATTTAAAAAAAAAGCTTTATTAAAAAACAAAAATTAAAAAATATATCCAAAGAATAACTACTATATCAACACTAATAGCAAGGGTTTGTCTGAATTGCTTATTTTCCTTTTTTATTCCTACAAGCCATTAACTAAGATATTTGGCTAGCCCATTTTAATTAAATTCAATTTAAAACAAAATGTTGAAATAAATGAGATGGGAGAGAAAGCCTGCATTGCATTCCCTCCTCCCTGCATATACTCTTATTAAAGCATCAGACTGATCATTCAGAGACTAATTACCCACTAGTTCTGCTCTTTATACCTGGAAACCGCCAAAATGCTTCTAAGCATACAAGTATAACTGAGAAACACAGTCAGTGGCGGTCCCCAGTCCTCCTCTAGGGCTCTTCTCAGCAATGCGGCCCAGGGGACACCTAAGTGGCACAGACATAAAACCTGGTGGCAACTATAGAAACTTTTCAGGTGACCACCAAATTTGAATTCCAGGGGATATTCTGGGCACTATACTGGAGTTTGGGGGAAGAAAAGTGCTATAAAATGAGATTCTAAGGCGTGGAATACTAAATAATACTAAAACCACTGGTTGAAAATTAAAACATTTTCAAGTTTATAATAAAAGGATACATTGGTATAAAAAAAGTGGTACTATAAGACTTAGAAACAACTCTCTTCGTGAAGAAACAACTATAACGGTCAAAATGGTTCCACGGTATACGAAAATATATATATTCTTATGTCCTATATATGTAAGCATTTAAAGGACAAGAAAAAGAGGCGCCTGGCTGGCTCAGTCAGTAGAGCATGCAACTCTTGATCTCTGGGTTGTAAGTTTGAGCCCCAAGTTGGGGGTAGAGATTACTTGAAAATAAAATCTTAAAAAAAAAAATCATTTGCTATTGAAATCCCAATTAATTTTTTACTTCATTAGAAAGTGCATTCCAATCAACACAGCAGTCAGTGATCCTCCTCAAACAGAAGCCAGATCATTTCATTCCTTTGAAATTGCTCCCTCAGCTCACTTTCAATTAGGGTCCCTTCAAGGCCCCACTCACGTTGCTCCTTTCCCCCTCTTCTACTTGCCCTCACTTCCCCTGCCCCCCACACCAGCCTCCCACCCTGCCTTTTTCAAGGCATCTGCACTGGCACTGGGTTTGGCTCGACTCTTCTGCCAATGTCTGCCTAGTTCACTTCATTTAAATGTCACCTTCACAGTGACAGCCAGACAACTGCAGTCCTCTCATCCATGTCCCCAACTTCCCTTGTCCTGCTCTATCTACCCACAAAGCTAATCACATTCTCACAGTACACAGGACTTAAGTCTGTATCACCCAGAAGTACACAACAACCATCTCCCCAAATTTCACTTCATTGACTCACCCAGCATTTAGCACAAAGAAGGGTCTCAAATACCTCCTGAACTAATGAACCAACTGCAACACTAATAATCAATTATTACTAAAAGGAAAGACCAGGTGTCTCGGTAATTTAAGATCATCATTTCTACTAGGCTGAACCTGAAGAAAGTTCTAGTATTCAGTTGTTTTTGTAATCCCATATCCCCGACAGGTAGAGCTCCCAGGGATCTGACAAGCAAATGAAAAGTTTCTCAAGGCTTCAAATCATTACAAGTAATTCTGAAATGCCAGTACCCAAAAATAACCAGGCACACAAAGACAAACAAGACTCTGGGAGCAAGAACCAACAGCAAAAACAACAGATGGCATACACCCAGTTCCAGATCGGTCTGTTGGTATTCAGCTCTTTCCCGCCTCTGCTGCAGAGGGTTCGAGGTCTGAAACTACACATACAAGACGTGTTGCCAGCTGGAGTCTTGCTAAGTTGTACAAGGGAAGCAGTGGTGGGGAATTAAAAGGGAGTGGGAAAAGACAGGCAGGAAACCGCACAGACTGCAGCTACAGGAAATTTCCGGGCTCTAGCAGCCATGCCTCCAGCAGCTAGCCCAGGAGCAACCAGGTAACAAGTGCCCCCCCCCCCCAACCCTTCCAGCACCTTTGCAAATACTTTATTACATCTTTCTCTACTCTAAACATCTAAATGGTTTCTATTTTCCTAACTGGACACAGATGGATACCCCCAAAGAATTCGGATGCTAGAATTAATGGACTCATACTATAAAATTATGCTTACTTTGTTTAAAAAAATAAAAGACAAGCCCAAAAAGATCGCAAGGAAGAGGAAATTTTAAGGGACAGCAAAACTGAAAAGGAACAAACAGGACTTCTTTTAAAAAAATTTTTTTAAAGATTCCATTTATTTATTTGACAGAACGAGCACAAGCAGGGAGAACAGCAGAGGGAGAAGGAGAAGCAGGCTCCCCGCCGAGCAGGGAGCCCGATGTGGGGCTCAATCCCAGGACCCTGGGATCACGACCTGAGCCGAGGGCAGACACTTACCTGACTGAGCCACCCAGGCATCCCCAAACAGAACTTCTAGAACTGGAAAATAAAATTGCTAAAATTAAGAACTTAGCTGTAACAGCTCAGACAGAAATGTAGAGTAAATAAGGAAACTGGAATATAGGCAAAAGTAAGTTATTCAGAAGGCAGCAAAGAGTGAAATGATGGAAAATGCAAAAGAGAAAGAAAGGACAAAGTGAGATTTTACACTGAAGTTCCAGAAGAGGGAAAAATATTGTGGAGGCAATATTTGAGATCAAGGCTAAGCAAGTCCCAGAACTGATGAAATATACCAATGCACTGATTCCAGAAGCTCAAATAACCAAAGCAGGATAAATAAAAGAAATCCCCACCTAAATACATCAAGAAAAACATCTAAGCCAGTATAGTCTGTGGAAGGAAGTACCAAGTAAGGGATTCAATCAGCGGAAAGCAGGAATGGGGAGGAAGTGGTGGAAGGGTCCGAGGAGTCCTGGAGTCATCAAATGCCAGGGGTGGGGAGTAGTGGATGAGGCCACTATGAGAACACAGGGGCAATGGCAAAAGGATGCACCGGAACACTGAGGCTGTAAACTTCAAGTGAGACCCATTCAATGTTCTTCCAGACCACATTCAGCTGCTTAGGTGACTTAAAAGTGAAAAATCACATTTAATCAGGGTTACAGTTTTGCTAAAATAAAAAAGATGGGAAGGGACTAAAGCAAGAGAGGGCAAGAGAAACAAGGGTATATGTAAGGAAGTAATACAACGACTGACCATGAAAATTAAAACTGGCTGAAGGAAAAAAAAAGGTGTTAAGAGGGTGATGGGGTGCCTGGGTGGCTCAGTTGGTTCAGCTTCTGACTCTATTTCAGCTCAGGTCATGATCTCAAGGTTGTGAGATTGAGCCGCACTCAGTGGGGAGTCTGCTTCTCTCCCTCTCCCCCTTCCCCTGCTTGTGCTCTCTCTCTAAACTAACTAACTAAATAAATAAATCTTTAAAAAAGAAGAAAAAAGAAAAGAAAAAAAGGGCGAACAGAGTCCAATCAAGGACTGTAGTTGGGCCAAATGACAGCAAGAGGAAGGTACTGAGGGAGTGAGCTGAAAGGGTAGAAGGTGGTAGTTAACACTGAACCCTGAATTTGAGATTATACATGGGTTACATGATTGGAAATGTCAAGGTCTAACATATGATCAAAGGATTGAGAAGCTGAAGATAATACCAATGCAAGAAAGATACAAGGAACAGAAATGTTAGGCTACTGGAAGGCCCATTTAGATATCTTCGGAAATCACCAAGAATTTAGTAGTATCAGATAGTGATATCGAACCAGGACCTATAATTTTAAAAACGAGGACTGACCCAGAAATCACTGAGATGACTGAAATAATTGGGTGACTGGCTGATATTTGGTTAACATGAAATTCAAAGTTGGGGGGGTCTTACAAGGAAGGAGAAAGGGAGAATAGCTTAAAAGTAGCAGTGAGAAGTAAGGAGGATCCTTCTTCCCTCACCTTCCGGGCAGTGGGAAGCGAGTGGAAATGAACTACCACCACTTGGTAGGGCTTCAGAGGAAAAGTATATACTGAGAGGACAGCCAGCATTCCAAAAGAACAGGAAGGTGAAGATATCATTAAGAGACAAAGTTGCCTGTGTTAGTTTCCTCAGGCTGTCCTAACAAAGTACCAAAAACTTAAAGCAACAGAAATTTACATCTCTCAGCTCTATAGAGGTCAGAAGTCTGAAATAAGCATGCTGGAGAGTGGGTCTGGGCCTCTCCTTCAGCTTCTGGTGTTTGGTGAAGTCCTCTGCACTCCCTGGCTTGTGGATGCATCCCTCCAATCACATGGCCAGCTTCCCCTTCTAAGTCTTCACTTAGTCTTCCCTCTGTGCCCAAAAGTCTTCTTTTTATAAAGATACCAGTGCCCATCCTCATTATATCATTTTAACTTGATTACCCCTATAAAGACCTTATTCAAAAAAGGTCACATTCTGAGGTCCTGAGGGTTAGGACTTCCAATATACCTTTTTGGGGGGACACAATTCAATCCATGTGATGGCAGACTGAGGATTCCAGAGGACAAGGTGGAAGGATGTTCAGAACCGGTAAGAAAAGGGAGATGGCTAAGAATAAGGAGGTGCGGGGACACCTGGGCGGCTCAGTTGGTTAAGCGTCTGCCTTCGGCTCAGGTCTTGATCCCCGGGTCCTGGGATTGAGCCCCGCATCGGGCTCCCTGCTCTGAGGGGAGTCTGCTCCTCCCTCTTCCCAGCTCGTGCTCGCACATGTACACACATGCACGTTCTCTCAAATAAGTAAAATCTTAAAAAAAAAAAAAGAACTGATGGGGTGCAGCGCCACAGTGCTGACCAAAATGCAGGAGAAAAGCAGTGTCCTGAAACTGGAGTTTCTTGTAGTCTTTTGTTTTTTTTAAAGATTTTATTTATTTATTTGACAGAGGGAGTCACAGTGAGAGAAGGAACACAAGCAGGGGGAGTGAGGGAGGGAGAAGCAGGCTTCCTGCTGAGCAGGGAGCCCAATGCGGGGCTCCATCCCAGGACCCTGGGATCATGACCTGAGCCGAAGGCAGATGCTTAACGACTGAGCCACCCAGGCGCCCCAAGTTTCTTGTAGTCTTAACAAACAAACAAACAAATATTAAGGGCACAAAAGGTCTGGGGTCTGGTCCAATATGCCCTAAAAAATTATATATATGAATGCCTAGGAGAGACAGACCAAAAAGAAAAGGCACAAGTAAGTATGAATAAAAAAGGAGCTATCACTAATAAAAACTAAAAAAATGAGGGGTGCCTGCGTGGCTCAGTTGGTTAAGCATCTGCCTCCGGCTCAGGTCAGGATCCCAGAGTCGTGGGATCAAGCTCCGCATCAGGCTCCCTGCTCAGCAGGGAGTCTACTTATCCCTCTCCCCCCCACTCGTTTTCTCTCTCAAATAAAGAAAATAAAATTAAAAAAATCCTAAAAAGATGAAAATATCACTACCTTTATGCCAATACATTTGAAACTGTTTTCTCTCTCAAATAAAGAAAATAAAATTAAAAAAATCCTAAAAAGATGAAAATATCACTACCTTTATGCCAATACATTTGAAACTATGGATAAGATGAACAATTTCCTAGAAAGATAACTTATCAAAACTTCCTTCAACGGCTGGCTCATCTGGTGGAGGATTGACTCTTGATCTTGGGGCTGTATATTCAAGCCCTGTGTTGGGTGTAGAGATTACTTAAAAAAATAAAATCTTAAAAAAACTTTCTTCAAAACATAAAAATCTTTTAAAAATAATCCTACAGAGACTGATATCGTGGTTAAAATTTTCCCCCAAGGAAAATTCCTGCCCTAGAATGGTTTTATAGGCAAGTTCTGTAAAACTTTCAAAGATAGTTCTTGCAGAAAGTCTTCAACAGAACAGAAAGAGAAGAAATACTTTGACTCACTTTATGAGCCTAATTTTGAAGTCAAAACTAGCCACAAACAGAGCTAAAAAAGAAAATGAAAAGCTCGTTTCAGCCATAAATATAGAGGCAAAAGTCCCAAATTAAGAATTAACAAACCAAATCCAAGAGTATAATGACAAAGCATGATCTAGTTGAGTATTCCCCAGGAACACAAGGAGAGAATACAGAATCTGGAAACAGAACACCACACTTCTGGACAGTTGATTTAGAACAGAATGGCATTGTGAAGAGGTTCGAGTAAAAAGTCTTTTCAAGCAGGGAAAAGTGCAATTGGCCTCCTACTTCATACCATACCAAAAGAAAAAAAATTATTCCAGGGCGCCTGGGTGGCTCAGTTGGTTAAGCGACTGCCTTCGGCTCAGGTCATGATCCTGGAGTCCCGGGATCGAGTCCCACATCGGGCTCCCTGCTCAGCAGGGAGTCTGCTTCTCCCTCTGACCCTCTTCCCTCTTGTACTCTCTGTCTCTCATTCTCTCTCTCAAATAAATAAATAAAACTTAAAAAAAAAAAAAAATTATTCCAGACAGACTGTATACTTAGGTATGAAATTATAAAGTAATAAATCTTTAGAGAAGACTGTAAGAATATCTTATACCCTCACAGTAAGGACTAACTGTAAGTGAAAAGATTAGTCAATGTGACCATATCAAAATCTAGAACATTCAAAAGCCACCAAAAAGAGAATGGAAAGGCAAGTCACAGAGGTAAGGTATTTATGACATATATGCATGATCAAAGGCTAGTGTCCAGGATATATGAAGAACTACAACAAGAAAGAAAATAAAAAAGAAAACAACAGAACTGAATGAAGAAAAAGGTGTCGTCTTCAAATCCTCCGACAGACTTAGCTGAATATATAGCTTTAAAATGCATCTATTAGAAAACAAACACCAAAAACTAAGGAGGAAAAAGCATCCAACCAACGAAGTTGGAAAATAACAAGAGCAAGCAAGAAAGTGAGAAAAAAATGACCACAAAAGTAAAATAGAAAATCCAACAGAAAAGAAAAATAAAACCAAAATTTGGTTCTTGAGAAGCACTGAAGATACAGACAAACCTCTGAAATAGGTCACAAAAGAAGGAAAAGACAATAGTAGCACATAAAGTAAAAGGGAACAATCACAAATATTGTAGAGATCTTCTTTAAAAAAATCTGTAAACTTAGAGCAATTTTCTATGAAATTTAAAATTACCACAACTGGGCGCCTGGGTGGCTCAGATGGTTAAGCGTCTGCCTTCAGCTCAGGTCATGATCCCAGGGTCCTGGTATCGAGTCCCGCATCGGGCTCCCTGCTCCTTGGGAGCCTGCTTCTCCCTCTGCCTCTCTCTCTCTCTCTCTCTCTCTTTCTCTCTCGCTCTGTCTCTCATGAATAAATAAATAAAATCTTTAAAAAATAAATAAATAAATAAAATTACCACAACTGGCTAACATACATAAATTCTGAATATTCCTATGTCTGTTAAATCAATTACAGGTGCAGTCAAACACCTACTCGTGCATAAAAAGTTAAAATCACCAAATCCAGGCTGTATTCCAGGTGAGCTTTACAAAATCTTGAACAAACAGTTAAGTCTCATCTCATAAAAAAACTGTTTAGGGACACCTGGCTGACTCAGTCCACAGAGTACACAACTCTTGATCGCAAGGCTGTGGCTTCAAGCCCCATGTTAAGCGTAGAGCCTATATACATATATACATATATGTATATGTATATATGTATATATATATATACACACACACATATAAATACATAAATAAAACTTTTTAGCCCATAAAAAGAGCAAGCTATCCAACTCACTTGACACTAATACAGCTTTGATGTTTTAAAAAAATAAACAGGAAGAAAAGAAAATTGAGGACCAATCTCATTTAGGAATAAAGATAACCTATTTATGAAACTTTGGGAACATTCTCTAAAATCAGTAAGAAGACTAAAAACTCAAGTTTCTAGTGGTTCTAAATAACACTGCAGTGAAGCCCTAGCCAACACACTAAAGCAAGAAAATGAAATGTAAAGATCATATAGGAAGAAATAAATCTACCATTATTTAAAGCTATTGTCTAACTAGAAAGTCTGAGATCCTACAAATTATTAGAACTATTAAGTTCAGGGGTGCCTGAGTGGCTCAGTCGGTTAAGCATCTGCTTTCAGCTTGGGTCATGATCTCAGGGTCCTGGGATCAAGTCCTGCATGTGGCTCCCTACTCAGCAGGGAACCTACTTCTCCCTCTCCCACTCCCCGTTTGTGCTCTCTCTCTGTCAAATAAATAAATAAAATCTTTAAAAAGTGGGGGGGAGAACTCTTAAATTCAGCAAGGTCCTGGAGGGAAAAAAAAAAAGCAAGATACAACAAAACAAAGAAAAAATACATATAGCCTTACTGGCTGATTTTTCTCCTATCCAGAAAGATCATGCTCTACTACCTTGAGAAGACCTCTCTACTAATTGGTAGGCAGCCAAAGGGTGCAATGGAAAGAAGTAGAAGCCATACCCTAGCTCTAGAGCTTCAAATTCCAGCTCCACCATTTGTTGAGTGACATTGTGGCAGGCTACTTAACTTCTCTGAGCTTTAATAATGGGTTTACTTTAATTTAGAAGAAAACATTTTAAGTATCTAAACTGTGGCACACGTTAAACCAGAGATTCTCAAAAGTGTAATTTGTGGTATCCTGAGGAAACAGACTCTTTCAGGGGGTTCGGGAGGTCAAACCTATTTTCAGAACAATACTAAAACATGATTTGCCTTTTTCACTTTGATGACATTTGCACTCAACCAATGGTGATTAGAACTGCTGGGGCCTTAGCATGAATCAAGGCAGTGGCACCAAACTGTACCCAAATCAAGGCAGTGGTGGTCACTGCATAAAAATTATTTTTTTTTTAAAGATTTTATTTATTTATTTGAGAGAGAGAGAATGAGAGACAGAGAGCATGAGAGGGAAGAGGGTCAGAGGGAGAAGCAGACCCCCCGCTGAGCAGGGAGCCCGATGTGGGACTCGATCCCGGGACTCCAGGATCATGACCCGAGCCGAAGGCAGTCGCTTAACCAACTGAGCCACCCAGGCGCCCCTGCATAAAAATTATTAATTTTAGTATATATTGGTTCTTGGGTAGGTATATTTCTGCTGCACACCGAAGTGCAATGGTTGTTTCAAGGAAAGCTTTTACGCCACCATGTTGATTTGCAGGCTGAACGAGCAGTTTCTCTCACAGAATATCACTTTAACTTGAAAGAAAAACTAAACTATGATTATTCAGATCTGGGTATGTGACAGAAACTTCCTCAAAAATGAACAAAGTGAGCCGATCATTTCCCGGAAAACAACTACGATGGTTTCAGAGTAGGCAGTTAGTTAGGTTCTAATAGGATGCCTGCAAGCCAGCATACAGGAAGTCACTGCCAACTATGAGGAAGTCAGAGGCCTGTCCTGGCAGCACTCAAAAACAAAACCACAAGAAACTGGACCAAACCAGACAGGTCCAAGATGGCTGACAAAGTAGGTCAAGGTTCACATTATTCCTTTATTACACTACATTACCATAGCTAAAATCTCCTCCCTATAGGTGCCATGACAGGAAACCCCTGACCAAATAAGGAAGAAAAGGCTATGCTTCCAAGAAATCCGTTCCTCAAGTAGTGAAGATTGCACCCCCTTGTTAACAACTGTTAAAAGACAGAAACCCAGGGGCACCTGGGTGGCTCAACTGGTTAAGCATCCAACTCTTGATCTCAGCTCAGGTCTTGATCTCAGGGTCTTGATCTTAGGGTCGTGAGTTCAAGTCCCGCGTTGGGCTCCACAATGGGCGTGGATAAAAATCCAAACCCTAGTGGACACCACTCTCCCACTGTCCCTGGAGCCCGCCAGCATTCGCATTTTGAGAGCATACTTTTGCTTTAATAAACTTTCCTGCTTGTACTGCTGTGTTGTGTCTGTCCTTGAAGTCTTTCTCCTGATGAGATCAAGAGCCTCTGGTGACATCATTTGGACAAGCTGGGTCAAAAGCCTCACAACCCGAGGTCTCCCCAGTCTATGCGGCAACAAGATGAACTGCCTTCTGTAAAGTAATAATTTAATATTTTATGAGTAATCTAAAGAGGTCACGGTACTTCCTAAGTCCTAAAAATTAAGTTGTTACAGATTATAAATTTCATGTAAATAGTAAGATGGAAAGAAAATTACCAGGTGGCCCAAAAGACCTTCTCAAGAAAGTTTTAATGAGCTACTTTCTAAAGGTCATTTAGTTATCTGTCCCTTACTTCAGAAAACATGAATGACCCAGATTTCAAGTTACAATGGGTTTCAGCCTTCCTTCAGTGAGGGGAAGCTTAGCCTTCATTTGGAATGGTAGTGCCACTAACAGGTCACCTGGACCAACACTGTTAACATCTATGGGCTTCAGTTTACTCACTTAAAATAAAAGGATTGGTTTAGAAGTCTCTAAGGTCTCTTCACCCGTCTCTAGTAGAATCTTGATATGGTAACTAAGATTCTAAAAAACATTTATGACCTGCCTCATTTCAAACAGAATCTGCAGTAGCTCATACCTCACATACAAATGTGGTATACCAGTACACACAGAAGCGGGGAGAGAGAAGGCAGGGGCGGGAGGGGGGAGGGGAGACAGAGACAGAGAGAAAACGAAAGAGTCAAGAAGAAAAAAAGGAGGGGAAGAAGCAAAGGCAGTATCAGAAATTTGCCACGACACACCCAATACTATCAGCCTGCATTGTTTAACGCAAATAGTTTTGTTTTTTGTTTTTGTTTTTTTAAAGTAGGCTCCATGCCTAACATGGGGCTTGAACTCACGACCCTGAGATTAAGAGGCACATGCTCTACCGAGGCAGCCAGGTGCCCTAATGCAAACACATTTTTAAGTCAGACTACTGAGAAAAACCATCTTTCTTACAAGGCATTTCCCCCCATTTTCTTAAAAAGTCTTTAAAAATGGATAGTTTAAGGGGCTCCTGAGTGGCTCAGTCAGTTAAGTGTCTGCCTTCGGCTCAGATCATGATCCCCAGGTCCTGAAATGGAGGAGGGCTCCCTGCTCAGTAGAGAGCCAGCTTCTCCCTCTCCCTCTGCTGCTCCCCCTGCTTGTGCTCTCTATCAGATAAATAAAATCTTTTTAAAAAAATAAAAATAAAAATGGATGGTTTAAGCCATCCAGAGAGCAAATATAATAAGCATACTTCACTTTACTTTGGAAATCAAAAAAATTTACTTTGTAGGCAGCCTTTCATTTAAGAAGTCACTTTTCCAATAATTTCAAATATAGCACCCTGAGTTTACTTCTTGAACTTAAGAAAGAAATCAAAGAGAAAGATAAGAATCAATAGCCTTACGTCCCATTTGATGCCAGATGAAAAGAGACTGCCTGCCCATACAGAAGATAGATACCAGGCTCCTAAGATCTAGCCTTCTTAGGACTCTAGGTCCAAGCCGGGAAGTGCAATCAAAGGAAGCCTCCAACAGCCTAAAGCCTTCTTCAGACTTAGTTCATATCAAGTCCACTTTCGAACTGCCCAAGTTTGAATTTCAAATAAAGGGCCTTGAATTTGCAAGAAGCAAGCAAGTAGTCTCATCAGCTCCTCAGTTTTGAGGACCCAATTAAATATGGGAAAAAACAAAACAAAACCTAAGTAAACTCCTTAAAAACTGGTACTTGCCTTCAAAAATACCTGAAATTTTAGATTAAATGACACACCATGTAAGCAATAACCAAAAACATTTAATGGAAAGTTTCCCCATGGCAAGTGTTGTAAAAGACCTGTAATCATAAAGATGTCAGACATTATTTTAAGAACAAGGTCAGGGAAAGGTTAAAATCATGATTTTCTTTTTCACAGACTAAACCATAGACAAAAGTTCATTAGCTGGCTGAGTCACTAAAACAAATAAAACTCTAGGAAAACAGTAAAACCTCAAAATAACCCTAATAAGCAAAGTTCTTGGCAGCAAACTTTCATTTTACCATAACTGAGAAGTGAGAAGCAACTTTTCAGTTGAAAACACTAAATTCCCTTCATGTACCTTAACTGGTCTCAAGGAGCAGCATGGCACTCGAGGCCTGTGTTTTAACTAGGAAATCACTGTCTCTAGTACTGTGTGGGGTGACCCTATGACTTTCAATAGATCAATTTCTTCAACTGAGACAGTTGTTCTAGAAAATAAGTCACTTTATCCAGAGCCCTCAAGTTGCACAACTGCGGAGACCAAGTGCCAAGTTCAGGGAGAGGAGCACATACCTAATCAGGGTCAGAATCTGGTTTCCTCCACACACTTCCACACTCTTAAGAAACATCTCCTCCTGAGAGTTCTTTATTGCCCAGAGTTTCCCCTTTAAGATATAAAAGCTCAATTTCTTCAGGGAGCAGCCCCCACCATTCCAGGCCTGCTCGGACCCCTAAGTCTCTCTTCAGGACATTTATGCTCTCTGTCCTCCCCGAGAGCAGCAGTGAGATGTATGAAAGCTACTGGGAGACTGGACAGCACTTCAAAGACATCAGGCATTAAAGAACACATTTAGAAAAATCTCAATTCGCCTTAACAAAAAGCTGCCAAAGTACGGAATTGTACACCTTAATCAGGTGAACTTATAGTGCATACACCATATTTCAATATACTGCTAAAAATAAAAATAAAAAACCACCAAACTGACAAGTTAAAAACAAAAACAAAACAAAACAAAAACCCCCAACACAGCATTCTTCAGGATAAAGGCCAGAGACTAAGCTCTGATGTGTTTCAACCTTCAAAATTAAACAAAATGAATGGCTGCTGGTACAGGCAGCGGAGACTAAACAAACTATTGTTTGTTGTGCAATCACTGCATCTTAAAGCCTTCCTCAAAAGAAAAGAGCCTAAGAGGATGGTCCCCAAAACGAAAAATTTCACTTTGAAACAATCAAAAAACATCACTAAGGTGCTTTTTTCCCCTGCGTCTACTTTCACTTATGATATAATTACTATTGTAACAGCAAGTGATTAAAATTTGATACCAGGAAAGACTACAATGTGGAACAGAATAGGAACTGATAACCAAAACCTTGGAGAGTATTTTCCCAATACAAGTTCTACCGTTTCGTACACTCTATTTCAGCTCCAAGGGGCTTATAAATCACTTGCAAGGAAAAGGAAGCCCCTTCCCCCACCAACCCAAGTCATCCCAACAGCCGGCCAGTTTTACAGCAAAAATGAAGCCCTCAGAGGCAGTTCCCCGGGCGTCTTGCAGGGCTGCCCTCCCACGCCCGCCACCCGGGTGGACAGACGCCCGCGGGGCTCCCTGGGCCCGACGGCCACGCGGCAGGGCCCGGGCACTGCTGGGCGCAGCCGCGCCTGGCAGAGGCTCTGGGTCGTGCAGGCCTTCCCCAAGGAAAACGGAGCTTCCGCCCGCCCGGCCCGGGGCGCCCGGTACCTCATGCTGTAGGCGCCGGCACCCAGCTCCTGCCCGATGCCCGAGAGGCTGGCGTCGAAGTCGTGCACCAGCCCGGACTCGATCACCTCGTCCATCTTGAGCACCCAGGCCATCTTCCGGCCTCGCCGCCGCCCGGCGCGGCCTCCGCGAGCAGGCGATGGGGCCGGAGCTCCGCGGGCGCGCCCTGGGGGAGGGCGCGGGTGAAGCCTCGGGCGGCGCGGCGGATGGTCACCACAGGCGGCCCGGGCGGCGGCCGGGGCGAAAGCGTCCGGGGCCCCGCAAGCAGGGCACGGCGAGCCCGGCGAGCAGCTGCAGCGGGAGCGGCCGGGCAGCCGGCAGCGCCTCCCTCCCGCGGGCGCCGGCCCCGCGCCTCATGCCGCCGCCGCCGCCCACCCCCAGCCCCGCTAGCGCTGCAGCCGCCGCCGCCCGCCCCGCCCCGGAGCCTCCGGACGCATCCTCCCCGGCACTGCCCGGGGGCGGGAGCTCAGCCCGCCAGTCACCCGATCCCCGGTCTCGACCCCGGCCCTCGGCCCACCCGCCCAGGTACTAGCGCCCCGCCACCCCGGCCAACCCCGCCGCCGCCGCTCCGCGGGCCCGGACGCAGGCTCCTATATGGCTGCGGCCTGAGCTCTCTCGCCGCTTCCGCCTCCTCCGGCCCCGCCCCGGCCCCGCCCCCACCCCGGTTTTCGCCACTCGCCCGGGCCCGCCCCGCTCGGCCTGGCGCTTTGGGGAACTCCCGGCGCTTCAGGACCGAGAAACTGTTCAGGCCGGGTAGCGCGGCCCCGCCCACGCGGCAGATTCGCAACCCCTGCGGCCCACCGCCTCCCCGCACGCCAGCCCAAAAAGAGGTGGTGCCCGCTGGGCAGCCAGTTTCCGCCCTTCTAGAAAGGCGAGCTGATTGACAGGCGAGCTGGACAATAATGGCAAGTGCTTGGTCGAGGCTCCCGTGAGTCTCTGTGCCCCCGTACTAAACAACCAATCAAAACGTTCTTCCTCTTGGGCGGTCTCGAGGACGGAATTGGCTGCCAAAAGAAAGAGTTCATTGGACCGCACCCGAGGAAGCCGCCCTTAAACGCCGCTCCTTGGATGGGCTTCGCTCCCTTGTGGTCTTTCCAGTCTCTGGGTTTTGTCGAAACTACAGATGGAAAGATCGGTTGGGGGCGGGGGGGTGCCTGGGGGCTGAAAAGCCTATTGGGCAGAAAATCTTGATTGACGTGAGTGTAGGCCAATCAACGTTCCTGTAAAGGGTTCCGGCTGTCTCCCAATTGCAGATTGCAGTGAGCATAATGGCGAGCCCGGGTTAAGCTGGGGTTTCAGTCACAGTAACATCCAGCAGTCATGTTATTGTCATCGCTCATGGTTCTGGAGGTTCACTGGGCTTAGCTAGATGGTTCTCGTTCAGGGTCTCTCCTGTGAGTGGAGTGGCATGGCTGGGGCTAAAGTCATCTCAAGGGCTTCCCCACTCAACGTGTTTTATTGCTTGATGTTGGCTATCCACTGGAACCTCAATTGGGGTTGCTGGAATGCCTACACAATGGCCTCTCGTGTCGTCTTAACTTCCTGTCAGCGAGGCAGCTGGGTTCCTAAAGCAAGTGTCTCAAACAACAGGAAGTGGAAATTACTGGTTTCTTAATGACAAAGATTCTTTGCTTGACCAAACTTTAGTCAGACTCCAAACCTTCTCCTAGACCCGTCTGTGCACTTTCTTGTAAAATTCAGTTTTAGCAAGAACCCTCTACCTCCTTATCTGCTCAGGTCCCTTAGCCTCAGCCATCCCCCAAGTGATGTCTGATCACCCTGGCGGGCCTTCAAAAGAATCCTGTTAGGTACTTCTGCCACAACAACCCCGCCTTACCTCCTAGTAATTTCTTCATAGTAACTTTACATTCACTCACCCCCAACCTGCTCCTTGGCTCCAGAGTCCCACTTAGCCATGCTGTATTTGGAGTTGAGCCTAATCTCCACTGCAAAATTGTGTCGGTGTGAACCTTAATACCTATTGTAATGGTCCTGAGTAAAGTCCGTCTTGCCATTTTTAACAAGTGACACTGAATATTTTTTTCTTTAACACTGAAGGCCTGGGACCAGAAACTGACACAGACTCTTTATTCTGTACTGTATTAGTGAAGCAGCCATAGAATAAGATTGTTGGGAGGAAAGTTAAATAGTTTGGGGGGGCCATATTTTAAAACTTCCAAAATCCACCATCTGGCCACAAATGTATACTCTTTCCACGTGCAGTAGACACTCACCTCCTCCCCAGACCCCTGCAAAGTTCTCATCCCATTACAACATTAAGGTTCAGGATTTTGTGAGGTCCTGGAACAGATAAGGCTCTTTGGATACAGTTCCTTGGGTGTGCATTAGGTGGTTCTTTAAAGTGGCTCCTCTGTATGAAGATCTGTGAGTTAAAAAGACAAATGATCTGCCCCAGTCACTACCACATACCTCACAGGCAATAATGCGAGAGGCACAGGAAACTTCCCTCTATTGACATTTTTCTTCAAAGAGGGGATTGGAAGGCCCACAGCAGTCACTAGATCATAGACATTCTAAAATCCAGTTGGGTAGGTGTTGCCAGTTCCTTGCTTAGGACGTCATCATACTTCCTGGGAATACTCAGTGGCTCTTGTCTCCATCCACTGGACTCTTGATTCCGCCCTCTGAGTTATCCTTCCAGTTCCTTAAAAAGTAGCCCATGTTTACAACTCAGTAGTTTTCTCAGCTGTTTTCCATCTGTAGTTGTGCAGGGGTCTGAAGTACTCTCTTCACGTGGTACTCTTCGTTGTCCCTTTTAGGCCAAACTGATACAATTCATTTTTAAGCTTTGTGGATTTTTGGGAATCAATTTATAATCTACTCCAATAAATAAAAACTTTACCAACACGTATCTGAGGGGCAAGCTTTGCTACATTGTTCTGGCTCAGGTTTCTCTTAAGGTTACAGTCAGGATATCAGCTGGAGCTACAGTTATCTGAGGGCTTACCTGGGGCAGGAGGACCCATTTTCAAGCTTACTTGCATGACTGTTGGCCAGAAACCTCAGTGCCTCATTTGGGACCACAGGGCTGCCTGAGTGTCTTCAAAACATGGCATCTGGCACCGCACTGCCTCCCTCCCCCCAAAGTAAGTAAACCAAGACAGAAAGGAGGCTGCACTGCCTTTTATGACCTGGTCTCCAAAGTCACACATTATCCCTTGTACTTTATTGCTACTCCATACAAGCAAGTCACTCCATCTAGCCTCCATTCAAGAAGAGAATTTGTTGGGGCGCCTGGATGGCTCAGTCGGTTAAGCATCTACCTTCAGCTCGCAGGTCATGATCCCAGGCTCTGGGATAGAGCCCCACGTCAGGCTCCCTACTCAGTGGGGAGCCTGCTCCTCCCTCTCCCTCAGCAGCTCCCCCTGCTTGTGCTCTCTCTCTCTGTCAAATAACTAAATAAAATCTTTCAAAAAAAAAGAGAGAGAGAGAGGATTTGTCTCCATCTTTTGAAGGATAAATGTCAAAGAACTTGACATTTTTAATCAGAACAGCCATGTTTATTGTCATCACTTAATAGGTTTTTGAAAGCACTAAACAACACAATGAAATCAGAAAAAGAAAGTAGAGATATAAAAGTAGAAAAAGGAGGTTAAAGTTATCACTATTTATAGATTATATGTTCATATACCTGAAAATCTCATGGGGAAACAAGTAAAAATTTAATAACATAGTGGCATACAACATGAATATTCATAAATCAATAGTTTCATACAAAGAGCATTGACAAAATAATGAAAGAAAAGGATCAATTTATAATAGGATTTAAAAAGATAAAATGTCTTGGAACTAACCTAACAGGAAGTGTAAAGAACTATGTGAGCAAAATGAACACAAAAGTACACTGAACATAAAATACTACATCTGGTATTATAATGGTAGTTCTGCTTAAGCTAACCAGTAAATTTAATGTGCTTCCAATAAACACACTGACAGAATTTTTTAGTTGGACAAAATGATTCTAAGATTAAAATGGAAAAGTAAATGAGCAAAAATAGTCAAAAAATTTTTAAGTTTAGATATTAAAACATTATAAAACCTAAATATTTTAAAGCAGTATTCACTGATGAATGGATGAGCAAAGGAAGAGAATGAAAAAATTCAGGAACAGATCAATATGCATACAGAAATTTATTATGCAATAAAAGCCAGCATCTCAAATCAGTGAAAGAAAATGGACTATTCAATAGCTGGTTTGGGGATCAACTTTAAGCACCTGAAAAAGCTTATGCCAGAATAAATTCCAAGTGGCTCAAATTTCTTTTTCTTTAAAAAGCCTTAAAAGGATAAAAAGCAAAATTATAAAACACTAGAAGAAAACGTGGGAGAACAATTTTAGAAACTTGGGAAAAGGCTTTTGTAACTATGACACAAAATCTAGCAATCTTAAAGGATTGATGCACTTGACAACATAAAACTATTACTTTCTTTATAGTAAATAGCACAAGTAAAATTAAAAAAACAACTATTTAGAACTTAGATCATGAATAAAAGTTGTGTTTCACTAACATATTAAGAGATCCCACAAATAGATTAAGCAAATTATGGTGAAAATGGCATTTGTATTCCAAAGAATATGCAAGTTGGAATAGATCCATTTGAGATACATGCACACAGAAATTTTCATTGAAGAGGGGCGCCTGGGTGGCTCAGTCGTTAAGCGTCTGCCTTCGGCTCAGGTCATGATCCCAGGGTCCTGGGATTGAGCCCCACATCGGGCTCCTTGCTTGGCGAGAAGCCTGCTTCTCCCTCTCCCACTCTCCCTGCTTGTGTTCCTTCTCTCACTGTGTCTCTCTCTGTCAAATAAATAAATAAAATCTTTAAAAAAAAAAAAAAGAAAACATTTTCATTGAATAGAGCAACTAAGTTGAAGGGCTGCCTCCTGCAACACAATCTAAAACCTGGTCACTAGAGTTTTATATTGCCAGTAATGGGTGAAGATGAGCAGCATCTGAAGAACACTCTGTTCTTGCTGTTTTGCAAAATTGTGAAAGCAGCTGATACAGCTCTCAACAGAAAGGCTGCTAGAGCCACGGTCAATGATCCCATACCTACCATTTTCTCCCAATTAAATGTGACCCTGGGGATCAGCTAAAGGAACAACTGCTCTCCTTATACAATCTTTATCCAGTCAGTACTGAGTAACAGCTACTGAACAGGAAGATACAGCTGGTAAACAGGAAGAACAAGCGCTTGATGGAGAAAATCGGGTCTTAGTAATGTTCACATTTGACTGCTGGGATTAAAAAGATCTACCTGCTTGGACTTCTGCACAGCAATTAATTCTTCCCCAAGAAAAATTAGTGATAGATGATATGATTTTCAAATGCTAACAAGTAGCAAACCCCCTTTCTGTGTGATAGCTCTTGGGCTGCTTAACCATTTCAAAACGTGTGTCCTTTCAGATTCTGTCTTTGTTAAGATGTTCATGGGTGCTAGCACCGGAATGCTGGCATGTCTTCAAAATTCAGATGTTGAAATCTACCCCCCACCAGGTGATAGTATTAAGTGGGGCCTTTGGGAGGGGCTGTGCCCTCAAGAATGGGACTAGTGCTCTTATAAAGAGAGACCCACAGAGCTCTCCCCCTCCCCTCCCCCTCTGCCATGTGAGGATACAGTAAGAAGTCTGCACACCAGAAGATGCCCCTACCTGACTATGCTGGCACCCTGATCTCAGACTTCCAGCCTCCAGAACTGTGAGAAATAAGTTGCTGTTGCCTGTAAGCCCCCTAGTCGGCTGTATTTTGTTACAGCAGCCTGAAGAGACTAAGGCAGTGGGGTACTGGGGATACCTCTGAGGCATGCCGAGGTTTTGGAAAAGGAGTGCTGAGTATCCAGTGAGCCAGAGTGTCAATTAACTTTTGCTGGGTAATCAACCGCCTCAAAATGTAGGGATTTAAAACAACGGCCATTTACTCAGTTCTGCGTGTCAGAACTTTTGCTGGGCTCAATTGTGCAGTTCTTCTGAGCCCAGCGAGCCTTCCTCATGCATCTGCAGCCAGCGATGGCTCTGCTGATCTTGGCTGGCTTCCTTGCATGTCTGGGGTTCGGCTGGGACATCTGGGCTGACTTGAGTCACACTACATGGTCTCCACTCTCCAGCAGATCAGGTCTGCCTTGTTCTCATGGTGGTGGGATGGGTTCCGAGAGACAGCAGGCCAGTGTAAGACCCCGGTCCAGCACTGGAACGCCATCACTTCTGCTGAAATCTCTTGACCAGAGCAAGTCATAAGACCAGCCCAGATCGAAGGGATGGGGAAATAGATTCCAGCTCTTGGTGAAAGCAGATGCAAAATCACAAAAATTATTTGGCATAAATGCTGACAAGGAGCAAAGATGCTTTTTGTCTGGTGGTTCTTAAAATGCTTCACCATTATAAAACACATTTTTCAGATTCTCTCTTTGAGAGAAATGGGAGAGGGACTGGAAAATTGTGGTCATTCTTGTGAACAGCACACACAGTCAGGTAGGTAGCAAGATGTTTGAAAAGCTTCAAGTCAACTGGATTTAAAACTAGCAAAATTTGTTCCTGGAACAGTTAACAAATATGCTCATTATGAGATTGGTGGATAACAATGCCATTGGGTGGGATTTGATAAAAAGTCTCTTTGCTTTTTTTTTGTAAGATCTTATTTATTTATTTGACAGAGAGAGATAGCAACAGCAGGAACACAAGCAGGGGGAGTGGGAGAGGGAGAAGCAGGCTTCCCGCGGAGCAGGGAGCCCAATGTGGGGCTCAATCCCAGGACCCTGGGACCATGACCTGAGCCCAGGGCAGACGCTTAACGACTGAGCCACCCAGGCACCCAAGTCTCTTTGCTTTTAAAATGAGAATGTTACCTTCCTGGTTCTGTTTGCATGGAGAGAATGCCCTGCAATCAGATTTTGAGAACTGGAATGGTGTGAAAAATAATATGAACATCATATAGACCACGTGACCACAAATACGGGCCAGGTGCTCCTTTGAATATAACACAGTAGTTAGACTATGTAGCTAGATTGCCTGGATTCAAATTCAAACTCTGCCAACTATGAGTGTGTGATCTAGGACATTACCGCAGTTTCTCCATCTATAAAATGGAGATAATAGTGTATCTCCCTCATGGAGTTGTGGGGATTAAATAAGTTAATATATTGTTGAGCTTAGAACTCGGCCTGGTTCATGTAAGTGTTTGCTCTTGTGTGTAACCTCTGACCCATCTCACCAACAAGAATGAGTTGACTACTAAGTCTTGGATAAGCAGGCAACTCAAGGACAGACATCTCATTTGCCAGTGCCCTTGCTGTCACCATTCATGGTGTTTTTGACCACATCATAAAATCCAACAAGGGATGAAATGTTGAACAGTCTCTAGTTTATAGTCATTTTACCAATACCCTGACCCACTTGGGAATTTCTTAGATTTTTTTACTCAGCAAAGACTGAGCCAAGTTTGACCCTGGAGAACTGTAGACCAGACAATCCAAATATGCTTCCAAGTGCCCTTTATCTTGAGGAAAACAGAACAGGTAATTTTTTTTCTCGTAGGCACATTTAATATAAAATTATGCTTCTCCAAAAAACTTAATGATTTTTCTTATTTTTTTCTTCCAACTATGTATTTAAAATTTTTTAAACCTACAGAAAAGCTAAAAGAACAGAAAAACAATCAGCTATGTATTCTTTAGTCACATATTATATTTCACTATTGTTAATTTCTCTACTTCTGTTCATTTGTCTACTTATTTGTTTAACCATGTGATTAAGTTGCAGCTTTCATGATAACTCATGCCTAAACACACAGTGTGTATTCTTTTTTTAAGATTGTACTTATTTATTTGAGAGAGAGAGAGAGCAAGTGCTCAGGGGGAGGGACAGAGAAAAGAACAAGCAGACTCCCCACTGAGCATGGAGCCCAATGCAGGGCTCCATGCACGACCCTGAGATCATGACCTGAGCTGAAATCAAGAATCGGATGCTTAACCGACTGAGCCACCCAGGCACCCCATTCACAATGTATTCTAAGAGGACAGAAACAATCCATCATGATTCTAATGTCATTTTTTAGAGTTTATTTACTAAAAAATTGAGGAGAATACAGAGAGTTCCCATATAATCTATCCCTAATTCCCCTTTACATAAGTTACTTTTAGGCATGGCCCTTTCAAAAGTCTCAGGGAGTCTTTGCATTCTCTTTTTTCGGGGTGACATATATGGTTTCCTTTAACATCCAGACCTGTTGGACAGAATTTTATATCACTGGACATCTGGACTTTGGGTAGGGTGTTGACTGAATCGGACTTGGGGTTGTATCCCTTACATGAAGAGTCACTGTGTTCTATGGGGAGGGCAAAGGTGTGCACAGACATTTGGTGGCCAGAAAGGTGGATGGACTGTAGCAGAGTTGTTATTTTGCCAAGCCACATTTCTTTTGTTGAGCACACCAATAAGGTACAGTGCCCAGTCTCCCTCGCAACACTAGAGATGGCCATGTCGTTATGGAAGTCCTAGGCAATGGAATACAGGTGGGAGTGCCATTTGCCTCTTCCAGGCCCTCCCACTCTAGTTCTCCCTTGCAATTGTCCATGCTTTTTCTCCCTTTATCATCGAGTCAGATGCAAAGTATCCAGTAAGGGACTGTGAAGCCTAGGGGCTGGTGGAGCCCCTGCTTGGGCCCAGGGAACCAGATCCCCATTGTGTCCATCGAGCAGAAGAGCGCCTGGTCTACCTGCATCTTGCTGTACTGTGAATGAGAACTGAATGTTTGTTTTACAAAGCCACTATGCTTTTGGAGAGGTATGCTAAAGCAGTTACCATACCTGTACCACCACAGGCCTGGTTCCATGCCTTAGTTTCCCAGTGCACTGTAACAAACTCCTGGGTGGATTAGAACAACAGAAATGTATTATCTCACAGTTTTGGTGGTCACAAGTCCAAAATCAACTTCACTGCACTCAAGTCGAGGTGTCAATAGGCTGCGTTCCTTCTGGAGGTTCTAGGGGAGAACCTGTTTCCTGGCCTTTTCTGGTTTTCTGGAGGCTGCTTGCATCCCTTGGTTCCTACATCACTCCAATCTCTGCTTCTGCTGGCATGTCTGCTCCTCACTCTGACCCTCCTGCCTCCCTCTTTCACTTATAAGGACACAGTTGATGACAGTGGGGGCCCACCTGGCTAATCCAGGCTAAACTTCCCCTCTCAAGACCCTTAAATTAATAACACCTGCAAAGTCACTTTTGCCATGTAAGGTAAAATATCCAAAGGCCCTGGGATTTAGGACATAGACATGTTTGGGAGCCGTTCCTCTGCCTGTCACCCTCCACTTCTTCACCTCTGCTCAGCATCCTTCTCAGTGAGGGCTTCACTGGCCAGTCTTTGTAAGATGCTATCACATCCTCACCTTTTAAAATCCTCCTTCCTGATTTTTTTTTTTTTGGTCCCTTAGTCTTTGTCACTATCTCAGGTATACTACATTTTTCTTATTTATCTTTTCTCTTTGACTAGAATGTAAGTTCCAGGAGGAAAGAGATTTTTGTCTGCTTTTTCAATGTGATATTCCTAGTGCCTAGAACAGTGTCTGACATTTGAATAGGCATCCAAGTGATGTGGGAAGCAAAGGCAAAAGAAAAATTAAATTTCCTTACTATCTGCAGCCCATTGACAAGTCCTTCAAACAGGCGAGTGACGTTCCTCTAGGGACTCAGCTGCTTCGATGTTAATACTTTGCTAAGGGCAAAAGGCAATCTTAGCCCGATCCCCAGGATCCTGTAAGTCTTCTTTACTATATAAAAATTCCTTTGTAGGGCGCCTGGGTGGCTCAGTTAGTTAAGCGACTGCCTTCGGCTCAGGTCATGATCCTGGAGTCCCGGGATCGAGTCCCACATCGGGATCCCTGCTCAGCAGGGAGTCTGCTTCTCCCTCTGACCCTCTTCCCTCTCGTGCTCTCTATCTCTCATTCTCTCTCTCAAATAAATAAATAAAATCTTAAAAAAAAAATTCCTTTGTAACTTCATCTCTACCCCTCAAGATACATGTTGAAAATCATCCCCCAAGCATATGGCCCCCTGATATACATCTGATGGGTTTCATGACTAAGGTTTCATTAGACGGTAATAAATGACCTTTTCCCAACAATAGCTCGCCCCCTCAAGGGCCTGGAAACCTTGCTTCCAAAATGCCTGGGAGGCTTACGCCATCCCTAATCCTCTCCCAACTTGAAAGTACATAATGGGTCACTCCTCCTGACCCCAGTGTAGCTCTTTCTGCCCACGGGTCCGGTCCCGGAGCTTTCATAAAACCACCTTTTTGCACCAAAGATGTCTCAAGAATTCTTTCTTGGCTGTCAGCTTAAACCCCAACATCTTTCCTACATCACAAGTACTTGTTGAATAAATGATTTTTTAAAAATATTTATTTATTTATTTGAGAGAGAGCACATGTGAGAGCACGAGCTGGGGGAAGGGAAGAGAGAGAGAGAGAATCTCAAGCAGACTTCCTGCTAAGCACAGAGCCCGACTCAGTGGCCCAATCCCAGGACCCTGAGATCATGACCTAGCCAAAACCAAGAGTCAGACACTTAACTGACTGAGTCACCCAAGAGCCCCAATAAATGATTTTTCAATAGAATGGAATTACATTTATGTTGTAGTACTTATTGCTCAAACAATACATTTGATTGGTAACTTGAATCAGGCTACTTGCTATTTCACCACGATACAGCATACCTGTCATTGCCAGAAGCTGTGATCTTGGGGATGTAGTCCTAGAATTCCCAGTATTGTAGTTAATACATTTGTTCATAGATTTCCTATGAAAATGTGTAATGAAAAGAAATAGCCTCTAACTGGAAAGCATTCAAAGTGGAGTCCATGAGCTGCTTGACAATTGCTAAAGTGAAAGGACCATACAACATAAATAACATCAGTGTTGTTTACCACAAACACCTCTAGATCAGTGCTTCTCACACACGAACATGTATATGAACCACAAACCATATGAATCACCTGGGGAGTATTAAAAATGCAGTAGGTCTGAATGATGCTTATGCTGCCGATCCGCAGAAGAGCAAGATCTTATATGATATTGAAACCAGAAAATAAAACCAGAAAAGGTAATAATTTTTCTCCTGCAGGAAAGATGTTAAAAGCCGAGGTCTGGGGACCTAGAAAAGCAGGAATCAATCTGCCCCAATTACCCAGGGATCATTGATGTGCTAAGAGGTTTTCTGAACTGAAATACCACTTTCCTTTGCCAAACGGCATGCTTCAAAGACTGGTGTCTCATGTAAAAATGCTGGTTTAAATGTGCAGGCAGGAAAAAAAGACACACTGGACCCAAGGTAGCAGAGGGAAAGATTGGAAGGCTTATCTATCTATCTATTTATTTATTTTGGTAGAGGTAAGACTTTCATAAAACAAACATAAATTTCCACAAATGAAATTATATGCTGCATCACAAATCCTTTCTTCTCTCTTCCTCAGGTGAACCCCCTACCTCCACATCCCTGTTTGCAATCTGGAATGTATTCTTTCTGTTTTCCCCAAACTTTAAAACCCTATGTCATGCACGCATGGGTTAGTTTTCCTTCCTTCCTTCTTTCCTTCCTTCCTTCCTTTTCTCCTTCTTCTTCTTTGTTATTGTTTTTGCCACCATGAACAGTGCACATCTAGAAGTGCTGGTGTAATTTATTTATTTATTTTTTTTTTTAAGAAAACCAAAGTGGTAGAAGTACATAGCTGAAAACAGACACAAATGCTGCTGAGTTTATTTATTTATTTTTTTAAAGATTTTATTCATTTATTTGAGAGAGAGAATGAGAGGTAGAGAGCACGAGAGGGAAGAGGGTCAGAGGGAGAAGCAGACTCCCCGCCGGGCAGGGAGCCCGATGCGGGACTCGATCCCGGGACTCCAGGATCATGACCTGAGCCGAAGGCAGTCGCCCAACCAACTGAGCCACCCAGGCGCCCACAAATGCTGCTGAGTTTATAACAAAGCTCGGACCCTTACCCCAGTCGCCCTCCTCAGGAGACTGCTACTTTCCAAAGCAGCCACTTTCAACGTTCAGCAATTTCCTTCCATACCTGTTTCTAGATATTATCTATTTACCTTTTTACAATGGCAGGTGAGGATTCAATGATCTATGTACCTCCTGCCTCGTCAAAGTTGTCGCAGCTCTTTGAGTGAGTCACCTTTCATCATCATTATGTTTAAATATTATTGACAGATGACGATACAGTATATTATGCTACATACTTTGCTTTCCATGTGCTTGTCAATTTACCCACATTAATTCCCTCCCCAAAACTGAGAAAATCCCCTCAATACATGCACTCATCAGGTGAGTCCCCTCTTTCCTTCTCTCCTCTCCTCGGAGACATTCCTCCCAGCACCTGCTCCCCTGGCATTTCAGTCTGGGCTGGCTACCCTCCTTACTGCTGTTGAATGGTGTCCTCATGACACTTCAGCATCCAGGTTTGGAGACAGGCAAGTGAACGAAGGCAGGACAACTGGACAAGGTGGTGTAATCAGCTGTATTCGCAGTGTCAGTGAGGTGGGAGAGCTGGAGCTCCTGCTGTCATGCCTAACATCTCCATGACAAACGTGGTTCGGGCCGAGTTATCATTTTATCAATGCTTCCAGTATGATAGAGGATATGGAAATTGCGTCCTCTTCTTTAACTATGATGACTATTATTTTTACCTAATTTTGATTACTTCCCTAGGTTGGATATATGTATTTTTAGAAACTCAGTGTTTTTTGTGCTCCAGTTATTAAAAATGATATATAAAGAACAGTTTTTAAATGCCATAGCTTTTTTTTTTCTCTTTAGACCTTAAAGGGTGCCAATATTCACCAAGTTGGAGCGGAACCTTACAAATGTTCCTGTACAATAACTAGAGCATTTCTAACACAGATTAAGTTTTCTATCTCTGGCCTCAGGTAATCTGGGTTTAAAACTTAGTTACAAGCTTATGGGCTACAAGATCTTGGACAAATCAGTTAACTTCTCCATGTCTCAGTCTCTTCTGTAGATTGGGGATGATGATAATACCTGACTCATGGGATTGGAATGAAGACTTAATGCATCTAACGTGCTGAGCACAAATCCTGACACATGAGAAAGAACAATCAGTATACAGTGTTTATTATGTACTTTCTTTTTTTTTAAGATTTTATTTATTCATTTGAGACACAGAGATAGAGAGAGAGAGAGAGAGCATGAGCAGGGAGAGAGGCTGAGGGAGAAGGAGAAGCAGACTCCCTGCTGAGCCAGGAGCCTGATGTGGGGCTCAATCTCAGGACCCTGCGATCATGACCTGAGCCAAAGGCAGATGCTTAACCATCTGAGCCACCCAGGCGCCCCAATTACGTACTTTCAAGCTAAAATGTAAAACACCAGGGGCGCCTGGGTGGCTCAGTTGATTAAGCGACTGCCTTCAGCTCAGGTCATGATCCTGGAGTCCCGGGATCGAGTCCCGCATCGGGCTCCCTGCTCCGTGGGGAGTCTGCTTCTCCCTCTGACCTTCCCCCCTCTCATGTGCGCTCTCTCTCTCTCTCTCAAATAAATAAATAAAATCTTTAAAAAAAAATAAAATGTAAAACACCAGCAAAAATCTGAAGTGTGAAAATGTGCACAACAATTTATTGTTTTTAAGAGATTTGGATATTCTAAAGAGTCACTGAACTAATTCATTCGTGTATACATTTATAAAACAAATATTAAGACTTGCTATAGTATTGCTATGTTCCAAGTATTGTGGACAGTGCTAGAAACACATACATGGTTACAAAAAAAAAAAAAAAAAAAAGACTGTGTAGCGTTATCATAGCCAAGAGGTGGAAGCAACCCAAATGTCTGTCAGCAGATGAAAGGATGAAGAAATGTGTATATTCATACAATAGAATATTATTCAACCTTCAAAAAGAAAACCTTGTTACATGCCAAAGAACAGATGAACCTCAAGGACATTATATGAAGTGAAAAAGCCCGGCACAAAAGGACAAATACTATATGATTCCACTCTTATGAAGTGTCTAAAATGATCAGAATCACAGAAACAGAAAGTAGGGAGGCGGTTGCCAAGGGTTGGGGGAGGGGAATTAGTCTTTAATGGGTACAGAATTTCAGTTTTCCAAGAGGAAAAAATTCTAGAGATCTGTCATACAATGTGAATATACTGAACGCTACTGAAAGTACACTTAAAAGAGGCTAAGATGGTAAATTTAATGTTGTATGCTTTTTACCACAATAAAAAAAATACTAATTGTTAAATCCCATTGCAATTAGCAAGTGAAATGCTGGGTTTATGATCCTTAGCTGGAGCAGCCCAGGTCCAAGGAGGGTGGAGTGACTGAGCATGAAGTGTGGCAGCATCCCAGTGGGTCAGCTGGATGACCACTGCCCCGGTCGGAGACTAAAGGCCATCAGATGCGGAGTGTCAGGCTATGCCTAATAAACAGGCATTATTTCATCGAGTCCCCACCATGATCTCATGTGATAAGTGCTATTGTCCTCCCTATTCTGTAAGATGAGGAGTTGAAGCTTTGAGAGATTAAGTAACTCACCCAAGTGGTGGAAATAGTGATTTTTATGTGATCAGTTTCATGGCATAACCCCTTCTCTTAACCAGTCTGCTGCTTTACCTCTCTTGGGAAGGTGAGGAAATCTGTGGGCCAGGTGGCAGTAGTCGGTGCAACAGCAGAGGCAAGGGTGACAAGGGGCAGAGGGTGGTAGGTCTGCCTATGGTATAAATCTGAAAGGAGGCTTGATTCTGTGTGCTCAATCTAGAAACATGGAGGGAGATGAGCGGCAAAGCCAGCATCAGGGAAATTGACATCATGGACAAATGAGCAGCGTGTACAAGAGAGGAAGCAAAGATCGGAATTTCACAATTCCATGGGTAAGCACTATCAACACATCTCAACACAGCTGTTTTTTTAAAGAGTTGCTTCAATTTGCCTGCTCTGTTCTTATATATATGCTGTTTGTATACGGATATAGATAGCATTCTATAGATTACCTACTGATCATCTTTACGTATTGGCATTCTTAGCAATCAGGCAGTGAACGGAGTTCTTGAATCACTTTTTTATTGTGACCTCATTTTAATGATCAAGTTATTTTTTATTATTCCTAATTGTGGTAAAATACACAACATAATATTTACCATTTTAGTCATTTTAAAATGTGTAGGTCAGTGGTGTTAAGGACATTCACACTGCTGGGCAGCTATCACCACCGTCTACCTCTTTTCATCATCCCAGACAGTGACCGTCCCCACTAGACAATCACGCCCTATTCCTCCTCCCTCCAGCCCCTGGCACCCACCATGCCATTTTCTGTCTCTATGAATTTGACTACTCTAGGCACCTCATAGGTGGAATCATGCCATATTTGAATAACTATCAAGTTTTTAACACTGGCCAACCAACCCCAAGGCCATTCTTGAGGGTCTCCTCAGTCAACCGCACTGCTGCTGGCCTGGAGTGAACCTCACTGTATGGAAATTCTCTGCCCTCAGGAGCTCGATAATCAGTTCCTTGAAATAAAAATCACCATTTCTTTAATGAGACCAAAATTGGAGGGACTAACTCTGCATTAGACTAAGAGTTCAGAATGGAGTAAGTTGCAGAGAAAATGAGCCAGGATGGTTTGGATTATGTTGGGGGTCAATGATTTATGTTGAATGGTTGGCATGTGAGCCCATATGTATTAAAAATGGGAAAATTTATCTTCAAATTAGTCATCTAGAAGTGATTTCTATTCAATCTTAGTGTAAAAAACCTGACTCAGTGGTTTTATTTATTTATTTATTTTTCCCGACTCAATGTTTTTAAACTGGGCTATATTACCAGGGCAGCTGTCCATGGCGACTCCTTTGCTTTAACGCAAGGTTTCCCAATTTGGGCATTATTGACATCTGGGGCTGGATACCTGTTTGTTGTGGGGGGCAATCCTGTGTATTATAGGATGTTTGGCAGCAAGCATCATTGGCCTTACCCACTATATGTCAGTGGCCTTCCCTGCTAAGTTATGACAACCAAAAATGTCTCCAGATATTGCCAAATGTCCTCCAGTGGGCAAAATCACCAAGTTGAGAACCACTGCTCTATGAGGATGGAGAAGAAAAAGCATGTTTCTTGCTTTGTCAAAATGATCTAACTCTGAGTCTAAGTCTCTACTCTGATAAATTTTGATAAAAACTAGTGTAAATTTGGCTGTAGACATAAAACCCGCAAACTGATTATTAAGCAGTCTTTTTGTACTCACTTCCAACAAAGTAACTGATTTATACTTTCTTAAGGGTAAAAACACTGCCTCGAGGTCTGACACCACCAACGGTGGAAGAATCCTGGGAGACCAGGGCTGCATACAGTGCATGCCCTTCAGGATGGCGGGTTTGCTCAGAGCACCACTGGGCACTTTTCTACACTGAGTCATTGAGTCACGGGCCAGCGCCTCCCATACTAATCCTTCTGAAAGCACATTAATGCCTTTCTCTCATTATCAGATCTACAACTACGTATTTACAGCAGACAGATTGAAGGGGGTTCAGATGCACAGCAGGTGCTAAAATATTTAACAAGTAAATAAAGGTAATCAGAACCAGATTCACAGAGATCAATCTGTAAAAAATTGTAGCATAAAACACGTCACTTCTGAAGTTTTTAGAGTATGTAAGATTGCAGTGTTTGTGATGTTAATTCTAATCACATTATTCTTCTGCATAAGTCTCGGGTGAACTCTTTAGTTCAATTAGATTTTATCTTAGAATACATATCTAAGGATATCTAACACTCCATCTGGGGTCCTTCCTCCACGGGTACCCCCTTGGTCCAGCTAAATTAAACTTAGCCATGTAGGGTGGCCGGCTGCGGAGACATAAGTTCAGTTTGGAGAGCAAATTTGGTATTACAACTTTATAAGAAAAGAAAAAACTTGTGAAATAAAACCACTGAAAGAAAAGCCACACCCAAGTTTTCTTGATTGGTTTAAAGTACACTCTTTTTGGGGCACCTGGCTGGCTCAGTCGGTAGAGCATGGGACTCTTAATCTCAGAGTTGTGAGTTCAAGCCCCATGTTGGGTGTGGAGATTACTTAAAAAAAAAATAAAATAAAAAAAATAACAAAGCTCTTTTTTAAAAAAAGATTTTTTTAAGTTTTTAAAAGCAATCTCTATTGCTTATAATAAAGAAAGGAAACCTTTTATGTTTATTGAAATTCCAGTTAACATACAGTGTCATATTAGTTTCAGGTATATAATGATTCAGCACTTCCATACCTTACCCAGTGCTCCTCAGAGCAAGTGCAATCCTTGATCCTCATCACTGAATTCCCCCATCCCCACCCACCTCCCTCTGGTAACCATCAGTTTGTTCTCTATAATTAAATTTGTCTCCCTCTCTTATTCTTTTTCCTTTGCTTGTTTGTTTCTTAAATTGCACGTATGAGCGAAATCATATGGTATTTCTTTCTCTGACTTATTTTACTTAGCATTATACTCTCTAGTTCCATCCATGTGGTTGCAAATGGCAAGATTTCATTCTTCTTTATGGCTGAATAATATTCCATTACATATGTATGCCACCTTTTCTTTATTCATCAATTGATGGACACTTGGGCTGCTTCCATAGTTTGACTATTGTAAATAATGCTGCTTATAAACACAGGGGTGCCTGCATCCCTTTGAATTAGTGTTCTTGTATTCTTTGGGTAGATACCCAGTAGTGCAATTGCTGGATCATAAAGTAGTTCCATTTTTGAGGAACCTCCATACAGTTTTCCACAGTAGCTGCACCAGTTTGCATTCCCACCAAGAGTGCATGACGGTTCCTTTTTCTCCACATCCTCACCAACACCTGTTGTTTCTTGTGTTGATTTTAGCCCTTCTGAGAGGTGTGAGGGGATATCTCATTGTGGTTTTGATTTGCATTTCCCTGATGATGAGTAATGATGAGCATCTTTTCATGTGTCTGTTGGCCATCTGTCTTTTTTTTTTAAGATTTTTTATTTATTTATTTGACAGAGAGAGACACAGTGAGAGAGGGAACACAAGCAGGGGGAGTGGGAGAGGGAGAAGCAGGCTTCCCGCTGAGCAGGGAGCCCGATGCGGGGCTCTATCCCAGGACCCTGAGACCATGACCTGAGCCGAAGGCAGATGCTTAATGACTGAGCCACCCAGGCGCCCACAGCCATCTGTCTTTTTTTTGAAGAAATGTCTGTTCATGTCTTCTGTCCATTTTTTAATTGGATTATTTGATTTTTGGGTATTGAGTTCTATAAGTTCTTTATATACTTTGGATGCTAACCTTTCACTGGACATATTTGCAAATATCTTCTCTCATTCTGTATGTTGTCTTTTGGTTTTATTGTTTCCTTTGTTATGCAGAAGCTTTTTATTCTGATGTAGTCCCAATAGTTTCCTTTTGTGTTTGTTTCCACTGCCTCAGGAGACAGATCTAAAAAGATGTTGCTACAGCCAATGTCAAAGAACTTACTGCCTGTGTTCTCTTCTAGGATTTTTATGGTTTCAGGGTCTCACATTTAGGTCTTTAATCCATTTTGAGTTTATTTTTGTGTATGGTATAAGAAAGTGTTGCAGTTTCATTCTTTTGCATGTTGCTGTCCAGTTTTCCCAACAGCATTTGTTGAAGAGACTTTTTCCTATTGGATATTCTTTCCTGCTTTGTCGAAGGTTAACTGACCATAAAACTGTGGGTTTATTTCTGGATTTTCTATTCTGTTCTATTGATCTATGTGCCTATTTTTGTGCCAGTACCATAGTGTTTTGATCACTACAGCTTTGTAATATTACCTGAAGTCTGGAATAGTGATGCCTCCAGCTTTGCTTTTTTTTTTTCTTTCTTCCAAGGCTGCTTTGTCTATTTGGGGGCTTTTGTAAAGGTTCCATATACATTTTAGGATTGTCTGTTCTAGCTCTGAAAAATGCTATTGGTATTTTGATAGGGATTGCATTAATTGTGTAGATTGCTTTGGGTAGTAGAGACATTTTAACAATGTTTGTTCTTCCACTCCATGAGCATGGAATGTCTTTCCATTTCTTTGTGCCATCTTCAATTTCTTTCATAAGTGTTGTATAGTTTTCAGAGTACAGATCGTTTACCTCTTTGGTGCAATTGTAAATGGGATTGTTTTCTTAATTTCCTTTTCTGCTGCTTCATTATTGGTGGATAGACATGCAGATTTCTGTACATTGATTTTGCATCCTGTGACATTACCGAATTCGTTTATCAGTTCTAGCAGTTTTGGGGTGGAGTCTTTTGGGTTCTCTATATGTAGTATCATGTCATCTGCAAATAGTGCAAGTTTTACTTCTTCCTTACTGATTTGTATTCTTTTTATTTCTTCTTGTCTGAGCGCTGTGGCTACGACTTCCAGTACTACGTTGAATAAAAATGGTGAGAGTAGACTTCCTTGTCTTGTTCCTGACCTTTAGCGGAAAAGAGTTTTTCCCCAGAGGATGATGTTAGCTGTGGGTTTTTCATAGATGGCTTTTATTATGTTGAGGTGTGTCCCCCCTAAACCTACTTTGTTGAGAGTTTTTATTACAAATGAATGTTGTACTTTGTTAAATGCTTTTTCTGCATCTATTGAAATGATCTATGGTTCTTATCCTTTCTCTGATGTATCATGTTGATTGACTTGTGAATATTGGACCATGCTTGCAACCCACTTGATCATGGTGAATGATTCTTATTTTTAAAGTAGGCTCCAGGGCGCCTGGGTGGCTCAGTTGTTAAGCGTCTGCCTTCCGCTCAGGTCATGATCCCAGAGTCCTGGGATCGAGCCCCACATCGGGCTCCCTGCTCCACAGGGAGTCTGCTTCTCCCTCTCCCACTCCCCCTGCTTGTGTTCCCTCTCTTGCTGTGTCTATCTCTGTCAAATAAATAAAATCTTCAATAAATAAATAAATAAAGTAGGCTCCATGCCCAACATGGGCCTTGAACTCACAGCCCTGAGATCAAGAGTTGCATGCTCTGCTGAGCCAGCCAGGCATCCCAGGTGGTAAAGGATTTTATGTATTGTTGAATTCAGCTTGCTAGCATTTTGTTGAGAATTTTTGCATCTATGTTCATATTGGCCTGTAGTTCTTTTTGCACGATGTCTTTATCCGGTTTTGGTATCAGGGTAATGCTAGCCCCATCGAATAAATTTGTAAGTTTTCCTTCCTTTTCTGTTTTGTGGAATTTTTTTTAAAAGATTTTATTTATTTATTTGACAAAGAGAGATAGCGAGAGCAGGAACATAAGCAGGAGGAGTGGGAGAGGGAGAAGCAGGCTTCCCGCAGAGCAGGAGCCTGATGTGGGGCTCGATCCCAGGACCCTGGGATCATGACCCAAGCTGAAGGCAGATGCTTAACAACTGAGCCACCCAGGTGCCCCTGTTTTGTGGAATTTTTGAGAATAGATATTAACTCTTCTTTAAATGTTTGGTAGAATTCGCCTGTGAAGTCATCTAGTCCTAGATGTTTGTTTTTGGGGAGATTTTGATTCAGTTTCTTTGCTGGTTATCAGTCTGTTCTAGTTTTTTCTTTTTGCTTCAGTTTTGGCAAGTTATGTTTCTAGGAATTTATCCAATTCTTGTAGGCTGTCCAATTTGTTGGTATAGTTTTTCATAATATTCTCTTATGATTGTATTTCTGTGGTGTTGGTTATTTCTCTTCTCTCATTTGTGATCTTATTGAGTCCTTTATTTTTCTTGATTAGTCTGACTAGAGGTTTATCAATTTTATTGATTTCTTCAAAGAACCAGCTCCTGTTTCATTGATCGGTTCTACTGTTTTTCTAGTTTCTACATAATTTATTTCTGCTCTAAAGAGATAGATAACTTTTGTGGTGCCAGGCTGGCTCAGTCAGTGGAGCATGCAACTCTTGATCTTGGGGTTGTGAGTTTGAGCCTCACAGTGGGTGTAGAGATTACTTAAAAATAAAATCTTTAAAAAAAAAAAGGGAGGTGGGTAACTTAACTGATAATTTTTATTTTTTTAAAAAAGATTTTATTTATTTATTTGACAGAGAGACAGTGAGAGAGGGACCACAAGCAGAGGGAGTGGGAGAGGGAGAAGCGGGCCTCCCTGCTGAGCAGAGTCCGATGCAGGGCTCGATCCCAGGACCCTGGGATCATGACCTGAGCCAAAGGCAGACATTTAACGACTGAGCCACCCAGGTGTCCCACTGATAGCATTTTTAAGCTTAATTCTCTCTTTTGCATAGCTGTAAAACTGTATGTGATTAATTGCAATGAGATAAACCGAAACAACACAGGAAGCAAAGATGTCAAAGATTAAGCTTAAAAAAACCCCCTCATGTATTATGGAGTAATGTACCAATCCTCATTTCTACTTCCTGTAAATGCTATTCTAAATTAATAAGATACATTTGAATTTATAAACAGATCTGGCTTGATAAGATTCCAGTCTGTTATTGGAGACATATTTGGTGAAAAGTCATTTTGACTCAAAGTTTACAAGACAGAATATGAAGGAATACAGTAAATATACTCCAAATTTGAAACCTCAGGTTCAAACCACATCCTACTTGAAAATGGCAGAAGGCTTTTATAGATTTTGAAAACCCCCAAGAGACAAATATGGTTTATAATCAGGAATTATGTGATTTTAATTAGTTCTGAGCAGTGCAGTAAATGAATGATACTGATAAATGTTTAGGGAGAAAGATGGAAAGAAAAAATTTAACCAGGAACTTACCACCAGTTTTTAATAGCTGACACCTAAATATATTTCTGGAATGAACAAATTTGAATCGTCAGTAAAACTTTCTTAAAGCCTCATTAACTGAAATTATAGATTTTAATTTTTATTTTTTTATATGTATATATATTTTTACTTTTGTTATTTATTTTTTTAAAGTAATCTCTATGCCCAACATAGGGCTCAAACTCATGACCCTGAGATCAAGAGTTGCATGTTCTACCAACCGAGCCAGACAGGCGCCCCTAAAATTATAGAATTTTAAATCTTTTTTCATGTTTTTATATTTTAGCTTTCACTTAGTCACATTACACCGTATTCTTTCATTACTCAGTTCATTTGAGTGCCTGTGTTTTGATGCCAGGTGCTTGATCTAAGTTTTCAAGCAGAGTTATTATTCAGCTTACATCATACTACTTAGTTGTCAACAGTAATTAAAGCAGGATCTTAAAGCAGAGGTCAAAATTAAATCAATATTTAGATTAAAAATGATTATAAAACATACAAAAGGTCATGGAACATAAAACATAACTGAGAAACTGAGGATAATTCAATGTTTAAAATGTCTTTTCTTGGGGCACCTGGGTGGCTCTGTTGGTTAAGTAGCTGCCTTTGGCTCAGGTCATGATCCCAGGGTCCTGGGATCAAGCCCCTCATTGGGCTTCCTGTTCTGCGGGAAGCCTGCTTCTCCCTCTCCCACTCCCCCTGCTTGTGTTCCCTCTCTCGCCGTCTGTCAAATAAATAAATAAAATCTTTAAAAAAATAAATAAATAAAATGCCTTTTCTTCTTAAAGATAAGCTGTCAGGGGCTCCTGGGTGGTTCAGTCAGTTGGGCGTTTGCCTTCGGCTCAGGTCATGATCCCAGGGTCCTGGGATCGAGCCCCACATCAGGCTCGCTGCTCAGCAGGGAGTCTGCTTCTCCCTCTCCCTCTGCCTGCCTCTCTGCCTACTTGTGCTCTCTCAAACAAATAAAAATCTTAGGAAAAAAAAAAAAGCTGTCATACACATGCATATACAGCCATCTGACTGTGGAGGCTACTCCTGATAAATGTTTTCCTCAGACGCACTTATAAAATTCATGAGAACAGCACTAATACAGGACCTCTGAAATATTTTTTAAAAACCTAGTTAGGAGCTAAGTGACTTTTCACAGAGTGAGACAGAAAAACAACTGATATACATTGTTAATTTTTTCAAGTAATGTTATGTACAGTTTTATTGCCAGTATATGCACAACAGTAAGCATAGAACTATAAATACACAATGTAATTAACAGCAGAAAACAAAATTGTTACAGGTAAAGGGGAAGGGATATAGAGAAACTATTTTCCTGCTGCTAGAACAGAAACGAAGGGAAAAGCCTATGACAAACCATCCATCCAGTACTCTTGTCTTAAATTCTTTACATACATTTCTACATTTTTTCAATTAAACAAAGAAAGTACAGATAACTCTGTAACCATAGCAAATTGCTTCCCTAATAGCTATTTGCCTTTCCAGTCAAATTCACTTCATGTTATGTTTTTAAAAAAAGTCAAGATGAGAAATCATTAGTATCCTGGTTCCGAATGATCTAATTTACCTTTCACGAAACTGGTAATTTTTGAAAGTTGGCTGCACATGAAAAGAATAGGTGTAGCAAAAGGTGATTAAAAAAATTTGTTAAAATATAACAGAAAATCACCCTTTAAGTAGTTTCCCAAAAGATACTACAGGCAGCAGCTCAGTTATAAGGATTAGCCCTGAAGAGGTAGAGAATTTAAGTCCATTACACAAAGATAATAGCCTTGTACCATCTTCTCTCTCAACAGGATCAATGTTTTCAAGTAAGACAATTTCATGGTAAAAGGAAACCAGGTTCCACCATTTAAAGAAAAGGTGCTGGTTGACTCCCATGTCTCAATAATAAGTTTATTAAATGAGAAACAGAAGATGGTCAAGGACACACATGCACTTGATTTTTTTTTGTCTCTTTCCATTATCAAGTTTATTCATAAGTGAATTTGAGATTAATAAATACGAAAAAAGCATCATTCACAACAAAGACAAACAAACCAAAAACCCTGCAATAAAACCTTCTATTTTAATAAGTATCAAGAAAACAACAGGCAGATGATTTGGTGCAGCTTTCTTAAGGGATCTTAGAGGGGACATGGTTTTAAATAAAGATGGCAAGATCAACAACCAACAAGCAGTATCAGTGTTACAGAACTGGCTGATTCTGTAGCACTTTCTCTGAGGTCTTAGTTTTAAACTACAGATCACCCCAAAGAAATTGCAACTAATGACATGTATCACCATCACACCAATAGAGTCCAGCTGTAGTTCAAATTAGTCCTGCTTTGTTTCACATCATTTCAGTATTTCTAGCATAGGACATGATACGGAACAAAACTCCAAGTAGCAATAAAAATATTATTCTGCATTTGAATAGAGGCAAAAAAAATGTTTTAGACTGTTTAACTTTTAAAGCTTTAAGCATTCCTCTTTAACCAGCATTTAAAAAAAATTATACAATCATAACACTGGCAAAGGTTAATGGGAAGACAAAGAAGTACAAACATGTGAAATGATGAATTCGATTAAAAATTACTTTGTACTGATCAACTGATGTTAATACTGCTTCTTCTTGAATTTGGAATAACTATCATAAAAGTTACATGCAGACTGAGGATAGCCCTCTGTTACAGAAAATACAAAACAAAACAAAAAACTAAAACTGGGAAAGATGGTAAGTTCCAAAAGATGTGTTTGAAAATTTCCTTTCGTTGATGAGGTGTGGTCTGTCTGTCCTTTCTTTGAGAGGCCTGGTTCACTTTAATCAGCTTCACTAACTTTGTCCAGAAACATCAGTAGTGGGATCAGCTCCTCCAGAACCTGTTTGTGCACGTTTGATGTAAAGATTCAGTAGCTTCATCTGCAGATTCAAGCCAAACGTATGTCATTGAGCCAATTATAAATTACAGTAAGATGCTCATTAAAAAAATTATACACATATATGAATTTAAAAAGACAGATTTTAGACTAAGTTACACCCAAGTATTGTTGATAATTAAGAATTACCAAAAAAAAAATTCAAGTCTCAGTCTGTTTATAGCTGAGTATTCTATTTATTCATTTATTTAAGTAATCTCTACACCCAACATGGGGTTTGAACTCAAGATCCTGAGATCAAGAGTTGCATGCTCTACCAGGCTAAGCCAGCCAGGTACCCCTGATGACTGAGTATTCTAATATGCCTTTTCAAAAAATGTTGTAGTGATAGCATGTAAAACTTAAACTTAGAAAAAAGAAGTCATCATTAAGACAATAAGGACAAACATTTGAGCACCATGTGCTATATAATAAGCTAACTACCTTACACTGTACCTTTTTATCTCAACAATACTTTATAGATGAGGAAATCAAGACATAGGACATGCCAGTCATTGCCTAAAGTCACAGGGGTAGGTAAGAAGTGGGCCAGGATAGGAAATTAGGCACTTGGGTTCCAGGACCCAAGATCTTAAACAATTATAACACTGCCCTCCAAGAATGTTCTTGATTTCTCTGTGTCAATTTGTAGTCTTTGCTAGATGAGATCATACTTTTATAAAGTTTTAATCAATGCAATACAATTCTGTACTTTACTTTTTTTCATCTAATGTCATTTCCAAATATTTTTTCAAGCTACCTATGGTCTTCATATGCCTAGTATTCTGACAAATTACTTAATTTTTAAAAAATTTTTTATTTAAATTCAATTTAATTAACATCTAGTGTATTATTAATTTCAGGGGTAGAATTTAGTGATTCATCAGTTGCATACAATTCCCAGTGCTCATTACTTCAAGTGCCCTCCTTAATGCCCATCACCCAGTTACCCCATCCTCCCACCAACCTCAGCTCCAGCAACCCTCAGTTTCCGAGAGTTAAAAGAGTCTTGACAAAGTACTTAATTTTAATTCTTCTACAGACATCTCTGGATTATCAGGACACAATCTTGAGCTTATCATAAAAGTTGAGGTTTTTTCTTTGAAAACCACTGTGTTGGGGCATCTTGCTGGCTAGGTTGGTAGAGCATGTGGGACTCCTGAGTTCAAGCTGGGTGTAGAGTTTACTTAAAAAAAAAGAGGGGTGCCTGTGTGACACCTTTGGCTCCGGTCATGTCAGGGTCCTGGAATTGAGCCTCACGGCGGGCTCCCTGCTCAGCGGAGAGCCTGCTTCTCCGTCTGCCACTCCCCCTGCTTGTGCTTGCTCGCTCTCTGTCAAATAATTATATAAAATCTTAAAAAAAAAAAAAAGGAAAAAGAAAACTGTGCTGTTGAAAGTTTGCGATTTAAACATTAACGCATTGATTCAAGGGTTTCTAACCTGGTGTCCATGGGATTCAAGGACTCAATGAATCCTCTGAAACTATGTGTAAAATTTTCTGTATTTATTTATTTTTCTTGGGATGAGATACTACCCATATCTCAAAGTGGTCTGTAACTCAGAAAGGGTTAAGAACCACTGCTCTAATCTATCTATAACTCACGTAAGTATTTAATGTAAGGTGTATACCTGAGCTTTATAGGTATTTTCTCCACTTTTTTGCTATTTCAAAAATAAATTTGATCATAGTAATGACAATAGCGAGGGTTTGGAAAACTGTTTAAATGAGGATGAGTGTTTCCCGCAAACTGGTTCATAAGCAACAATTCAACAATCATAGTTTATGCTCACTTTGTAGAATAAATTTCAATGTTGGATAGTTTCAAAGAAATGAGGAAAGCAAGACTCTTTTTTAAGTCTTTATTTATTTTTATTTTTTAAAAGATTTTATTTATTTGAGAGAGAGAGAGCACGCATGAGATGGGGGAGGATTAGAGGGAGAAGCAGACTTCCTGCTGAGTAGGGAGCCCAATGCAGGATTTGATCCTGGGACTCCAGGATCATGACCTGAGCTGAAGGCAGTCGCTTAACCAACTGAGCCACCCAGGTGCCCCATGTCTTTAAAACATTTTTTAAAGCTTATTTATTTAAGTAATCTCTACACCCAATGTGGGGCTCGAACTCACGACCCTGAAATCAAGAGTTTCATGCTCTTCTGACTGAGCCAGCCAGGCACCCCTATTTTTTTTTAAGTCTTTTTTTAAGCTTTGGCCATTTGTTCCTTTATTCCATCTCAAACTTTTCATAAAGGTAGAAAACAATTGTAAGGATAAAAATTGTCATCATTTTACTGGGCTCCTGGCTTCCTGTGAGTCCTGGGAAAAGAGGGTCAGTGTCTAAATGTTGAGCACAACGTCTGATGTATAGACAGTGCTTGACCAATGGTTCTTGGGTAAATAGATTTACATTTATTATTAGTATCAACATTTCATCTTATTCCATCAAGGCCGCTGTAACAAAATACCATGGACTAAGTGGCTCATAAACAATAGAAATTAATTTTTCACAGTTCTAGAGACTGGATAGTGCAAGATCCAGGTGATATCCCACTTTCTGGTTCACAGACAGCCATTTTATTGCTGTAACTCCACATAGCAGACAGGGCAAGGGGTCTCAGGGGTCTCTTTTATAAGGACGCTAATCCCATTCATGAAGGCTCTGCCTTCATGAACTAAACCCCTTCCAAAGGCTCACCTAATACCATCACATTTGGGATTGGATTTCAACATAAGAATTCTGAGGGAACATTTCCATAGAGTACAATAAGACATGATCAACTTCTCACGGATGGGATCTCATTGGATGACTACAGCCACCCAATGAGTTTTTTTTTTTTTTTTTAAGTCTTAACGACAGCAAATATTTGATTATCATAGTTCACAGGGGAAAATTAAACAAATGTTCAAGTGTTCCACATTTTGGGAGATATAAAGTAATCCATGAATATATAAAGCCACTATTCTTTTTAAAAAAAGGATATTCATGGTGCGCCTGGGTGGCTCAGTTGTTGAGCGTCTGCCTTCGGCTCAGGTCATGATCCCAAGGTCCTGGGATCGAGCCCCGCATCAGGCTCTCTGCTTAGCAGGAAGCCTGCTTCTCCCTTTCCCACTCCCCCTGCTTGTGTTCCCTCTCTTGCTGTGTCTCTCTCCGTCAAATAAATAAAATCTTTAAAAAATAAAAAATAAAAAAAGATATTCATTTATGTACTTATGTATTTAAGTAATCTCTATACCCACTGTGGGGCTCAAACTCACAACCGAGATCAAGTGTCACACACTCCACCAACTGAGCCAGCCAGGCGCCCCAACCACTGTTTATTCTTAAACAGTCCTTGGGGGTAAGGATTTGGGTGTGGTGGTGGGAAAGGAATCCACTGGCTGTAGGCATTTCTTTCAGAGCAACCTACCCTACTTGAGGTTGCTCTGAAAGAGCAACCCTACCTCACCTGAGTGAACACGTGAAAGTAGAAACAGTTAAAATTCAAACGGTGGGAGAAATGAGTTGGATGCTCAAGGCCCGACTTGTTCAAAGCTGAATAACAAATTTATCCTTAAAACACAACAAAGAACTAAATCTGAAAAATGTACCAAAGCCACCACCTTTAGAACAAAGCATCACTACTTACTTTACTGCCAGTGAGCTGACTGAGATGTGGTTTTAGTTCATCACCAATTACCGCATGAACAGCCACCAGGCAGAAGACACAAGCTTTCCGAACACTGCTCTCTGAATTATCATAACCCTAGGGAGAGAAGTCCTTGTTAGCACTCCTGGGGGACTGGAAAAAGTACCATTCCAACATGGACAGAAAATGTGGCTCAGAGATGACCTTGCAGGCGTAGCACGGAGAGGAAGCTTTAGTGACTGAAGTTAACCTCCCTACCTTTCCCGGCAGAAACGTGCCCTTCTCTCCCTCCACTTCCCCTTCACACCTCCACTCCACTATTAGCTTTCCTTATCAGGTTCTACCTTATTTAGCCTGGAAAGCTGCCCCTTAGCCAACCTGCTCTGTAAAGTCTGCAGATGAGCCCTGCTAAAGCATTCAGCTGCAGGAAGCCCAAGAGCGCTTCACTATTGAATAAAATCTAAACAGAGTAAAACTGGGCCTGGCAGTCAAGGTACTCCTATAATTCAGGCTGAATTAAGCTCAACATCTGTCCTATCCCTACCATTACTCTAAGTTAGTTATTCAACTGGCAAAAATTTATTCAGTACCCACTATATGTATGATATACACATACTACGTACATTCTGTTCTTTGTACCAAAGTACAAAGAAGAGATTTGGATCTTATCTTCAAAGACCCCACAATTTAGTGAGCACTATTAGGCTTACAACAGAGTCAAAGATAATACCAAAGATGCACAAAGAAATTAATGATTAATTCTCTTCAGAAGTGGTTTTATTATACATACTATATATTAGTCAGTAATTATGTTACATCATAGAATATAATTTACTGGATGGAAAAAGTTAACAATTTATGATCAAGCAAAGCATGTTATAAAATATGACCTCATTATTAAAATGTTTATGTGGATGAAAGGTTTGTGTGCATAGAAAAAACCACATTACATCTACGACTGTAAATTAGTATAACCATTTTGGAGAGAAATCTGGCAGTACCTAGGAATTCTACTTCTAGACATATACATATACATGTAAGTATAAGGAAGTATAAGGAAGATCAATGCAATATTTATGTTATTTAAAAAAGGGTAACAACCCAGATATTCATCAAAAGATGAATGGATAAACAAATTGTGGTAGTCATAGTAATGGAAATTACTCAGCCATAAAAAAATGAATTAAATTCTAATACATGCTATAACATGGATGAACCCTAAAAATATTATGCTAAATGAAATAAGCCAGCCACAACAGAATACTGTGTGATTCCTTTTACATGAGGAACCTATAAAGCAGAAGAGAAAAAGTAGAATAGAAATTACCAGGGGCTATGGGAAGAGGGAATAGGGGATTATTAATGGGTACAGAGTTTCTGTTTGGGATGATGAAATATGTTCTGGAGCTGGATAGTTGTAATGGTTGTACAACATCATAAATGTATTTAATGCAACTGAATTGCACACTTAAAAATGACTAAATGGTTAAGTTTTACGTTATGTATATATTTAACACACACACACACACACACACACACACACACACACACACAGAGCTAGTTATGGAAAGTCTTTCTTTGCTCTGAATATCCAAGACAGCAAGAAGGCTTGGTCCTGCCACTAGTGTTGCCTAGAAAGTGCCTAAAATAACCGAATCCCAAATGTATCATAATTTGTTCCTCTCATTTTTGTTTCTCACCTGTATTAGGCCTGGCATAATCTCTGGCAAAAGCAAGTTAAGGGTTTCCTTGGATACTCTCTCTATCACTTTTGTTTGCATTTTGATTGCAGCCAGATTAATTGGGTAATCTGCAGTTTGGATGATAGGACAAAGCACTTTGATGCACTGCTCTGGACTGATTGAAGTGGCTAGCACTGACGCAGCTTCCTCAGCAGATCTTACCACCTAAAACAAAGAGGAAATGTTTAAACTGGAGTAAAATTTTAAAACGTTGTAATATGTCCCAGAAGTACAAACTTCATGAAATATGCAATACAACAAGTTATCTATAATTTGCTTTGAAACTACAGTAAACAAACACACAAAAAGTGAGGGTACACATAAAACAGCGTTGGCAAAATGTCAATAACTTTTGAAGCCAGAATGGATATATGGGGAGAAATATTTCTTCCAGATAGTCTTCCTTCTTTTGTGTTCTCTTAATGTTGGCTAATGCAGGTAATTTATTTTTTTGTTTTTTGTTTGTTTTTGACAGAGAGAGAGGGGTTGGGAGAGAAGGGCAGAGAGAATCCTAAGGAGGCTCTATACTCAGTATGGAGCCCGACATGGGGCTAGATCTCATGACCCTGAGATCATGACCTGAGGTGAAGTCAAGAGTTGGATGCTTAACCGACTGAACCACCCAGGCGCCCCACCCTTTGTCCATTTTTAAATTGGGTTATTTCTCTTTTTGTTGTTGACTTGTAAGAGTTCTTTGTATATTACCTTATCAGACATATGATTTGCAAAAATTTTCTCCTATCCTGTGGGTTCTCTTTCCACTTTCTTTAGAGTGCCCTTTGAAGCACCAAAGTTTTCTTTTTTTAAACATTATTCTTTGTGACACTGATTTTTATTTTTTTTGAGTAAACTCTATGCCCAATGTGGGGCTTGAACTCATAACCCCAAGATCAAGAGTCTCATGATCTACTGACTGACCCAGCCAGGTGCCAATGAAGCACAAAATTTTTATTTATTATTTAAAAAAACATTTTATTATATATATAATTTTTGAAGATTTTATTTATTTATTTGACACAGAGAGAGAGAGACAGCGAGAGAGGGAACACAAACAGGGGGAGTGGGAGAGGGAGAAGCAGGCTTCCCGCTGAGCAGAGAGCCCAATGCGGGGCTCGATCTCAGGACCCTAAGCCGAAGGCAGACGCTTAATGACTGAGCCACTCAGGTGCCCTTTTATTATATATATATTTTTAGAGACTTATTTGAGAGAGTGAGAGAGCGAGCATGAGGAGCAGAGGGAGAGGGAGACAGAATCTCAAACTGACTCCCAGCTGAGTGCAGAGCCCAACACGGGGCATGGTCTCAGGACTCCGAGATCATGACCTGAGACGAAACCAAGAGTGAGATGCTTAACCAACTGAGCCACCCAGGTGCCCTCAAAAGATTTTATTTTTAAGTAATCTCTACACTCAGTGTGGGGCTTGAATTTACAACCTTGAGATCAAGAGTTGTATGTTCCACCCACTGAGCCACGTGGGCATCCTGAAACTACAAAAGTTTTAAATTTTGATAAAGTCCAGTTTATGTTTTTGTTGTTGTTGCTGGCTACTTGTGCTTTTGGTGTTATGTCTAAGAAACTATTGCTTAATCCAAGATGACAAAGATTTACACCTATTTCTCCTGAAAGTTATAGTTTCAGCTCTTACATTTAGTTTTGATCTATTTTGTCTCACTGCTATTTTTTAACTTTCCTTTTTTGACCTCATTTGCTTATGTCTTGGTTCTACCAGAGGCACCTAATGCTACTGCTCTGGTGCTTTCTCTTAGAACTGCTGTCTCTATTTGAAATTTCCTTTTCTAATTATTTCTGAAACTTAATAAAAATCCTCAGGGTTATATCAACATAATTGATGGTGATGGGTATATTACAACTATAAAGAGATGAGACAGGAGAGAGAGACAAACCAAGAAACAGATCCTCAAGTATAGAGAACTGGTCACCAGAGGGGAGGCGGGGGAGGGGAAGGGTGACAAAGGTGATGACAAAGGAGTACATTTGTTTTGATGAGCACCGGGTGTTGAATCACTATATTGTACACCTGAAACTAATATAATACTGTATGTTAACTAACTGGAATTTAAATAAAAGCTTAAAAAGTCTTTTTTTTTTTTACACAGCTATAAATAAAAAGACAGATAGATGAGACAAATTTACAGGACTCTTTCAGGAAAGCTGTCCTCATTATTTTATTGAATAAACTCTGAACAGACATCTAGTTCCTATAGATACTTTACCACTTTAAAATAATGATTCTTGTCTTCATTACTTATTTCAAAAATTCTTACTGGTAAGTGGACAGTGACAGTTGGTGAATTCTAAATTAGAAAACTACAAGTCAAATTAAGAAGGAAAAAATGAAATCAAGATTATGTCTTAGAGATGGCTTATTTTAGGTGAAAGACCATGATATCACCATAATTCATTTAATAGAAAAATATGATTGCATCTTCATCAGATATATTACCTGGAACATCAAAGTTAAGTGTTCATTTGATTGAATGATTGATACTCTTCAAGGGTATTCTTTAAGCAATGTTTATACGTTTCATGCAATAATATCAGAAGTACTGAGAATGAAATAATAATTTAATGGTCTGGTAACTTACCTCCTTATGAGGATCTTTATGTGCTTCCAATGTTTTCATGACAGTCAGTTCTGCATAGTTTTTAAATCTGGCTGGTTGATGCCTTAGGATTTCTCTTAAAACCTTTAATGCCAAAGCCCTGATTGTAGGCTAAGAAGAAATATTTTAATGTTTTTAATATTTTGGGTTGTAGACAATGTTCTACATTTTCCATTTCTGTAACTTAAGGGTCTTAACATTGGGGCAGGGATAAGTCCTGGACAACTGCATGAAGTATATGGTCTATTACATAATTAAGTTTTCACATCTCTAGTTGAAAACTTGAATCACACTTTTTATACTTATAGGAGATCAAGAACCAACAACATCCTATGAGAAAAGAAATTACATTTCTGAACAACTAGTTTAAGTATGCAAAACAAGTAACTTGTACTTTCCTATAAAAATACTATCAGCAACCTTTCATTTTTCCCATTGTCAATTGTTCAAAATCACTGAGCTATTGGTTTAGAAGAAAAAGTACTCACAATGAAAATTTCACACAGGAAGAAGCAGTAAAAGAGACTGATTTTCCCAATTTCCAAATCTGTGTAGCTCTTGATTAACAGGCAAGGATAGGCAATCCAAGACAGGAAAAACAGGCTATTATTTACATATCCTGCCATTTACCTCTTTATCCCCAAGGGTTTCAAGCAATAGAAGTAATATTGTTTTGAAGTGTTCATCCCAAACACTGAAAGATTCTTCCTGTGTCAGTTTCATGAGTTCATAGAGAGCGATTTTTCTTTCTTCTACACGTTCATTATGGTTAGACAGCTCCTTCAATAGCTCTGCGACCAGGTCAGAGTGGTCTAGGGAAAGATCTGGCAAGAGGACATAATGTTAATTCTGTAACTTTAGAGGTCAGCTAAGTATGGGGATGACAACTCTATAACATTATGAAACAGACAATGTTTGTTTTAAGAAAAAAAAATGACTAATTTTCTTTTCCAGTTTGTCATCTTGAAAACACCAATTCTAGTTTAAGACTTTTTATAATGAAAATTCACATAAGGAAAAAATATAATGGACCCCTATATGCCCTCACCCAGATTTAAGAATTATCAAGATTTTACCATTCTTACTTCATCTTTGTCCCTCCCCTTTTTTTCCTGAAATATTTCTAGTAAATGGCAAAGAGATCATTTAATCCTTACATACATCAGTATGCATTTCTATGGTGTTGTGCCAGGAGGCTCACAATGTTTGGGTACTCCATTTTTAGTGATAGTAATAATGACCACTGGATTTAAGTGGTGACAACTTGATCGCGCCATTGTAAAGTTCCCCATCAATCTTTAAAAAAAAAAAAATTTTTTTTTAAGAGAGGGAGAGTGCCCTTGGCCGGGGTGGGGGGGCTGTTAAGGGGGCGGAAAGAAAGACTCCTAAGCAGGCTCCATGCCCAGCACAGAGCCTGATGTGGGGCTTGATCCCACAACCCCAAGATCAGGACCTGAGCCAGAATTAAGAGTCAAACATCCAATGGATTAAGCCACTCAGGCACTATCCCCCTAAAAATAATCTTTTTTTAAGATTTATTTATTTGAGAGAGTGAGAGAGAATAGGTGCATGTGAGCGGGGGGGGGGGGCGGCAGAGGGAGAGGGAGAGAGAATATCAGGCAGACTCCAGCTGAGCCCAATGCAGGGCTGGATCTTATGACCCTGAGATCACAATCTGAGCAGAAACCAAGAGTTGGACGCTTAACCGACTCTGCAACCCAGGCACCCCAATCAACCTTTTGAGTAATGGTTTCACCCACTGATTGTTGAATTATTTTATTAGGAATTAAAAATGGGCTGGAATTCTTTTGTAGAGAGTAATTTTATCAACTAGAGGTATTCTGATTACCCTGAAATACAGCAGTTTGATAGAAGAGGCAGAATAAATACTTAATATTTTCCCTTAAATTCAGAGACAAGAGTTTTCATTTGTTTATGCTTTCTTTTTTAAACTATAATCATGAACTCATGAATTTTATGAATGTTAGAGGACACTTACAGTGCTTTGAATAATTTTTGTAGGAAAGACAGTTACAACCCAAAGCTCATATTAAAACATTACAAAATGCCAGAATTCTTCCTAAATTCTTTTGTTGATAAAATAAATGACAAATTCAGCCCTTCTGGGACTTTGGCAGCCAGTGGCCTGAGCTTGTGCCATAGACTCTTTTCCTTAACTCCTCTGGAATAAAATAACCACAGAATATGGTGCCTGAGCTTGGAAGATACACCTGGGGTTACTTCCTCTCCTGAATCTCCAGGGAAGACAGTTGACGGCATGGAGCTATACTGCTGTAGGTCCACTTGGCAAGAACGTGCTGGTCTTTCATAGGAAAGGGCTGCCACTTATGCTGATCCTAATAGGTCAGAGAAGGCTTGTAGATCTAGCATCTGGGAGATAGCGGTTGCCTACAAAAGCAAAGGCTCAAGAGGAAAGAGCCCACTTCCCCAAAATGAACTACTGTGCCTCATCCTGCCAGCTGGTTAGCCACTGACCTAGAGGTACCAATGGTCTGACATTATAGGTTGTGGGGAACCCACACCTACAAGTAGGGGAAAGAAAAATTATATTTTACTTAAGGGGATTTGGAAACCTGAGGAAAGGAAATCAAGCTGAACCATTAGAATAGATGCGTTCAGGGGCGCCTGGGTGGGTTAGTCAGTTAAGCGTCTGGCTCGATTTTGGCTCAGGTCATTATAGCAGGGTCATGGGACTGAGCCCCATGTTGGGCTCCGCGCTGGGTACAGAGTCTGCTTAAGATTATCTCTCCCTCTGCCTTTGCCCTTTCCCCAAGCCCCCACTCTCTAAAAATAAAAAAATAGATGAATCCAACTAGAGTAAAAGTAACAGACGATAAGGAAGGGAAACTGAACCAAAATGCAGTGACAACATTCACTAACTATTAAAAAGGAAGTTTATTATGACAACGCTCATGAAACTACAATTAGAGCACTAACAACCTCATACACAGAGCACAGAATGTGATTGCTGAACTTAAAAATGAGAGATAGTCTGGGAAGAATGATCACCAAGGTAAACCAAATTAGGGTTTTGGAAGAACCTCTGTAAAATGCTAACCATAAAAAAGAAATTTCTGTTCAAAGATGACATCTGAACTTGGAGGATAAAAACTGTCTTAGAAATAATTTTATTATATAGACCAACACTGGAACAGTACTGCTGCTTTAACAGCAGCTACTGCGGCAGGACAAATGCATCTCCATAAACCTCACAAAAGTCACTCCTGCAAAGTCATGTCATCAGACTTCTACAGATGTCAGAGAATCATTCTGGTAAAAGTGTATTTTATTTCAGCTCAATAAAGGGAATTCACACACACACAAAATGCTTCCAAAGGAATGCAGCTCTTTTCTCCATGAATATAGGCTTTGTAATTACTCGAGGAGATAATCAGAAATGACTGGACATAAAGTGGTCTGAACAGATGACTAACAGGAAAATAATTTTTGCCAAAGAAAACACATATTTTGTTACAAAACTGACTTATATGATACAAATGAGATAAACCTAAAGGTAACCAACTGTATTTCCTCATGAGAGGCATCATGGTCATGGGAAAAGAAAGGCTCTGGAGTCCCATTAAACCTGTGCCTCTTACTTTGTGCAACAAACGTACATTCTCAATTACTGTGGAAGCTCAGTTTTCTTATGTGGGGCAGAGAGCACTAACTTCCTATGGTCATAGTGAAGACCTGGGCTTGGAACACAATAAACTAATACTAATTTTCTTTGTTCTTATGACAAATATTGGCATGATTACAATTGTCATATTTCTGTTGCAGTGCTGAAAAAATATGGGATATTCTTTTCATTGGCAAACTTTGATATGAGTCTCTCTTGAATAACAGAACCATCCTCACTAACAGTATTATTCTGGAATATTATAGTCCCTGGTAAACTTTACAAAGATCGTAATTAGATGTGGACATTAGTAGTTTTAAATTCTTCTGACTCATTAATTTTGAAAAATTTATCACTAATGTGTTTGTCTGTAATGTGTATAGAAACATCTGAATAACAGACATACTAAATAAGTCTAAGAATTTCAAAACAATTTCTTTTTATGGAAATTCTGACTTGAACAAAATTATTATCTCCTGCCAAAAGTTATGGACTTTAAAGACAAAAAAAGGGCGCCTGGGTGGCTCAGTTGGTTAAGCGACTGCCTTCGGCTCAGGTCATGATCCTGGAGTCCCGGGATAGAGTCCCACATCGGGCTCCCTGCTCGGCGGGGAGTCTGCTTCTCCCTCTGACCCTCTTCCCTCTCATGCTCTCTATCTCTCATTCTCTCTCTCTAATAAATAAATAAAATCTTAAAAAAAAAATAAAGACAAAAAAAGGAGGAGAAATTTTGCATTGGGGCAGACATGGAAGGAAAATCAAAAGAGCAATGGCGGTCAATAAAATTAAAAAGAATGGGTGACGTTAGCAATGTTCACAATAAAATAATGTCAAACAAGGTCTTCCCTATCTCAAATTTAAAAATGAACATAAGCAATAAATGATTAATTGCTATATGAAGCTTAGAGCAACTACTATTTTGCTTAACTAAGGGCTTATCCATTTTCAAAGAGTGTTCAACATAAAATGGCTGTCTTATGTCTCAGAAATCAATCAAATATTATGCTGCGAAGAAATAATTCTCTCAAGTTCAAAAATATTCTACCCAGTTTGGATTTCAGTTATATAATTTCCAAAGATGTCTTCCTTTAACAAATGGAAAATATAAGCTCTTTAGTAAAGGAAAAGAGAATCAGTCAGTTACTAAGTGTGCAATCTTTTTTTTTTTTTTAAAGATTTTAATTATTTATTTGGTACAGAGAAAGAACCCACAAGCAGGGGGAGTGGCAGGCAGAGGGAGAAGCAGGTTCCTTGCTGAGCAAGGAGCCCAACTCACGACTCGATCCCAGGACCCCAGGATCATGACCTGAGCTGAAGGCAGACAGATGCTTAACCGACGGAGCCACCCAGGCGTCCCCCACGTGGGGTAATCTTGCTAAGCTGTCATAGTTTTGGCTTTATGATATATTAACTCTCTTAACATAAGCAGCTGGTAAAAACACGAATCCTCAACCTCATAAATGAAGAGATTTTTTCCAATCATCAAAATTACAAATGACTAGGCCTGGGGACACAGATTCCTGAGCAGAGTAAGCAGGGCTTCCTTCCACACGTGATAGTGGCAAAGTATGGAATTTTAGAGCTCAGCCAGGGAAAGAAGGGTGTCCACATGGAGTGGTGACCAGGTGTGAACTGTCAGAGCCCAAGCAAACTGAGGGTGTCCACGTGGAGTGGCAGAGCCCAGCAAGGTGAGGAGGTAGTGGCAGAGATCGAAAACTGGTTGCATACAGGAGGATTGATCAAATAGGTAAATATATTAAAGATAATGAAAGCCAGGTTTCTCAGTGTCAGAAAAAAGGGCTTTATCAATGTGGAAAGGGAGGAAATTAGAATTAATCTTATGGTGCTAAACTGGAATTGGAGTAAACTCACAGCTTTTGATACAGAAATAAACAGTTGTAAATCAGTGTGTGTACGCATACACACACACCACACATACATTCCTTAGCTCTGGCCACTGAGAGGTCTTGGGAATAGTGATATCCCACTAGCAGTGAGTACACCTCATGCCCAGATTCTAGCCTTTAAAGACCATTTTCTATTAAATGAAACCAAGGATCGCTCCTTGGAGAAATGACTGATTCCAGGACTGAAGCAGGGACAGTACAATATTTTGTCATGCCAGCATGCAAGGATGGGGACATGTCAAAAGAACAGGTCAAATCAAAGACAATCTGAGCATCAAAATAAATGATCGTTACAAATTATAACCCACTGAATACAATGCAAACCATGAGTTCATACAGTTAGAAATTGGCAAATGAAACTTTCTAAATGAATAAATTTTAATACAGTTTTAAAGTACCTCCCCACAAGACTTATTAATTACAGAATGAGTAACTTCACAGTGGAGAAGCCTGGTAAGCACCATGATAATCAAGTGACCAAAGTTTATATCACCAAAGGGCAAAGTGAAATCATGTATTACCTGAAGAATGCACTATCACTTCTGGGACACTGATGCCAAGAGCACATGACCTGAATCCAATCATGAGAAAACATCAGACAAACCTGAATTGAGGGAAATGCTACAAAATAATTGGTCTCTGACCTTCAAAAGTGCCACGGTCACAAGAACAAAGGAAAGACTGAACACTGAAGAAGACAATAGAGACATGATTGAATGCAATGTGAGATTCTGAAGTGGATCCTCTGGCTAGAAGGTATCACTGGGACAACTGACAAAACTCTAATGGGGTTTATGGGCAGGTGGTTCTTAATGTACTGATGATAATTACCTGATTTGGATGAGTATATTGTGGTTATGTGGGAGAATGTCTTTGTTTATGGAAAGTACATCCTAAAGTATTTTGGGTGATCGGTTTGGCAGCTTACCCTCAAATGGCTCAAGGAAAAGTTTTTGTGCTGTACCCCCATCTTTTACACTTTTGATTGTTTAAAAAAAATAAAAATTAAAAAAAATATATATATTGCAGCCAAGGCAAGAAATGTCAGTGGAACCAATTTGGTCCACCAGCATGTGACCTCTGTACATAAATAATTTAAGAACAATTAAAGCTGCTAAAACTAAGTCTCAGTTTACCACGCTGCTGCAGCAAGGGAGGGTTTAAACGACACACTCATGCTAGGTCCAATTTATTCCCTCCTGTTTTGCTGCTATTGTGACTAAACCTCAGTAACAGAGTCAACCATTTGTGACAAATCAAAACACATCAAAGTGAATCATTTTGGCAATTTTATAGATTCTTATGTAATTTAGACTTAGTTTGGCAAGTTGTCATAATTTTGCCTTTGTGGTAACTGTGATATATTAAGACTCTTAACATGACATATTGGTAAAAACATGATTCGTCAACCTTATTGGTAATCAAAGAAATAAAAATGAAGAGATTTTTCTACTTACCAAATTACAAAAATTAAAAAAATATTTCTGATACCTAACTTCTCAGTCTTCCTAATAATTAAGGAAATGCTCGTTAGGGTGGCCTATTTTATATCCATCATGGTGATGGATGTCAAAATTTTAAAAGTTTGAACATTCTGTGCTGGTGAGGAAATCAGCACTACCTAAACTGGCCAAGTGTTTCGAGTTGGTAATTGGGTAGTAACTCTCAAAATTTCAACTTACATATCTCTTAATCAAGCAATTCTATCTCTAGGAATCTCTTAGAGTAAATTACTTCTGTATGTGCATAAAAGTTTATGCAGAAATATGTTCACTGACAGCAATACTGGGGAACAAAGGAAAACGAGAAACTACCTAAGTATAATATCATGAGACTGGTAAGGGGGTACTTTCAAATTCACCCACATAGTTATCTATTACTTTATATTACTTGAGTCTCCAATAAAAAAAAAATGAATTAGTAATTTGTAGAGAAAAAATGTAATTCCTTCTTATTAAAAATACCTAAACCATTTGCAATGTTTTATATTTTATATCAGTTTTTATACATTTTATGTGAACCTAACTGTATATTGTAATTGGAAGGGCAGGTAGGTAGTACATCTCCACCCTCTTTCAGATGTGACACTCTGGACAGTCAACCAAATATCAGGCTGGACAGTTTAGTAAGTGTTAGAACTTAGTCCTATGCCCTTGTTCCGAGCCACTGTTGAGTGTCAGAGCTAGTCCCACACCCTTGGAATAAGCCACTGAAAGTGTAGAGCTAGTCCTAAGCTGGCTCCAAATTCTAATGGTAGCTTACCTCACATTTGGTCTTGAATGCATCTTACTAGAGTTTGTTTATGATTTCACACTTTATTAAAGGGCTATTATAAAGAATGGGTAGTTCTTCAAAGGGTTTTGTCATGCTGGTATAAAAATTAATGACTGAATTGTGCCTAGAGATAAACTAAATTTATAAGCTACAACTGATTTCAGTTGTTTCTGGGCAGTCAGTAAGGTTTTCCTGATTTTGATGATGATCTCAGGATTACCCCGTTTCTCATTCTGGGGTAGAAAACTACCAAACAACTAGAAATGAGCTCCTAAAAGATGGGAGAAACATTCCCACCCCAAAGCTCCTTACTTCTTCGGGAGTTATAATAAAAGAGCACGTGTATTTCTTTTGTTTCATTGATTACCAGTCCTCTAAAACACAAAATATGACTCAGAACCTACCATCAGGAAACTGGTCGGCATCATCATCAAACATGGCTTCCTTGAGGGCAGACTTATTGAAGGGACTGATGCTATCTGAGTAGTTATATGGATTATAGTCTCGAGCGCGAGGAGAGGAGTGAGCAGGCATTGAATGGAGCAATGAAGCTTTATTATCAAGGGCTGTTTGGCTTGAGTCAGTAGCATCACCTCCTGCTCTTGGGTCAGGCATCCCTGGACCACCACACATCTATTAATGGGGAGGAGAAGGCATAGCAAATTAATTCATTTTTCAAAAAACATTTATTTATTTATTTATTTAATGAGAAAGTGGGGGGTAGGGACAGAGGGAAAGAGAGAGAAGGGGTTCAACTTCATGACCCGACCCTGAGATCATGACCTGAGCTGAAATCAAGAGTCAGATGCCTAAACCGACTGAGGCACCCAGGCACCCTACAAATTAATTCATTTTTAAGTATCTCTTTGAAATTCTAAAAAGATGTTTCCCTACTGCTTCCCAAAGTCTATTTTAAAAAAGGTATCAATAAACAGCTGAAAAAAATTAAGTAATGGGAATCAACATAATAAGTTAAAACTTATTTAAAATGTCAAAATTTAGAGTGAAGATGTAAAAAAAAAAAAACAATGCACAGCTGTGAGGGCAAATAAAAATCACAAAAGAATGCTGTTTCTAATGATTCCTATAGTTCCCTTGCTAATGGCTTGACCAAACAATATTCAGTGGGATTACCAAAAGCTTCTCTATGCCAGTTAAGGATATAAAAGGACTTTCATTAGCAACACAGAACTAAAAACTGCCAGATTCCATTATTAAGGTAGTAAATTACACAATGACAACAAAGTACAAGAGAATAAAATTTTTTTTTTAAAAAAGGCCTCAAGGACTGTAACTTTTGAAAAGATGCCTGATGAAGTTTGAATGCATTAACATACTTACCAAAACATCAATACTAACACTGATGCCAATACTAGTATGAAAATCATTACTACCATCAATATCACCATTGTCACTGTCTACTCACAGCAACTATGTGTTAAGCCATTACTTAGGTACTTTACAAATATTCTTCAAACATGTACTGTGCTCCTACTGCGTGCCAGGCATTGTTCCTGGCAGTGGGGCTATATTAGTGAACAAAAGAGAGAATGATGTCCACTTCCATGGAGTTTACATTCTAGTGGGGGGACAGATATTTACAAACATAATGAACGAGTAAAGTATATGGTATGGTAGAAGCTGATTAGTGTATGGGAGGCAGTGCAGGATTAAAGGGACCATGAGTGCTGTGGTGGGAGGAAGGAGGGTGCAGATTAGATTAGGGTCAGAGTAAGCCATCTGAACAAAGACTTGAAGGAAGTGAGGAAATCAGCCATCAAGCTATCTGGACAAAGGATATCTAAGACAGAGTGAATAGCCAAGACAAAGGCCCTGAGGCAAGATCATGCCCAGGAAGTTCAAGGAATAGCAAGGGGGCCAGTGTGGTTGGCGCAGAGGAAAGTAGATGAGACCAGAGGGGTAACAGGAGGAAAAGCCTATTGTGTAGACTTTGGCTTTTATTCTGGGACCTCCTACTGAGTTAGAAGTCGAGGAGTGAGAACGGATGACAGGAGGCCAATGGGCAGTATCAAGAAGGCCAGTTAGGTGCCTATTTTAATAACCCAGGTGAGAGAATTGATGATGATGTTTCAAGCCAGAATAGCAGTGATGGGAAGTGGATGGATTTTGGATATATTCTGAAAACAGAACCAACAGATTTCCTGACAGAGTATGGAGGATGACAGAAAGAGAGGAGACAAGGACAACTCCTTGGTCCAAGGTTTTTGGCTGAGCAACTTGCGCTGCTATCAACTGAAACAGAAAAGAGGAGCTCTAGGGGGAAAGATGAGAAGTTCAAACAAGCAGCTGGATGTAGCTAATGAGTCATATAATTTATTACACTTACAGTAACTTTTAAGGTAGGCAGTAATATCCTTAGTTTCTTAATGAAGACATTGAGGCTTAGAAGTGAAAGTATATGATTAGTTAATAACTGCCAGGAACTGGAATTTTAAACTCACTTCTGCCAGAATCCACTGTTTGAGCTCCCCACACTGTATCCTGCTATCTCTGAGGAAAAAAAAGTCTCAAGCAATGATTTGTATTACTAAACTGTTATTGCTACTTCATGTAGCTTTTGGGGTGGGGAACCTCAAATCTGAGTGGTAAGCTGGTTTTTGGCATCCAGTTTAGTAGGACCATCTGCCAGATAGGCATTGGGAGAAAAGACAGCAGGAAAGCAGTCAGGAAGGCAGAGGAGGGAGCCCTTTAGAGACGTGCTGAAGCACTGCAAAGTTCTACAATTCTGCAAACACTGAGGAACCACAGATTCCATAGGAAATGGTGGGATGGCTTGTTTTGAGGAAAGTCTTCAGCAGCAGTGTACACAACAACTACTCTTTTTTCCCCTCCCCGACCCAAAACAACTACTCTTTGTATGATGGCAGAAGCAACAAACTAAACAATATTCACCAATGTCAGAAAAATGGGTCATAACATTCTCAACTGGAGCCCCCAAACTGATGATGCAAATCTCTATCACTACTCTTAATGGGAAAATAAACACCTAAATGTATTTAGTCTTATAAGACTCATGTGATCTGGCCCATGTGCCACCCCCCAACTCTTTCACAACAACCCAATAACACTGCCTTTCATCCCAGTTCCCAACTATGCACAATTGTTCCCATCTAAATGTCTTTGCACTTGCCACTTCTTTTATGGAATTCTTCTCTCCTAGATCTTGTATGGCTTTATTTGTTCTCAAAGCAAATGCCACTGACTGGGAGGGGTCTTCCCTGACCAAATAATCTAAAATAGATTCACTTTGTGTTCTAACATAAAATTCAATAGTACTCATCTCTATCTGAAAATTTATAAGGAACTTGAAGACAGCAACTTTGCCTTGTAAAATCCAAGACCCAGAACAGTGCCTGGCGTGTGTACTCAGTGAATGCTTGCAGAGTGACTGATCCCTTAAAAAGTTACATCGGAAAAATGACAGAAAGCAAAGTTGAAAAAAAAAATCCAACAAAGATCTCTTAACGAGGGGTACCTGGGTGGCTCAGTCAGTTGAACGTCTGACTCTTGATTTCAGCTCAGGTCATGATCTCAGGGTCAGGGGATTGAGCCCTGTGTCGGGCTCCCTGCTGGACACGAAGCCTGCTTAAGAATCTCTCCCTCTCCCGCTGCCCACACCCCCCCCCCGACCTGCCTGAGCATACTCTCTCTCTCAAATAAATAAATAAATCTTAAAAAAAAAAAAAAAAAACACCTCTTAATGGAAAAGCCTGCAATGTAAGAATATTCAAATACTCACGGAATCACTATCATCTTTTTTAGAATCCCTTTTCAATGGCTCATTCATATCTTCTTGACTACGGAAGCTGAAATTCTGAATTGCTTCAGTGACACCTCTAAGAGAGCTATAAATATCTTCAGAGTTCATATTTTCTGTGTCATAATCAAATGCACTATGAAAAAGACAACTAATTATTTATGTATAGTTTCAAAACACAAACACATTTGAGATTATGTAGGATACTCAAAACGTAATTAGCAAAACAAAGCAAAACCTGACAACTATAAATGGTTCAGGTATATGTCCCCTTGTCCACCCACCAAGGGCAGCTTACAATGACTCTAAAGGCATAGCCCTTAACACCCGGTTTGTCTGTCACCTTCAAAAATGTTCTGATTAACCAGGGGTCAGCAAACCATGACCTCTGAAATCTAAAAACGTTTACTTTTTAAATGGTTAAGAGAAAAGTCAAAATAACATTTCCTAACACTTTTCCAATGAAAATCATATAAAATTCTTATTTCAGTGTCCATAAATTAAATCGTATTGGAACCAGCAACACTTATTTATTCAGGTATCTGCTACAGCTATTTTCCACACTGTAACAGCAAAACTGAGTAGAGGTAACAAAGACTGCCTGGCCCACAAAGCCTGAAATATTTACCATATGGCCCTTCACAGAAAGTTTGCTAACTCCTGTGATTAACTTATAATAATGGTACAGCTGAAAGAGAAGATAAATGTATTTTACACAAATTTATAGGAAGGAAGGGAAGTTTTAACACCGAACATACACGTTACTGACATTACTTCTATAATCAAACTCTAAAACTCAACTGAAGCTGGAATTTAGCCATCAAATTGTTACGTGTGTCACAAGGAATAATAATCTAGATGTTAAGTTTGCAATGTATTTTTCTTCCTTAGATGCTGATGAAGTATCCTATAAATTGCAATAAATATGAAGCATGCTATGATATACGGCTAATAAAATCAAGTTAATAACTATGTTAGTAAATATGGACTACTATGCAAATGATTTTTTAAAAGGCATGCAAAAGGGAAAAAATATTAGTTTATTAATGAGTCAAGAACTTCATCTTAAATACAGCCAATGCTTGAACTGCTTAAGTGTGTGAAAATTTTACATAGCTTATATTTTAGATCAAGGACCAATCTCACAGTCACATTCTTTCCTAAAGACACAGACATAATGCCATTTTATATTTAGCCTTTCCTTCTTTTTTCTTCTCTATTTTTGTTTTTGTCTATAAGCATATCTGAGTAACATAACTACTCCACTTAATGCTTCAAACACTAATTTACAAAAGCAGTGTAAGTTTTCTTTTCACTTACATAAAAATTAGATATCCTATGCATTATTTTCATTTAAAGGGTTAGTTTTGGAATATACTTAAAGTTTTTTGCATCTGCTAAGATTCTATGAGTCAAGACCTTTCAAGTCAAGTAGAAATCAATATTATATTGAATATAAATGGAATTATATTAGTGTCTGTTGTCTAAGAATGGGAATTGGCAAACACAAACCATGATGGAAAATAACCCTTTTATTACCTTGGAGATAAAGTATTCTGTGATGTATTGGTAGGAGAAGTAAGAGGACTGGACCAGTTGGCTGGTGAACGTGGTGTTGGTCTCGTCAAAGGACTCCCCATGGAACCCTGATTGGAGTAGTCAAGTAAATATTAACATATGACAGTAAGTTCAACTAAAAGGCTCTTAAGGAAGCCATGCAATCAAGAAGTTGGACAATATGAAAGAGCCATATTTGTAGGTGAGTATTTTAAATAATCATGTACTTATCTTTCCTTTCCATAGGGAAAAACCTTCTCCCCATTCAGAAATCTACCTCTTTAGTCTTTTTTGTTTTCTTCACCCACTTCCTGCTCTCAAATATTATCAACATCTTCCTTCTCACAGATTCAACAGGATCCCAAACTATTTTAATTAATTTTTAAATTAAAAGAATTATTTTTTAGTAGACTCCCTGCCCTAAGTGGGGCTTGAACTCATGACCCTGAGATTGAGAGTTGCATGCTCTACAGACTGAGCCAGCCAGACTCCCCCCAAACTGACAATTTTAAATTAGCCTCTCATTCTAAGCCAATTTCCTTCCAACCATTACTAATATTCAAATTTTATTCCTCCTTGAGTTTGCTTTATAAATGATTTTCGCAAGTGTACTAAAGTAAAATTTGTTATTATTTTGCCTACCTTTTAAGATATAAACAATCCCTCTCCTTTTAAAAAGAAATTAGTCCCAAGAAATTGTTCTCAGATTGTTTTTAACCCTCAGACTTTACATTAAGCCTGCCATAAGTGCATCTAATTTTTCTTTATACATGATCAAATATCTGTCTTTTTAAAACTTAAGTTTAATTTTTTTGGCATATTATGTAAATGATTCTTGCCATTTAGTTACATATAATACTGTAATATTTCATTTATTCAGACCTTACCTCCCCAAAACAAAATTCTGTATTCAAGCAACTATGACCCACAAACCTGTCAACAGGTTTGTGAACACACCTTTTAAAGCCCTACCTTCTTCAGATCTTATTGTTAACCAAGTCATCCCTTCTAGTCCTCAAATAAGGACTGGTTTTCTTTCCTTGTTCATACCCTGGCCATCGTTCACCACCAACCGAATGTATACCAAATTACTACATAAACATGACAAGCCTAAGGACTATGTTCTTTCCAGGACCGTATTTAATACTGCTTAGGAGATGTTGCCTAATACAGATGCAAAAGTGACATGTAAAAGAAAGCAATTGCTGTGAAACCATCACATCACATAATAGTCAAGAAAATAACTGAAAGATACCTGGGTTCCATTTCCAGTGTTTCGTAGGTGATTATGAAGAAGCTTTGTAGCACCATCCTGAAAAGTTTTTGGTAAAGCTCCTAATAACATTGTAAACTCTGGGGTATTGAGTTCAAATAAGGAAATCAGCACTGACTGTGCTGCCTAGAAAACAAAGACACAGAATAAGTAGAGATGTATATTTTGGTTACTCAAAGGAGACAATTTTCTTCACTCAACAATTCTGTTAAATAGCATTAGGCCATCTTTAATACAGAAAAAGATGTCCTTATATGCTTTCAAATTTCTTTGTTGGGAGAGTATGAGAAAACAATTGGCCTGCCATTTATTTTTTGAAGGTAAGAAGGGAATATAAAAAATGTCACAAATACAATCTAGCACTCAATGGCAAAAGTTAACTGGTTTCTGGGGTTATTCTACCAATATACACTACTTCTTCAGTTTTCCTCATAAATGATTACAAGAAGAAAGATGGATGGAAATATACAAGTACAGGTATCCTACACCTTTCAAAAGTTCACATTACACCACTCTGCTCTTATGAAAGACCTACAACAGTACCAAAAGAAAAACAAAGAAGTTCTTCACTTTTACATTGAAGGCAAAAAGCAAAAATAGTATTCAGCATTTGTTTTGCAGTGAGCCTTTATAAAGGCAGCACTCGCTCTGAGCAGTGAGAATGGTACCACCAAGCTCCTTTCGCAGGAACTACACTCAGTATCAAGCCACCATAACTGTGTATGTAAGCATTCTGTGCTTTATCTTGATTTATTTTGTGCGTCTGTTAGCAAGATGTATCCTGAGGTATCAGAAAAGCCTAAAAGACGCTATGTTTTGGGGTCTGGGAAGTCTTACAAGTTTTTCCATATGAATTAATGGAATTGCTTCCTTGCTTTACACCATTTTGGCATACGAAAGGTTTCATAGGAACATTCTTTCAGATAGTGGAGGAAACCTGTATATACCCCCCTAAGCTATACAAAGTCCATTCAGAGCAACTTAATACTTCACTATTCATTTTGTATAAATGGAAAATAATGTTTTGGTGGAAATGGGAACAAAACAAAGCTTACTCAGATTGGTTAAGAAAACCTACAAATTTACTTTCTTCTTTTAATGTAATCAACAGAATTACTGAAAGCCAAACTTTGAAATTCAGATTACCACAGAAACTTAACTGAGAGGAGGAAGAAATCCAAATAGTTCACAATCATGACTCAGATGAAAATATGCATATCTTGTCCTGGACCTTTTCAGACCCCATTCTATGAAAACCTAAGTGTTCTATGTTTATGACACCTAAATATAAAACACTAGGGGAATGGTTAAATTATGTTACATCAGAGCAATGGCACATTATACAACACAGCCTTGAAAGATGATGGAACTCTATACATGAAGAAATCGGAAGAGGGCGATCATATACCGCTGAAGGAAAAATACAATAAACAGTAAAAAAAATAATAAAAATATAATTAAAAAACAGCTATAATATAAGCCCAATATACACTGTGTGGGTATGTCCTTGAATGTGTTAATAGTACTTAAATAAAACTATTTCTATTTGGGGGGCGCCTGGGTGGCTGAGTCAATTAAGTGTCTGGTTCTTCATTTTGGTTCAGGTCATGACCTCAAGCACTGTGAGACTTGTCAGGCTCCACGCTCAGCAGTTGAGATTCTCTGCCTTCTTTCTCCCTCTGCCCCTCCTCCCCATCGCACATGCATTCTCTCTGAAATAAAATCTTTTTTTTTAAATTTTTTATTATGTTAATCACCATACATCATTAGTTTTGGATGTAGTGTTCCATGATTCATTGTTTGTGCATAACACCCAGTGCTCCACACAGAATGTGCCCTCTTTAATACCCATCACCAGGCTAACCCATCCCCCCACCCCCCTCCCCTTTAGAACCCTCAGTTTGTTTTTCAGAGTCCATCGTCTCTCATGATTCGTCTCCCCCTCTGACTTACTCCCCTCTGAAATAAAATCTTAAAAAAAACAAAAACAAAAAACTATTTGTATTTTGAAACAAAACTTTATGATCCTGTGTTTTTGGAACAACACTGAAACTGCCTCAAGTTACTCTGAGCAAATGAATTAATGATTGTTAAGGCATATTTTATTCCATCTAGGCTTTATTTTGCTGTAGGAGATTCAGCTTTCTTTCCCTGCAGAGGTAGAGAGGCCAACTGTTCTAAAACCATTTTCCAATGCATATATCCTTTCATGTCATGAAGTGACACCCTTATCATGAATTAACCTCCTATATAAACCAAACTGTTTCTGATCCTCTGGTCCTTTGTGTTTTACTGATCTATTTGTCTATTTCTGCATTAATATGGGTTTAAGCTGTATGATTTAAAATGCAATATTTTTTGTATATTCGGATAAAGTCATTCATTTTTTGTTAGTTTATATTTTAGTGTATATTTGCTTTACTAGATGCATTTTATTCATTTATTTACTTATTTCACAACATAAATCAGGTCTTCATTAGAATACTGTATTCCATTTCTTTTTTCTTAAGCTTTTATTTCAATTCTAGTTAGTTAACATACAGTGCCAGTGTTATTACTTTCAGGTATACAATACAGTAATTCAACAATTCCATACATCACCCAGTGTTCATCAAAAGTGCACTCCTTAATCCCCATCACCTATTTAACCCATCCCCTGACCAATCTCCCCTCTGCTAACCTTCAGTTTGTTTTTTCTTTTTAAAGATTTTTTTAAGTAATCTCTACACCCAACGTGGGGCTTGAACTTATAAACTCCGGGATCAAGAGTCACATGCTCCACCAACTGAACCAGCCAGATGTCCCTTCAGTTTGTTCTTTATAGTTAAGAGTCTGTTTCTTGGTTTTTTTTTTTTTCCCTTTGTTCGTTTTGTTCCTTAAATTCCACATATGAGTGAAATCATATAGTATTTCTCTTTCTCTGACTTATTTTGCTTAGCATTATACTCTCTAGCTCCATCCATGTCATTGTAAATGGCAAGATTCCATTCTTTTTTAAGGCTGGATAATATTCCATTGTATGTATATATATATACACACATCTTTATCCATTCATCAACTGATGGACATGGGCTGCTTCCATAATTTGGCCATTGTAAATAATGCTGCTATAAACATAGGGGTGCATGTATCCCTTTGAATTAGTGTTCTTGTATTTTTTGGGTAAATACCAATATTGCAATTCCCGGATCAAAGGGTAGTTCTGTTTTTAATTTTCTTGAGGAATCTCCATACAGTGGCTGAACCAATTTGCATTCCCACCAACAGTGCAAGAGGGTTCCTTTTTCTCCACATCCTCGCCAACACTTGTTTCCTGTGTTGTTGATGTTAGCCATTTTGACAGGTGTGAGGTGATATCTCGTTGCAGTTTTGATTTGCATTTCCCTGATGATGAGTGATGTGGAGCATCTTTTCATGTGTCTGTTGGCCATCTGTATGTCTTCTTTAGAGAAATGTCTGTTCATGTCTTCTGCTCATTTTTATTTTTTTATTTTTTGCTTGGTATTCAGACCTTTTATTTATTTTTTAAAGATTTATTTATTTATTTGAGAGAGCGAGAATACATGAGGGGGGGAGGGTTAGAGGGAGAAGCGGGCTTCCCGTTGAACAGGGAGCCCGATGCGGGACTCGATCCAGGGACTCTAGGATCATGACCTGAGCCGAAGGCAGTCGCTTAACCAACTGAGCCACCCAGGCGCCCTTCTGCCCATTTTTAAATCGGATTGTTTTTTGGGTACTGAGTTGTATTAAGTTCTTTATATATTTTGGAGGTTTGTGGCAACTCCGCTGAGCAAGTCTATTGGCGCACTTTTTCAAATAGCATTTACTCACTTCGTGTCTCTGTCACATTTTGGTAATCCTCACAACATTTCAAGCTTTTTCATCATTATATTTGTATGGTGGTCTGTGATCAGTGATCTCTGATGTTACTATTGTAATTGTTTTGGGGTACCACGAATCATGTTTGTATGAGACGGTGAATATAATCACTAAATGTTGTGTGTTCTGACTTCTCCATTTATCAGCCATTCCCATCTCTTTCCCTTTCCTTGGGCCTCCCTGTTCCCTGAGACACAACCATATTGATTGAAATGAGGCCAATTAATGGCTCTACGATGGCCTTTAAATGTTCAAGTGAAAGAAAGAGTTGCGTGTGTTTCACATTAAATAAAAAGCTAGAAATGATTAAGCTTAGTGAGGAAGGCAGAGATAGGCCAAAATCTAGGCCTCTTGTGACAAACAGCCAACTTGTGACTGCAAAGGAAAGGTTCTTGACTCCAGTGAACACACAAATGATAAGAAAGCAACAGAGCTTTATTGCTGATACAAAGTTTTAGTGGTCTGGATAGAAGACCAAAGCGGCCACAATACTCCCTTAAGCCAGAGTGTCATCCAGAGCAAGGCCCTAATTCAGTTCTGTGAAAGCTGAGATTGGTGAGAGAGCCATGGAAGTTTGATGCCAGAAGTTGGTTCATGAAGTTTAAGGAAAGAAGCCATCTCCATCATAACATAAAAGTGCACGGTGGAGCAGCAAAGTGCTGACACAGAAATTCCAACAAGTTATTCAGAAGATCTAGCTAGGATGATTCATGAAGGTAGCTACACTAAACAACAGATTTTCAATGTAGACGGAACAGCCTTATGTTAGGAATAAGATGCCATCTAGGACTTCGACAGCTAGAGAGAAGTCAATGCCTGGCTCTAAAGGACAGGGTGACTCTCTTGTTATGGGCTAATGCAGCCTGTGACTTTAAGTTGAAGCCACTTCTTCACCTACCATTGTGAAAATCCTAAGGCTCTTTGGAATTATGCTAAATCCACTCTCCTGTGCTCTATAAATGGAACAACAAAGCCTGGGGGAGAGCACATCTATTTACAACATGGTTTCCTGAATATTTTAAGCCACTGCTGAGACCTACTGCTGAGGAAAAAAAGATTCCTTTCAAAATATGACTGCTCGTTGACAATGCGCCTGGTCACCCAAGAGCTGCAATGGAGATGTACAATGAGAATTACTGTTGTCTTCATGCCTGCTAACACAATCCATTCTGCAGCCCATGGATCATGGAGTAATTCTGACTTTGAAGACTTATTACTTAAATACATTTTGTAAGGCTATAGCTGCCATAGATAGTGATTCCTATGATGGATCTGGGCAAGGTAAACTGAAAACCTGAAAAAGGATTTGGCATTCTAGATGCCATTAAGAACACGAGATCAAAATATCAACATTAACAGGAATTTGGAAAGTTGATTCCAACCCTCATGGATGACTTTGAGTGGTTCAAGACTTCAGTGGAGGGCATACCTGCAGATGTGGTGGAATTAGCAAGAGAATTAGAAGTGAAGCCTGAAGATGTGACTGAATTGCTGCTATCTCATGACAAAACTGGAAGAGATGAGAAGTTGTTTCTTATGGATGAGCAAAGAAATTGTTGTTTGAGATGCAATCTATTCCTGGTGAGTATGTTGTGAAGACTGTTGAAATAACAACAAAGGATTTAGAATATTATATAAACTAGTTGGTAAAGCAGCAGCAGGGTTTGAGAGGACTGACTCCAGTTTTGAAAGAAACTGTGGGTAAAATGCTATTAAACAGCATCTCATACTACAGAGAAATGGTAAAAGGAAGAGGTGATGCAGCAAACTTCATTTTTGTCTTCTTTTTCTTTTGAAAGATTTTATTTATTTATTTGACAGAGAGAGACACAGCGAGAGAGGGAACACAAGCAGGGGGAGTGGAAGAGGGAGAAGCAGGCTTCCAACAGAGCAGGGAGCCTGATGCAGGGCTCGATCCCAGGACCCTGGGATCATGACCTGAGCCGAAGGCAGACGCTTAATGACTGAGCCACCCAGGTGCCCCATTTTTGTCTTATTTCTTTAAATGAATTCGAAATGATTTTTATTTTGAATTATTTAAAAACAATTTTTAAAATCTGAGTAGAGTTGACACACAATGTCACATTGGTTTCATGTGTACAACATGATGATTTAACTTCTGTTATGCCATGCTCATCACAAGTGTAGCTACCATCTGTCACCATACACCATTACAATATCACTGATTATATTTCCTATGCTGTGCCTCTTATAACCGTGACTTATTCATTCCATAACTGGAAGCCTGTATTTTCCATTCTCCTTCACCCATTTTCCCTATCCCCCCGCCCCATCCCTTTCTCTCTGGCAACCATCAGTTTGTTTTCTCTATTTATGGTCTGATTCTGCTTTTTGTTTATTCATTTGTTTTGTTTTTTAGATTCCATGTAAGTGAAATCACATGGTATTTGTCTTTTTCTTTTTCTTTTTTTTTTTAAAGATTTTATTTATTTATTTGACAGAGAGAGACAGCGAGAGCAGGAACACAAGCAGGGGGAGTGGGAGAGGGAGAAGCAGGCTTCCCGCTGAGCGGGGAGCCCGATGTGGGACTTGATCCCAGGACCCTGGGATCATGACCTGAGCCGAAGGCAGACGCTTAACGACTGAGCCACCCAGGCGCCCGGTATTTGTCTTTTTCAATCTGACTTATCTCACTCAGCATAATATCCTTCAGGCCCATCCATGCTGTTGCAAATGGCAACATCTCCGCCTTTTTTATGGCTGCTAACAGTCACCGTATATGAATACCTAATTTTTATCCATTCATCTATCAACAGACACTTGAACTGCGTCCGTATCTTGGCTATTGTAAATAATGCTGCAAATAATGCTGGAATAAATACAGGGGTGCAAATATCTTTTCAAATTACCATCTTCATTTTCTTTGGGTAATACCCAGTACTGTCTACGGTATTTCTATTTCTGTTTGAGAAATCTCCATCCTGTTTTCCACTGCTGCCTTCTTTCAAGAAACTGCCACAGCCACCCCAACCTTTGGCAACCACCACCCTGATCAGTAAACATTGAGACAAGACCCTCCACCTGCCAAAAGATTAGGACTCTGAATTCCTAGGTGATGGCTATCATTTTTTGGCAGTATTTTTAAATTAAGGTATGTACATTTTTTAGACATAATGCTATTGCACACTTATAGACCGCAGCATAGTGCAAAGATAACTTTCATATACACTGGGAAATGAAAATATTCATGTGACTAGGCTTTACTGCAGTAGTCTGGAACTGAATCTGCAGGATTTGTGAGGTATGCCTCTAAACTAGGTTTTGAAATCAGGAAGTGTTAAGTCCTCCTACTTTGTTCTTTTTCAAGATTGTTTTGGCTATAATGGAACCCTTGCAATTCCATATGAATTTTGGAATCAGCTTATAAATTTCTACAAATTTCTGGGACTTTGACAGGGATTACATTTCACCTATGGATCACTTTAGGCAGTACTGCCAACTTAACAATATTAAATCTTCCCATCCATGAATGTGAATGTTTTTCAATTTAAATCATTATTTTCTTTTAAAACTATTTTGTAGTTTCTATTTAAATTTTGCACTTTTGTCAAATGTATTCCTATAGATTTTAATCTTTTTGATGCTATTGTAAATGAAATTCTTTTCCTAATTCATTTTTGGATTGCTTATTGTAAGGGTTTAGAATATAATTGATTTCTGTATACTGTTTTATATCATGCAAACTTGATGAACTTACTAGTTCTAATAGTTTTTTAGTGATTCCTTAGGATTTTCTCTACACAAGAGCATATCACTTGCAAATGGAAATAGTTTTACTTCTTCTTTACAATCTAGATGCCTTTTATTTATTTTTTCCTGTCGTGGTTAGAACCCCCAGTTGAACAGATAATAGAAATTGTGGAATTGTACATTTTTAGACATACCATTACCATACTGCACACTTAAGACCACAGTATAGTGTAATGCATAGTATATACTGAATTGTATAGTGTATGTTGAATAGAAATAGTGACAGCAGACATACTTGTCTTGCTAATTTTAAGGAGGAAGCATCCAGTCTTTCACCATTAAGTATGAGTTTAGCTGTGAATATTTGCAGGTGCCCTCTACTGGGTTGAGAAAATTCCTTCCATTGTTAGTTTTTATGTATTTATTTATTTCTTGTTAAATCCCGAGAGGACGTTAAGATTTTGCCAGATGCCTTTTCTTTTTTTCTTAAGGTATTATTTTTAAGTAATCTCCACACCCAATTTGGGGCTCGAACTTACAACCCTGATATGGAGAGTCATATACTCCACTGACTGAGCCAGCCAGGAGTACCATCAGGTGCCTTTTCTCTTGATAACAATCATGTATTTTTTTGTCTTTTGATTGATATGGTGTATTATATTAATAGACTTTCAGATGTTAATTTAACCCTGCTTTCCTGGGATAAATCCCATTTACTTGGTCATGGTGTATAATTCTCTTTTATATGTTGCAGGATTTAGTTTGCTAATATTTTGTCGAGGGTTAACTCGCATCCATATTCGTAAAAGTTATTGGTCTGTAGGTTTTGTGTGTGTGTGTGTGTGTGTGTGTGTGTGTGTGTGTGTGTGTGTGTGTGTCTGTGGTCTTTATCTGGTTTTGGTATCAAGGTACTACTGCCCTCACACAATGAGTTAGAAAGTGTTCCTTCTGTTTTTTGGAAGAGTTTCTAAAGAATTGGTAGTAATTTGTTCGGCAGAATTTGCCAGCGAAGCCATCTGAGTCTGGCTTCTCTTCATGGGTAGTTTTTTGATTACTAAGTCAATCTCTTTACTTGTTCTATTAATGTCTATTTCTTCTTGAATCAGTTTTGGTAGTTTACATCTTTCTAGGGATTTGTTCATCTAAATTACTGACATGTAATTATTCATAGTATTCCTTTACAATTCTTTTTATTTCTGTAAGGTTGGTCATATTCCCTCTTTCATTTCTAATTCTAGTAATTTTAGTCTCTTTTCTTCTTTGTCAGTCTAGTTAAAGGTTAGCCTATTTTGTTGATCTTTCAAAAAACCAGCTTTTAGTTTCACTGATTATTGTTTTTCTGCTTTATTAATTTGTGCTTTAAGTTTTTTTAAGTAGGCTCCACGCCCAACATGGATTCATGACCCTAAGATCAAGGGTCACATGCTCTACCAACTGAGCCAGGCACCCCGATTTGTGCTTTAATCTTGATTACATCTTTCTGCTTACTTTAGGGTTAATTTGTTCTTCTTTTTCCAGTGTCATAAGGTAGTGGTTAAGGTTACTAATTTGAGATCTTTCTTCTTTATTATTATAGCATTAACTGCTATAAATTTCACTCTAAGCACTGCTCTAGCTGCATCCTTTAAGTTCTGGTATGTCACGTCTTCACTTTCATTCACCTCACTGTATTTTCTAATTTCACTTTTGATTTCTTCTTCGATCCACTGGTGATTTAGGAATAAGTTGTTTAATTTCCATGTTTTTGTGAGCCCCCAAAATTTCCCTGTTATTAATTTCTAATTTCATTCCACTGTGGTCAGAGAACATACTTTGTATTATTTTTGTCCTTTTAAGAAAACTACTGAGAGGTTTGTTTCATCGCCTAGCATATGGTCTTATCTTGGAGACTGTTCCATGTACACTTCAGAGGAATGTATATTCTGCTTCTGTTGGGTAAAGTGTTCACCATTAGAAATAAAGGTCATAAAATATATATTCTATGTGCTTCTTTGCAGCAAATATTGAAGAAAATGATTCACAAAGGAAGAGAGTAAATAGAGCTACATATAGAATGTGAGAAATGAAAGTTTAGGGGTGAAGAGAGGTCTCAGGAAGATGACGAAGAGAATAGAAGGTCTAGAAAGGAGCTCCCCATGAAATAAATAACTTGTTTTTGAGCATATGGAAAATGTTACCCATAAGCATGTTACAGAGATGTTGAAAATATGAACAGTTAAACAACATTAAAAAAAAAAAACACCCAAGCAAATGAAAAACAAGGCAAATTATTTACACCACAACAAAACTTCTTTAAGAAAGGAGGTAGCAATAAACCACTTGGTGTAGGAGTGAACACTTCCACAGACAAAAGGTAAATCTTTTGTTTTGATTGCCAATGGTTGATTCCTAAGTATTCTAAAGATTATGGGGAAAGATACAGGAAAGGATGTGGGAATAGGATGGGTAAAGCTAAATTTTTTTTTTTTTTTTTGTCCGAGAGAGAGAGAGACAGTGCGAGCAACAAGCAGTGGGAGCAGCAGGCAGAGGGAGCAGCAGGCTCCCCACCAAGCAAGGAGCCGGATGTGGGGCTCGATTCCAGGACCCTGGGATTACAACCCGAGCCGAAGGCAGATGCTCAACTGAGCTACCCAGGTGTCCCTAAAGCTAAGTTCATATGTACAAAGGTAGATAGAAAGCTACATACTGGCTAAATTTATCAACAGATCAATAGATAATGCCTAAAATGAGTAAATCAAGAAATACTGTGAATTCCTACTTGAAATACATTGGTACCTGCAAGGGGAAAGATGTAGACTACAGTTGACCCTTGAACAACACAGGGGTTAGGGGCACCAACCTCCCGCACAGTCAAATCTCTGCTCTTGACCAGAAGCCTTAGTGGTAATATAAACAGATGATTAACATACTCTTGAGCAGAAGTCTTAGCGGTAATATAGTCTACTCTTGACCAGAAGCCTTAGTGGTAATATAAACAGCTGATTAACATACCTTTTGTATGCTATATGTATTATATACTGTATTCTTACAATAAAGTAAACTAGAGAAAAGATGTTAAGAATATCATAAGGAAAACACATTTATAGTACTACACTATAAAAAAATCTGCATGTAAGTGGACCAGCACAATTCAAATCTGTGTTGTTCAATGGTCAACTATATTTTTTGTTTTTTTTTTTTTTAATTTTTTTTGGTTGATCATGTTAAGTGTACTCTTTAATCGCCATCCCCTATTTCCCCCATCCCCTCACCCACCTCCCATCTGGTAACCATCAGTTTGTTTTCTAGAATTAAAAGTCTGTTTCTTGGTTTGTCTCTTTTCCCCCCTTTTGTTTCTTAAATTCCACATGAGATCATATGGTATTTGTCTTTTCCTGACTTACTTTGCTTAGTATTATACTGTCTAGCTCTATCCATGTTGTTCAAATGGCAAGACTTCATTCTTTGTTATGGCTGAATAACATTCCATTATATATTTATATATGTGTGTATATATATATATAGCACCTCTTTTTTATCCATTCATCTATCAGTGGACACTTGGGTCTGCTTCCATAGTTTGACTATTACTAATAATGCTGCTATAAACATAGGGGTGCATGTATCCCTCTGCATTAGTGTTCTTGTATTTTTTGGGTAAATACCCAAAATTGCAATTCCTGGATCATAGGGTAATTCTGTTTTTAATTTTTTGAGAAACCTCCATACTGTTTTCCACAGTGGCTGCACCAATCTGTATTCCCACCAACCATTCAAGAGGGTTCCCTTTTCTCCACATCCCTGCAAGCACTTGTTTTCTGTTTTTGACTTTAGACATTCTGGTAGATGTGAGGTGATAATTCATTGTGGTTTTAATTTGCATTTCCCTGATGATGAGTGATGTGGAGCATCTTTTCATGTGTCTGTTGGCCATCTGTATGTCTTCTTTGGAGAAATGTCTGTTCATGTCTTCTACCCATTTTTCAGTTGGATTATTTGTTTTTTTGGATGTTGAGATGTATACATTCTTTACATATTTTGGATACTAACAAGGGTCGACTATATGTTGAATGGTTACAAGATTAGAGGTTGGGAGGATTGTGGCAAGAACAGTTATTATTTATTTATTTATTTTGGGGGGGGCAGAGGGAAAGGAAGAGAGAGAATCTTAAGCAGGTTCCACAACCGGCACAGAGCAAAACACAGGGCTCAATCTCATAATCCTGAGATCACGACCTGAGCTGAAATCAAGAGTTGGATGCTTAACCAATTGAACCACCCAGGCGCACCAGGACAGTTATGTTTAGGTTTATTTAAAAAAAAAAAAAAAAAAGTTATTTGAGAGAGAAAGAGCGAGCATGCACGCGGGTAGGGGGAGGGACAGAGGCACAGAATCTTCAAGGAGAGTCCCCACTGAGTGCGGAGCCCAACCTGGGGCTTGATCTCATGACCCATGAGATCACGACCTAAGGTGAAACCAAGAGTCACACTCTTAACCAACTGAGCCAACCAGGTGTCCCAGGACAGTTATTTTTTATATTATACTGATATTAAATGGATAAAATTTAAAATAATTTAAAAGAGAAGATTTAAAAAAAAAAAGTCTTCAGGTCACCAGTTAATAACTCAATACTAACTGGTAATGTCTTGAAATATTAGTTCCCTTCATTGGCAATCCAAAATGACTGACTTGCTTATCTAATTTACCTTCTAAACCTTAAATTAAAACATACCTTCCGAACATCAGAACTTTTGGGTTCTGTTGTCCAAGTGATAACCCGAGACACTGCCAGACGAGTTTCACTGGAATTTATAAAATCTCCTGGATCCATCTGTTTGGCCAGAGTTTCTATGTATTTAAGGATAGCAACCTTCACCTACAGAGGTAAGCACAATGAGAGAGGACAATCAGATGGTCAGTGAGGGATACGGACAATACTTCAGAAACAATTAGGTGATTATTTTTTCGACCAATATAAAATGAAACACCATCAACAACAACAAAGAAATTATATAACCATTTACATACCTGATGTACAAATACATGGTAATGTGGATTTTTGTTTTCACATATGCAGAACTTTTAAGTCCCAGGTGTTTCATTTCCTGTGTCTGAACAACTGCTGAAGACTCTCTTGACAAGATTAGACCCTTTTCCTTGAGCCTGCCTTCAGAGCTTACAGCTGACTTGTCTAGATTTCCCTAGGAGCCCATCTTTATAAATTAAGTGTAATTTGGCTTTTGTGGAAATGAACCAAAAGTATTCTGGAAATAATGTATCATAAACCAAGTAAGTAACTGAGGTGGGCAATACAGGTTTTCTCCCAAACATACAGTAACATTCACCCAACAAGATCATGTTCCTTAATAGGTCCATCAATTGCTAGAACTACTACCTTTCAAAAGAAGCGTCACAAAAAAATTTTACAGAAGTACCACCGGAAAAAATACAACACTTATTTGTAATTCCTGATGCTTGGGTGCATGCTAGGTAGGTGTGTGGTAGAATGCAGGCTTCAAAATCAGCAGGTGGGGCAAAGCACACATGCTTCTTCCTTATGCTCAGCCTTTGTTATCCTTAGAGTTAAATTATCTCCTTTCTCTCAGGTGTGTTGGAGCAGAAAAACAGGTTGAGAACACGTGTCACATCTTCTAACATTCTAGAATTTGTAAATAATGGTTCTAAAGGACTTTGCTAGTGCAGTTTAGAAATGGCACCTGGCATAGTGTACAGCAGATGCTGAACATGTGCTAAATATAGATTTGCTGACTTGGAAGGTTTACATGTATGATTAAAACAGCAACTATGAAAAAATATTGCCAAAGATTAAGATAACAATGATCTTTCTTCCCTTGTTACTGATCTTAAGATGCCACTTGTCTCACTCAGCCCAAATAAGGTACCTGGGAAGTACTGTGCCAAGTCAATATATAGGAAGCGAAGTGTTAAAATAAGGTTCTGACTCTTGTACATTTTACTCCTTCTGACTCCAGTTTATAAAAGAAAAAGGGGGTGCCTGGGTGACTCAGTCAGTTAAGCGTCCGACTCTTGATTTTGGCTCAGGTCGTGGTCTTGGGGCCCGTGGGATCAAGCTCTGCGCTCAGCAGGGAGTCTGCTTCTCTCCCTCTCTCTCTTTCCCTCTCTTGGGCATGCTCTTTCTAAAATAAATAAATCTTTAAAAAAATTTTTGAAAGAAAAAAGTGATCAGATTACATTTCAAAATGAATACATTTTAAGAACTATAAGAGATGTATTGAAAAAAACTGAGTTAACCTAAAAGCGATCTCAGGTAAAATGTGCAGTGGAGAGGAAAAGAGACTTACAGTTAATTTTGCAGTAGCAGGCCCAATAAAGTAAGGCAGCACCTAACATTCTGGATTCTTAAAGCTGTGTCACTGATAAATCAGTGTGAATAATTCAAAGATGGCAATAGTAAATCAAAGAATGAACATCAACATAGTTTGTTTTCAATTTGCCACCATCAATATTTGAATGTACTTATTTGTGCTATGTGAGATTCAACTAGTGCAGTGTCTTGGCAATTTACAGAGGCACATAAAGTTTTAAATGATTTTATTTATTTATCTGACAGAGAAAGACACAGCAAGAGAGGGAACACAAGCAGGGGGAGTGAGAGAGGGAGAAGCAGGCTTCCCGCGGAGCGGGGAGCCCGATGCGGGGCTTGATCCCAGGACCTGGGGATCATGACCTGAGCCGAAGGCAGACGCTTAACGATTGAGCCACCCAGGTGCCCCCAGAGGCACATAAAGTTTTAAAGGGTTTCACAGAGTAGGTGTGTTTACTATGCCACTCGGCAAAATAATCACAATACACACATAATAATCATTTGAAAGTTTAGATTTAAGTAGAGTATTTCACAAGTTTATATACATAGTCTATAATTTTAATAACACAAACGTGTATTCTTCAGAGAAGGAAAAATTATCTTGCTACTAAAGTGTGCATAACTTTACAACAGATCTGTGAAACCCAGAAAAAGAGGTCACCAAAATTGTTTTTTTAAAATATTACTTACTCAAAATCACTCTGTATTGCCATTTCCCCCATTGTATTGCTTCTTTTCTGACATTTAACCACATGACTGTGAGAGATAAAATTTTATATAAAACTTTCTCCTTTATCTGAAAGACGCATCATTTTTTCAATAAAGAACTTTACAGATCTCACACTCAAGTTGTTTTTTTCTATAACCTGTTCAGAACAGTTTTTTAATCTTAATCTGTCACCCATCTGAAAATTATTCATTTTTGGCATAGGTATGGCTCCAATTTAACTTTTCCTTGTTATCCTAAAATATCAATTTAGGAGTTGAAGAATGACTTTCCTCTATAGCTTTGCCTGTATGTATGTTTATATAAAACGTACTGCATGTATATATAAAATATAAAAGCCATATAAATATATAGCTTTTAGAGAAACAGTCTGTAATTCCAGTCTCCATTTTCCAATAGGAAAGCTAATTTTAATTTGTCTGTTTCCCACTGTCTTTTTCTCTAGACATTCAACAACTTTATTCTCTCCCTGAACTCCCCTATCACCCTCATTTCTTAAGCTAATGGTTTAGACCTCCTTTTCCACTAGCCCATGAAATAGCTCTACGTACATTTTCAACAGCACTTGAATACCTACCTACCCCTGGTACCTAAATCATAACCCTTATTACAATTTATTGGGCATTATAATAATGATACAAAATTATAAATTTTATATTCCTTGGACTGCCTCACACAATGGTTAGGACAAAGAATGAGTTCAAAACATTTATCAGTAAAATCAAGTATATGATTCTCCTTCTGTAGGTCACATTTTAAAATCAAAATGGATGGAATCCCTTTCACAAAGCAGCTCTGAGAAATTAACATTATGTTGAGTGTAAATCATCCCTGGTAAGAAACATAATTGTGATTTTTAAGGCAAAATCATATTCAGAATCTTAAAGGAAAATCAATCATGGGCAATAATGCTTGTAGAAATATATTTCGTGCAGAAGAGAGCAGAAAAATGTAAGGCTTATAAATGCACATATGCTTGTTATTTCCCTGACTTTAATCTCATTTAATAAAACTCACTAAGAAAACATCTCTAGTAAAGAATTCAGGGACTTTTCCATTAAATTATATTTTCTTTTATGTTAAACCTAGTAACCATTTTAAGTCACAAATTGGAATCCATCTCGTTTTCACATAAATTAAAAAATGTGTGCTAATAATTGAGAAAGTTAATCCTGATTTTAAACTTTATGCACACATTAGAAATATCACATTGCAAAAAGAAAAGTAACTATTTCAGTTAAGGAGAACTGGAGAATAGCAGGGAGATTAAACTTAAAAATTTTTGTTTACTAAAAGAAAGACATAGGCAAAACTAACATTTTGCCCACAATACCTATTCAAACTTCTAAACTAAAAAAATAAGTGTTGGGAAATCACAAACATAAAATTAGATAAGACTTTATAGAGCAAGTCTGCATTACCAGCTTAGAGTTAGATGGCCATACTTGTGCTGCTTTCTAAATGGAAATCCCCAGGAAGCTTCTCCAAGAGATAGTCTGGCAATTGAATAACATTTGAAATAAAATCCGTGCATGCTTAAAGGGCTTACAGAGGTTAGTAGTTGAAATCAGATGCATACAAACATTCTCTGAAACACGGCAGAGTTTTTAAAGAGAGTTAAGAAAAGAAATAATGAAGATTAAAACAAAAACAAAAAAACCTTGGAGCTCCAAAAAGAGTGAAGCTGGTCCCGAAGTGCTGGCTTGACTGTCTGAAAGTTTATAAAAACAAAATCCACTGATGGAACGGCTTCTCATTGGACAGAAATACAAATATCAACATAACTTTATTAATAAAATACTTCAATTCCTTACAATGTCTTCGAAAGACTTCAATTTTTTACCTTTAAGCTTGGCGTTTGGGTCTGATCAACAGTAAATCTCATTAGAATATTAAATTGAAGATCATTTGGAAAAGATTCTCTGAAATAAGGAAAGAACAAAGCAAAACAAAAATTTATCAAGTAAACATTTAGCAAACTAAACAGAAGATAATGCTGAATACCAAAACATAGTATGTCATTCAAAGAGCATGCATGAAGTCGTATCTGTAAGTAGTATAGTCTATATAGTACAGCATACAAGTTATTCCCAGAACAATGTGAACATTTGAATCTATATCCTAATGGGGGTTAAAAAACAACACTACAGCAAATAATGGTCTATCTTGCCTCAAGTATGGATTTAATCAGAAAAAATGAGGCGCCTGAGTGCCTTAGTCAGTTAAGGGTCCAACTCTTGATTTCAGCTCAGGTCATGATCTCAAGGTCGTGAGATCGAGGCCCACATGGGGCTCCCCTGCTTAGAGGGGAGTCTGCTTGAGATTCTCTCTCTCCCTCATCCTCTGCCCCTCCCCCCACTTGCACTCTCTCTAAAATAAATGAATAAAAAAATCTTTAAGATAAAAAAGTAAAAGAAAAAAAAAGTTGAACATTATCAAAGATACTTCCCCAGACCTAATATCTGAATTCTAGACTCACCTCAACCTAGTAAGTGGGTATTTGAAATAATTCACCTCAACAATCTACACAAGAAAGCAGAAATACATCATTGGTTCAAAATCTTCTGGAAAAAAGATTCTGAATATTTAAGTGCTATAATAAAACATTCTTTTTAAATCTAGGAAATATTTTTTATGTTAACATTAGACTGAATAAGACCTTCAACTCTACTTTGAATATCCTAGTTAAGATAAAATACTGCCTTTGAATTACTCAACCAATGTTCATGATTGTTTTAGAAAAGAAAGGCAGTGTTGCATTAGATAGACCCATGTGAATGGGCATCATTAACAATTCTCAAATGAAGCCCATGCAGCCTAAATGGATCAGAAGGACTCAGAAATCTAAACACAGAAACTAAACGTTCCTGATTACTACTGGATAAACTTGAAGTATCTGAAGAAAACGTTACCTGGTAACATCAAGGGCTTTCTGAACTTTTGCCTGAACAGACCCAAGCAAATCTGCACCCATTTTTTTTAATAGTTGCGTCAGCAGTACAAACAACCAGTCTTGAAGGTCATCTTTGTGGACTTGTATGAAATCCACTAGAGTCTCCAAAAACATGCTGAATACCTACAGTGGATAAATGGGGAAGGGGGGAGAAAAAGGAGGAAATATTGACCTTTATGATCAATTCAAAACCGAAATAGAAAGGGAATTCAGGAATCAGAGGCACAGCGTTTGGCAGCCAAGCAGAAAAACAATCTCTCTTGCTTTTCATTGGACTCTGTGATACAAGAGTACGTTTGAACTGTTATCCAACTTCTGCCGAAGTTCAACAATTAGCTATTCCATGCAGCATCACTTGGTAAAGAAACTTTGGCCATAATGGCTGGCACACCTAATGTTGTCAGTGATGCCATAGCTTCATGTGGTTAAACTAAAATCCATTTTATTTGAAATTTAGGGCAAGGCATTACCTACTGATAGCCTCACCAGCCCTCAGCTCTTTGGAAGAGTGGCACTGAGTTAATCAGAAGATGACTTCGCTGACAGCTACCTTAAAGTATAAGGACATTCTGACATGTTGGGCTAATTAAAGACTCCTAGATTTCTCAATATGTCAGTTGCCAAAAATTCTTTTGGTATGAGATATAGTATTTATTAAAACTGCCCCAAATGTAATTTTAAATGATCTGGGATAACGGTGACTGTACCTAAAATAAATTCAGGATACAAATCTACATCTTAATTTTAGTGATTTCTAAAAAAAAAAATCACTGATGGCTATTAGTCTCCATTTCTTTTGATGGGTTTTATACTTGGTTCCAATATTAATCTACGAGTTAAAAAAGTTTTATAAAGTAAAAAATTTTAAGGAAAGGAAAGTTAACATTCTTAAATAATGCCTCTCATTAAAATACTTATGAAAAATGACCAACATTAAGGTTCTATCTCTATAAGAAATTCAATACCATACCTGGAGAATTTATTTCTAGGTAAAGAAAAAACTCTTAGGACCAATGTCAGTCATTATATTATGAGACAAGGTATAATCACAACAGACTATAAAAACTATGGTTTAAAAAAGTTAATAATCTCAAAACTTTGCTTATTTGAGAATTAAAGAGTCTGTTCTCAATATATATCTTATTCTTCAATTTCCTTTATGCATTTATACATGAACTCCCATTTTTTCTCTTATGTTAGAAATGAAGGATTTTTCTGATTAGAATTATAACTAAGGTTTAATATTTGAATCCGAGTTAGAAAAAAATACACTTTTAGCCATTTGCTCAAGATGCACTATAAGTGTATAAGCAGGAACTATGACTACTTCAGATTTTCTAATACTCTCTGATGGCCAGGCAGTATCTCTTCAACACTGATCTTATTCACAATGCAGAATCATTAACTTCCATCCCACCTCCAGGACCACATTTAAAAACCTGGCTTCTCTTAGATTTAAAACTTGGCCCACTGTCTCAGTATTAAATGGCCTTTGTGTCTTCAGGGCCTAGAACACTGTTGAGGAACTCCACTAAACCTACTCTAGCACAAATGCATGTTATCTAATGTAGTACTCATTCTTATTGGTACCTGGCAAATCTGTCCAGTGGTGGGTTGGACTCAGTACTTGCCTAGAAAGCTAACTGTTTTAAATATTCAGGAATTTTGGGGCGCCTGGGTGGCTCAGATGGTTAAGCATCTGCCTTCGGCTCAGGTCATGATCCCGAGGTCCTGGGATCGAGTCCCGCATCAGGCTCCCTGCTCCTTGGGAGCCTGCTTTTCCCTCTGCTTCTCTCTCTCTCTCTCTCTCTCTCTCCCCCCCCACCCCCGTCTCTCATGAATAAATAAATAAAATCTTTTAAAAAAAATAAATATTCAGGAATTTTGTAACGTAGTTGATAGCCTGAAATTAGCCATGGTGGGGGTATTTACACTTCAGGAATTACAGCAAACACGACACATCAGGGCTTTCTGTCCATCCTCCAAACCTAGTTTGCCAGGCACAACATTCTCATTCTTTGCTTTACTTTTAATCTTGTCTCAACTCCTGCCTCTTTTCCTGAAGATTCCAACTTTAAGCTTTCACTATTCCTAAGTCAACTCTCCCATTTTATCTGGTTCTCAGGAAACTGAGAACCAGAAAATTCCATGACTTGTCCAAGGTTTCCATAGTGAAGGCTGGGTCACAACTTAATGCTAAGTTAGTTGGCTTTCAGCTATGTTCCATCCACTCTATTACGAGATAACTTACCTCATCCGCTTTACTGTCATTCAACATAAAACTCTCTACTGACTTTTCCCCCTTTCACTTCCTCTATAGCCATCCTTCTAATAATCATTTCTATAAGGGAGAGCCAATTTTATTCCTCTTTAAGACTAAGCTTTCTATTCTGGATTTTTGCTCTCTACAGTATGGTCCCCTCTACTATCTTTACTCTTTTATTCTCAATCGTACTTCCTCTATTTACACACAGCATGTGACGTGCTACAAAGTTTACCACTCAAGTCTCAGCCAAAAAGCTTCTTAGACCATGTTAGAATATAGCCACTTGGAACCTGTTGTGGGATGAGCTCGATGGTGACGAGCTTTATGGTGCTATTTAACTTTTTCTGTATTTATATCATCTTCCCATCTGGAACATATAACATTTGAGAATAAAGCCTCTATTTTTATATAGTCTTGCATTACCAATTAGAACCAAGCTCAAAGTTTATCAGAGGCTGAAGACTGAACAAAAAGTTGTTCAATTAACGTGCAGAAAAAGTTCCTTAAAGAGTAAGGATTTTCTCTTACGTGGAAACTTACCCTGTAATTGGTAGCCAGCCCTTTTTTCTCAATGGCAAGGGAAGATGTGTAAGATCTGCCCTTCATCCCAGCCAAGATTAACTTCTTCTTTCTCTCTCCTATAAACTTTCTGACATCTCCCATTTCTCTGGACTCATGCCAGTCATTTCCAGGAGGCCCTTTCTTCTCATGCTGACATATCCAAAGTTTATGTTCCTGCCAAGATCTGAACTGCTATTTTCTTTAAGAAGACTTCTCTGATTCTCCTAAGTAGAAATTTCTTTTGATTATATATAATGAGAGTACAGATGAACAAAAATGTAGACATGTTATTTATAGTACTCCACATAAAGAATTCTATTATTTTTCAAAATACTTAAATCTTATCAGTAATACTTACTAAGTGATAAGATACATGCCTATATATATCTATCCAAAACATATACTGGGAATTTCACATAAAATTTCTTACTTGACTGCCCTAGCACACAGAGTTCAGTTAGATGTTGATATCCTCCCATTTCCTTATCTATAATTAATGAAGAAAGTGGAAAGTAGATATGCTTATGTTAGGGCTAAAAATTTGATTTCAGAAAAGAAATGTGAGAACCACTGCTCCATAAAGTGTTTGCTTTCAAAAAATGACGTTTATAGAATATTAGAAAGTACTTACGTGGGGGCTGGGGCTAAAGATGTTTTAATAATTGTGAAACTTGGGAATTATTTTTAATAATTCAATGGAAACTTCAATGGAATCAGTTTATAATTCCACACATCTCACAAGTGTACTTTATTGGAAAACAATGATAACATTTGAGCTATTACAGTTGAGGCAGTCTTTTCTCAATCTCACTTACATCTTAGGTGTGCCAGTCATCAAATACAGAAGAACATAATCAAATTAGATTAATTAGTAGATTAAAAAGCACATTTCCAAACAGAATGACAGTTTGCATAACTGCAAATAGCATTTCGTGGATTGCAAAGGGTCCAACACTGCATGAACTCTTCGGAGAGAAAATAGAGAAAAAGGGTTAATTTCACAGTCATGCAGTAAAGTTAGGTTTCCAACAAATATTGAACCAACTTACTCTCTATTGAGAGTTCCAACACAGGGGACAGCATGCAAAAGAAAAAAAGAAAAAAAAAAAAACACACAAATTAGTCGCCATCAATGCAAAGTTCCTGTATGGAAGAAAAACACTTAGAAAATAAAAGTGACAAATGTTTTTCAAAGTTTCATGATAAACTCAAAATAGTTTTTAAAATAAGAGTTAAATGAACAGTATGAGAGAAGAGCATGTGATTTTCCTGTGTTTCTCCCTCACCTTGCCAAACAAAATCCAGAAAACCAACTTCTTTTCCAGACCCTAATATCCTGGAGGCTCCACCTCCAGAAAGAATATAAGACTAAGACACCTGCCCCCATTTCTAAACAGTGCCAACATTTACTTACAAAGTACAGTATCTAATTTTTTTTTTCCTCTTCAGAAGCAATACATTTACAAGTTAAGTGGTATCTGTGAAGGTTTAGAACAACTACAGTTGTTTGGAAATAAAAAGTAACTGTCTATACCACAACTTTAAGTTTTCCCCAGGTTAGATGTGCATTATGGTCTCCTGATCCTAGGACTGCAGACAGCTTTGCTGTCTAGAACACTCTTCAGGAGACCAGATGTGACTGGGCACCCAACTGTGTTCCATTTTAGTAGCCATAGATTAAATTCATTCCCTAGCTGTTCAAGGCTAAATGGTATGACTTCAAGAGGTAGGACTACACAGATCATGAAATGCCAATTCAAAGCATGAATCGCAGTGAAGGTGGCTCTTTTCAAACAGTTCCTTCAGAGGCAAATGTCAGAACACATAAGGTAACTTTTGGCATCTGACACTTCTTACATTTGAGGGAAAAAAATGATTCTAGAGCAGTCGAAATAAAAATCTTCCCTGAACTCCTTCATTCTTCAAACTTACTTAGTTTTAAAAAACTTAAACAGTGTTTGGTGTATACTTAGGGCTTTACATATATTAACTCAATCATCCTCACAATCTTATGAGGTAGGTATTACTATTAATTCTATTTTACAGCTAAGGAAAATAAGGCGCACACTGCTGATAAATGTTGGAGGTAGAATTTGAACCCACATAATCTAGCTCTACTATCTATACTTGGTATCATTGTGTTGTACCGTCTCTCTAGCAAAATATTAACAGGCTTTAAATCAAACATTTGCAGCTTATGTTCTAAATTACTGTCTATGTATACATACAGCATCATCCATCACCACTTATTTCCATGTGGTATTTGAGGTTAAAAAAAGTTTATCAAGTTACAGGCATCAAATAATTTCAGCTTGCAAACTTTATTTGCCAATCCCGTACCAGGAAAAAAATCCATCATCTATTTCAATGGTATTCAGAAAGAGCTCTCTCCTGGCCCTTCCTTTCTGGGGTGTCTTCACTGTATACTAGAGCTCGCCTGATATCCTAAAATATGTAAGAGGGAAACATTCTCAGGGCTGGAGGAGGAGATCCTATATGAAAGTATAGATGGCAGAAAGTAGATGGGGCTGGCCACAACCTGTTTCTCCAAGTATCTTGTTTCTGCTGAGGACAGTCGAAAGTCTCAATTGTGTTGGGCATAAATGAGAACAACTTTCAGTTATCATGGAAGCAGGCTATTATCCAGAAGGTGTTAACACAGAGACTGAACTGTTGATTTTAACCTAAAAAGACAGGGGAAAATCTACCTAACTAAGCTAGTGATATGAGATGTCTCTTCCTAAACACTATGGCCCATTCTGGGGGCAAGGCTTCAGATAGTTTCTGCCCTGTGACGTTTCAGGACAGTTGAGGTTATAGATTAAGTGACTACAATTCACTAGTAGTGGAGAGCTAACCCAGGCTTGAGGAAGACAAAGAAGTGTCCCTGATACCATTTTTCAAGGCTATGAGAAAAAAGTGCATGACTCCTTTGGGGGGACATGGACATAGTCCAGGCTGGGGTGAGAGTGAGGAAGGAATGACAAGCAAAATGATAGGCTTTGTTTCGACATTTTCTTGAGGGCAATGAGTAGTCACTGCAGGGTTTTAAGCTGGTAGAGAAGATTTATCTTTTATACAAAGATTACTAAAGGATGCAGTGTGGAGGAGGTGCAACAGGCAAAAGACCACTGTGCCCTGAACTAGCAGTGAGAATGGAGAGATATTTAGAAGGCTGAATCAATTAGGATTAAGTGCGTTTCCAGAATGATGCCCAAAATGTTCACCTGAGCAATGAGGGAATGGAGATTTCATCTAATGAGATAAAGCAACACAGGAGGAAGAGTGGTTTTGAGGTTGAAGATGACCAATAAGGCACGTGACTAAGTAAGCACAAGAGAAAAATATGGGCTGGAAGTACACTTTTGGGAGTCATTAGATTACAGCAAGTGGTAACTGAAGCTTCAGATAAGGTACAGAATGAAAGAAGAGAGCCCAGGGCAAGAATCTACGCAGAGCCAACACTTAGTAAAACACATGAGAGAGATAGGTGTTGCAAGACAAAGGTTGTGAGGGAGACTGGATGAGACACAACAGGCACTTCAACAGACAGATCACATTCCTTAAAGAGACAGAAAAGACACACTGAATAACCAATAAAGTTGATAACAAAAAGAAATGTCAACCAGCAAAATGGAATTTATGAGAAATTCACGGAAGCCAAGCAGATGAGACCACATTAGCAAAAAATTAGGTCCAACAGAATATTGAGGCTAACGACAGCTTCAAGGTGAGACCTCCCTCCATTTCAACAGAAGGGAAGGTAGAAAGAATGGGTTTTCTATGTAGTTAAGATGGCTGGTTTGGAGGCAGGAAATGAGAGATTCTGCTTGATGGCTTCCGTTTTTCAGGTAAGCTAAGAAGCCAGGACATATGCTTGGGAGGTATATGGGCTGCAGTATTGAGGAGAGAAACTATCATGGTCTCCTTGGAGAAGAGAAGAGAAAGACGAGAGGAGGAGGATTACAAGGCAGCACTGAGCATTTAAACAAAACTCACAGATCAGTAATGGAGAATGGCAGGGAAATACCAGAATACACAGGGATGATTTCACCCAGGGGCCTGTACATTGTTTCCCTTCAAGAATCCTAAACTTCGGGGTGCCTGGGTGGCTCAGTCAGTTAAGTGTCTGTCTTCGGCTCAGGTCATGATCCCAAGGTCCTGGGATGGAGCCCTGCAGACAGCTTCCTACTCAGCAGGGAGCCTGCTTCTCCCTCTCCCACTCGCCCTGTTTGTGTTCCCTCTCTCACTGTGTCTCTCTCTGTCAAATAAATAAATAAAATCTTAAAAAAAAAAAAAAATCCTAACCTTCAACTGGTGGCATGAGCTCTGCGAGCAGAGGTTCCTGGATATATGTTTCTACTGTAGTGTCAACAACCCAGAACTGAGCACAGAAACCAGGGATCAGCAAACTACAGTCTGCAAGTTAAGAATGGTTTTTACATTTTTGGTTTTAAAAAGTTTTTTTTAAAAAAGCAATTTACATGAAAATTAAAATTTCAATGTTCATAAATAAATTTTTGTTGCAACCTAGCCATAATCATTTGTTTACATATTGTTTATAGATGCCTTTGTGCTACAATGGCAGAGTTGAGTAGTGGTGACAGAGATCCTTATGGCACACAAAGCTGCAAGTATTTACTATCTGGCCCTTTACAGAACAAAAAATGGTCTACTTCTGATAAAGAACAAAACTGTATCTGGAAAGAAAATAAAGTATCAAAATCAGTTGCTTGACCCTGAAGATGGAGCTGTTGGTACTTTATAAAGATATATTTAAAAAATGGGGAAGGAGAAATCTGCTATTTTAATAGTATCAGGATATGATGCAAAAGCTCAAATCAAACCCTGACATTTTATTTATTTTTCTTTTAAAAGATTTTAGTTATTTATTTGGGAGAGAGACAGAGAGAGCACGAGCAGGGGAAGGGGCAGAGGGAGGAGGACAAGCAGACTCCCTGCTGAGCGTGAAGCCAGACACAGGGCTCGATCCCAGGACCCTGAGACCATGACCTGAGGTAAAGGCAGATGCTTACCCAACTGAGCCACCCAGGTGCCCCAAACCCTGACATTTTAAACTCAGCACAGTATGGTGACATATCCAGTTTATTCTTAATGAAGTACATTACTGGCAGAGCCTCCGATGGACAATCGCCAAACAAAAGTCAAGCAGAAACAAATTAACAAAAATCTTCCCATTACTTTGGTCTTCACTGAACTAAAATGCCCAAAAACCTAATCAAACAAACAAAACCAGGTGGGTTAGTAAGAATTGTATATTGTTATAAAACCTGATGAAGAAAAACCAAAAAGTCACCTTCGTGACAATTCTAGGGAGGACCGTAGCTGGTTCTCCATGTCTATTAAGGGAAGCCAAGCATATGTGCTCAGTTCAGTTCCTTTCTCAACATCAAACTCAGCTTTCCTATCTCATCTCCAAGAGACTCTTTAAAAAGTGTTTCTTTTTTATTACTGTGTAAATTCTAGCATCCAACTAAATTATATTATTGTCCTAGCAAAAAATAAGCTGGGACTTCAAGAAATAATCCAGCCTCGGTCTTATACCTTCCAGTAGGGAAGAATTATATCACTTATTGAAGATGTTTTAAAATTCTATATTTTAGGGGTGCCGGGGTGGCTCAGTCGTTATGCGTCTCCCTTCGGTTCAGGTCATGATGCCAGGGTCCTGGGATCGAGTCCCACATCGGGCTCCCTGCTCAGCAGGAAGCCTGCTTCTCCCTCTCCCACTCCCCCTGCTTGTGTTCCCTCTCTCGCTGTGTCTCTCTCTGTCAAATAAGTAAGTAAATAAATAAAAATCTAAAAAAAAAAATTCTATTTTTTAGGGATGCCTGTGTGCCTCAGTCAGTTAAGTGTCTGCCTACGGCTCAGGTCATTGATTCCAGAGTCCTGGGATCGAGCCCCACATCGGGCTCCTTGCTCAGCAGGGAGTCTGCTTCTCCCTCTGCTGTTCCCCCTGCTTGTGCTCCCTTTCTCTCTGACAAATAAAATCTTAAAAAAAAAAATTCTATTTTTTAAAGTTGTATAATTACTAAAATATTGTTTGTAAAAGAGGTCCATCCAGATCACAATTGTCTTGTCCTTTGGTTTATATTGCCAAGAAAATATATCAACAATTAATTTGTTCAAGATTTATAGAAATTTTTGCATTAAAGCAAGTCCTACAGCTATAACTGGTGGTAGTAATGTAAGTATAAAATCATACAGTTACCTACATGTTCAGTTTGAAAGTTATAAACTTCATTTATTATTCATTTATTCATTCATTCATTCATTTATTTATAGGTAACCTGTAGGCCCAATGTGGGGCTTGAACTCATGATCCTGAGATCAAGAGTTGCAAGCTCCACTGACTGAGCCAGCCAGGCACCCCTGAAAGTTATAAATTTTAAACAAACTGCTTACCAAGTGTTTTTTAATCTTTGTCTTTAATGGAAACTTGCATTCTTGGATAAAATAAATACACCTTCTGATAGAGGATAATCTTTGAAAACTGTTTTAAAGTAGAAGCAATTTATAATCTTTAGCTGGATTTTGGTTTATATATAAAGTGGGATTTTATTATCTTTAAAGTAGTGTTGCAACTAATGAAAATATCAAAAATAGAAAAAAATGAGAATGATATGTGCAACAATAAAGTGAAGACAATAAAAAATAAGGTGAAATTAATTTTTTTTTATAATTTCCCTTCCACATCTCCCTCTCACTTAGGTTAGAAATTCTCATGCAGACAACTGGTAACCTAAAAAGAGACAATAAAGTTTCACCATTGTCAGACACATTACTGAAAACAGAGTAACCAAATATATTTTACAACAGTAATTATCCTGCAGGGTGAACCAAAATTTCCAGGTACACATGCAGATTGTGCCTAAGTGCTTAAAACGAAGTATGTTTTAATCAACAATTAAAAATTAAACAGTGTTCTGAAAATTTTTATGGACTACTTCAACATATGAAATGTTTTTAATGTTACTACCAAACTATGGCCAACACGGTATTTGTGCTTTTGTGTTACTTAATGGCCATTCTTTTCTACACAACTGCACTTTTAAGATAAGAAAATATTTACATTAACACTGCAAAAGAAGAAAATAATAAAAAGACCTTTTTTCAACTTACCCCAATTTTTTCCCATTACAAACAGTAAAAAGTTTCTAGTGATACAAACACATTCAGTTTGACTAATTCTATGGGTCATGCTTGTTACTATATCCCTCAGCTTATAGTCTTAGACAATCTCTCTTTGGAGAAATTTAAATGGTTACCAGAGAGCAATTTCTAAATTATGTATTTTATCAAACAATTTCAATTGTGTTTGAAAAGATTATTACCATTTTGGGGCAATAATAAAAAAAATGGCTTACAGTGTTTTGCTATTATTTTATTGTTATTGTTTTGGCAATCCACAGATGACATCCCATAGGAGTAAATAATCTTAAACACTAAAACATACCTTGCCATGAGGATCAGCAAACATTCTTGTAAAAATTTCACACAATCTTTTCAGTTCAACTCGACTGTCAAAATAATAAAGCAGCTTATTAATATCTTTTTAAAAAAAGATTTATTTGCGAGACAGAGAGAGAACAAGCAGGGGGAGGGGCATAGGGAGAGGGACAAGTAGAGGCCCTGCTGAGCGGGGAGGCGGGGGGGGGGGGGGGGGGGGGGGGGGGGGGCGCCACGGGGGCAGGGTTTGATCCCACAACCCTGAGATCATGACCTGAGCAGAGGTCAGATGCTTGGCCAACTAAGCCACCCAGGTGCCCCAAAAGTAGCTTATTAATAACTTGCTGTAGGAAGAATTCATTTAAAAATAACCTTAACTGTAAATACGCTTCTTATAAAAAATCAAAACAGTCCTCCAAATCAAAAAATGTGTAGGACTTACTAATCAGGGATAAATACAAATTTATCAAATGCAACAATAATTCTGTTGCGACCCACATTATTTTAAAAGTTATATGAAAAGAACTACAGTTGTATTTCATTAATGTAGCATGACAGGGGAAACTGTACAAATGACATTCCCAGCACATGAATCTTATCTTTTATTTATTTTTATTTATTTATTTTTTTAAAGATTTTATTTCATTTGACAGAGAGAGAGAACGTGAGAGAGGGAACACAAGCAGCGGGGAGTGGGAGAGGGAGAAGCAGGCTTCCCGCCAAGCAGGGAGCCCGATACAGAGCTCGATCCCAGGACCCTGGGATCATGACCTGAGCCGAAGGCAGACGCTTAATGATTGAGCCACCCAGGCGCCCCTGAATCTTATCCTTTAAATGCTAAGATGTTTTCTTAAATTTGGCCACCTGAGGGCTAAAATCTTTCTACACTATGCCTACTCTCTTGCCACTGATAATGATATACTGAACCTAATATTAACCTAATCTTGATGGGGTTAGGAACAATATTATGGTTTATTGCAATGATTCATGAAGTCTGATAGGCAAACATTAAAATATATTAGGCAGTACACTGATGAATATCTATTTTAAATTAAATAGGTTAATACTTCCTAAAGTAACTATACAGCTAGCAACTCTAACCCTGATTTCAGGTATCAAGGCAGGAAGTAGCCCTCTAATTTTCCACTACACTCAAACTTACGAATTATCTGAATCTAGGTTCTTAAAGGGGTTGACTAGAGAAGTTTAAAACATTACACAGATAAAGACAATAAAGAATTTAGGGGGGAAAAAGCAAATAAAAGCCATTAGGAAAGAAAACTGAATCAAATCAAACCAAATCAGACAAACTATAAAACCAATATAAAGTTAAGAGAAATTCACTCCAATTCCATTTTGTATAACACTATGACTCACATAATACATGAACACTGAGAATATACCTTCATGTTCAAGTGAGCATAAACATTCTTTCTTCTCACTGAAAAATTTATCAGGAATGAATTTTAATAAACCAGCCAGCTTTAAACTAATGTACACTTTATTATTTTTTTAATTTTAAAAATAACCTTTTTCATGAACTTCTATTTGTGAATAAAAAGTTTCCTTTTAAATAAAAATTTATAGTATAGATAGTATAGATGGTCCTGAAGCTTGGGAAAATATTTTGATGCCATCTTCTGAATTTAAAACAAGTCTGTTCCCATACTAATACCTCTAAGGTGTTAGGAAGACAGAGTCAAGTTCAAAGTGCTAACCTGACAGAACAATTATTTTAAGCCAACACAACTCACCTTAGTGTTCTCTGATTTTTTAATAGGTTCTGCAGACCCAGGAGGCCTTCTTTCCTTTCTGACCAGTTGGAACTAGCACATCTATTGAGTACTTCTGCCACATCTTCCGTCTGCCTCATATATGTGGGAATACTACCATTTCGAGAACTATAGGAGCGTTCTGAACAAGCACTAGATGCATCGCTGTTGGCGTCATCATCTGAATGCATTCCATATGATTCATATCTTCTTCGAGCAGGTTTTTTCTGTTATACATAAAGGCTCTCATTAGCAGTAGTCAAAAGAATATACTGGTATTTTACAATTTCATTGATCACAAAAAAACTGGTTTTTGTTTTAAAATCAGTACCAAGCATGAGGCTAATTACTGTAATAAAATTATTATCAATGTTATATCAATCAATTGATAACTGATTTTATTATCAATATTTAGTTTTGCTTCAGAAAACATGTTTTAGAAGTTAGTAGAAGATGAATATTTTTAAACTATGGGATATAGTAGAAACAGAATAAGGCTATATGGAAGTTCAGATATTAAAGTGGGAAGTGCTCAAATTGTGGGTTTTTCCCTCTTCTTTTTCCTTTTCATGGAAACCAAGAACTACTAGAGTATAAATGAACAGAAACTACTAGAAATTTGAGTTGGTGAAGAAGAGAATATTACTCTTTAAAGAATGAGAATGGATCAGGAAACACATTTTCCTGTATGACTTCTATTTTCTCCTGTCTGCTTTCTCTTCTCCCTAGTCTCCCTTTTACATCTGCTACCACTTCTCTTGCTACATTTTCTTCCTTTGTACCCAACCCTCATGTCTCCTTGAGAAATGAAATACAAAGGATGATGAGAACCTGTTTTGCTTGCTATTATTTTTAGGAGGCAAGCTCCTTGAAGGTCCTCCATGTTTTTCCCAATGTGTCTATACCGTCTATTTCAATAAATGCAAGAAAGCCTATTTAGATTCCTTTGATTTCTTTACATCTGAAGCTTATCATTTAATACATGTAACTGCTAATTATACCTTGCATATAAAAATGAAATGAGAGAGTAAATAGCTTATTTGAGATTTCCTTGGAAGGACTGGAAATATATCTTTATATAATCTGATATTTGAATCTAGGCTGATGAGCACTGAACATATTTCTATGAAACATGTTAATAAGAACAATAATTTAAAACAGTTCCAGTGGCTACAACAAATTCTCCAAAGTCTAAAATCTAAAAGCAAAAAGTAACTTGAATTTAATTCAAAATAGTTTTATAAAGACATTTCCATCACTAAATGCCCTTACTGATTTAGAGACACCAACTTAGTTTAGAAAGTGCTAATGTGGTATTCCTGTGTTGGGTTCTAGAATCAGTTTTGTTACAGACATCAGTGTGAATGATAACATCTCATCTGTATGGAGTAGTCAAGCTGGAAGGACAAGAACTCCCATAGGACATTCAAGCAGCATCTCCCTATTGATAATTATATATACAGAAAAATGGATGTATTAAAGGATCTTATTACTTCCACTTGAATATTTTCTAGAAAACTATCATCTGTTAAACTGATGAAGCAAAAGAAAAAAGTTATGGTATCATAAGATGTCAGAAAACAGCAATGTCTATACCTTAGTCCGTATGTCTCCTAAGAGCTGAGAGCAGTAAATTTTTAAAGAGAAAAATTGAAAATAATGAAGAACATTTTGCTGAACAGTACAATGAAGTAGGCATAAACAATGCCCATAATCAGAAACATTAAATTTTTTAATATATAGATACATGAGAACTGCTTATTAGCAGACTATATCTTTAATCTTGCCAATATCCTTTAGTCCTAAGCTACAAAAATATTCCCATAACCAGTTTTCCTAAAGAAACTCAAAATTTTTTTTTTAATAAGTTGGCTCCACGCCCAGTGTGGAGCCCAACGTGGGCCCAAACTCACGACCCTGAGATGAAGACCTGAGCTGAGATCAAGAGTGGGACGCTTAACTGACTGAGCTACCCAGGTGCCCCTAAAATTTTCTATTTGAATCCTGTCATTTCCAAAGTTAACTTTGTTTCTGTGATTTTCCCAAGGTGCAAATTAGGCTTAGTAGTTGGAAAGATTTTTTTCTAGAAATTAATAGTTATAATCGGAATATCTATGCTATACAAATAATGGAAGTAGATAGAATCAAATAACTGGGATTCAGCTTTCGGCCCTGGTAATTAAATATTCCTTATATAATTCAAACACATCTTACTATTATAAGTAATAGTTCAATAAGCCATTCAATAAATAAGATTTATGTGAGCATAATTCCATTTAAAAAGAAACGAGAAAATATGATTTGAGAAATACACTGATGAAAAACAGTAAATTTAAAGCATCTGACTGATTTATCAGAACAAGATGTGATCAATATATCCCCTGCCCAAGACAACAAAGTTCCTACTTACATTATTTATAAAAAAATCAAATAGCTGAGATAAAGGAAAAAATTCAGCACACGTAGACTGTTAGAACAGAACTACATATGTGATTACATTTATTGTATTATAGCTATGACCAATGAATATTTTTCAAAACTTACTTCTCAAATATGTGGCATAAATTATATCAACACTGGTTAAGACAGTCTTAAAAGGCATAATGTATTTATTTCAAAACAAAGATGAGGACTTTTATACATTCTGTGTAAGAAACTGAGCAAATGCTTCCCAAACATTGGATTAATATAATTTGAAACAGAAAGTGTCATACTGAATTGACCTGGGAAATTAGCAAAAGCCAATTATTGTCATTGTTCAAATGATACTTCTTTCATAATTTTAAGTGAGAAAAACAGCAGTAAATATGTACAGCACTCTCTTCTGACAAACTGTCATGGATCTATAGATGATGTTTTTAAATCTCACTATTTAATGTGTCAGGCATAAAGAGCCAGGAGGATATCTTAATTATCATGTGTCTTGAAGCTGTACCTTCTCTCAGCTCAGAAAATATACATAAGACTAAACAAAATCCTACCCCAAACTAACACAATCCCTAAATACCCAAAGTTAAGCAAGCTTTGAAATATATGCTTGTAGTCTACATATTTATGTACTAATCTACCCTTACTCTTAGTGTACTACAGTGCATTAAACACATTACCCTATTAGTGACATCAATATTTATATTCCTGACATGCCATCAACTACTTTTAGCCTTGGCTTAAAATTCTGGCCAAGAAATAAAGATCAAGAATTGATTATACTGCTCTGCTTTTTAAATTGTCCACATTTGATCATTCTCGATTTAATCCACAAGCATTTTCCTATGTCCTTTCCTGCACTGGTGGACTGCCTTACCCATACATTAGTTTCATAATGGGAACATCTATAATGATAAGGAAATGGAGAAGAGTACCAAGGCATCTGCTACCGCCTCCTCCACATCAGAACCTGTGTTCAGGACTCGCATGGCACTGACAGAAGATGACAGTCGGCTTGACTGGCTGATCCCATACCCTGGACCTAATTCGTCAGAAGGAGGAAAACAGCTTTGAGAGAGTCATAAATTTAACAGTGTCACATTGGAAACTTTAAGATCCTTAAGGGGAGGAAAAAAAAAAAAACCAATGGGGCAAAGCATTTTAAAAGCAATTTGTATTTTCTGGGTACATTTGGTTTTTGGTCAAATAAAATGGTAAAGGCAATTAAAATTACTGACAGTGTGTGGAAAATAAATTTAAAGAATAATAGCTATGATACATTTATGACCAGAGGATAGAAGAAAGAATGGCTGGCTAAGGGCTTGCAAATCTATAGCCCATGCAATTAGTCCAGCTCTATCAGTCAGGCAAATCTCTTCCATTCATGTGAGCCACGGAGTAGTCCAGAACAAAGATCAAACCTCAAACCAATAATGATTAGGGAGCTCAATAAAGCCACACCAGTTTACAAGGGAAAAAACCTCCAATTATTAGTTCTCCTTCTTCAAGACAGGTTGATTTCAATCTATAACTAAGACATGTCATTTGATACTTGTTAAGCACCTACTGTGTGCCCAACATTCTGAGATATGTAAAGACAAACTAGAGATGGATTCTCCCCCTCAACTACTTTCTACACCGTCATTTACAATTAAAACACTTCATCCACCATTTTGGTTTTTTTTTTTTTCCAAAACATGTACAAAGATGAAGTACATAATTGAGAACATAAAACAATTCCATATTTAAACATGACATAACTTAGGTTACACACACACACACACAAATGTCATCTGCCAGTGAGAAAAATGCCCAAATAAGGTTGTGGAAGGGGAAAAAGTTACTTGGGGGAAAATTAAAAAATCACAAATGACTTACTATCCAACAAATTAAATTTAAATAAAAACAAATTGATTTAAAAACATGAATATACAATTCAATGGAAACTGAAAAGGACAAAATCTGAGATGAATGCACAGATGATAGTGAAAATGTACTCATCCTTCACCTGAGGCCCCATACACATCGGGGGCGTAGAGGGCACCAGTAGATCTGGAATGGTGTCTGGAGGCTGGAATAACAGGACCATACAAACCTCATCTATTACCACAGAAACAAGGAATAGTGGCAGCACTATAGTCAGGCAAGGAGAGTTAGTCAACACTGGTATTACTAGTACTAGTTAAGGATCAGAATACTGCCAAGTCAGGCAACTGAACATTAGCACTGTAATAGCATCCTTGACACACAAAAGATCTTACACCTAAGGGGACAGACATAAGCCCACAGGAGACAAAAAAAAAAAAAAAAAAAAAAATCAAGTATTCAAATGGAAGGAAATGTCAAAAGTACAAGCATGAAACAAAAAAATGAACACTGTAGTTAAAAAAAAAAAAACCACTATGGTAACTAGTAACCAATAATAGCCCTATCTCCTTTAATCTTGAACCCAATGAAGCAGGTATTACTATTCCATTTTATAGATGGGTAAATTCAAGCAGAGAGAGAAGTTAATTAATGTGATCAAAGCCATACTACTAGTAAGTGAAACACCTCAGTATCTGTCCTCTTTCAAGACCTTTGCTCTTCAACAGTACATGTACCATCTCCACATTGTTCAAAAGATAACAAACCTCATTTACATTAGCCTAAATATTTTCCACAATGTTTCATAGAATATAAGTTCTGCATTCAGTAAAAGATTATTTAAATATCAAAGCACATTTGAACATAAAAAAGTATTAATGATCTAATCAAAAGACCTAGAAATGTGACATGTCTCCCTCTATTTATGACATGTCTCTCTGAATCTAATTTTAGCATATTTTAAATTTTGTATCTTAAAATCCTGATTTTCCTAACACTACAAAGTCATTCTTCTTCTTACATACAGAAACAAATAAGCCAGGAAAGACTCATTTTAATATTTAATGAAATAGATTACTCTTATTTAGATATATTAATCAGAGCAGTTAAAATATTTTTATTACACAAATCACTCTTTTCTTTGCCACGGGACCTTAATGAACGCAAAAAAGATCATGAAGATTGAGAGAAAGGATTAAACAGAAAGAATGCTGCACAAAAGGTTTAATCAGACCCTGAAAGGTGACTGGTATTGTTAATAAAACATACTAATAGTTTTAATTTTACCTGACAGAAATAATTTTTTAAATGGTGAGAGTTACCAATATGGAAATGCCTAATGGATGAAAATTTTTGAAAAATTTTCTGGAATCAACAGTTACCTGTGGCTCTGCAGGTAAGAGGTAAGAGGCACCACTCACATGCTTGTAATAACATAAGCCTTTTTTTTTTTTGAAACTTGGCTCCAGAAATAAATAATAGCTAGGGTCCAAGTTCTAGAGAAGATTGGCTTTGCTCAGCTCTAATTTATTTCTGATGCTTTAGGATCTTCACACTGACCTTGTGCTACAACTGAATGCAAGGCAAACTTTGGGGTTCATCTGCTGAATGGCAGATGAAATTCAAGTCAGAGGTGAAAAAAGAATCCACCAAATAAACACAGTAAGGACAGCAGAATGCAGGCAAACACAGCAAACAATGGGAGTGGGAAGGATAACCTGATTTTCCAGAATGCTACTCCTCAGCCCTGTGTAAAAAACAGGGCTAATCTGCTACCTTCACTATGCAGTATCCATATGCAAATAAAAGGGCTATAAAAATCAATTCTTCGAAAACTATGTGATTAAAAGATATAATCTTCTTTAATCCAAATAGAATGTTTCATTAGAATCAGGAGAACAGCTTCCTTTAATAATAAAAACTTAAGTGATTTAAATTGCCAAATGGAGGCTTTGAGATGAATCTAGAAAATGAATGGCTAGCCACCATTTCTCGTTAAAAACAGGCATATTAACAATGTTTATTTTTTAAGTGATTAATAGTTGACTATAAATTTCCTCTAATCTCTGACTACTCCAAGGTTTAAAAGGTACAGAAACACATTTTGGTTTCTTCTTGATATCTCATGTTTTCTAATAATTCTGCAGCATTAGCATTATTCAGATGCAGGTGTTATACCATTAAAAATATCGAAGATCCTTGCCACTAAAGTACAAGTAAACTACTTCTAGGCAAGCAATTAGAGCTTTAGGGGAAAAGGTGGAGGAGCAGTAGTGGAGGCAGGGACGATGACGATGATGACCAAGCACTCACTGTGTGCCAATTAATCAGAGCAGTTAAAATACTTTTATTACACAAATCACTCTTTCTGGGGAATTTGTTTTATGTATTCGCTCATTTATAGCTTCTTCAAAACAATCCTAACAAGTACATCTATTATTATCCTACTTTTACAGACTGGGAAACTCAGGTACAGAAGTTACAGAACCCAGGCCATCTGACCCTAGAACATATGCTCTTAAGCTCCCACTCCATTTCCTTCAACCCTTCAAGATGGCATGCTTATTTTATACAAATGTAGGATTTATTTCATTTTTAAAACATATATACATGAAGATTTACCACGTACATCTACATGTATGTTTGTGTGTGTGCATATACACAGCCTGTATGTATATGAACTAAAAATATCTCTGGCAAAGTATTGAAAGGGAGCTCTGGCACCTGGGACTGGAACAGAAACAATGAAGGCTGAGGATATCCCTGTCTGTGTCCCTAGCTCAATGGGGGTTTTCTAGGTCAGTGCAGGACAGTCTAGTGATTTATTTGAACCAAATGGCCCAGAGAACAGAAATTAATCTCTAGATATCCTCTACTAACATGTCTATTGAATGAAGTAATAATTCCAACAGGCAACGAGAACTATGAGAAATTCTCTACGTATTACAGTAACCTACATTTTATGGAATTAAAAGAAAAAATCTGAAATGGCGTTAAGTATGTACATATATATAAACAAAGTACTAGTTAAAAACCTGAAGGACCATGCAGAAATCCTAAAAATTTTCAGTGTAAAAAATTCTGCCTCTCCGATTATTCTCAAATACTAAAAGCTTAAAAAAAGTCATTTAAGATTTTTATAATTGAGGTAACTATACTATTATAGTCAAGGTTATAATATAATCTATATAACCAGAAACAGAGAGGTTTTACAGCAGGGACATGACACAAACTAATATATGGGAAATGACTATTAAACTGTAAAATAGTAAAAAAATAATGTTAATTTCTCCCATTTTAAAATGTTAGTAGTTCATATGGTATTTTGCAGCACTCTAATAACTTAAGTTAAATATCTAAGTTGAAATGTTAATACTTCTGCTCAAGAAACCAACAGCATTTATTTTATCAAATGAAATGGTCCATACTTCACTTGAGAATATTTAAATATTACCTTTAAATTGTATAGGTTTATTTCTTAAGATAAATCTTGACTGCAATATTCTGTAGTTTAAATCTGTGATATTTACTTGATTATGGAGGCAATGTGCTTATACAAGGTCTAAGTTACTCATTTAAAACAAGTAAATGTCAAAGGAATTTCCCAAACATGTAATTTCCTTCTGACTCTTTCTTCTATCAGGATAGAAAAGAGAGGCAAAGAGACAGTCGATGAAGAAAGCTAAACCCCATGTATGCTGAGGTTATCAGATGGTGGTAACACAGAGGAAAGAAACGCACCCAACGCCTGCCCAAGTACTTACCGAGAGGCTGAAAAGAGCGAACAGGACTTGTGTCCCTGCTGCTCTCTCGACTGGCTTCCCGGCTGCACCCTTGACTCACACTTGGTCGAGGAATACGACTACTTCGGGCTGGAACCAGGCAACAGCAGCACAGAAAGGGAGGAAATAAAAGACAGAATTTGCATTTTTGATAGGTTAGTTTTATTTTTCTTTCTTAAAAACTGATCAATCTTTCTGGGAGGTTGAGAACAAATTACCCTTGAAAAAGCATTACCAGGAATAGAGTTAAATTTGAATATAGTCATCTAGTTTGTATGAGATTACAAGGGTAAAACAGTATTCTACAAACGTAAGAAGGCTGCCAACAAAAGGATTAAAATATAAATGAATTATACTTTCCAGGTAAGATACCTAATTCAATTTATAACCTATATTTCAATTCTCTTTGAATTCTGAGTTGTTTTCTTCTGGCTTCTAAGCGCCCAACTGATGTCTGCCATGCTTTCCAATACCCAAGCCTGAAATACAAAAGAAGAGGTCCCAAGTCTCATAGAGAAAACCTTACCCACTGACAGCCTAGAGGGACTAGCCTCTCTGCTACAGCCCTGGCTCCGTGGTATCTTGCTTCTCTTCGGTGCTGAGGCTGAATTGACCAAGACTCTTTGAACACCAGAGCTCACAGTGGAGAGGGCTGTTGTGGTCAGAACTCTTCCTGGAGACCCCGACCGGCTGCCAGCTGAACACCAAACATACATACAAATGTTAAGATGTGAACTCTAAGAGAACTTGTTGAAAGGATAACAATTCAAGAAATACATCTGAGAAAACTGGGATAGTATGGCAAGTTCTGAGTTCAAAGGAAATGGATTGAGGAAGACATGTATAGTCATAACCTGGAAAAAAAAAGTATGCTATAATACTAGGACTGAACAGTAAAAATCATGTAAAATCTATTTTCAGTTTTGAGGGGTACAGGACAACACTAATAGTATGTTTGTTTCAGAACACAAATAGTATATAAGATTTCCAAAAAAGTAACTTTTCTGACAGTACATTTCACATGGCTGTAACTATATATGAGAAAGCTATGTATTTGCAAGGAACAGAATTAGTCATCCCATTACTGCTATTTTTTGTTAAGAATAAAAATTTTCTTCATGTTAAAATGGTCTGCCTTCTGAGATGCAAAATTATCTTGCTACTATGTATATTTTTAATTTTTACAAAATTACATTTTAAATGTTTATAAAATTGGGCCAGCTGAAAAAGAAATTTGCTTTTTGCTATTTGCTATTTGCTTAACACCAAAGGGATCTTGGGTGGCCATGCCTAGGATGTAGATGTAGGGGTACTAAGAGTAGAAAATAACTAAGAGCAAATGTCAGAGAAGTCAGGCCCTTTCCAAACTAGTGATTCTCAGTCTTGGAAGGCAGAGGATATGTGGTCAGGGAAAAAGAGAGAGGGAAGCCAGAAAAAATTTCAGATTGGGGGGCAAGGGTTAAAGAAAAAAAAGTTAAGAGAGATGGTTTTAAACTAGAATTGCATGGGTTAACTTTTAAGGAAATGAGTTCCTTGTCAATCAAAATATTTTATGTCTTCATTGACTAGGAAAACAAACTAGATAACTCCAGAATATAATTTAACTCTACATTCTGAATGGTAGCATCAGAGAAAAGTTAAACTTGCACTTAAATGAAAGCAACTCTTCATGAAAGCAACCTTTGCCCTCTGTTGGGCATCACTTCTCTTAACCAACAGGGCAGTCACTGCTCACCTTGTATAATCTTACCCAATCATGCTTCCTTTTCACAGAGCAAAAACTAAAGACTCAAATGCCAATGTGGTCAAGCAGGAGATGTTAATGTGGGAGGAGCACTGAGTGTAAGGCAGGGAGGGGTGACTTTTCAGTTCCAGCCAGCTGTGTCTTGAGGTAATACCGGCCAGGTTTTAGGTTTTTTTTTTTTTTTTTTAATGAAAACTTTGAAATTTTCTCATTTTTATCATGTTGTGTAGACCAAATAATAAATAAATGGAGGTAGGCTGGATGTGGTCCACAGGCTGCTGATCTGCGACCCTCACTAGTTTTCTTGACACGGTTTTACTAAATACAAATTAAATTCATGCTTAATTCCTAAACTCTACCAGCACACAAAATGAAAATTATCTTCCACTGGTTACAGCAATACTGTATAAAATAAAGCAGTATTTCCAATGAAATTAACAATTTGACTAAAAGGAACTCTAAATTATTCAGTTCTACTTTAAAATGATGGCTCGTTTGAATTGTTTCTTGGTGTTTCAGGTGAAGAATCTTCAAATCAGGTTTTTTTCAGTTATAACCTTAAGGATACCCACAAGGCACCTATTTTCTCCATGCAGTATCTAAACTAAACATACACACCAAAACATCCAAACACCCAACATGCCACAAACTCACAATGCAAGATAAGCCAATGGAGTATTTTATGGGAACACTTGCAACAATATAAAAAGTATAAATAATGAACTGAATGAACACATACACTATGGTATTCTGTTAAAACTGATATAAATTTAAGGGGTAAAGGTGTTGGTAGGAGACTAGAGTATTCCTTGAAATGTGGGTCTATTCAGCAGAGAGGAAACATGCAGTATAGAAGCAGAGTAATCACCCCACCTACTGTAGGTTAACTATGTTTATCAGAACTATGCAAGCTCACTCTTTCTATATTTAAATTCATTCATACCCTCTCCTAGAAAATAAAATTGGCAGTGTTCATTATGATGAAAAATTGGCAGTGTTTATTTTGCTTTCATCATTACCCTCTCTTCTCCACTGACTCCAAACCCCTATGGACAGTGTGATAATTCCAATGCCTATGACTCATTTTGGAATTATCTGTACTTAGAGAAAATATCAGGGCTCTTTCCCCAGCCAAGGACCACCTAGGCTAATTATAAGAAAACCACAGAGTTGATAAAAAGGGGCATGATGTACCTAGAGAATAGCATGCTACTAGAAAATATTCTAATTTGCAAAACTTGAAACTGGATATCTAATTTCTCTTGTGCTACCTAAAGTTTTCAAACTACCATTTTATACTTTTTATGTACTTTCAAGGCATTACTAAAACTCCTTTGCTTTTGAATGTCTAACCTTGTGGGATCAACTTGGATAATTTCAACAACTCAAGGTTTTGGTAATAAAATAAAGGCCAAAGATAATTGGCAATTTTTGCCCCAATATGGCTACACAACAATGGAATTTTATGTTGAGAATTTCTGCTGAATAGAACCCATTCTCGATAATGAAAAGAGGTGATCAAACAATAGATGCACACATAAAGTCTATAGATTCTTACCACCAATGGTATTAGCAGATTGTGATCCTGAACAAGTGTAAAGGCAGAATTAGGGTAAGGGTTATAATCCATGAAGAGGGAAGGAGCAGATTTAAAATGAATGGCAGATGGAAATAAGAGAGCTTTGGTCAGTTCTTAGAAAATAAAAAACCTTAAAGCAAAAAAAGCAAACTTTAAAAGAAAACTCCCTAAGCCATAGACGTCTGTAACAAAAGCAGTACATTTAGTAGCTTTTACAGCTGAAATCAGACACTCATGTACAAAGCAGATGAAATGAAGTTGCAAAAGTAAATATAAATTCTTCAGCTTTTCTTCTAATAGCCTATAATCTAAATAATTAAATGTTTAACTTTTTATTATTTAAACATTTAATTTAAAACTACAGGTAAAGAAGAACTACAACATCTTATAGCTGAAGAAAGCTTACATGAAAAAGCTACAAATCTTTTTTAAGATGCACAGAAAACAAACAAACAAACAAAAAACGGCAGGGGATTGGGGTGAGGAGACCGAGTTTCTGACAGGCTGTACAGCCATTTGTACACAACCAGTTACTACCAACAATAACAAAAGACACCATCCTTATGTAAGTATAAATCTGGAAGTCTCTCCATTGGGTCTGCCTTTATTTATTTTGGTTAGTCATCAGAACACACCTGTTTTGACCCAAGGGATTTTTTTTTTCCCTAAATGGTAATATAAAAATTTGGAAAGATCATGCAAACTCTAATGAATTACTTCACAACAAAGTGAAGACGGAGGTCATAGCAATATTTCTGTGCAAATATGTTGTAAAGGAACTTGCATCAAATCGTACAGGGCCACAATTTCTTTTTTCAAAAGAATCTGGAATGGAATATACAGTCATTCAAATAAATAAGCAAGCAAACAGACAAAAACCTCTTCAATATGATTTAAAACCTAAGTGATTTTATAGTGAGAAAGTCTTCTGATCTTAAAATCCTACCAGGTCTAAAAAACCTATCATTATGTTCCCATACTTCAGGAGAGGATTTGAAGTATTGTAGACTGGGTTTCAAAGTGAAAAATCAAATGTAAAAAAATTATTCTACATCTTACTGAAGTGATCAGTAATTACAGTATACCTAAAAGGGAGGTCCTTAGGTAATATATTAGAAAACCATACACAAAGCACTTTGAATCTTTGTCACAAGTTCTGTCTTGGTATTACTTTAGAAAAGAACTAAAAAGCTCACATCAAATTAAATTTTATCCTTAAGATACTGAATAGAGACAGTTTTGTGTTGCTATCTTTATTCTTCTTTATGCTTTAAATTTCCTAACATTATCATTATTTATTTCTTTGTTTCCTGAAGGCCATAAACAACAAGGTACAAAAGTATACAACAGGAGTTTAAAATTCAGTTGACATTAGGTTAATAATAACAAGGAGGACAATTTTATCAGCTGAAATACAGAGTGCTTATTCCGGGCCCAGGTATGTCTTAAAGTACATTAAATATATAACATTTAATGGAATAAAAATATAACATTTCATCCTCACTACAATCCTCTGAGATTATCCTCTTCATTTTATAGATAAATATACAGAAATATAGCAACTTTAAGTAAACTGGAAGAGCCATGATTCATATGTGGGTAATATGGCTCCAGAGTCCATGATCTAGATCAAATACTTCTGAGACTTTATTATACACAAATCACTTGGTGATCTTGTTAAAAAGATTGAATTGAGGACATCTATGGTGGCATGAAATTGTGCATTTCTAACTAGCTCCCAGGTGATTCTGATGCTACATTTGGAGTGGCAAGGCTCTAAGCAACTATGCTACAACTGCTAATGATTGAGTTACTTAAAAAAATTACTCTAAAAATACAGAAAAAAAAAATTAAAAATACAGAAGATCAGGGGAAAATGTGATATGATCTATTCCTAATTTGGAATTTGGAAGAAGAGCCCTTACCCAGAGGGCATTTTCCATTTTTTTCCTATTTATAAATAATCCTCAATTTGCAAACCAATTTTACCAAGCATTTCCTTATTTTTAGGGCTCTTGTTGAATATTCCCATCATTTCTCTGCCTGGATTTTTTGACTCTGGAAAGAGGAGAAAAGGAGAACCGGCTGGCAGGACTTGTGTAATCACCACCTGGCCCCCTCCAAGCCCAGCTCTTTTCCCTGATTCCAAGATTTGGGAATCAAATTAAAAAACAAATAGGACATCTATATCTTGATAAATCACCTACACGACTATGGAAGACAGTTAAATATATTGCTTTTCAAAATAGCCAAGTATGTAGAATAACACCCAAATTACTTCCCTAGGGGGAAAAATGCTGTTTTTAGAGCTAAGTACTAATGAAAATCTCTTGATAAAGAAAGAATAGGAACAAACTCTTAAATTAATAATGCCATAAATGTATGGGTTACTATTCTGGAACATGTAAAAATGGATCATTCATTTTACCTAGACCTCAAAATTGTGCTTTTTAATACTTGTGCTTATGAGGAACTCAGCTTCCAATGAAAGAGTAAAAATATAAATCTTAAATTTAGTAAGAAATATAATAGAACTGGTCATTTTATGTTTCCTCACTATGAATCAGTATATACCTGCCAAAAATGCTAACTGTATTCTAATAGATTTTGGGAGAGTATGAAGACACACATGTCCGTCCTTGAATAGCATTGGCTAGATGCAACCAGATTAGATGCTAACATATGGCAATTATTTTGCTTCTAAAAAGCACAATTTTCTACATTTGCAAGTTTCTGAGTAGACTGTGAAAACCTTAATGCTAAGAGATTTGTGCTACTTAAAATATCTCCATGCAAAACTTTGTACAGCAGATGAAATTTTTTCTTTCTAAGTGGCAGATATCAATGATGCAGCCCTAGTAACACACCAAAGACAAGACAACACTCACTCAAAAAAATTCCAAAACATGCACAACAACTGATCCAAAACATTGAAAAAAAAAATACCTTCATTTTTGTCAGGTGATGATGAACCTAAAGTACAGAACAAGAACTCAGTATGTGGCTTGTCTTTTTTGAAGTTAGCTTTGTCTTTATCCACTGGTCAATCTCCTAATACAGTCATATACAAGCAACACACTTATCCTAGTGCATTACAAATCCAGGAAAACTTAGGCAATACGTACGCTGGGACTGAGACACCATTTTTGTTCGACTTCTTCCTCGAGAATCTGTCTTGGCATTTCCCATGCCAGCAAGTGGTGCTGAAAGCTTTGCTCTGACCCGGCCTAAGGAATAAAATTATTTATGTAATTAAAGACATTTTTCTATAATGATTTTTAGTAATGAGGAAAAAAATGTCACTGTAATTTTCTAATTGGTTGTGCTTTTTAAGTGCTGTTAAATTTTATAACAATGTAACCATCACTGACAGGTGATATTTCTCTTAAAAATTTTCAGAATACATACTGCTTTCTATGTGTTGCACCATTAAGCTAACTTTCCTTCCAGGGTAAAAATAAAGTCAAACTAAAAGATTTCCATTCTTAGTTTGATATCATTAGTCTAGTAGAGTTATAATTAAGATAATTATGACAGGCATGATACTTGTTTCCTAACTGGCAGTTCCAATTCTAAAATTTCAGTTTCCATAAAATTTCGTTTATTCTCAAATACAGTCTATAGTTTTAAATATCAGCCTAATCTTATTAGAAACAACAACCCAAATAATTCTTTTGACTGAAAATATACTTCTAAAAGGGATTTGCAGGAAGAGATAATATTAGCTAAATATTTAGTATTTTTATCCTGTGCTAAACATCAGATTACTACAGACAGACATGGACACATTTACTATTCTCTTCCCCCAACCAGTTTCATTTATAAAATGATTTGAGGAAATACCAATCTCATAAGAGTTGGCACTTTTCTCAGCACACTCCCTTCTCCTCTACCACTGCCTCATCCCCCTCCACAAAACCAAGCCACAAACATTTATTTTTAGAATTTTGAACCAAAGGAGATAATGTTTATCAAAGTACCTAAGTGTCATTAGTAAAAACAAAAATATATTACTAGTAGCTACTATGGTGTTCTCAGGCAGTCTCAACCATATCAAATCAGAACCAATACAAAACATAATCATGAAGAAGGGCTCAAAATCCTGTTAAGTTAAAAGGTACAATTTGTGGGGCAATCATTATACTGGCTGGCCTGATATGGCTATATTAATTAGGAAAAAGTAAATGAAGAGTAAGGAGAAATTACAAAATTAAGAAATGCGTGAGGAAGATAAGAGAGTGATTAAAAACCGGGAATAAAACAGAAGCAAAACCAGAAGTCTAGTTGGTGAGTCTAGCATTCTCAATTCTTCAAGGCCCTTAATAAGCCCATAGTTCAGGCCTTTCACCCTTTTAGAGTCTGTTTAGAGTAGGATACAATGTTCTCCCAACTAAGAAGTAAAACAGAAAGACAAAATTATTATTTTTGAAATGGAAAATTTATCCAATATAACAAAGAAATTAGGATAACTATTCTGATACTATTGTTCTAAATTATAATGCTACAGTGCCAGAAACCATTTTTAGAGTACTCCAACTGATATGAAAAATATGAAATATTTCAACTATATCAGAGTAAGTATGAGACTAAAAATGTTAAATGCACTTGGTTTTATATCACAAGAAAAGGTCATCCATGTAAAACTTAGGAGAAAAAGAAGTGTGTTTCAAAATCAGAGGTTTAATGACAGCCCTCAGGCAATATAAATTAAAAAACTAAATTTTTTTCCTTTCTACAAATTCAAAAGCAATAAACAGTTATTTTCTTAAAGGAAACTGGCTCAAGAGAGTAGTCTAACTAGCAAGTTTTTTGTAATCCCAAATTCAAATCATATATGCAATTCTCCACTGATTCTAAATCAAAGACACACTTAAAAGCGGCCTAAATCAATTAATTTAAACTCCCCTGATAAAGCAATGGAGCATGCTCCCCCAAAGTATAAATGAATTAGCATAAATTAAAAAACAAAACCACAAAAATAAAGAAAAGCACATCTAATGATGCTACTGAAAAAAACTATTTACTAACTTTATACTAGATATTATTAAACATGTTAAGCAATCATGTTTTTCCAGCATGAGATGATCCAAGATACAAAGCAAAACTTGAGATGAAGAACTAAAGAAAAAAAATTCACATGTGTAACTAACACAACCAAACATGAAATGTAGAAGCTATCACAGCTGGCAAACTATATAGTTTTGCAAAAAAATTAGCCTATTTTAGTGTTTAATTCCTACTAATGAAAATATTAACATAGAGGTATCTGTGTTACTAACAAAATGTATAATTCTTACCATCTTCAGATGTTGCTCCTAAATAAGAGAAATAAAATAATAACATTTCAACAAATTCTGCCAATGCTGGTATTAAGACCTATTTACACCTCCCACCCAAGAGTAAAATGAATGAGTGAAAAAAAATATCTTCTAGTCTTTGAGGTCATCTAAAGACTCATAGCACAAGAAAAGGTTAAAACTAAACAAATGAAAATGGTGAAATTCCACAACACTTTTATCTGCTACATTTCATACTCCAAATTTGAAATGGTGAAGAAAATTATAGAAGTTAATCACTCAAGAAAAATGTAACCCTGTCATTATTCTCTCTGAAATGAAGGTTTTTACAGAATAAGAATACTTTCTGTGCATTTTCAAAAAGTTGTCCATAAAAGAACTAGAAAAGCTAACTGACAAACATGGGAGTCAAATCCATGACGAAGGCCTCATTAACCCAGTATTTTCATTACAGTATTACAAAGACCTATCAATCCATCAGGTATTTACTCAACATTTATGTATGCTCCCTAAGATGTCAATGAAAAGTAGCAGAAATGAACAAGTGAAAATATCACAACTCACTATACTAAAGGGCAATAACAGATATATCTCTGTATGTGTATATACAGATTTTTTTAAACATAGGATTGAACATCAGTGAGAATAACACATCACGTGACACAGATGATTCTTCAAATAGGTTGATGTTTCTGACCCAAACAAAAGATCTTAATCTGGAAAGTGAGAATAGTTTAAGGACAGAGAATTTCAGTGTGAGAAGTGATACCATAAAGGGTTTAAAATACAGAAACTATCTTGTGGTAGGCTTTCATTTCATTCAATAATTTTTTTAACTTATGAAATATATTAAACATACAGAGGAACATAGAGACACTATAAATAACAGTCATGTACCCAACCCAAGATTAAATAAATCTCCCATTTCATCAGAATGGAAGATACGTCTGAGAGCTATGTAATAATTGACAGAAAAACATACAATTCTTCAACTTTCCTAGATCTCATACTAAGACTTACAGATTCAGTATCTTCTTACAAGTTCTTAAAAAAAGCTCAAGTTCCTAGACAACATTATGGTATCTGATGAAGTGAAGGGAAAATGTAGATAATATGCCATGTAGTATTTGACAAATACCATACAGATAAAAAATACCACACTGATCCAAGCAACTATAGATAAACTATAATCACTTGAATACTGAAATTAAAGTTCAGTCCTGAATAAATGTTTGTTTAAAACTTACTCTTAAAAAGACAGCATTGTAACTTGCATTTTGTTTTCACAAATAACCATATGAATCTGAATCTGTAAAATATCTCATTTGTCTCTCTCTGTATCATAAAGAGTTCTATCAAATGACTTATGAGATTGCATTCTTCTGATTCTGATTCTATTTCAGAGACTGACTTAAGAAATCAAGAATATTTCTATGAGCTAAGGAAAAAAAATTAAGATAACTGATTTAACTTACAGCCAACAGTAACCTAATATTTGAATAGACTAGGAAACCCAAAAAATGGATATACCTAACCCAAAATTTAGAGAATTACGTAGCCATATTTACATTAAGATTGCTGCAAAATAAGCAGTCTATTTTCAAAAAGAGAATGAAGATATTATATAGAATCCAAGAGCTGTAAAAATCTGTAGAATTAGAAAAGTAAGTTCTTACCATCCATCTTGTCAGAAGTATCCTCTTTGATGAAAGAGCAAGCAAAGAACAGAGGAGAACTTAGTATATTAGAAAAACATGATTTTATAATCCCTAGAACATTATTTTTAAGACGACAGAATTCATAGCATAGACATGTATATGAAACTTGTTTTCAACTAAAACATACTTGGAGATTTAAACAAGATGAGGTTCCTTTGTGAGAAAAGGGTACAAAAACAAAGAATCGATAATGAGTTTGATTTTTCACTCCCCTAGAGTGAGAAGTTAGTGAAGCCGATATCCCAACTTGGTATCCTTGCCATCATGAGGCAGACCTCTTGCTTTGTGGTCTTCTGAGTTTCTTGAAATCAAACACTCATCATATCCCCATTCCCCATTCTCCTCATTCCCAAAGGAACTAGGAGAAAAAAACCCAGTAGCAACTCTTTTAAGTAATGTATTAAGTTTAACATTGCAAAATTATAGTAAGAAAAGTCTCTAATGACTTACAAATCTAATCTCACAAGCACAGATCTTTCTCCTGAGTTCCCCTGCCATGCTATCTTGATGCCACTGTATCTCTCTCTTTCTCATGATACTATGACTCCCCAACACCTCCAGTCTGATGTCTCACTGGGACTTCAAATTCTAAATGCATAAAATGCAACAAGATTTTCAGCTGCTCATCCTTCAGCAATCTACCACTAGATTGAGAGACTCTTTGAGTACAGAAGCATTTATTTCTGGATTTCCATTACCTAGTGGGGTGCCTGGCAAAAACTAAGTGCTCATTAAGTGTTTGCTGAAAAACAATGGAACACTCCCTCTGATCCATAAACGTTCAGCCATGACAAGCAAGGCTCAAAGTATAAGAAAGCAGAGTACATCAGTCACATGTGTATAAGAAAGCTGTCTGGAGGAAAGGGGGGAGTGGGTAAAGGGAGGAAGATAACAGGAGAGAGGCAGAAGAGGGGGTGGCTATCCAGTTGTTTCAGCACCATTTGTTGAAAAGAATTCTTTCCCCAATGAATGGTCTTGGCACCTTTGTGAAAAAATCAACTGATCATAAATATATGGGTTTGTTTCTGGCCCCTCAACTCCATTTCATTGGTCTATATGTCTATCCTTATGCTAGTACCACAGAGACTTGATTACCGTAGAGCTGAATAAGTTTTGAAATTGGGAAGTGTGAGTCCACCAACTTTTCCAAGATTGTTCCTTCTCAAAATTGTTTCATCCGCTTTGGATCCCTTGCATTTTCATACGGATTTTAGGATGTGTTTGTCAATTTCTATAAAAAGGCATCTGGACTTTTGACAGGGATTGCACTGAATCTATAGGTCAATTTGCGATCTTAACAATGTTAAGTCTTTATTTTTTTTTTAAAGATTTTAGAGAGAGTGAGCAAGTGTGGTGGGGGAGAGGGAGAGAGAGAATTTCAAACAGAGTCCCTGCTGAGCACAGAACCCGAGGCGGGACGTGAGATCATGACCTGAACTGAAACTAAGAGTTGGATGCTCAATCGACTGAGCCACCGAGGTGCCCCCAGCAGTAAGTCTTTAAAGAACCTGGGTGTCTTTCCATTAATTTAGATTTTAACAATGTATTGTAGTTTTCAGTGAACAAGTGTGAAAATAATTATATATATATATAAAATTTTTGCGCTTGGTTCTCTGTCTCCTGGTTCTTGATAGTGTTCCTAAGACCCTTATAATTTCCTAAATTATAAGAGCACTAGGAGTGTCTTTTTTGTTCTAATATTTGACACAGATACCCTGACCTAAGACCCTTGTAATTTCCTGAATGATAGCAGTGTCTTTTGTTTTAATGAGGTGATTCCTCATGGGCTCCTGGAGAGAATGGAGGCTGGTCACCAGAAAGATGAAAAGCCACGATTAGAAGTTTGGAATTTTTAGCCATTCTCCATCTTCTGGGAAAGGGAGAAAAGCTGAAGACTGAGTTAATGACTGATCATGCCTATGTGATGAAGCTTCCCTAAAAATCCCATAAGTACAAGGTTCAGAGACTGTCCGGGTTGATAAATGTACCAGGAGGGTGGCACATTATAACTCCCTGGGAACAAAAACTCTTGTGCTTAGGACCCTTCCAGACGTTGCCCCATGTATCTCTTCATCTGCCCATTCAAATCCTTTACAAGTCCTTTATAATAAACCAGTAATCTAGTAAGTAGACTGTTTTCCTGCGTTTTATGAGTCAATCTAGCAAATTAATTGAACCTGAGGAGGAGGTTATGGGAACCTCTGATTTATAGTCAGTTTGTTCAAAAGCACTGGTGACAACCTGGATTTGCAATTGATGTCTGAAGAGTGGGGTTGGGGGCAGGCACGGGCAGTCTTATAGGACTGAGCCCTTAATCTGTGAGGTCTGTGCTAATTATAGTTAGTGTCAGAACTGAATTGAAATGTAGGACACCCAGCTGGTGTAGAACTGGTTGGTGTGAAAACCAACAAATCTGGTGTCAGCAGTATTATGAGTCTAAGAGTAAAGAAGAAACACAGGAGTGGTTTTTCCTAGAGAAGTTTTACATTTCCTTTGTTATATTAATTCCTAAGCATTTTGTTATTTTTGATGCTATTATAAATTGATATCGTTTTCTTACTTTATTTTCAAATTGTTTATTGCTAGCATTTAGAAATACAATTGGTTTTTAAATACTGATCTTATACTCTGCTGCCTTGCTTAACCCATTACTAAGCTCTGAAAGTTTTTTTTTGTGGATTCCTTAGGATTTTCTCTATATAAGGTCATGTTTTCTGCAAATACAGACAGTTTTACTTTTCTTCCAATCTAGATACATCTCATTTCTTTTGCTTGCCCTAATGACCCGGCTAGAACCTCCATGGTAATGTTGTTAGGAAGGGCAAGAGATGGGTTAGCCTGGTGATGGGTATTAAAGAGGGCACGTACTGCATGGAGCACTTGGGTGTTATAGCAAACAATGAATCATGGAATGCTACATCAAAAATTAATGATGTAATGTATGGTGATTAACATAACATAGTAAAAAAAAAGAAAAAAAAGATTTTAAAAGTCCAACCAAGCCAAAAAAATAAAAAAAAAAGAAAGAGTGGACATCCTTATCTTGTTGTTGATCTTGGGAGAAAGCATCCAGTATTTCACATGAAGTATGATGTTAGCTGTGGATTTTTTATAGATGGTCTTTATCAGGTTCACAAATTTCCCTTCTATTCCTAGTTTGTTGATTTTTTTTTTTTTTTTATCAGGAAAAGGTGTTGGGCTTTGTCAGATGCCTTTTCTGCATCTACTGAAATAATTACATGGTTTTTGTCCTTTATTCTATTAATAAAGTGTATTTAGTTGGTTCATTTTCATATACTGAAATAACACTGCATTCCTAGCAAAGTAATGTCTCTAATACAGAAAAATTTTATGAAAATTAAAAGCACTAAACAACCCACTGTTGACATCTTTGTTAACACCTTTGTCTAGTATATGTATATTTATCTATGTATAATTTTATACAAAATGATGAAATTATCACATTGTTTGATAGTATCATTTGATCTTTGCTGAAAATATTATTTGTTAATGGCTGCACAGTATTTATAAGGACATATCATAATTCAATCATACCCCCTCTATTACACAGCAGGGTTGACTCTAATAACATCTATTATTAAAAATATATTTTTTTATTTCTTGGCATAATTATCTATAAACACTGGATTACTGGGTCTAAATTCTGAACATTTAGGGGCACCTGGGTGGCTCAGTCGGTTAAGCATCCGACTTTTTTTTTTAATTTTATTTTATTATGTTAGTCACCATACATTACATCATTAGTTTTTGATGTAGTGTTCTATGATTCATTGTTTGCGTGTAACATCCAGTGCTCCATGCAATCCGTGCCCTCCTTAATACCCATCACCGGGCTAACCTGTCCCCCCACCCACCCCTCTAAAACCCTCAGTTTGTTTCTCAGAGTCCATAGTCTCTCATGGTTCTTCCCCCTCCTCCGATTTCCCCCCTCTTCATTTTTCCTTTCCTACTATCTTCTTCTTCTTTTTTTAAACATATAATGTATTATTTGTTTCAGAGGTACAGGTCTATGATTCATCAGTCTTACAAAATTCACAGTTCTCCCCATAGCACATATCCTCCCCAATGTCTATCACCCAGCCACCCCATCCCTCCCACCCCCCACCACTCCAGCAACCCTCAGTTTGTTTCCTGAGATGAAGAGTCTCTTATGGTTTGTCTTCCTCTCTGGTTTCATCTTGTTTCATTTTTTCCTCCCTTCCCCTATGATCCTCTGTCTTGTTTCTCAAAACTCCTTGTATCAGTGAGATCATATGATACTTGTCTTTCTCTGACTGACTTATTTCACTTAGCATAATACCCTCTAGTTCCATCCACGTTGTTGTAAATGGCAAGATTTTTTTCTGATGGCTGCATAATATTCCATTGTATCTATATACCACATCTTCTTTACCCATTCATCTGTTGATGGACATTTTTTTTTTTTAAAGATTTACTTATTTATTTGAGAGAGCGAGAATGAGAGAGAGAGAGTACATGAGAGGAGGAGGGTCAGAGGGAGAAGCAGGCTCCCCGTTGAGCAGGGAGTCCAATGTGGGACTCGATCCCAACACTCCGGGATCATGACCCAAGCCTAAGGCAGTCGCCCAACCAACTGAGCCACCCAGGTGCCCCTGTTGATGGACATCTTGGCTCTTTCCATAGTTTGGCTATTGTTGACATTGCTGCTATAAACATTGGGGTGCATGTGCCCCTTTGGATCACTACATTTGTATCTTTGGGGTAAATACCCAGCAGTGCAATTTAAGCGTCCGACTCTTGATTTTGGCTCAGGTCATGATCTCAGGGTTGTATGAGCCCTGCAATGGAGTCTGTGCTGGGTGCAGAACCTGCTTAAGATTCTCTCTCCCCTTCCCTGTGTCCCTCCCCAACCTTGCTCACGCTTGCACTCTCTAAAAAAATTAAAAAAAAAAAAGAATTTTGAACATTTAAAAAGCTTCATGAGTTCAATAACATTGTATGGTGACTATACTTATTGTGGTGAGCACTGAGTAATATACAGAATTGTTGAATCAATATGTGGTACCTGTGAAACTAGTATAATACTGTATGTCAATTTTATTTCAATAATAAAAAGTTTTTCAAAATAACTTTTTTCAAGAAAAAAGAGAAGAAAAGCTTTATGGGTATTACTAAATTGCCACTTAGAAAAAGTGTTCCATGTTTAATTCACATCAGCACTTTTTAACTACATTCTCTATCAGCAGTAGGCACTAAGCCTAACTTTTTTGTTATATTTGGCTCTTTCAATTTGCACTTGTTTGATTCCAGCTAAGATTCAACATTTGTTCTGGTGTTCTGGGGGGACAATTTTGATATACGTAAATATTTTTCTATAAAAATAAGGTCATCTGTTTTTCATACTTTTTTTTTTTTTAAAGATTTTATTTATTTGACAGAGAGACAGCAGGAGAGGGAACACAAGCAGGGGGAGTGGGAGAGGGAGAAGCAGGCTTCCTGGAGAGCAGGGAGCCCAACACAGGGCTCGATCCTGGGACTCAGAGATCATGAGCTGAGCCAAAGGCAGATGCTTAACGAATGAGCCACCCAGGCGCCCATTTTTCATAGACTTATAAAACTTGCTGACATTTTAGCTTTTTTGGTAGTATGTGAATAAACTTTTTCCCCTTTAAGTTTTCAGCCACTTGATTTTATATTTTCACACTTAGTATTTAAATCAGAGGGACTTTTCCCTTGTGGTTTTTTGTCATTTATGTTTAGAAATTCCTTCCCCAACCTCAGATTAGATGAATACACAACTACTTTGGTTTCATCAAGCTGCTTTTTAACTCGTTCGTCATCTGGAATAAATTTTTATATGGTGTGAAAAATGGTTCTAACTTAATTTTATACCAAACTGTAAACCATGTGTCTAAACACCATTTACTGAATTATTTATCCTTTCCTCACTGAATGTAGTTGTGCCAACTTTATCATGTACAACAGTTCATCCCAATATCTCTGCACTTCCTACTGTGTTCCAATGATCTGCCTGCCTAGTGTTCTACCCAAAAGAAAAACGAAGCACAAAACAGAGATAAGCAGTATGAATAACCAGCCTCAAACTTTTAACGTTGATAAGCACAGGGATGCCTGGCTCATTGAGTTGAAGAGCACGCAGCTCTTGATCCTGGGGTCATAAATTCAAGCCCCACGGTGGGTGTAGAGATTACTTAAACAGATAGAGAGAAAGATAGATAGACTAAAAAAATTTCTAATAAAGTTGATAAACATAAATTATTATTATTACTATTATCCCAAATAGCTTTGGGAATACATGTTTAAACTTTGATTTTAATTAAGCTTTGCATTTTTCCCAGATCCCCAAAAGGCTTTAACTTCTTGGTAAGGGAACAGAAGCTGGATACAAGGCCAATGCCCTTCTCAACTCCCTGAGTAACCAGCAGTTGAGTGTGGCAGTAGTACAGAACCATGAAAATTCTACAGGCAAACATGGAATCAAGAATTGTTCCTCTGATCAAGATGATTAGCAGGATAACAATGGAAAAAGTAGAAACAAGGTAGTTTAAATACTTAGAATTGTGTTCTAAGTCTAGATTCATATTATAACACATGGACTATCCTTTACTAGCAAGAATGAAATAGAAATGATTAAGCTATCACCATCGTCCTGACCTCACTGAAACCAGGGAGAAAACAATGTACAATACCCCATAATTAGCTGTCTTACCTAGCGATGCATAGGAACCTGCATTCAGGGCACCTGCACCTAACCGCCCACTTCGTGCAGACTGCCCGGCAGCATGATGTGCCTTAGCACCAGCAGCAGCATTCACATCAATGTCACTTCGTGAACGCTGCAGGCTTCCTGGAAGGGAACTGGCTTTGCTGCTGCCTGCTGATACTATGGGGAACAAAGCATAGGTAACCTATGTTATTTAAATCACTGCAAACAGCATGAAAATTATATAAACCTGAAACCATCATGAGCTAATCCAAGATGACAAATGGTCAAAAAGGAAGCAGTGTACAAACGAACACTAGAAAGTACTTTATAGTATTTTAAAGTAAGAATGCTTTCATTTCAATCCTGTTACAACTACATCTTCTTGGACAATTTTCTCAACATTTCTCTGCCTCACTTTCCTCTTCCATAAAATGGGAAAAAAGCACCTATCCTTTGTAAAATTCATACAACTGTTTTGTAGATGAAGAGATGATGTTCATGACTGATTCATGAAAATGAAGCACTGTATGATAAATAGATGGCAGCACTCATATTTTTTTTACTATCAGAAAAATGCAAGGAGAACTACTCCAGGATACGGTTATTCAGAAAATAATGCAGATTCTACCACTCTTAGGCAACACACATTAAGTCATTAAATTTCTGTTCTTTAGTTTTTCAGTTTTAAAAGAGTTTTATAAACTGAGTTATTATCCATGAATAGGCGATATCAACCGAGTGGGTCATGACCAGCACTGTAAAGAACTGAAACAAGAGAAAACAGAGTGCATCAGTAAGGGTAAGCGGTGCTTCAGAGAACTTGGATTATGCTGTATACTATATCATATGTATATATATTGTATACACTACAATGTACCTATTATGTATAGTTTATGTATACAGTATACAGACACAGATACAATGTATATACATGTGGTATTAGGTTTCTATGTAAAATATGCTATGACTCTTGCTTAGAAAGGCAGTTTACCTCTTCCAGCCACAGTTGATGGGTTTGCTGTAGACCATTTGGAAGAAAAAGGGCGACTGCAAGGTAATAAGAAAGACTTTTAGTAAGAAGATATAATTTATTACTCCTCTCAAAACAATTAATGAAATACTACTGAATTTTCTGAACGGTTTACTTCTAAATTTTCATTTTCCTCTTACAAATCATTTTAGAACAGTCGTTGTCACATATCAGTGGTATCTCAGTTAGCCGTGAAGCAAAAATGAAATAACTAGCGATGAACAGACTGTAAGCTCTACAAAGACAGGCAACCAGCTTGCTATTGTTCACTCTGGTCCTCAGCACCCATTACAGTGCTCACCATAGAGGATACAATAAAGCACACTCCAACACTTGTATTCCAAGATGTTTTCCTTAGAAGGAGAGAGAGAGAGTTATCACTAGCACACAGGGAATTCAGCATGACCAAAGCCTCTTTCACCTAAGCCATAATGGCTGTGGCCACTGGCAATTCATGCAGTTATTATGTAGGTTATCACACCACCTACAGCAGTGCTACTGAGCGTTACTGCATGGCATAAGAGAAATAAGGCTAAGAACTACTGCTGAGGATAACATGATTAGAAAGCAAAACAGCTCAAATCATCTCAAAGAATCCACCATCTCTTTTAGTATCTTTTTTGATTATCTTTAATTATAATGCCATTCTGCAGCCCATAGATAAATAATACATCTAAGTATGTAAGGGGGATTAGGAAAGTATATCTATAAATCTTAAAAGTGGGGGGAAGAGAGAAGCAAAGACTCCAAACAGGTTAACAGCAGGCTATTGAAAAATATTCTTTAAGTCATTATTATCAAATTGTAAATTTGGTAGTTGGTTATTAAACCCAGTATTGTATTGTTTTTATAACTGGCCCTTAAAACTGTTATTCTATTAGACTGAGGCAGACCACTTCAAGGTTCACAGAACTTAAAAGTTGTTTATGTTTAAAGATGTTAATACTGAAATAAGATAAAATATCTTGTTTAGATACTTGCTACTTAAAGTACAGTCCATACTCAAAAAGCAAAGATATCACCTAGGAACATGTTAAAAAATGCAAAATCTCAGGCCCCGCCCCAGATTTACTGAATCAGATTCTGCATTTTAACAAGATCCTTAGGTAATTCATACTTTAAATTTTAACTTCAAACTTTAAAGTTTGAGCAAAGTAAATAAAAGGGAAAAACACAACAAAGTTCATTTGCAGTGAAGGTTTTATCACAAATTTAAACAGAAGTTTTGATAGGTTAATTATTCCTACAATAATTATGTTGAAATCGGATTTTATCTGCTTTTATTCTGAAAACCTTTAAGTCACTGCATGTTAGTCCAGTACCCATAAGACCCTGGGAGTGCCTCCTTGAGTCTTGTGCCCTAGCTTGCCTCACTTGCCTCACCCTGGTCTCCCTCCCACAACAGAGAGCTGCCAAGGCAAGCAGCAGTCTTTGTGGGGTCAAAGTCCCAAAGGGACAGGAATCGCATAGGGGTAAGCTCACATTCTGTGAGGAAACCTGCAGATACTTGAGGCCACTGCTTGGGAGTAGAGACAGCACTAGAGATTTTAGCAACCTCATAGGGCTAGAGAGAGAGAAAATTAGAGTTAAGGCTGCCAAGGCAGCAAGGGTTTGAGGAAGCCAACATAATTATGAGAATGGAATTACACAGAAGTGAGTCAGATACTAGGGAATTTGGGCCCCCTGAGGGAGTTTTAAGTTGTGCAAAAGATAAGGCAGGAAAGCAATGTATTTTTACTAGTTACATAGTGCTGTATCAGAGTTCTGAAGATGACTTCTGAATCCCCACTACCATTCCTCCATTATAATGCCCCAGAAACAGGCTGCTTACTGTATGAACTATTTTGGGGTTATTAAAAAATGTATATAAATCAGTGTTTCCCAATATTTTTCACAGACATGAACATACAGAAACAAAATTTGAATCACTAAACTCTTCACCCCAAAAGAAGTTACACCAGCATGTAATCCAACCCTTGAGACACAGGCCAAAAAAGTAAGTACAGTTGACCTTTGAACAACACAGATCTGAACTGTGTGGGTCCACTTCTATGCAGATTTTTTTTCCACAAATACAGTACAGTGCTATAAATGTATTTTATCTTCCTATGGTTTTCTTAAAAAGATTTTCCTTTCTTTACCTTCCTTTATTGTAAGAATACTGTACATAACATATATACAACATACAAAATATGTGTCCATCGACTGTTTATGTTCTCAGTAAGGCTTCCAGTCAACAGTAAGCTATTAGTAGTTAAGTTTTGGGGGAGTCAAGTTATATGCAGATTTTTAACGTTATGGGTAGGCACCCCTACTGTTCAAGGGTCAACTGCACATTCCAGTTATCATTCTTTCAAGGCTTCAAGTGAAAGCAAGCAGATATTCAATCATCTAATTTATGAAATTACAGGGAACTGGAGAGGAAGAAATCAGTAATATCATTTCTATGACCTTACTTGAGACTTTCCTGTGAGCTAGATGAGGATCTGTCTGATTGTGGAAGAGATGCTACACTGCCAGAACTCTTTAAGTAAGTCTGAAGACTCTTCTGGTAAGATGGCTCAAGGGAATTATACAATGTTTCAGCTTCACCAGGAAAGTGATTTCTAAGACCCATATATGTCCTGTAAAACAAATGAACAAACAACAAAAAAGGGAAAAAAGAACATAAAGTAATAGCTTCACATAAGATGCGTACATTTGAGAATGAAGATGAGACCATATTAATATATCTACTACATATCAAGTGAATACTTTTTTAAAAAAATATTTTATTTATTTATTTAATTTATTTATTTGAGAAAGAGAGAGAGAGGAGGGGCAGAGAGGGTAGGAGAAAGACTGAAGCAGAGTCCGCACTGAGCGCAGAGCCTGAGGAGAGGCTTGATCCCACGTCTGCAAGACCGTGACCTGAGCCAAAACCAAGAGTTGGACACTTAGCCAACTGAACCACCCAGGCACCCCTCAAGTGAATACTTTCTAAATTTAACAAATTTTGGTGGAAAGCCGGTAGGCTTTTGAGAAAAGCAGATCTCCGTTCAAAATCTGGCTGTGCTCCTTACAGTTTGTGTGGCCTGGAGTTAACCCCCAAATCTCCAAACTTCTGTTGCCAATCTATAGAAATACCACATTTGGAGGATCATTTTCAAGATTAGATAGTAATGTATACCAAGTACCCCACAGTATCAGGTACTTAGCACATTCTCAATAAATGAGAGCTATTTTTATTCATAATGAAAGTGAGGATGTTATGATGGAATACGAATAATGATGATTATACAAATGACAATGTGAAGTCAACTGTTAGCCATTTGGTACAGATTTTTTCTAAAAGTAATCTCTATACCTAATGCAGGGCTCAAACTTACAACCCTGAGATCAAGAGTTGCATGCTCTACCAAATGAGCTAGCCAGGGGTCCCATATATCTAGTACAGATTTAATGGAGAAAAATCTATCTCGAATTTACTAAAGAGCTAACCAAGTAGAATACTTGAGACACTTGTGATATTTTCATTCTTCCAGTACAATTCCTTTCAAAGTAAAGATCCAAGTACACTTAAACTGTCACAAAAATACATTATAGACTTACTTTCTTGCCTCCACTCTGGCCTCAGCATCAGCATCATGAATTCCCTTCTTAATAGTTTCAACCAAGACGGCTGCATGTCTATAAAACAAAACATGTTATTTTTTCCAAAGATTTTATTATTTTTAAGTAATCTCTATACCCAACATGGGGCTTGAACTCACAACCCCGAGATTAAGAGTCTCATGCTCTACAAACTAAGCCAACCAGGTGCCCCAAAGCACCTTTAGATTCATGAGTAAAACTATATTTCACCACAAATTATATTTACTACCTATATGTTACACATAAAGGGGCAGGGGAGATAAAAAGATTAGTGTGCAATAATAAATCTAAGATTTCTCATAATCCACCCCACACATTTCATTCATGTATGGTTTCCTCCTGACAAGTCAAACATTAAAAAGTTGAATGTAATTATGTTTACAAGAAGTCCAGATAATGTATATAAGTATAGTACTCACGTTTTAAATTCTTAATGAATAATAATAAAAAAAAAACAAAAACCCTTTGGTGTGGTTCCTCACCAACCCACCAATGTAGAAATGATTTGCTAATAGTATGATTAGTTATGATCTGACCTAAATGAATAGTAGCTGCCACAAAAGAACTTAAAGGAAACTTAGAATTATATCATGCCTACATTAAACAAACTATTTTTTTAAAAATGGGCTGTAAATAGGTTTAACGATTTCCATGAAAATGGAAAATCAGCAAGGTAGTCAATGTAAATGCAGGTATACCTCAAGCTTCAAACTTGAAATTATTACCATGCAAATAGCCAACTAGCTAGTGACCAACTAGCTGTGCACATTTTCCTCTTGTTCATCTCAGAGCTACATTAGACACTGCCCAGTATATTCCTGACCAATGACACCTGACAACTGGTACAGAGAAACTTCCCAATGCATCTCTTCTTAAAATCTCTTTCTTTTGAAAAGAAGGCCCCTCCTTCTATCTTAAATCATTTATTAGTTGATTAATTACACTTCAGGAAACCTAGGTCACTTGTCTGGAGATACATTTTAAAATTTCTGCCCAATTTAACCTTTATAACCCCATTCTACTTAAGAGATCCTCACTTAACTCACAAATAAAGAAGAAAATCACAGCTGCACCGAATAAGAGGAGCCACACTACATCACAGCTTTAAAGGAAAACCAGTAGAAATAACTTTTAAGCAAAGGGAGAAATAATGCAAAACCCATTCATTTTTTTTTAAAGCTTTTAATTAATTTATTTGACAGAGAGAGAGACAGCAAGAGAGGGAACACAAGCAGGAGGGGTGGAAGGGGGAGAAGCAGGCTTCCCGCTGAGCAGGGAGCCCGATGCGGGGCTCAATCCCAGGACCCCTCGATCCCAGGACCCCGGGATCATGACCTGAGCCGAAGGCAGGTGCTTAACAACTGAGCCACCCAGGTGCCCCAAAACCCATTCACTTCTAAAGAACTGGTGACAATGGGAGGAGAAGTAGGAAAGGAAGAGTCAATGCATACCTTTCCAGTGAATGAGTCTGCCACTCTTGTAACAATAAATCTAAAAATTCAAATGAACGCCTGAAAAATAAAAGTTAATTATAACCAAGTGTTTTAACATATTAAGTTATATTAATTTAAATGTTAATTAGTTTCTTCTCTAATACTGAACTTTGTTCTCTGAATTAAAGTATAACACATGTTTTTAGTTATCTTAACTGTCAAATACTTAACTTACTTTAAGGCTCCAACTATTCCTATGCTAAATAGTTCAAAAAACCTTCAGGGTTCCCCATGATTTTACCTTAAAATGTTTGTCAAATATAAAAATTTAATACATTTAATTTAAAAAATTCTTGTCAAACACCTACTCTGCAGTAGAAACTGAAGATATACAATGGTGACCAAGAAAGATGGTATGGATCTTCCATTTTTGCTTTTCTTAAATATGTGTAATTTTTAATCAAGTATCTCCTAAGCCCTCTAGTTCTCAACTTCTTCAACTGACTCATTCTTGAGCTTCTCTTTGTTCTTGACATCTGATGACACAGTTGTACCCTCTTTTTCTTCTTTTATTAACACTTTCCTCCACCTTCCCTTAAATAGGTGCTCACATGGTCGGTGCTAATCTTAGCCCACTTCTCTTTCATAGTCTTTACTTGGGTAACAACATCTGTATTTGTGCCCTCAGCTGTGACTATTAGCTATACTTCTCACATCTAGGCCTTTATCTCCAGCACTGGTTCCTCGATTCAGCTGTTAAGTCAAAGTTTCAAGCAGTTCATGGTTGAACTGGACATCCCTACACAGGTGGAGAATCAACTCAAACACTACATACAAAAAACAAATTAATTCTTACCCTCTCGAATCCAGTCTTTTATAGCCCATATTATACAGTTTAAAAAAATGAAAACAGGGAGGTAAAATTAACTTGCCTAAAGTGACAGGACCTAAACCCTGGCATTCTGATTCCAGAACTCACAGTCTAAAGCACTTGATATCACCTCTTCATCCATATCCAATGATCAAATTCTCATTTCTACACCCAAAATCACTTGAATTATTTCCTGAATAAAATCTTCAACTAATTATCATCAATACAGCTCTAGTTCAGACTCTGCCCTCTTATATAAGCTATAAGAAAGAATTCCTACTTAATTAAACCCATACTTCTCATTGTCCCTTTTTAATCATTGGTCATAGCTGAAATAAAAACTAAAAGTAAAAAAACTAAAACTAAAACTAAAAGTATTACCTCCTCACCAAAAACTGTCAAAGTATGGAGCAATGTCAAAATTTCTCTTTGTAGACATTCAAAGCCCTCTATATTCTGACTTCAACCTAATCCTGCCCTCCCTACACAGCCCCTCCGCCCTGTTAGCTTCTTTTCCTACTGAGACTTTCTATTTATCACGAGTTCTGGCCTCAGTGGCCTGTCTGATGGCTCTGTAGCACTCAGCAAGCTTATATCTCTGCATAGGTTACACCCACTCAATTCCCCTACAGTTACTGAATTGCTCCCCATTTTCAAGGCAATTTTATGATGCATTTCTTGACTCTTCCTCTCTGTCACATTCCTATTTCTCCAATTACCACTTTCCTCAATGTAAGACAGAGATTGGTAAACCTTTTCTGTAAAGGGCTAGACAGTAAATATTTTAGGCCTTGTGAATCACATACAAGTCTCTACCTCATATTTTTCTACTTTCCCCCTTTATAACCACCCTTCAAAAATGTAAGAAATAATCTTTGCTTGCAGGCTGTATAAAACTAGACTGTTGGCCGGATCTGACCAGTAAGCTGTCATTTGCTGATCTTGGACCGAAGAGATCGGTGATCAAACAACTATTGCCAAAACTCTGAATCACTTAAAGGCAACAATGTCTCTTTCGGTTTCTTCCCAGCAGTCAAAGTACTTAAATACATATTTATCAAGTAAAAAGAGTTTTTTCAACTTTCTTTGTTACTCAAACAATATTTATTGAAACAACAATGACCAAATGAATAAGAACAGATTTTATAAGCATATAGCAATAGAAGTAATATCAAAACATGATCAGATAGGACTATAGTTTAAATTGTTGTGAACCAAATGTCTTTCATTGCAAATATAAAAAATGTAGTTATTTACTTATGTCTACTGTCTTGCAAAAATCATTTAAGATGGTTTTTGAATAAAATAAATCAAGCCAACATAATTTTAAAATAGTTAAGAAACTGAGATCAAGAAAAGAATATGAATTCAAAAAAGATGGGTATATATACCAAATTAGCATATAGAATATGGTACTTAAATGTCTTTATTTTTAAAATTATTTATTTCTAAAGTTTATTTTTAATTGTACTTGACATATAATATTATATTAGTTTCAGGTATATAACACAGTGATTTGACATTATAAAATGCTCACCACCACAACTGTAGTTATGACCTGTTACCATACAAAGTTAAACAATATTACTCATTATATTCCCTATGTTGTACTTTACACATCCCTGTAACTTATTCATTTTATAACTCAAATTGGATCTCTTAATCCCCTTCAACCTATTTTGCCCATCCACCTCCCCTCTGGCAACCATTAGTTCTCTGTATTTCTGGATGTTCATTTGTTTCGTTTTTCAGATTCCACATATGAGTGAAATCACATGGTATGATTCAATTTTGTTTTCTTATTCTTTCTTTTTTGTTTTTTAAGTAGGCTCCATGCCTGGCATGGAACCCAATGCGGGGCTTGAACTCATGACCCCTAGATCAAGACCTGAACCAAGACCAAGAGCCGGACATTCAACAAACTGAGCCACCCAGGTACTCCTGATTCAATTTTTGTATGTATGTATGTATGTATGTATGTATGTATGTATGTATTTATGTAACTAAGTACTCTGAATACCCAACACGGGGCTCAACTCATGACCTCGAGATCAAGTCACATTCTCTTCCAACTGAGTCAGTCAGGCGTCCCTGATTCTTCACAATTTTCTTAAACATCAAATGTACAAACCTTGTTTTTGTTGTCTTTAGTATTGCTGGTGACAGTGATGACATTAAAACAGTAGAAATCATAAGGAGAGACAGAGAGACTGACAGATTGACCTGATATGGCTATTTGCTCTGTTCCAAACACTACACTGAATTCTACTAATGTGTATCTATCTCATTTTATCCTCACAATTCTATGGGATCAATATCATTAGCCCTACTAACATATGTAGATACTGAAGTTCAGAGCAGTTTAAATTGCCCAAGGTAGGACAGTGATTCAATGGCAGTTGTAGGACTCTAGCAAAGACCTGACTCTCGACTCCATCCTCTCTGAAAACCAGGCAACCAGTGGCCCAAAGAAATCAAAGCTTAATATGATAAAACTGAGAAACGTGAGTGGTTATAATGATCATTTCATTCCTTTTTCCTTATAGGACATAAGATAAAAAAAAAATTTACTAAGGTTTCTAGAAGGCAAGAAATTAGTGTCAACTAAATTTTGTACCAGAATAACAATTAAACATAATACAATATTAAAGCTATACTAAGAATTTTTTTCCCTCAAAACTTACCTTCTTACAGGAACTGATTTTGATGTGCAATTGCTTGTTATTAAAGGTATAAGTCTGGGTACATGAGTATGCTGAAAAAGATGTTTTAGAAAAGGTTGAAAAATATTGTCCACTTCATATAATCCCTTCTTCTATTTGCCTTACAACCCAGTATTCAGATATATTAGAACAGAACAACAACAACAACAACAAAACCCCATAATATCAGATTTGGAAAGAAATTACCCCAATTAAAGTAACGGTAATCATGATACAGTTTCAGAAGGGCAGGTGTGGCTGAAATACTGTATTAGAAAGAGAGGTTAATTGTGTAATTGCAAAGACCTGTTAGGACAGTGTATTTCTGGGGAGAGAGCACTAGAAGGAGTGGGCATGCATCTGTCATGCTCTCTGAGGTGCCATAGGCTACTGCTGGTGGAAAATAATAACTACTAAGTCATCAAAGCAAGTAAGCGGAGTGAATCTGCACACGTAACTACTGGGAATGCACTTGGAAATGGTGATTTTAATGTAACCTTCACTGTGACTGAACCACAGCTGTCTAGAATTCAGGTAAAGTTCAACAGATACAAGATTTGTTTATTTATTTGAGAGAACCAGAGTGCGTGCCAGTGTGAGGGGGAGAGGGAGAGAGAGAATCTCAAGCGGACTCCCTGCTAAGCGCAGAGTCCGTGATGCAGGGCTGGATCCCACAACTGAGATCATGACCTGAGCTGAAATCAAGAGCTGGATGCTTAACGGACTGAGACACCCAGCTGCCCAACAGATAAAATCTTTTGATTTCTATCAGTAATTCTTAAACACTCTTCTTTAGTGAAGTGAACACTAAAAAAGTGCACAGGAGACAGAAGAAGGAAATAGTAACCTAAACATACATATTTGATGCTTCAAATATCCTACTTTTTCTTCTGAGCTAATGGTACAAGATGGATTACCTTAGAAAGCAGGCTCTGACATGAAGTCTACCATACAGGATATTAAGAAGTGCCCTTGGAATCAACACCTGTGGAAGGGTGGTGAAGGAGGCAGGAACTGGCAGACAAAGAAATCAATCTGATTTAGCCACGGGATATTTTCGCTAAAAGCCATTAGGGAGCTCTGGAGTTAAAATGGCCCTTCAGAGTTGTCTTGAATTAGTTTAAAATGGCCAAAACTTTATGCTTCCACATTAATCAGTTATTGGATGTGGGCCCTGAAGGGAAGGCACAAGACCCTGGAAAAGGCAGCTCTCTGCAGCTGCGGCAATCCTGGAAGAGGAGGCCACTAAAAACTGTCTGCCAGTAGTGCTTACAGTACTGGAAAAACAAGTCTTTCACTGAAGGAGAATATGTATCCCATCTGTGTCTGCTATAACTAACTCAACCAAAATAAAAGTGCAAACTTTTTTCAGCTATTACAGAGGGAAACCACCTACAGACCTGAAGTTGTTCAAAATGAGAATTATACAACACTCAGCATGGAAGGGCTGTGTGGACTTGTTTCCTACAGCACCCAGAAGAACCCATTCCCCAAAAGTGGCTATGGACTTAAAGCCCAAGGAGACTCCCCAGTCACAACACACTATATAGGTCTTACCTACCATCCTTTTCCTCTCTCTCATAACCTCCCCCAAACCCTACTGCTGATTAGCTCACATTCAACACAGTGGCAGGGATGGGGAGATACACTGACCTATTACTACACCATATTCAGGGGGAGCTATACCAAAGGAAAATAAAAAGTGAACCTCATAGTTACAGGTGAAGCATTTCAACCAAACATCAAGTCAGACGATTTAGATTTTAATTTATTAATACAAGTCAATAACTGAAAAATACAAAGATTCTTTAGAATTAAAAGAAGAATTAGAAATCAAATATGGCAATCTAAGGAAGCAGTCCTCTGGGAGACAAACACAATACAGAAAACAGGAAATAACATAAAACAACAAAAACCACCTGATTTGTATTTTCATTGAGATGACAGAATAATATATCAATAACATTAAGCAAGCTTATGAAAAATGCGAAATTTGAAAGCAATGTTATGATATGTAAAGCCTAAGAATGACAACACAGATACTGTCACATAAGTAGAATTAAAAGAAATTTTTCCTGAGAACGTATACAGCTATAAGGCAAAAGACAAAAAATTCAAGAAATGATAAATGATACTGAGGTTGCAATATCTGTATAATAAAACTAACAGAAGAAAAAAACCTGACAAAGAAAACAGAAGCAATAAATAAATGATCCAAGAAAATTAACATAATTTAAGGAAAATTCACCTTCGTCAGAAATCCTTATCCACTGTGTGCAAGGATAGCACTAATGGAGGAAGACTCCTAGACCTGCTGTAGGGAAACTTCTAACACAGAGACAATTCTGTGAAGCTTCCTAAAGTTTTTATTTTTGTTTTTTTACAAAAGAAACAAATGGTATCTCACTTTTTAAACAATAAAAAATTAAGAAAACAATTCTGAATGAAAAGTAAACAATTAAAAGCAATTTCTTTTTAACTTTTTAAGTAATCTCTACACCCAACATGGGGCTCAAACTCACAACTCTGAGATCAAGGGTTGCACACTAGGGCCACCTGGGTGGCTCAGGTTATGATCTCAGGGTCCTGGGATCGAGCCCCATGTTGGACTCCCTGCTCAGCGGGGAGCGTGCTTCTCCCTCTCTTTCTGCCTGCCGCTCAGCCTGCTTGTGCTTGCTCTCTCCCCACCCCCCTGTATTAAATAAATAAATAAAATCTTAAAAAAAAAGAAGAAAAAGAAATGTCCTTTGGAGCATTCAAAAAAAAAGAAAAGAAAAAAAGAGTCGCACACTCTACCAACTGAGCCAGCCAGCTGCCCCTGAAAAATAAACAATTCTAAGGAAAAAGGAATATGAAGCTAAGGTCCAATTTTTTAGTTCTTCTGTAAAGGCAAAGAAAAGCCACTTCAAAATATGCAAAGATAGGGGTGCCTGGGTGGCTCAGTCAGTTAAGCTTCTGACTTCAGCTCAGGTCAAGCCTGTGTTGGGCACCACACTCAGTGGGGAGCCTGCTTGTCCCTCTCCCTCTGCCCCACCCCCAACTCATGTGTGTGCACAAGCTCTCTCTCAAGTAAAAATAAAAAATAAAAAAATAAGACACGCAAAGACAAATATGCACGAAAATTGAGAACACACTAAATCAAACAAATTATGCAGAACCAATTAAAAACTGGTTGATAAGAGTTTACTAACAAACAATGGTCAGGAATGAAAGTAAAAAACTACAATTTTCTTTCTTTTTTCTTTTTAAAGATTTTATTTATTTGACAGAGAGACACAGGGAGAGAGGGAACACAAGCAGGGCAAGTGGGAGAGGGAGAAGCGGGCTTCCTGCCAAGCAGTGAGCCTGATGAGGGACTCGATCCCAGGACCCTGGGACCATGACCTGAGCTGAAGGCAGATGCATAACGACTGAGCCACCTCGGCGCACCCAAAAAACTGCAATTTTCAATTGCTGAAAATGAAAATGTTTTTGTTCGATTTAATGGTTAAGGGAAAAACAACATGAATGAGATAAAATGTAAACTTTTAAAAATGTGAGTGAAGTAAAACAGAGGTTTTATTCTTGACACTGATCAAGAATAAGGAACTTCTAAGAACATAAAAAACAGGTAAAAAAAATGCACAATGAATAGAAAACAGAAATGATAGGAAAAAAAACACTATTTCAAAATGGTAATAGTAAAAAACTTTGACCATACATAAAATAAAGTAAGAATTGTTTAGGGAAATGAAATTGACAAAAATCTAGAATCAGAATTTGCCAGATAAAGTACCTTTTAAAAAAAATGAGACCATAAAGATTTTGAATAATATGAAATATCAAGCTAGATTTAGAGATGAACAAAGTACTCTATAAACAAATTCCATATTCTGCGAGTACTAAAAGACTATCTACATAAATTTAGTATGTACTGGGACACAAATAAAATTCAAGGCATTCACTGAAGAAGAAACTGTATAACCAAAATCTCTGATCAGAATGTAATATACTAAGGACGACAAGAGTAACAAAAGAACCAACTGAAAATGCAAATAATATCATTATGTAATTCAAAGAGGACGCTGAAATGAAAATTACAAGTGATAAATATAAAAAGAATTTGGTAAATCTAAATCACTGGGATGCTCCTAATGCCAAACTCAAAAGAAAACCTACAGCCTTATAATAATAAAAACCGCAACAAATTATCTAAGGACATACCACAAAGATCTAGGAAAAAAAAAAGAAGAGAACACAAGTCAAAGAAAGGAATTAAGAAACTTATAGGAACTAAAAGATTAGAAAAAAAGCTGAAGAACACCTCTGAAAACTATAAAACTAAAATTTGAAGAAAGAACTTTCATAAATGGGGCACCTGGGTGGCTCAGTCGGTTGGGCATCTGCCTTTGGCTCGGGTCATGATCTCTAGGTCCTGAGATCGAGCCCAGCATCAGGCTTCCTGCTTAGCGTGGAGTCTGCTTCTCTCTCTCTCTCTCTTCCCCTCTGCCCCTCCCCACCACTCGTTCTGTCTCTTGCAAACAAATAAAATCTTAAAAAATAAAAAAAGAACAATAATGCCTCCGACAAGTGTAAAAAAATAATATTGTTAACAAAAAAATGGTAATAGAACCACAGTGGTAGAGACTTTTTTTTTATTTAAGAGAATACAGTATACGACCTCATGCCAAAGATTCTTAAAGTCTATATGAAAAGGATATACTGAGAAAATACAAATAATTCAAAATGAAATACAAAAGTGCCCAGAGTCTAAAATACTAGAAAAGTCATTAAAGAACTTCCAAGGTCAGCAAGCCCTAATAAGAGAATGTAATAAAAAATATGTAAAACGGGAAAAGTACACGAAATTCTACAAAGACTCATATATTAAAATGAATGCCAAAATCTTAACTGAAGTATTAGCCAAATGAATCTAGCAGTATAATGATTTACAATGGTCAGCCAAAATTCAGTTCATGAATGTACAATGGATAAATAATCATTTCTAAAGATATTAAATATAGTTGATAAGATTTCACATCTATTCCTGATCAAAATTTAGCAAAAATATCAACAGAAGGAAACTCCCATAATCTAATATAGAGTATCCATAGAGACCTGAACCAAACATCGTAATTAAGGTACTCCCATAGACTCAGAGACAAAACAAAGATCTCAATAATTCCTACTACTTTTCAACATAGTTACCATGGTGCTGGATTGAGAGAACCTTAAAAAAATATTAAAACAGAAAAGGATTCATAGCTTTCTAAATAGGCAATTGATTTCACTGCTGAAACAACCTTCTGGTGCAGCAGTATTGAAACAAAACTTCATTTCTTTACTAGGAAAGAACAAACTGATCAAAGAAACTGAATAGGAGTTTTGAAACAGACTCATATACCTAATGGAAATTTATTATGTGAACATGCTGGCATTGCCAAGAAAAGACTGAATTATACATGCCACTGAGTCAACTGGTTTTGTATTTGGGGGGAAAATCGTATTAGATACCTATACTCCACAAGGAAACAAAATCCACTTAGATCTAAATGTAAGAAGCAATATTAAAGAAGCTTCAAACAACTGAATATCTTACAATTGTGAAATGGGGAAGGTCATTTTAACTATAACAAAACCCACAAGAAGAGCATTGTCTCAATACATAAAAATTTGAAGGTTCATATAAACAAATAATAGCTTAAACAATATATGAAGAACTGACAGACTGGTACCTACATCTATAACACAGAATCAATATACTTATAGGATACATAAGACCCTCGAAATCAGTGAGGAAAAAATGTACAAAGTATAAACTGGCAATCCACAGAAGAATTCTGAAAGGAAAAAAATACCTAATGTCTCTAAGTAATCTAAGAAATGTGAAGTAGAATATGAAAAAATATTTCATTTATCAAATTATAAGGCCTTTAAGAGACTGATAATACACAATGTAGGAAAAGGATGGAGAAAAGGACTCCATAAACTTCAGGGGGAAGAATGGTAAGGATGATTTAATGTTACTGTCCTTTAACAGAGAACCAATCTAGACATTAAGAAGAATTATATGGATGGACAAGGGAAGCTGCCCAAGTAAATGAAGTTTAAAAAACAAGTTAAAAAATATTATTTATATATATGTAAAATACAAATATTATGTTTATATTTTGTAATAAATAATAGTTTGTGTAGGCACAGAAGTTTGGAAAAGTATATATTGAATGGCTTGAGTGATTAGTTGTAGAAGAACAGAATTCAAGAGGGTAGATTCATTTTTTTAACTCTGTTTTTTGGGAACACATTCAAGATATGGAAGATGAGAAATACTAAGAATCTCCCTGTCATACCACTGCCTATAACATTTTTGTTTTACATCTGCCCGTTACTACCTATAACATAATTTTACACACACACACACACACACACACACACACACACACACACACACACCTACATGTACCTGTGTATATTATATTCTGTATGCAAGCATGTTTACTTAGTAATCTTCTGTATTATTTTTCTATAATAACTGTAATAATCAAGTATGGCTTTTATTTCAGAAAAAGTCATTCAAGAGTGATTTTTCCTTTGGGGTTAAAAAAAAAGTACCAGTGACTTATTTAAGTATACTGAAAACAGAGAGGTGGGGAGAATGAAGGAGAAACACAGAAGAGAAGAACCTACCCGAATGATAAATCTGATAGCCGCACATCCAGAAGTTGCCATGACTTTTGCACTGTTGGGGACAAGATTAAAAAGCGTAGGTACAATGGCTTCAGCGCCATGATCAAATTTGTTTCCCAAAACTGTTGAAAGATGTCTATAAAGGAAAACAAAAAAAAATTTTTTTTAATATTAAGTATAGGTAGGACTATATAATTTAAAAATATGCTCTTACTGAATTAACTTAAAATTTTTATTTTAACCACTTCAAATGGCAGAAAAACAAAAGAGAAAGGGAAATGCAAATATTACTTCATTTCCTTGTTTTTCTTTCCCTTTGTCTAGTCCAAAGTTGAAATTTGGCATTTTACCATATCTCTTTTTAAAAATATTTTATTTATTTATTTAGAGAGAGTGTGGGGGGCGTGGGGGGTGGAGAGAATCTCAAGTAGATTCCATGCTGAATGCAGAGCCTGCAGGGCTCAATCCCATGACCCCAAGATCACAACCTGAGACGAAATCAAGAATTGGATGCTTAACTGAGCCCCCCAGGTACCCCCACATTTTAAAAAAGATTTTATTTATTTTTTACTTTGGGGGGTCAGATGAGGAGGGAGAGGGACAAGCAGACTCCCCACTGAGCACAGAGGCCTAGAGGGAGCTCAATCCCAGACCTTGAGATCATGATCTACCGAAATCAAGAGCTGAACGCTCAACTGACTGAGCCGCCCAGGCGCTGCTCCAGGTGCCCCTTTACAATCTTTTACAATGGTGAAGAGAAGCCATCTGATGTCAGAATTTAATCATTATCTTGACAGGTAAAACATTCAGCCCTGACTGCTCTGACCTTTAGTCTTTATCCATCATATATTTCTATTCTGATGCCCCAACATCAATCTTAAATTCAACATATTTTACAAACAAGTTCAAAATCTTACCCATATTAGTACTCGTCAAGACAATCTCTATTTCTATTGGTACCACTACCGTTTTAGTCCGAAATACTCCCTTACATCTTTGGTATAGGGTTTCAGAATTCTGGACTGAAAATACAACTCTACCATACACTAGTTCGTTGGGTGACCCTAAGCTCATCTGTCTTCTCTTTCGAATTTGGAATTAAACAACTAAATTCAGCCTTTAATTGCATGATTTAGTTAGAACACTTAAGAAGGATGCTGTCATCACTCACAGTCCTGACAATGCTTGCAGTTTTGGTTACTTTTTATATATTCATGTCTTATTTAAAATACACTGTTGGGATACAATTAGCTCCAAAAATTCAGGTTCTTGATTCACAGAGGTACTCAGACCTATTTACTAGTGTTCCGTTATACTATCAAGTTTTCTAATGTCTAAACTCGCAGGCAAAAAGGAACCTCAGGGGTGCCTGGGTGGTTCAGTTGGTTGAGCGTCTGCCTTCAGCTCAGGTCATGACCCCGGAATCCCGGGATCGGCCCACGCTGGGCTCCCTGCTCAGTGCGGGGCCTGCTTCTCTCTCTCCCTCTGCTGCTCCCCCTGCTTGTGTGTTCTCTCTTTCTGTCAAATAAATAAATAAAATCTTAAAAAAAAAAAAAAGGAACCTCAAATCAGAAGCAAGGAGGTACCACCTATGTCTGGATAGGGTGGTCTTCCTTTAAAGAGTGAGTTTTGTTTTGGTAGGCAGGTGATGTACTTGGGAATCAGCATGATCTTTATCAGTTTATCGGAAGGAGCCTTACTTTAAAACTAATTTAGTATTATTCCTATACAATGGCCTTTCTGAGATCTCTGCCAAATGCCCCGGGTATTCAACTAGGTTTCTCCATTCTGACTCATCAGAACTTGAACTTCTCCCAGCCCGTATGAGCTCTGGGAACTGTTGTTTACCTTATAGCCTCCAGCACTAGTTCTTTCCCATCCTCAGGGAGTTGCACCTTTCACATGCACAGATCCGTATTCAGCTAGACTCATGGGATCCCTTATCCAGTTCTCTATAGCTCTTTCTCTGTTTCTCTCTTTACTCTCCAGGATTCTGCACTGTAAATTTTAACCACTCCAATTTTCAGAAACTCCAGTCTGTTTCTTCAACTCATGAAACTGTCTTGCTCTCCTTGGATGCTTCCTCTCTTCTCCATGGTCCAAAAAGCACCTCCAGGTCAAAACTGTGCTGATTATACTGCTCAACTGAATTGTTTCTTTCAAGAATCACAATCTTGCTCCGTCCACTGTCCATTATCTATAAATAGCTGTTTCACATGTTTTATCCAATTTTGCAAGAGAGCTAGCTCTGTACCAGTTATTGCAGGATTGCTAGAAGCAGAACTCTCACCATGGAATATTTCTCAAGGTTACATTTTGTAGATTTCTGTTTTTTTATTTTTGCTTTTAAAAGATATCCAATTATATTTGTATATTGACATATCTAGCATCTTGCTAAAATCCCTTAATTAAAATAATTTGTTTATATATTCTTGTGGTTTTCCATGGATAATTATACCACCTGTTAATAATGGCAGCTTTGTTCCTTTTCTAGGAAACCCTCACAGTTTTTATTTCCTGGAATTTTTTTTTCCCTATTCTGACCAGGACATCTAATGCAATTTTGATTAGAAATATTAATAGTGGGCATCTTTGTGTTCCCTATCTTCAAAGAAATGCTTATATAACAACAGTACACAGATCAGAAGTAGAGGAAAAAGAAATTTAAGTGTTGTACCATACTAGAATTTTGGAAGAATATAAACATGCGGAATAAATTTGAATCTTGATAGGTTAATGACACGTTATAATTCCAGAATAACTGTTAAAATATCAGAAATAGAGAGCTTAATATCCAAATTAGTAAAGAGAAAACTGAATAGTTCTCAGACCCATTAATTTTCTTCTTAAAGACTTAGTGACCAAAAAGGCACCCATGGGCTTTATACATATAACCACATTTTAACGTTTATATAGCGTTGTTAAGATTAAAAAAAAAAAATCACACAAATGGAATCTTGATATTAAAAATTATTTTTGGATTATATACATGCTGTTTTGGGGTTGTCCTGCTTTACTTAGTGAGCACTGAATCACTGAGAACTGAATAAAAAAAACTTATCACAGAAAGAACATACTTACGCTACAGTAATGCAAGCTTCTCTAACCACTTGGGATCTAAGATCCTTTGCTGAAAGTTTAAGTGCTCCATCTAACAAGCGTAAATGTTGGAAAAAGCAGTCATATTGTGCAGCTCCAGCAACAAGCAATGATCGAATTTTCTTAAGCTGAAGTAAAGAGAATTTTCATTATTGGCATAAAGAGTGTCAATACCAAAAAAAAAGTTATCAAAACTTCATTATTTGAACAAAAATTTAAAAAATTTTATAACTATATTCAGACATTTTAACAGCATTAATATAAATAAAACATGCAAACTAAAGAAAGCTTTCTGGAAAAGAATGTTACAGATTTAGTTATATACAAAATGGCTATATGTAACGTATGAATAGCTAAGTACATTTTAAAGTCTTAAGGGTAAGTTTTAAAGTTTTTATTGTGGTGAAATAGACATTAACATAAAATTTATCATTTTAAATATTGTAAAGCATACAATTCAGTGGCATAAGTACATTCAAAATGGGCAAAATTACCAGTATCTACCAAGGAGACTATTTTTTAAAGGGCCAAATTTGGAAACTATATTCACCCATAAGCCAAAGTACAGAATCAACTGGACCAACTAGTCAGCCAGGTCCGTATTTTAATTTTTCACACTTTGTGAAATAAATAGCTCTTTCTCCCCATTTCTATCCTTAAGCATTACTTTTAAATATAGGATTGACAGATGTTTTCCATATTAACACCAGACATACCTAATAAAATTACACCAAAAGATACCCACATTTGCATATCTGTGCTCACACATACTGAGAAGCTAAAAGTTTACCTATCCTATCCATTATTATATATAATTTCATGTTAAACTCTGACGTTCTCTAAATTTTTAAAGAGATCTTTAAAACTAATCAGATGGATTGACAGTGAAAACCATAAAAAAGATATTACAATAGTAGGGAAAATTTTGTAACAATTTATATAATCTTAATCCATATGAGGGAAACTATCATAGGTAGAAGAGAAATCAGAAGGCACCTAAACAAGATTAACCAAACAAATCACAACATGATTGGAAAAAATTACTTGCAACATATTAAATACAATACACAAAGAATGATAATAAAATGAGATAAAGACAAGTAATCCAATATTAAATTGAGCAAAATAAATATATGAAAATGTGCTCAACCTTACTAGTGACAAGCGAATGCTAATTACAACAAAGATGTATCATTTTTCTCCATCAGACTAGCAAAAATTAAAAAGACTTAACAGCTTCCAGTATGAGAAAGAAGAGATGCTCTTATTTAAGTAAGATGAGTCACTAACACCTTTGTTCAAAATATTTTGGCAACACTAAAATAAAATTGTATCTACTCTTTACCCAACAACCCCACTTTGAAAAATTTAACCTACAAAAATAAAAACACCATTGTTATAAATGTGTGCAAGGATATTTATTGCGATATTGTTGAAATAGCAAAAAATAAAAAACTGTAAGTCCATCAAATGGGAAATGGTTTAATAAATTACATGGTATCTTTTAACTAAGAAATATATGCACATGTTGATCTGCATTCAATAAATATCTGAGCAACAATATATGCCTGGCATCTATAGCAATTGTACTGAATGGGCATAATTTATGAAAGAAAGTGAATGGAAACAAGCTATTAAGTAACATATCTAGTATGATCTCATTTATTTTTATAGAAGTGGGAGAAAAAAACTGTGTTTATCTTATCATACATATACATAGAAGAGGATATACTCCAAAATGAAAACAACTATTTCCTTAATAGGGAGTAAACTTAACTTTTTCCTTATTCTTCTGTACTGTTCCACTTACTACAATGAGCCCATGTCACTTTTCTAATTAAAAAAATTAAAAGACCACCTGTGTTTCCAAAAGGGTTGTTTCGAAGTAAAACAAAAAAATCTCTACACCCAACACGGGGCTTGAACTCACAACCCCTTGAACCCCTGACCCCAAGATCAAGAGTTGCATGTTCTACTGAATGAGCCAGCCAGGCACCCCAACAAAAAATTCTTAAGTACAAAGTTTGTGCTTTATATTGACAACATTTAATTTGTCATGTTTCTCCACAGATTATCTACGACAGAGGTCTTTCTATCTCAGACTAATCTCAGAACTGAAGACAGAATAATGAATCATATTTAGCAAATATGGAGCAACATTTTCTGTTAAAATATTTTAATACCTTAAAATATGTAAACTTCCTATTAAAGAGAAGCTGAAAAATCTTTTGTTTGTAGCATCATAAAGGGCAATTTTCAAATGGCCATACAGGATTTATTAATCAAAATGGAGACTGAGAACTCTCTGAGCAGAAGTCTTCAAATGGAACCCTTTGGGGTGCCTGGGTGGCTCAGTAGGTTAAGCATCTGCTTTGGCTCAAGTCATGATCCCAGCGTCCTGGGATCGAGGCCTGCATCGGGCTCCCTGCTTGGCAGGGGAGTCTGCTTCTCCCTCTCCCTCTGCCTTTGCTCGTGTGCTCTCTCTCTCACTCTCTGTCAAAGAAATAAATAAAATCTTTAAAAAAAAAATGGAACCCTTTCTCTGGCTTCTAGAAGACACATCTGGAACCTCAGATGTAAATCTGGCAAGTTTACAAATTTTAAAATATACAGTCCTTTGTCAACATAGATATTATTTTAAAAGTATCAAATATTTTATCAACAAATTTAGAATACAATATTCTTAACTCAAGGATAGGAGACCTTTCTTTTTAAATCACAGGTGAAAAATATTCATCATATTCAGAGACATATGTGAGAAAATAAAGAAAAAAAGCCAGACAAACAGATACATTGTCATCAATTAATGTCAATACTATGGAATTATTGAGCACGTGGGCAAAGTGAACTGTTTTACAGGAAAACCTTATATAAGAACTGAGAACACTGCCTACTGATGAACAACTATGTAAACCCGCACAAAGCCATCACCCAGACATCAGTGAAGCTCACAGTTTCTTAGTCAGTCAATAAGTAGCACATGTGGAGAGACTAACAAATGAGTGAGATAGGCTCCACAGATCAGCAGAAACAGTAAAAACTGACCCAACTCGGAAAATTCCTATTACCTCAAAGTGTTTTCCAGAAAGAAATGTTAGCTTTCATATGCTCTATTTCATAAGCAAATACCATGTAGTAATATTACTGAATTTCCATGTTTTTGGAACATTAAAAAAAAAGAGAAGGATAACAAAATAAAAAATAAAAAACTTACTGCATTGGCACGCTGATCCCAGTCGTGTTTGTCATCTGACAATATTTCCCTGATTTTATTTAATGTTTCTTCAAGTTCTCGACTAGAATAGATCTTAAAGATACAAAATTAAAACATTAATATTTCTTGCCATAAGCAATATCAAAACTATGCCCCAATGTTTATAGTAATCTTTCAAGTAATAACGTTATTTCCTATTCTAGCACCATTATTAATGGAAAATATACATTATAGACAATAAAGTAAAATGCTTTAATTTGTCTTCCTTGCCTGTTACCCTTGTGCTATTTCTCTGCTCATGACTAACTTTAGATATACTCTCAAAATGCTTTGTCATTCAAAAACATGATGCAAATATCCTAAGAACTAATAATAGGCCTAATTTCTCAAAATGACTTCAGGTATGTACCTACTGCATTCATATACACTATTGCAAAAGGACATGGTTTAGGTTAGCTCCCCCACACTGTAGCCAGGAAAGCTACATGCTTTGTTTCCTCAGGAGCCAACTGTTTGCCAAAAACACCATTATCCCTTCACTCACTTAAATATTCACATAACAGGGATGCACGATGCTAGGCATGAAGGATATTATGGTGAGCAAAACCAGGCATGGTCTTTGCCTTATGGAGCTTATAATCCAGTCAGGGAGAGAAAAATATTAATCAAATGATATAAAACTGCAAATAGAAAGTACTGTCAAAGAATTACAGTTCCATGAAAGTCTATATGGGAGGTGTGAACTAGTTAAAAGAGTCAAGCTTGAACTGAGAGCGAAGGATGAGTTGAACATCATCAGGCAAAGTAGGGAGATTAGCCTTCCCTAGAGTGAACAGCATGTGCAAAGACTCTGTGACAGAAGGAAACTGAAAGAAGGCCAAAGCACGGGAGTAAAAAGTGCAAAGGGGGACAGGAGGAGAGCCAATGACCCAACCATAATCAATTGGTGCACATTATTTCTCTACATCACAAAGGTTCAGAGGTGGGCATGTGATCTAAATCAGTTCAATCAGAAGGATTCTCACAAATTTTACAGGACCAATCAGAAAAGACACAGAGGGCAGTGAAGGTGTGAGGCTCAAATAGTTGCAGCCATGTTGCTGACCATGAGGGAAGACCATGTGGAGGAATCCAGAGAGAGGGAGAGAAAGGGATCCTGGTGATACCATCCAAGTAATATCAAACAGATACCTTCATCAAAAGAGTCTTTCACTTTCAACAGCCATTAATTTCCCCAACAACACTACAAAGGGGAGCAGGGCATGAGACAAGGTGAGGAGGTAGGAGAGGGTCAAGATAACATTCTGTCAGAGAATGACTACTGCAGAATTCTGAGCCAGTTCTTTCCTGCCTCCAAACTGCCCTCACAACAGTCCTTCTGCCCAATTTCAGAAGGTAGGCAGGCCCCTCTGCCATTCTGAATCTTATTATGATGCATTGCTCTGGAATACAGTTTAAGGTTCCCCCTTCCCCAACAAGAAAAAGAGAAAAGTCAAAAATTTACTTTGGTGAGAGGGTAGACAACTTTTCAAACATTCTTTTAGGAGATAATATAAGCAAAAGAAGTGTGAATACTACTAAGTTAGAAATCTGATGCAGTAGAATAAGTCCTAGATTTCTGACTTTTATAACTGAAGTAAGTCATGGTTTGCACATAGAAAACACTAGAAGCGCAGATTTGTAAGGGTAAGATCATGAGCCCCATTTTGGACGGGTTGCGTCTGAGATGCCTCTGGGATATCTATAAGGACATGTCAGGTAAACAGTCAGTGGAGAAATTATTCTGGCACTCAAGAGAGATGCGTCATCTATGTAAAGGCAGGAGCTGAAGCCATGGGTCTGAAGGAAATGACTCAGTAAGAAAGTGGAGAGGAGAGGGCCCACAACTGATCCCTAAGAAATTCCAATATTCAACAGCCAGATAGAGAAAGGTATGCCTGTAAAAGAGACAGAGATAAAGTGGACAAAAAGGTAGGAGGTAAAAAAAAAGTGGATGTAGTTGAACATTGCAATGTCATAATTCATTACAGATTCTATTTTAGCCTCAGAGAAAAATCATTTGAAAACCTAATTGTACCAACAAATAAGAGCTTGGTAATAATAAGCCAAGTATTTTACTTACATAGTCATTTAAGAAAAAAGAGAATTTTTAAAAAGGGACAAAAGTAATTATACGAACAAGTATGCAAGCACTATTCTTGGGGAGTGCCACTTTACTGGTATCTTTACCTGAACAGAAGGGACATCTGTAAAAGCTTTTATAAAATCATCTTCATCAACTGCTCCAGCACCTCCTTCTTTAGAAGCACCTGCTAATCAAAAAGAAATTTATTTTTTTAAAGTTTATTTTTAAGCATGTTAGCACCAAAGAAAATATGAAAAATATAACTCTTTTGATATCAACAAAGGCATAATTTTGAGAGACATTCCATTTTATAAGACAGCATTAAAAAAAATCACCATCTTTCAGAAAAGTCAAGGTCCACAGCAATGGTTGATTAACTCTCTATAAAGTACTAAGGTAGACTAGTTGTAAACTTCAAACTATAAGAACAGAGCCCTCCTATCCTTATTCAATACAGTAGCAAGTACACAAGAAATACAGGTGAAAAGATAATCATTTAAAAAGGTAAATGGCAATTTTAAATGACACTAAATGTCAATAAATGATGGCAAATAACAGAGCAGAGGATCCATGTATGCTGCAGTGTTCAGGAAAGCAAATGTGAAAGAAACGAGGGCCTTAAAATTAAATTTATATATGCAAACAAATCTTCCTTTACTGCACATAAACAATAAAAAAGTAAATTTAAGGGGCTCCTGGGTGGCTCAGTTGTTAGGCGTCTGCCTTCGGCTCAGGTCATGATCCCAGACCTGATCCCAGATTGAGGCCCGCATCAGGCTTCCTGCTCGGTGGGGAGCCTGCTTCTCCCTCTCCCACTCCCCCTGCTGTGTTCCCTCTTTCGCTGTGTCTCTCTCTGTCAAATAAATAAAATCTTAAAAAAAAAGTAAATTTAAGAAGTAGTAGCTGTTTAAGAGCCAGTAATTAAGCTACTTTCAGCTCCAAATCCACTCTTTCATATTCAGTGATTCTGGGCCTAGCCAGGATTGGGCAAACCATTTTCCTGCTGATTCTAATGGCTTCCTGCTAAACTCTGTTAATAGGGGTGCTGGAAAGATGGAAGCTGACAGAAGAAGGGACATGCTCCTTCTGGCTCCCTGTTCTTGTCTATAAAACCCTAGCAAATCTGGCAGGAGGCTCCCAGCACCTGATTCCTGTTGCAATTTTTCTAACCCTCACTGATCCAGCTCACAGGGCCTGTCAGAGATGCCAGCCAGCTAGTACTCCCTCACAGATGTCTAAGCCACAGCTCTGCAGGGCCCCACCTCTAAGTTTTAATAATTTTAACCTCCTCATTTTGTTCCTCCAGCTCTAGGAGTAGGAGCTGTTGACTGTAATTGCTACCTCGATGACATTTTAGTGTTCTCTTTTTGATTTTTAATTCACCATACCCATTTAACAATTCTTCATATTAAATTCTCTCTGTAAAAATAACTATTGGGGAGTCTGGATGGTTCAGTTGGTTGAGTGTCCAACTCTTGATTTCGGCTTAGGTCATGGTCTCAGGGTTGTGGGATAGAGCCCCATGTAGGGCTCCATGCTCAGCGGGGGTCTGCTTGGGATTTTCTCCCTCTCCCTTTGCCCCTCCCCCCACTTGTTTTCTCTCGCTCTCTCAAATACATAAATAAATAAAATCTTAAAAAAAAAACCCACAACAGTTATTTTTAAAGATTTATTTATTTTAGAGAAAGAGAGCACACATGCGTGCACAAGCCGGGGGAGGGTCAGAGAATCTCAAGCAGACTCCACACTAGCATGGAGCCCGATGCGTGGCTAATCTCACAATCTGAGATCATGACCTGAGCTGAAACCAAGAGTTAGATGCTTAACCAACTAAGCCACCCCGGCGCCCCTGTGGTTTCTGTCTTCTGACTGAACTCTGGCCGATACAGGTGGTACTTAGTTTCTAACTCTGTATATTTATTTCTTCATGGTAATAATTTAACACACTGAAATGGATTTCAACCAGATAAGATGCATATCCAAAGGGATAATTAGCTTAAAAATCTATCCAATTAAAAAGTTAAATAATAATAGCTCCCCAATTAGGTTTATCATCTACCAAAGGAAATATTATTTTCAAAATTGGGTTTAAAAATTTAACATCATCCTAATTAAAAAAAAAGCTAAAGATTTCCAAAGGTATGTAAGAAGCTCCTCACCCTGAAAAAACAAAACAAAAAAAACCTTTGAAGATAATCTTTTTGCATGTGAGTTTTAACAGCATTAAGAGATGGACCACAGAAAAGTGTAACAAAGTTATAAGACAATATAAAACTACAAATTAAAAGCAATGACAATTTAATAAACTAAGAGAGACAGGAATGCATTCTTGCTGTACGAAATTCATTTACAATAGTAAATAAATTAGTTATTCCCTAAATATTATTAAAAAATCCAATAACAAATAACAATAAAACTCTTGACCCTATCCCCATGATCAGTACTAATAACAGATTAACTGAAAATAATCAGTTTAAACAAAGAAACAAAAAATAAGATACCTAATCACATTAGCTTAACATCTTATACTACATTCATTTATCAATCTCTTAATATGGGTTTCATTTTTTTTTGAAGTTTTTGTTTTGTTTTGTAATCTCTACACCCAATGTGGGGCTTGAACCCATGACCCCAAGATCAACAGTAGCTCTCTCTTCTGACTGAGCTGGCTAGGCGCCCCTGGGTTTCATTGTTTTTGACAATGGGTTCCCTGAAAGGAAAGCAGAAGCCTAGATTTCTACAATTTCTTCCCAATCTTTTGCAGTTGTCTTGCCCAGCCCAGGCCACTGAACAGAAATTTTTTTCTTTTTTTAGAAGATTTTATTTATTTGTCAGAGAGAGAGGGAAAGAGACAGAGACAGAGAGCAAGCACAAGCAGGGGGGAGCGGCAGGCAGAGGGGGGAGCGGCAGGCAGAAGGAGAAGCAGGCTCCCCGCGTAGCAAGGAGCCCGACGCGGGACTCGATCTCAATACCCTGGGATCATGACCTGAGCCGAAGGCAGCCGCTTAACCAACTGAGCCACTCAGACGTCCCTGAACAGAAATTTCTTTAGGGACTTGTCCTTATCATGTAGTTCTTAAAAATTCAACAGTTTTCATAAAACAGTTTTCTTTACACATCCATTAAATATAGTCTGTTCACTTATATACCACTTCTTGCAAATTACTTGGTTACAGTAACAAGAAGAACCACTAGGCAAGTTTTGAGAACAAGTGGTTCCTGGAAGAGTCCACTGGTGGAGGAGACCTGTGCAGATGTACCAGAGCACAGCCAACTGACAACATCAGTGTGCTCAAGTGTGGAAGACAGAAATTTTACAGAGGAATGAAAAACTGAAGGGGAGATCAGTATGAAGAGTTACTACAGCTTACAGGCAGTTTACAAAAGGTATCAAATGTAGAACAGAATGTTAACTCTAACACATTAACCCACCAGCCACAACACAATGTCAAACACCTTCAAGAGAATGCAGAGCATCTGAACAAATCCCAAATAAAGCCAGAAAAATGTGCCATTGACTAAGAACATGCATAGGAAAGTCTAACTTTAAAAGTCACAATTCACTCTGATCATAACGCCTTAGTTTTATTATCCAGTCAGTTACGTCTTATGAGTAGGGACAAATAACCTAGGGGGGAGGGTAGGTGAAGTAGAAATTAAATGGCTTTTAAAAGTCCTGCAGAAGCTGCAGAGACAAAAGGCTACAAATATCACTAAATGCAGCCTTATTACCAGTTCAGTTGTGACAATTAGGTCTCTAAACCTGGACACGGACATTACCAAATTCCACAAGAACTTGCATGGTTTTAAATAGTTGACCCCAATCTATCTCACTCTTACCTTTGAGAACCATTTTGTATAAGCAAAGCTGTTGCTAATGGGAGCATATTGGGTGTGTGAATAATGTAAAGACAGGACATGCTGAGGTTGGCTCGTTTATCTCTTATATGTACTGCAAGTAAACCTTTTTACAATCCTAGTTTGCCTATGTTTCCCCTCCCCTTGGTTTTGATTTTGTGGCCAACAAAAGTAGAAAAAGGATCTCTGCATAGGGAATAATCTGCTGAATAAACTGTTCATTCTCACAAGCATTTATTCCATTTTCTGATACAGGTTTAAATTCACCTAAAAAATACTATAAAGTACTTTTAGCACCAGGAAGGAGAATGAATACTATAGGCAGAGAGTCAAAACAAGTGATGGGCTCTAATGCCAAATATTACCTCAAGAAAAGGACAGTGAGTGTATACACAAAGCGGAGCCGTATTTAAATAAAGTTAAGTTTGAGAGCAGGAGCACAAGTAGAGGCTGCAGGACTGAAGGGATGAACAATGCTGGCTTCCAGCTTGACTACAGCTCTTTAAATATAACTGGGTTAACAGTCATACCAGAAGATATTAATGGGCAAAAACAAAACAGAACAGCTTTGCTCAGTTGTCTAACTACTCTAAAACAGAGGTCAGTAAATTTTTCCTGTAATGGGCCAGATAATAAGGATTTTAGACTTTGTGAGCCATATAGTTTCTGCTGCAATTGCTCAACTCTGCCACTTCATGAAAGCAGCCACAGACAACATGTAAATGAATAAGGCTGTATTCCAATAAAGCTCTATTTATGGACACTAAAATTTGAATTTCATATAGTTTTCACATGTCACACAATATTATTCTTCTTTTGAATATTTTTATCATTTAAAAATTAAAAAAACATTCCAAGCTCATGCATAAAACAAAAACAGACAGTTGGTTGGATGTGGCCTGTGGCCTAGTTTGCTGATCCCTGCTCTAGAACTCACCCTAAACTAGTATTCACTTGGATGGGGGCCAGGGGTGGGGGTGGTGGGGGTGGTGGGGGTGGTGGTGGTGGTGGAGATTAGAGGCTTCTGGCGTTCACGAGATAGCATGGTTTCTAGTATGCTAGACTGACTAGGGTAGGTACTCTCAGAAATTCCTAAATATTACTTAAAGGTTTAAGTATAAAGTGAAAACTTCATTCTACTTAGTCCTTAACAACTAATAAAATGAAGTGCTGGATACAAAGGTGAAAGAGACAAAGGATAAAGCAGTTTGTTTCAGATATAGGAGAACAGGTCTCAGAGGTGGAAAGGGGCAGGTTCTTCTCATGCTACTATGAAGAGACTAGCCCTCAAGAGAAAAATATGATAAACAACAGGGCGTAAATATGGCTTAAACCCCAATAAAATTCATATACAACCCATAATTTTTAAAGAGAGTTAACCAATGAGAGCATTACCCGAGAGGCTGAAAAAGATACGCACAGTGGCAACACTTTGCTTCTGAAGAGTGCTACCAAGAAATGGACAGTTTAGCGTAAGAGCCTTCCTTCAAGTAGTGCTGAAAAAGATACGCACAGTGGCAACACAAGATTTTTAGGCAAAAGAAGGAAATAGTTCAGGAGGCAGAGCCCAGAGTTCAGTGCAGAACCAAGAACAGAGGAAAACACTGGTTTAGAAAACCACACCCAAAGAGAGAATGAAACCTTCATCAAAGAAACACCATCACTGAAGTAAGGGAAACTGACAACAGGTTCCTGTTGGATTCAAAAATTGCTATGTCAGTGAACTTCCTGTTTCTCCCCCTTTTTTTTTTTAATTTATTTTTTAACAAAGATTTTATTTATTTGTCAGAGAGAGAGAGCACGCACAAGCAGGGGGAGCAACAGGTAGAGGGAGAAGCAGGCTCCCCACTGAGCAAGGAGCCTGATGTGGGACTCCATCCCAGGACCCTGGAATCATGACCTGAGCCAAAGGCATTCGCTTAACCATCTGAGCCACCCAGGCATCCCCCCCTTTTATTTTTAAGATTTTATTTATTTATTTGAGAGAGAGAGTGTCCACCGGCGAGGCAGAGGGAGAGGGAGACGCAGGCTCCCTATAGGGAGCCTGATGCAGGAATCTGGGATCATGACCTGAGCTGAAGGCCAACGCTTAACCGAGCCACCCAGGCACCCCTATTCCTCCCCTTCTTGAATGGGCTGTCTATTATGGATACTGTGTCCTGATACCACCATTGTATACTGAGCATGTGGGGTGCAAGTAAGATATCTTTTTAGTTCACAGGCCTCTGGATGGAGAGCAGCCACACCAGAGAACCCTCGCAAGTGATCTGATGCAGACTAAAGATCATGGACTTTGAACCTGATTGCTATATATGAGTTGAAACTTTTGAGAAATGTCTGTGAGTGTATCTTGTATGTGAAAGGCATGTGAATTGCTGTGGTCAGAGGACAAACTGCAATAGATTGTTTGCAAGGATAGCTGTAACAATTCCTCATATTCTTGAATGCTCCTTTCACAATGTAACTTTACAACTCTTCCCATCCAAGAGTGGGCTCCCCAGCCAACAGGTGGGGAGGAGTAACCTGGAATTCTTGAGTTGAGACAAGCCCTAGGAGAGGCTGGAGGGGTCCCTGATTGGTGATTCCCCAGATTTGAGCATGAATAAATCTCTGAAGAAAAGCTTCTACAATCCCCAATTTAAGCCCAAAGAACTCCCTTCAAGCAATTTCACAAAGTTTAAATACACAAGGCAAACCATTATGAACTAAGAGTCACAGGTAACAAATAACAGATATAGCACTATAGATATTGTCTAGTTACAGAGTACAAAGCATATGTGAATATAACATTTAAAGAAATAATGTGGACAGAATCACAAAGATACCAACCAACAAAAGACATTAGGAACAAACAGATGAATATGGGGGAGGAAGTATCTGCCCTACCAGCTATCAAGATTTAAAAAGCTAATTATGACAATTAGGTTTTAGTTCAGGAACAGAACAATCAATCAAATGAACAAAATAGAGACTCAAAAATGTCCCACAAATATATGAGACTTTGATACATGACAAAAAGTGATTCAGATCAATGGTGAAAGTAGAAACTATTAAAATAATAATGTCTTAAAATTCAACAAAATGCTGAGATAATGGTTTATCAAGAAAAAAAGGCATTTCCTTACTAAAGATTAAAAATTATAGTAGACACTTTTATTCCCATGGGAAATGGTAGTTATCTAAATTCAAATATTCAACTACATATTCCAAAAACTAGAGACCAAAAAGAAGAGCAAATAAAATTACCCACAGCACATACTTGTAATACAACTAAGAGAAGACTAATAACACTTCAAACTTCAATTTACAAGTAAATGGGGAAATATGAACATCCAAGGCCAGCAATGTCAACTATAGAGTCTTCACAGAGAGAAAAATCAGAGGAAACTGTATGGAGGACGAAGACCCTGGTAGTGGTGGTGGGAACACAGCCCTGTAACTAGGATTCCCCCCAAGACCCTCAGGTAGGTAGCAAAGGAGAGGTATCCCCCCTTCGAAGCTTGGTGGGTAAAGGAAAGGAAGAAAGGGAAGACGAGGGCTCTACTGAAATAAGATACTATCACAGAATCAAGAAGAAAGCCGCCCAGGTATCATTTCGTAAAGCAGCTGCCATTTCACCACACCAACAGAAGAGGGCGTTCTTGAACGAAGAAACTAAAAATTCTTCCTGGCCTCAAAGAATCACTTGTTATAAAAACAATTTTTAGGATACTTTAGGAAATTTGAATATAGAATGGAAGGGCTTAAAAGGACATGAGTATATAGTTTAAGAATTTGCAAAAAATAGGGCGCCTGGGTGGCTCAGTTGGTTGAGCGACTGCCTTCGGCTCAGGTCATGATCCTGGAGTCCCGGATCGAGTCCCACATAGGGCTCCCTGCTCAGCAGGGAGTCTGCTTCTCCCTCTGACCCTCCCCCCTCTCACGTGCTCTCTCTCTCTCTCATTCTCGCTCTCTCAAATAAATAAATAAAATCTTTAAAAAAAAAAAAAGAAAGAATTTGCAAAAAATAGGGGCGCCTGGGTGGCTCAGTCAGTTAAGCATCTGCCTTCAGCTCAGGTCATGATCCCAGGGTTCTGGAATCAAGTCCCACATCAGGCTCCTTGCCCAGCGTGGAGCCTGCTTCTCCCTCTCCCTCTCCCTGCTGCTCCCCCTGCTTGTGCTCTCTCTCTGACATATAAATAAAAATTTAAAAAGAATTTACAAAAAATAAAAGGGCTAGAAGGAACAAGTTAAATAACATCACAAAGAAATCAGACAAATCCAGAACAAATCCAGACAATCTAAGACAACTGGCCTAGACTCTTCAAAAAATGTATCTATGTTATGGGTATAAAAATTGGTAATATGATTGTTTTATACATAATATTATGGAATCTTCTTGCATACGATAATGACATGGATATAATGCAGCATACCTTTAAGTCTCAGGAGGAGCATATTAAATATTTATGGCTGGAATGTCATAATGTCTACAACTTACTTTCCAAATGCTGAGATTAAAAAAAAGAATATGTATGGGAATATATTTATATAGAGAGTTAAATACGGCAAACTAGTTATTCAATCTAGATGATAAGTGTTCATTGCATTGTCAACTTGGCTATATGCTCAAAATTTTTCTTAATAAAAAGTTTGGGAAACCACTCACTATAAAGCTAGAGTAGGTACAGAGATACAGATCTGGAAAATAAGAAAAGAAACTATAGAAAATAACTGAAATACATACAATAGTATTCATTCAATGAAGTGAAGAATGTTTTCTTTAATTGCATGGACATTAATTTGCCATGCATAAGAACATAAATTAAAAGGGATACACTGCCACCTTATACAAAAATAAATTCCAGATATACTGAACAAATTAAATGTAAAATAATGTTTAGAATAAATTGGAAAACATTTGCATAGCTTGGGACTGGAAAATAGTCCTTTTTATTCAGGATAGGAAATTTGGAAGTCAAAAAGAACAGAACAGATATTTTACCTACCACAACAAAAATTTTTAAGTTTTGATGTAAACTGCCACAAAGGAGACACTGAGGAAATATTTATGACTTTTTTTTTTTAAAGATTTATTTATTTATTTATTTGACAGAGAGAGAGAGAGAGAGAGACAGCGAGAGAGAGAACACAAGCAGGGGAAGTGGGAGAGGGAGAAGCAGGCTTCCCGCTGAGCAGGGAGCCCGATGCGGGGCTCGATCCCAGGACCCCAGGATCATGACCTGAGCTGAAGGCAGATGCTTAATGACTGAGCCACCCAGGCGCCCCAATATTTATGACTTTTAACGGAAGAATAAAAGATCTGAATATTTAAAAAACTGTAACAGACTGATGAGAAAGACAAAACAGCCCAATTAAAAGATGGGCAAATAACAACAACATGTAATTTGCGGAAGAAGATATGCTAACCTCATTAATGAATTTAAATATTCTGAACCTCAACAGAATAAAAACTCCAGGAAGGCAGTGTCTTTGTTTTTGTTCACTGATGTTTTCCAGAGATCACAAAAGCAGAAGCATGCTAAAAGCTTTCAGAAAATATTTGCTAGCTGCTGGTCAGATGGATAGGTGGATGGAAAAGTACAAATTAAAACAAAACCAAAAAAACCCACCATTTTTCACCTATCAAAATGACAACAATTAACGAGGCTGTTACATTCAATGCTGGAAAAGGTAAAATAATGTCTTTATTAAAAACACACCCAATCTTTAATTGAACACTGGGAGGAATCTATTCCACAGATTAGAAGCACCAGAATGTCCAAATATAATAAAGACATGGAGACTGGCATTCTTAAAATGGCATAAAACTGTAGACAACCCGAATGACCCTGACTTGTAAACAGTTTATTACATCACGGTACATCAATAATGTGGAATACTATATGGCTATTAAAAGGATGTGAGAGCTGTCATTCTTGTTGAAGGATGAATATTCTGTGAAAAAAAGCAAGTTGCAAAGTATTTACTAATGTGTTTAATATGGGCAAACATAAAATCTAATCTGCATACCTACATAAATGAACATAGAGTAAAATGTAGAAGGATACATATCAAACTTAACACCGGTTACTGCAAAGCAACAGCATTAAAGAGACAAGATACTATTAGACTAAACCTGTTGAATTACTTGAATCTTATTTACCTTAAAACTAAAGTTCAGATAGACAGCACCAGGGGCCCCTGGATGGCCCAGGCAGTTGAGTATACGACTCTTGATTTTGGCTCAGGTCATGATCTCAGGGTCCTGAACTGAGCCCTGTGTTGCCCTCTGCACTCAGTGGGGAGCCCGCTTGAGGATTTCTCTCCTTGTCCCTCTGCCCTCCTCCACCCCCTCTCTCTCAAATAAATAAATCTTAAAAACAAACAAACAAACAGCGCTTCTTATGATGGATAGTAAAAGATGTGGCATTCATTGTAATTTAACAGAGAAAGGCTACTGGCCAATCCCTAATTTCCAAATAACAGTGTCTTGTTATATGGGATAAAATATATATCACATGCAGTACTGGATAGGAGATGACCCAGAGATGATCCAAGAAAAAGCCTCTGGCCAAGCACTGGGTCCTTGTTTCATCTCTGCTTATTAACTGTCTTATTTTGGATACATCATTTAACTCTTACAGGCTCAGTCTCTTCACCTGAATTGGGGCCAGATAATCTTTAAGATAAAGGCTAAAACATTCTGGTTTAGTATCTTCCCTTACATCAGGGGAAGAAGAGAAGAAGTCCTCCTCCCACACATAATCTCAGGACATGAGTATATAGTCTAAGGAAAGTTATTTGTTTTTTTATAAAGTTCAAAAGCAAGAAATTGAGGTTTATCAGTTAAAATTTTGGATTCCAAGATTAAACACTAAATTCTGTGAGATTTCTTTTATTAAATATATACTGATTCTCATAATCTTTATTTAAAAAAAAAGATTTTATTTATTTGAGAGAGAGAGACAGAGAGCACGCATGCAAGCACAAGCAGGGAGAGGGATGGAGGGCCTGCCGAGCAGGGCTTGATCACGGGACCCTGGGATCATGACCCGAGCCAAAGGCAGATGCTTAACTGACTGAGCCATCCCAGTGCCCCTTTATTTCTTTTAAAGAAAAAAAAAATCAACTTTGTGGTTGCCTGAGGGGAAAAAAATGAGAATGATTAGCATGGAAAATAGATATTTGGACATTTTTTTAAAAACATTTATTTATTTAACAGAGCGGGGGGGGAACACAAGCAGGGGGAGTGGGAGAGGGAGAAGCAGGCTTCCCGCCGAGCAGGGAGCCCAATGCGGGTCTCAATCCCAGGACCCTGGAACCATGACCTGAGCCGAAGGCTGTCACTTAACCAACTGAGCCACCCAGGCGTCCCATATTTGGACATTCTTAATAAAACCTCAGGTCAGACATAAATGAAGTAAAACAAATATATCAAAATGATGACTAAGTACTCCTGAATTTGAAAAGGTGGTAGTTAATTATAAGAACTAAAACTATTTCAAAGCAGTCTTTGATATTAGATGAAAACAACCGTAGAGAGAAAATGCTGTCTACTTGAATGAATGAGCAAGTGAGAAAGAACAACAAAACTTTGAGAACTAATGATCTAACCAATGACGTGTCTCCATGATTACATACAAGCCTCAGTAAAAAACGACTAACCTCAAAATCTGGTACAAATTACAAACAATAACAATTATATTATCATCTAATTCAATCTCTGTATTTTAAAAAGAATAGCAGCCAAAATTATTGGTACAGGAGGGTGATTTCAACAATACTAAAAAGCATTTCTACTTAATAATGAAAAAAATTCAGGTTTGCTTTATTTCCAAATAAAATAGCTGAGAATCGTACTAGTTGAGCTTTAAAATGACTGATTTATGGATGTTGAAAGGTAGTGATCATTATTGTAGATTATAATCTCAGAGCTAAAGGATCTAGAAGAATACTTATTTACTCGGTGAGATTAGGGTGGGTAGCAGTATAGCAAAGTATTTTTTGTGCTTAGTGCACTTATTAGATGCATGACCCTGTGCAAGTTAACTTCTCTAAACTTTAGTTTGCTCATCAGTAAAATTAAGATAATAAAGTACCTAACTGGAGGGGTTTTGATTTAAATAAGAGAATATATGTGAGAACAAACATCTTTTTAAAAAATTACCTAAAATACTCTAGAGATATAAATATTTTAAACAATCAGGTACCTTCAGCAATTATTATCTAGGCCATTAAGCCAAAAGAAAAGAAATCGTGTTTACCTTAATTCCTATTATGAAGTTATAAATGTTATTCAGAAAATAACTATTTAAGGGAATTCATTTTATCCTTATTCTAATTACTAAAGCACAAAAGTAAGTAACACTTTTGACTCCCACATAATATGGATTTCTATAGCAATAATATGTTGGTATGGAGCAACCCACAATCCTTTTTTTGATTCTCCCTGACTTAAAGGCCACACAATTACAATATAAGTAGAACAGGTTGGCACAGGGAGCCAAAGAACAAAGAAAAACTACACTACTAAACTACAAAACTACACTAAAGACAATGAAAAGACAATTTTAAAATACAATGAAAAACACACTAAAGATAAAACACAGGTCCTACTGGCTTTAATTAACAGGATAGGATACTCTGTTAAAAATAGCATGCATCTCTTTAATCTTGACATATATCTCTGAGACAAGTAAATTAAATTCCCAAACTTCAAAAGTAGATTCAGTCAGGATTTCAAAGAAGTTCACTTTATTTTTATTTTGGTAATCTTACCTGAAAAAATATTTCCTAAACCCAGTGGTCTGTGATGGGCTTATTCAACTAATATAGACATACCCCCCCATCTACCATATTCCTTTAATTAGGAACTAATCATACCTATCTGTATATTACACACCTAGGAGTAGCAAATGAAATGCCTATACTGAATCCCCATTACTCCATATAAACTTATGAGAAAGAAAATGTCTAGTCTAGAAAGCAGAATAGCTATAAAGAGAGAGGGCAACCCAGCCTTCAAGTATTTCAAAGTACCATGTTAACAAATAATTCATCTTCTTTGCTTAAGTTACAAAGAGGCAGATTTTAATGCAATATAAAATAGAATTTATTTATTCAGAATTGAATTTGGCTTATAACCTTCCTGGAGGACACTATGCCAAACTGAAAGAATAACTGTATCTTTTGAAACAATAAACTTGAGAAATTTATTCCAAGGAAATGACTGGAGGAAATGCGCGAAAAGATGTATGTAAAAGGATAATGTAATTGCTTATAAGAGTAAAAATACTGAAAGCAACCTAGATATTATTTAGCTATGAATAGTTTTCAATTAATAATTTGAGAAAATGCTCCACGTAAAATACTAGTAAGAGAAAAGGTATACAAAACGATACAATGAACGGTGCCAATTCTGTCCTCCTCTTAAGAACCGTGTTATATATAAAAATTATTGGAAAAGTAGTTATGAAAGCAACTAGAATTACATCATAATTTATTAAGCAACTAGAATTACATCATAATTTATCAGTTGATTATACCCACATGTAGTGGTACTGTAGATGGTTTTTGTTCCGAATTTTAATCCATGAGCACACATTATTTTAATCAGATGTTGAATAGTCATGCTATCAGGAACATTATAAAAGGGACTACTATACTTGAATAGTAAATTGAACTATATGCCAACGTCCCTTCTAACTCCAAGATTCTACAACTTTCAGAAAACTTTCTAGAACTAATTTAAAGATTAAGCCTGTGCCAAGAACAGAAACTCTAAAGTTAAATTTTCAAAGGACTGACAGCCAAGAAGGGCATTAATTTCTGAAGCAATATCAATATCCTCTGGCTAGTACTCTTTTCTCAGAAAAACAGGTAGTGAACCTAAATAAGCTGTGGCAAACAAAAGCAACAAACAAAAAATTGCAGACTGAATCTGCAATTGCCAAAAGAAGGAGGATGAAAAAGAGGATGAGGAGGAGAAGAGAGAAGGAATGAAGGCCTCACCCTTATTTTTTTTATCAAAAGAGCTGCTGCTTAGATGGATGATATAATCATTATGAGTGATTAATGCCTACGATCACAAAAGCTACCTAGCATTTTCGTATCTGGTAGCACTACAAACCAGAGAAGGCGAGGTGGCATAAAGAAAATCTGTTTCTTTAAAAAGAATATCAGATTTTATCAATTCAATTAACATCAAAATTAAGTGAGCTTTGCTGGATAAACTACAACCTCAATCTTCATCTAAGAAAGGATAATAAAACATGAAATACAGAGCTAATTATACACCAATGGCTCAGAGTCACAAAAATATTATATATTATCACCATGTATTTCAAATATTAATTCATTTTAAGTCAAATAAGACGTTTCATGGAATTATATATATCAGAAATCTCTAATTCAAAAATCAAGACAAAAAAATTCCCCTTGCAGTAATTCAAGGTAGCCATTTGTTACAAAAGAAAGAAACCACAGAATATCATACTTTTTACCAGAGATAAGAATGCATAATAGAAAATATCATGTAATAGGATATGATAACTAACATTTGGATAAGAATATATTCCTATAATTGCAAAGCAAAAACAAAACAAAAGAAAAACCCAGTAAAATGAAAATACTCAAAATACCCAGATAAATCAGTAAGACATTTGTTTCACAATATTCACCTATTTATTTATATGCATATGAATATATGTAAATATATGTATACATTTACATATAAATATATAAGTGTGTCTATATATATCATACTATCTTTCTTGAGAGTTACATGGCACAAAAAAGATAGTTAAAATGCAATCTTTATGGTATTTTTCCTACATTTAGAATATATATGACTTGAAATTAATGTTCAGTGGTATAGAAAGATCAAGAGAACACAACTTACAGGACCTGGTCAAAATATACAGTTGATTTTTCTTTCCTTTATGCTTTTAATAAAGGAGATATATATAAAAAGAGGAAAAACAAAAATTCTGAAGACTATGATTTTCCTACCAGTTATCATAAACAAGGAAAATCTGTTTTCCCAAATTATAACTAAAACACACCCAACACACACACGAAAGGAAGTCAGAGAGGAAGAAAGAAAAGAAAGAAAGAGAAAAAGAGAAAGAAGCTAATGTCCTTTTAGCATTAAAAATTTGCTTATTCTAATAGGATTCATTCTATCAGAAAGACCTGGCAGAAACTAGCACCTGAAAAGTACTCACGGCTTTCTTATTAGAATATGAAAAAAACCCATAAAAATTTTAAAAAGATAAACAATATGCTAGAAGCAGTTCTAATGTGATCAAAGAATGTACTATGTGTTGTATATATTCATAAAAACTGTTTTTTCCTATTTATTATTATCTAATTCAGAAACCATTTTTAAGGCAATTTTACTTGACCACCACCCATTTCCCATTGTGACAAATGGTTCAATATCGAGTATCTTCAACCATTTTTTCAACGCTGAAGTATTCAAGACTCACTACTATATGAATTTATAGAAATGTTACATAAATCATTATTTCTTTAACAACTATAGCACCTGAAAATTAATAGCCAAATTCTGAAAAACCTGCTCTCTCCTTAAAACACAAAAACAAAAAAAACCCAAATCCCAACACTCCTTTAAATGTCTCCCTTTAAAAATGACATCTGAAAAATGAATACTCTTAAGACTTCACTAATCCACAGGAAACAGCAATATACAGTATTTTAAAAACATTTCTGAAAAGGCAGCTTATTCTTCTGTGTGTTGCAATAGACTCTCCAGATCTGCAATCTTGCTGCAGTCATGAATAAACATATTCCTCTGAAGTTCTAAGTATGTGTGTCCATATGAAGGGCATGAGGCATGCACATCAGATTTGAAATGGATTTACATTACCTCCAACCTTAGGGCCACCTGCTGAACCAGGCTTCCTTGCACTGTTGACAGGATTTCCGGATGTTTTAGGTGCAGGAACCTTGAAGGCTGAAGCAGTTGATGATGGCCTATTTCCATCCACTGATTCTTCATCATCAAAGCTTTTATCTGCACAAAGCATTAGAAAAATGTATTTTAAGAGAATTAAGCTTTGCTCCATTTTCCATAAGACTCAAAAATCAAATAAAGCTATATATAAAATCATTACTCTGTAAGATGTAATACAAAATAAAGCTCCTTTGAATAAGCATTTATATATTGGCTAACACCACATAAAATAACACAGTATAATTTAAAATTTGATTGCACTATTATCCTATTTCCTACCTATATATTAAGTCAAAACATAAAACCAAATATATTAACTCGAAGGATAGCAAAGAGCATTTTCATTTTTTCTGCTACTCATGTAAGCATTTTCTCCCAGCTCCTCCCATAGTGTATCTTCCAGCACACCCTGCCTTATTCCTTACACCCAGATCCTGCAACTTACAATCACAAATCCGTTTGCAAATCAGTCGCCTCATTCCTCTGAAAGCTCTTAATTTCCCTCACCCTAGGATGCTCCCAATGGTTCACATGGCCAAATACAGTAGATTCGGTACTAATCAAAGATTCTATCAAAAATAGACAGAAACAACCACAGAACCACCACTGAGGTTTGTGCCGGCATTTTTCTTTCTCTTCCCTGCCCTAGGTGCTGTAACAGCCAATCAGCTACAAGGTGACATCATCTTATGGCAGCTACTGCCAGATGAAAGGTAAAAATTCTCCATGTATTTAAAAAATTATCTATGCAGCTGCAATCCTTATTCTTTACCTAAATTTCAAAGGCTTTCAATACAAAGGTTTATAAACCTAAATTTGTTTTCTCCTATGGAATTCACATGAAAATTAATACAAATACAAAATAAGGTTTTATGCAATATTCATTCTGCTGTGGTGCTTATTGCATCAGTAAAACATGGAATATCACAGTGCTCATTACTGTGCATAATTAACTCTGTAATCTTACAATTTTCTGTTTATTTAGGGCACAGAAACCAAATCAAACAATTTGTTTTCATAAATGATTCTAAAATATTCTACCCAAAGCTCCTTTTAGAATATTTATTAATGACCACACTAGTATCATCTCCTTGTATAAAATGGAACCCCAACCCCCACAAAAAAATCGCAAGCTGTATGCATTTACTTGTCTGAGAAGATGGTTTTCTCTAGGACCCTGCACAAACCAACCACGACAAAAAAGATGGGAGAGGCAGAGAAGCAGATTTACCACAGGCTTCAGATCAATATGTCAGAATCTTTTTCCTTTCAACCTGCTCCCCCTTACCTAGGCAAATACCCAAATCAACTAGAATGAAATCATTACTACAAAGGGATACTTCAAGTCCAACTATTAAATATATTTTAAAGAAAATATACCAAATAAGTGGTAAGACTTATTTGGAAAAAAGAAAATCAAATAGACACACCAATATAAAGCCACACTCAATTTCAGCAAGTGGTTTTTTTTCCTTAAATAGCACAATTTATAAGAAAAAAGTACCTTCAAGTTAAAAGACATTTTTTTTTTAGCATAATAATATTAGGGAGCCAGATGGGATCACTTAAAACCTGCATATATATAGGTTTGTTCTGTTAAAAACACTAATGTGGGGGGCGCCTGGGTGGCTCAGTAGGTTGAGCATTTGCCTTCAGCTCGGGTCATGATCTCAGGGTCCTGGGATTGAGCTCTGCATTGGTCTCCCTGCTTAGCGGGGCATCTGTTTCTCCCTCCCCCTCTGCTTGTCCTTGTGGTCTCTCTCAAATAAAATAAAATCTTTAAAAAAATAAATAAAAATAAAAACACTAATACGATCCCAAATAAACTTTTTTGCCATCTCCATGTAAAAAAATATATAGCTAAGAGAGACAGAGTAGACACACAAATCCACAGAAAGATAGGTACTGAAACACCAAGTAGCCAGAAGTTCCCATGGAAACAGTGTTCTGTTCCTACACACACAAGAAATGAAGAGTAAATGTCTCTACCACTTAAAAAAATTTAACTCTTAACATTCTAAAACTACTGGGAATTTAAATTTTAACTTTTTATCAAAATAAGGTAGATGAAAGTGTATAAATCGTAAGTATGAGTGCAATGAATTTTCACAAAACAAACATGCCCGTGTAACCAGTCTCCAGACCAAGAGATCATTATCAGCATCCTATACACACCCTCATTGGCCTCCCCAAAATCATTATTTCCTATCAAAGCCAACTAACTAGTCTTGACTTCATAATTGGCTTTGCCCATTCCTGAGCCTTATATAAAAGGAATCATACAATACCTACTCTGGTATCTAGCTTCTTTTCACTCAATATGTTTGGAAGATTCATTTTCATTGCTTATAGTTATCTAGTGTACTATAATCTAGCAATATCCATTCTGTTGATGAACCTTTGACTTGCCAGTTTGAAATTATTGTAAAATAGTGCTCCTAAGAGGTAAGCAAACAAAGTTAAAGGGTTCTAAGACTTGTAAGCATTATTGTGGAAGTAGTAAACACACAATTTTTGATTAAGTCAAATATACATATTGTAACCTCTAGGTCAGCGGTACTGGACCAGCAGCTGAGCATCACCTGGCAGTTTCTTAAAAATGCAAATTCTCTGGTCCCAACAGAAATCTAATGAATCAGAAAATCTGGAGATGGGGGTCCAGCATTCTGTGTATTAACAAACCCTCCCAGTGACTCCGATATATGGTCAAGTTTAAGAACCACTGCTCAACAGCAGGAGTTGGCAAATTTTTTTCTATAAAGGGCCATATTGTAAATATTTTAGGCTTTGTAAACCACACACGTGGTCTCTCTGTGCAGCTACTCAATTATGCTACTCAATTATGCCATTGTAGTGCCAAGGCAGTGATACATGATATGTAAACAAATGGGTGTGGCTGTGTTTCAATAAAATTTTATGTACATCAGGAGGGTACTCCTGGATTTAGCTTGCAAGCAACAGTCTGCCAGTCCCTGCTCTAGGGTAACCACTAAAACAAGAGTAACTGTATACATAAATAAACTAATACAAGAAAAATTTTAAAATCTGATTAACTGAAAAGAAGCAGGAAGGGGACAAAAAGAAGGACTGAAACAAGTGGATGAAACAGAAATAGAAGGCAAAGGGGCAAAAATGAAGCCAAATACATCAGTAACTATCTTAAAAGTAAATGAACTAAATATTCCAAGTAAAAGACCAATATTGAATTTTCAAAAAGAGGCTGCTTAAATGAGATATACTTTACAAAGTCACATAAAAGTTAAAGGTAAAATGACAGATTATGGCAAATACCAAGTTGATGTAGCTATTCTAATTTCAAACAAAGTTTTAAGAAGCAGTATTACTAGAGACGGACTCTTAATGATGATAAAGGGGGTCAATCCAACAGGGAAAAAAAATCAGAACCCTAAACTTTTATGAACCCAGTAACACAGCTTCGAAAATATAAAATAAAAAAGGACATATCTACAGAGGGGGAAAATTTTTTACCACTTCCAATAATGTTATATCTTGACTATAAGCTAAAAGAATTCATAAAATGAATTCATCATTACAAGTCCCCAAATTAAAAATGTTTTGTAATTATGAAGATTATAAATATTCTAGGCTTAAAAATATTTTAACTATAAAATATTCAGACCAAATCAATTATATTTCTTCCTAGCACCTATCACTTCCTGAAATAATACTTTTAAGAGTGAACTAGAAGTTGGACTGAAAGGGAGCAGAAACATTATCTTGTTTACCCTATAATCCCATTACCTAGAAAAATCCCAGGGTAAGTATCATAGTTAACCCTTCTTCCTACTTCCCAACCTTTGCCCTTTTGAGCTTGTTTTCAAAATAATGTCCTGAGTTGAACAAAGTCACAACACCACTGCTCAAAATCCTCTTATGACTCCATAAAAAGGCCTACCAGTACTTCAAAATCTGCAAGATCTTAAATACTATGTAGTTCTCTCTCCAACGTGACCCAACTTGCTGCTCTCCATCTTTTGCTCCAATCCAGCCCCACCAGTCTCCTTGCCGAGACTCCTAAGAGGGCCTCTGCATTTGTTCCCTTTGCCTAGAATGCTCTTCCCCTCCATAGCTGCCCTATTTACTCACCAACTTCATAACTTTATTCTTCTATCTCTTTCCCAATGAAGTCTTCTCTGGATACTAAAATTATAAACTTTCCAACATCCTGACACTACTGATCTACTCCCTACCTCCCTGCTTCATTTCTCTCCTTAGCACTTACCATCTATATATTTTACCTTGTTTATTATCTGACTCTTCCCACTGAAATGTATTATCTATTAGAGTAAGAAGTTTTGTCTGTTTTGTCCACTGCCACAACTATGACATGTGGAACAATGCTTAGAAGGACCCATTTCATAGTAGGGAGACCTTTAGTCTCCAGGTTACTGAAACGAAACTCCAAAGGCAAACAACTATAAACACTCAATAGAATAGACATTTAAAAAAAATCTTCTTTAAAACAATTAAGTACCTGACAAAATAGTAAGAAAAGGGGACAGAATCAGTACATATGAATTTCTATTCTGAAGGCCTTGTGAGGCAAAGGAACAGATTTTGAAGTCCGCAATAAAAAAGATATAGAGTCTAATATGATATTGTTCCCACTGAAAGCTGGTACACCAAACAACTATAATATCAAGGTTAAAGTGAACCATAAGTAAGTCCTTATCTTCTTACAGCCTTTTTTCTTTTCCAATTTTTCTCAAAAGAGAGCAATAGAGAAGTAAATCAAAAGGAGTACTTGATTAAGGTCAACTGCTTGGACAGTCAAGAGAGTCAAGCCCTTGGAACTTAGTAGGCTCATGCTGGTAGTATTCCTACTCTCACGCAAAAGCCAAGGCAAATGCAAAATTTTCCTGGGATAAAGTCTCTGGCCTCATATTATGTGCACAAATAATTTTTGAGAGGTCACTTGGCATGACAGGAAACAAGACACCAAGAGCAAGAATAAACAGATAATAGGAACAGATCCACTAAAAATCCTGGAGTTATGAAGCATAGACTATAAAAGCTTTACTAGACAAGCTTGAAAATAATTTCAGGGATCAGAAAATGTAAAGAGGGGTGCCTGGGTGGCTCAGTCATTGGGCGTCTGCCTTCGGCTTAGGTCGTGATCTCAGGGTCCTGGATTGAGCCCTGCATTGGGCTCCCTGCTCTGCGGGAGGCCTGCTTCTTCCTCTCCCACTTCCCCTGCTTGTGTTCCCTCTCTCGCTGTGTCTCTGTCAAATAAATAAAATCTTTAAAAAAAAAAATTTAAAGAGTGACAGATTTCTTTAAGATTTATTTGAGACAGAGAGCGTGAGAGCATGTGCGTGTGAGTGGAGGAGGGGCAAAGGGAGAGGGAGAGAGAATCTTCAAGCAGACTCCCTGCTGAGCATGGAGCCCAATGCAGGGCTCAATCCCAGGACCCTGAGATCATGACCCAAGCCAAAACCAAGAGTCAGATACTCAATGGACTAAGCTACCCAGGTGCCCCCAAAAGTGACAGATTTTTAAAAAGACCAAACAGAACTTCTAGAAATAAAAATATGACTGAAATTTAAATTCAGTGGGCAGGCATGACAGATTAGATACAACTGAAGTGAACTGGAAGATAAATCAGAAAAAAAAATCACCTGGGATACTTATAGTAGGTGCTTTAATATTTACTGAATAAAAAAAGGATTAAATGCAGAAAGCATGATTATGTTGATACCTTTGTTCTCACTCCAATGCTTCAAAAAGAAATTATTATGGTTTGGTGCAGAAAATGAACAAGATGAACCTATTAAAAAGTACTAGAGGATAAAAACTAATAAAGTGGCAAGCTGCAGTGGTTATGTGTATGATGGAAATGGAAAAGGAGGAGAAAGGAGAGTAGCTAAGAAGAGTAGGAGAAAAAGATGGAGATAACAGAGGGGGAGGAAGAAGAAATAAAAAGAAGCCCAAGTAGAAGAAGACTCTACCTTTTGTTGCATTCATATAATAACAGGACACTGTTGTCAGCAAGCACTGAGAGATGATAGCCCATAATCCCTTATCTGCAATGCCTGAAAGTCAGTAAATTCTAAGAGTCTAGCTTTAGCATGTTTTGTCTTTTTTTTTTTTTTAACTCCAGTGTAGTTAACATACAGTCTTATATTAGTTTCAGTTGTACAATAGTGATTCAATAATTCTAGCCATTACTCAGTACTCATCATGACACATGTACTTTTTAATTCCCTTCACCTATTTCACCCATCCCCCCATTCACCTCCCTTCTGGTAACCATCAGTTTGTTTCCATTGTTAAGAGTCTGTTTCCTGGTTTGTCTCTCTTTTTCTTTGTTCCTCTGTTTCTTATATTCCACATACAAGTGAAATCATATGGCATTTGTCTTTCTCTGACTTATTTCACTTAGCACTATACTCTCAGGATCCCTCCATGTTGTTGCAAATGGCAATATTTCATTCTTTTATATGGCTGAGTAATCTTTATATATTAATGGATGCTAACTCTTTCTTGGATATGTCATTTGCAAATATCTTCTCCCATTCCATAGGCTGTCTTTTAGTTTTGTTGACTGTTTCCTTCACTCTGCATAAGCTTTATTATTACTACTGAGGTAGTCTCAATAGTTTATATTTGCTTTTGTTTCCCTTGCCTTAGGCAAACATATTGAGAAAAATGTTGCTATGGCCAGTATCAGAGAAATTACTGCCTGTGCTCTCCTAGGATTTTTATGGTTTTACGTCTCATATTTAGGTAGGTCCTTATTCCATTTGAGTTTATTTTTGTGTTATGGTGTAAGAAAGTGATCCAGTTTCATTCTTTTGCATGTAGCTGTCCAGTTATCCCAACACCATTTGTTGAAGAGATTTGTCTTTTTCCCACTGCATATACTTGCCTCCTCTGTCAAGGATTAATTGACTATAATCATGGATTTCTGGGCTCTCTGTTCTGTCCCACTTATCTATGTGTCTATCTGTGCCAGTATCATATTGTTTTGATCACTACAGCTTTGTAGTGTGTCTTGAAATCTGGGACTGTGATACCTCCAGTTTTGTTCTTCTTTTCCAAGATTGCTCTTTGGGGTCTTTTGTGGTTCCATACAAATTTTAGGATTGTTTGTTCTAGTTCTGTGAAAAATGCTGTTGGTATTTTGATAGGGATTGCATTAAATATGTATATTGCTTTGGATAGTATAGACATTTTAACAATATTTGTTCTTCCAATCCATGAGCACAGAATATCTTCCCATTTGTTTGTGTCATCTTCAATTTCTTTCATCGATGTTTTATAGTTTTTCAGAGTACAAGTCTTTCAGCTCCTTGGTTAAGTTTAATACTAGCTATTTTATTATTTTTGGTGCATCTGTATATGGGACTGTTTTTTTAATTTCTCTTTCTGCTGCCTCATTATTATTGTATAGAAATGCAACGGGTTTCTGCACATTGATTTTGTATCCTGTGACCTTACTGAATTCATTTATCAATTTTAGTAGTACTATTATGGAATCTTTCAGGTTTTCTATATATAGTATCATGCCATCTGCAAATAGTGAAAGTTTTGTTTTTTTCTTACCCAGTCTAGATGCCTTTTATTTCTTTTTCTTGGAATTCGAGTACTATGTTAAATAAAAGTGTACTCTTTTGGGAGTTTTTTTATCAAAAATGGATGTTGTATCTTGTCAAATGCTTTTTCTGTGTCTATTGAAATGATCATATGGTTTTATTTATTTATTTGAGAGAGAGCAAGTACGAGTGAGAGCACAAGCAGGGGGCACAGCAATGGGAGAGGGAGAAGCAGGCTCCCAGAAAGCCTGGTGTAGGGCTCAATCCCAGGACCCTGAGATCATGACCTGAGCCAAAGGCAGATGCCTTACTGACTGAGCCACTTAGGCGCCCCTGATCATATGGTTTTTAAACTCTCTCTTGTTGATGTGATGTACCATTGTTGACTGATCTGTGGAACACTGAACTACCCTTACATTTCAGGAATAAATCCCACTTGATCATGGGGAATCATTTTTAATTTACTGGTGGATTCGATTTGCTAAAATTTTGTTGAGGATTTTTACATCTATGTTCATCAGAGATATTGGCCTGTAGTTCTCTTTTTTTTTGTAGTGTCTTTATCTGATTTTGGTATGAGAGTAATGCTGGCTTCATAGAATGGATTTGGAAGCATCCTTCCTCTTCTATTTTTTTGGAATAGTTTGAGAAGAACAGGTGTTAACTTTTCTTTAAATTGTTGTCTTTTAAAATTCATTTGGTAGCAAAATCTAAACTGATTTGAATTTAGTTTACGGCAAAACATGTGAACTGACATGAGGCTATTTATTGTTTTTATTTCACTCATTGTGAATTTGCATATATTTAACTGTAAAAATATTAATGTGCTTGATTACAAGGTGCAGCCCCAGACCCAGCTGGAGTTGTTTTATCATATATGGTTATGACCATTACTTTTCTAAAATCTGACCTACGCAGAATTCCAAAACATAGCTGGTCCCCAAGGTTTCAGATATGAACTGTAAATTTATATTACCATAATCAAATCCTTTCCCTTTTTTCTTTTTCCCTTCAAAGGAAAGCCCTATACTCAAACGGCTATTCAAACTTTTCACTTCACTTTTATGGGTACATGTGTTCCAAAACCTGAAATTTCTGCTTCTGAATTCACATAAAGGATGAAAAACTCCTCCATTCTTACATGCCAAGCAAAAGATAAAGCCAAAACTTTATATATCTCATTTAAAAAATTCATTTTGTGTGGCTTTTCTTCAGTAAATCAACTGGTTCAGAAAGAAGAACCTACAACACCATAGATTTTCATGCACAAATATACTGTTTCATATTAAGTAGCTTCTTATACCAAAGTTCCTCTTTTCTCTTGAAGCTATATCCTTCCTTATTCTAATTAAAACAATGAGTAAGAGGACTCTGGATTCCTGAGTGGTTTTACCCTCTTACATATCTAACAATGACCATGGTCATATGTAACAGATAAATTAGTAACTGAGATTAGAAAACAATAATCACTATAAGCTATGTTATCACAGGTGTCTCAGAAAACTCAAGTTTCAATTGCCTACACTCCCCATTCTGCTTTTACAACAGAATACCCTCCTTGGCTTTCCTTTGACCTCACAGGTCCCTCTAGCGCAGTCTCTTTCTCCTTTATCCAATCACTAAATGTTGAATATCCTCCTTCTCGCCAGACTACACACTTTTGAAATGTCTTCATCCATTCTCAACAGTTTAAAACATCTATATGCTGACAACTCTCAAATGTTTGTCTCTAGCCTATTTCCAGACGTAAATATTCAACTGCCCTACGAAACTTCTCCCCCATAGATATCTCAAAGGTATCTCTAATCTGACATATGTAACCTAACACGAACACCATCTTCAAACCTGTTCTCTGTTCTCCCTAAATCTACCTCTATCCCAGTAAATGACATCACCATCTATCTAGCTACTCAAGCTCATGATATAGGAGCCGCATTCCAAGTTCTCTGCCCCACACGGATCATGTATTAATAATTCTTGTTGTACATAACTCCAAATTATATCTCAAATCCACCTAATTTCTCTTTACTTCTGGTGCCATTCCTAATCTAAGACCAGACCACTATCTTCTCTTTCTATATTGTTCCAACAACTTTATTTTTTTTAAGATTTTTATTTATTTATTTGATAGAGAGAGAGAGACACAGCGAGACAGAGAACACAAGCAGGGAGAGTGTGAGAGGGAGAAGCGGGCTTCTCGCGGAGCAGTGAGCCCGATGCGGGGCTCGATCCCAGGACCCTGGGCTCACGAACTGAGCTGAAGGCAGACACCTAATGACTGAACCACCCAGGTGCCCCACTACAACAACTTCTTAACTGGTCTCCCTGCTTCCATTCTCGACCTTCCAAACCCCAAAGTAGACAATGAGATCATCTAAAAATGTAATTTGGACCAGTGGCTGCTAAAACTGTTAAATTAAAGGCTGATGGGGGAACTTCATAAAGAATAGATCAGGCTGACAACACCTGAACCCACTGTTCAATAATAATATACAAAAAAAGGACAATCAGGCACTGCATGGCTTCTGATAAAAATGAATACCACCTATAAAAATGTGTACCAAAAACCGCCGAAGAAACAGAAACAAAAAATTAGACCTGATTCTGATCAAGCCATTAGAATTTTTAATTTTCAGGAAATAAAGGGGATATAAAAACCTTTAAAACAAAAACATAAAATCACCATGGCAATGTAATCATCAAAATCTAGCATGTGGGAAAACTTTACCTGATAGATGTATTTTTCTTCAACAAATAAGTGGCAAGAGGAGAAAAAGAGAGAAAACTGCTGCAGATGAATAGAGCATTAAGCGATATATCAACCAATTAAAATGGTGAACCTTGTTTGAATTAAAATTCAATCTGTAAAAAGGTATTTAGGAAACAACTGAGTAAATCTGAACCTGAATATTTGATACTAAGGGTTAATTTTTTAGGTGTGAAAACTGGTTGTCAATAAAATATTTCCTGGTAACAAACAAACTTCTACTGTCTTTTACTTTATTTATTTTTTTTTTTCTTAAAGATTTTATTTATTTATTTGAGAGAGAGAGAATGAGAGATAGAGAGCACGAGAGGGAAGAGGGTCAGAGGGAGAAGCAGACTCCCCATGGAACAGGGAGCCCGATGCGGGGCTCAATCCCAGGACCCCAGGATCATGACCTGAGCCGAAGGCAGACGATTAACAACTGAGCCACCCAGGCGCCCCCTACTGTCTTTCAAAAAGTTCTCTAATTGCCTTTTTAAAAAGATGTTTTACTTTACGTGTGTGAGTGCATGTGCACGTGTGTCTACACATCCATACCCTGGTCCAGCATGATAGGCAGGGCTGGGGAAAATAGGCAGGGATACAGATGAATAAAGATTGGCTATGTACTGATAATTTCTTGAAGCCGGAGAGTAGGTAGTAATGGAGGTTTGTCACAATATTCTTTATTTCTGGGTATGTTTGAAATTCTTCCTTAAAAGAACTATGATAATTTGAATCACTTTGCTCTCTTGCTTAAAAAACCCTGTAATGGAACCCCAATAAAATTATAAGCACATCGTAAGACCACAGAAAATGAGGCAGGGCAAAGTATGTGAAATCAGCACCCAAAAGATAGTAACAAATTCTCATAAAATGCAAATTAAAAGGACAGAAAGCTTTTGAAGAATAGAACCACAGAAAGCTGCAACTCAGATTCTCAGAAGCAGACTGAAACAACAGTGAGGACCGATCTACCTCACAGAATGACAGAGAAGTGACACTCTAAGCCAACAAGTACAGGAATGATTTGCAAAGAATCACTGAAAACCCATGAAATGATTTCATCATTAAACTCTTCCCACCCCCAACTCAGAAAGCTCGATATTTTATATATAAGTATGCATGTGAGTGCACGCACGCACGCGCGCACACACACACACTTCTGTAAAAATGGAACCACCAGAAAAGGGAAAAAAAAGTTCTTATAATCATATAAACTTTTACTTGCTAAAATTAAAATTTAATGGAAGGATTAGATGAGAAAGTTAAGGAGATCCCCTAGAATAATATAAGGGAAAAGAGAAAGACATAAAACTTAGGTGAAGAGACAAAACATAATGGATAGTGAATCAACATACGAGGTTCAATATCTGACTGGTAACAACTCCATAATGAGAGCCTAAAGCTAATGAAGGGGAGAAACTTATCAAAAAAAATAAAAGAAGATTTCTCAGAGCTAAAGAAAAATCACAAGCCTTCAGAAGTAAAATAATCAAATAGCAAACATTTAAAATGTATTCAATTTAAACTAAAACAAAAAAGTTCAGTAAAATGACTAGAAATTAAAAATCCAAGTTCTTCAAAATAAAATGGCCAAATTTTAATATTCACATAAAGATGCTGTGTTTTCAGCAGCACAGTTAATCTTAAATTGTTAACAATTCTATTTTTAAAAAAAAGTCCATCTCATATAAAGTTTAAAAGAGACCAAGAAATTTCATAAAGTCTCTTAGAATTTCTAGGTAGTTATTAACTCACTAGTTAAAAACCTACTTGAAGACTTTTATCCTTTTCTTTAAAGGAGCCCATTAAAAATTTAAGACCTTTGATAGTTCAATGAAGGGGCAGACACAATTTAAACCATTACTTGGTATTAATAAAATTAAAAACAACATATTTCACAATAGCCATAATATCAAAGTAAATAATAAATGATGCTCATAATAATGTTTATTTATCTATTTATTAAAATATTTTTTATTTATTCATTTGAGAGAGACAGAAAGAGCAAGTGAAAACACAAGCGGGGGGAAGGGCAGAGGGGGAGGGAGGAGAAGACTCCCCACTGTGCATGGAGTCTGCTGTGGGGTTCAATCCCAGGACCCTGAGATCATGACCTGAGCCAAAGGCAGATGCTTAAGGGATTGAGCCACCCAGGCACCCCAATAAGGTTTATTTAGAACCTTCACAAAAACTAGTCATTTTGGGTAAATTTTCATGACAACTATACTTGGTCATAATAGCTGTCAAGAACAACAACTATACATTCTACATGTACAAAAAAAAAAACGTAAACCATTTCTTGAAGACTCAGGTTCATTAACAACTTTATGTTGGAGGATATGTCGCTACTGGTGTCCCAAGACCTTGCACCCAAATGGGTAAACGGAGTCTTTCAAGAAGGTTAAGATTTTTGATCTTAGCGCCCACTACTACCACCTATATTGCTGAATGCCCATATTGCTGAATGCCCAATCTTTTGTCCCTTATAATTTACTTTTTCTTCCTACAGACTGTTTGTTTTCCCCATTATCACTGCTTCCAGAAAAGAAGTTTGGCCTTTTTGCCCCTAAGTTAAAGGGTTGCCTTCTTTCAGTGATTTGTGTTAACCCAATTCTAGCATAGCACATAGAATATTCGAGGGTACAGAAGAGGAGGTATCTACTCAGCACTAATTTCTTGCTATTGTTCCCTTCCCACCAAATCAGTAGTGATATGACCACTCCAAATCAGGAGTGATCTAGAAGGTTTCCCTTTGGAAAGTCAAGGTTATATCATCACTTATATGTTTTTTTAAGATTCATGTTTGGAAGAATAGACTGTGTTGAAATGTTACAAGAGTAGAAACAATCTATTTGCAACAAAACCTTACTTCTTTCCAGCCACTCTGCAGCATAACAACAAAAGGCCAAATTCCTCTCATGAGCTTTTGAGGCAGATTGCAGGGCTCAGTGCCACATAATAATCCTACAGGTTTTTAACTCTATCTGATTTGACTGCCCAGAGCTACTTCACAATCATCTGACTACTTGGTTTTATATTCCTGGGTAAGAATAAAGAAAAGGAGATACAAGAAATACAAATAGAAAAGGAAATACAAATAACCAAACATTTGAAGATGATCAACTTTATTGGACAGCAGAGATGTTTTTAAAAGGGTGAGATATTTTTCACCCATTTGACAGGCAAATTTTAAAAATAATAATAGCGAGAACTGAAAAGAATGCAGGGTTAACAGGCACTGATGGTGGGAATATAAGTGGTAAAGCCTCTTTTGGAGGAAATTAGCTACAACTAACACAATTTGAAATGAATAAAAACTTAGATACAGAAATTCTACCTCTAGAGTATTTTAAGAAACATATACGTGTGTGTATACACACACACACACACATTATTTGTAGAAAGGTGTTTCAGAATCATTTAGAAAATTGTATGTGATTAAACAACCTAAAATTCTACAGAAGAAATGGTTATGATACATCCATACTATGGAATGTTATGCAACAGTTCAAACAAGACAGTTACACATGAGGACATTAAAAAAAAAAAGAGAGAAAGAAAAACTCTATGCCATACCAAGTAGATCTAGCAAATGGCAAAAATACTTTCAGAACAATATTATTTATGTAAACACAATAAAAAAACCTTTATTGTGATACTTAATATGCATGTAAGGGACAGCAAAAGGTATGCAAAGACAGACACCACACTAATAAAAGTGTTCACCTCTGTTTATATCTGGGCTTGAAGGTGGTTCAGAGGGAAATTTATCTGCATTGTTTGAATTTTGAAAAGAAGATATTTCTGTTAATTAAAATCAAAGAATAAGAAACAACACAGGTTAGGAAAAACAAAACCCATTTGTTTTGTTTTGTTTTGTTTTATAATCCATTTGTTACACATGTACACCTGATACTAGTATATGTGTACTACATGTGAGAAAGACTAATATACAGAAGTATATATGAAACTGTTAAAAACTACAAATCGCAGGATGACCTGTTACTATGTATCTTTACTGTTTAGATAACCTATTTTTATTTTTTCAATTAACTTTTTTAAAGTAAACTCTGTGCCCAACATGGGGCTCGAACTCACAACCCCAAGATCAGGAGTCTCATGCTTTACCGACTGAGTCAACCAGGTGCCCCTGCTAGATTTCCTATTTTTAAATAAAAGTGTATTACTATAATTATCAATAAAATACAACAAAAGTATTTCCATTTTGAAGAACAGAATGAGCAGTAAGGTTACCTTCTGAACTTCACAGAAGGCTATTACTTTGATTTTTTAAAATTAGTACATTCCTAAGTAGTCTGAATGTATTTATGTATTGCTTGAAAAAAGAAAATTAAATATACACTAATAATCATCAAATCTACATTTAAGAAAGAAGAAAATCTGGATATGGCTCCCAATCAAATGCAACCTTTAGAGTCACCTGTAAACTACATTTAAAACATAAATTTAAAACATAAATAAATGTATAAACTTGGCAATGCTCTTAAGTATATGAGAACTTAATTTGCTAATTTTGATGGATTTTGTCTTAAAAATTAGTAGTTAAAATTATTTCCAAAAGGACATATAGAACAGTTACGTATATTCTTGGAATAAACCATTACAATACCAAAACAAAATATACTATCATATTTCTATTAACATGTACATAATAGTTTAAATGACTATTTACCAACATCATCACTTTGGTACATTTGCATCCCATTCCTCACAGTCCTAAGGGGACAAACTCCTGAGAGAGAAGTCACTGTATCGTCATAAGGAAGGATAAAACTGTTAGACTTAAAACTTCCAGATACAGACCAGTCTTAAGAACCTAGTGAAAAATACACATAATATTTTTCAGGAACTTTAAGGTCCCCTTCATACACATCTCTAGCATTGATATTATAAAACATACCTCTAAGCATATTAACAAAAGCTTTAATAATGAAAAAAGAACCACGCTCAGGTAGTTAAGTGTTATGAAGGACAATACCAAATGCAACTTGAGGTTCTAGATTTGGTTCTGGTTTGCTCTCTGTGCCTAAATCTAGGACTTATCACTCAGTTTCCCAATCTGTGCAATGGAAACACCAAAATACTCTATTATAGTTATTTGTACCTAAGGAGTTAATGTATACTAAGTATACTAAAGTGCTCTGGAACATTATAAAGCACTACAGAAATATTTAAAAAATTATTATTATAATAAAACACTAGCAAAATCAATTTTTATAAAATTATACCCTATATAAGACTTGTAAAAGGCAATATTTTCTAGAAAACTATTTACTAGGGACACTGACAAACCACAAGCATATTAATTAAAATAGTGTCTATGGCAAGCCATTTTGCTTCTTTAAATACTTTATTACCACAAAATTCTACTTGTTGTCATATACAACATGAAAGATGACAAGCTTGCTAACCAAACCTTCCTGCCAAAATCTGTCATTCTTTTAAGAGCCACATTCCATATTCTTTCTTCAAAGCTTTTGCATATATTCCATGTTTCTTCCAATAGACCTTCATATCCACTACCAAAGACTGAGGGCTTGCCTGGGTTGCAAGGTAAATTGTCATATTTGCCAGATCCCGTATAGACATATCAAGTAGAAAAGGATATTAAATGGCAAGTAAGCACACATGTGCATATATGCACACATGAGTGCACACACACACATACATACAACACACACACAAGTGTCCTTCGTTCTTTAGGGAGAAATATATTTCTTACACAGCAAATGATCGTCACTTTAACAGGAAGTGCATAACACAAGCATAAGAAGAAAAATAGATCTTACTTACCATCTCCCATAGCCATTCAGATGGTCCAGGGAGCTTTCTCAAACCAAGAGGTCAAACGGCACAGCAAATAAATGCAGCTCGCTGCCTGCGCCACTGGGCTCGGCCTGCAGCCTGCAGACACCCGGAGCACTGTGTGACCCAGGCCGCGCTGCAGCTCTGCACCGCAATAGCCAACAGCTGCTACTCCACTTCAAAATAAAAGTCTGGGGTCTTGCTGAAAATCCTCGTCTATTTAGCAGAACCTAGCAGAGCCTGATCAAGATTATTCTTTAACTGCGCCTATGTGGTTATATACAGGTTATGATGCTTCTCCTTGTACTGGCTGCCTGAAATTTAATGTAAGAAGAGCTCTGGGAGCCAATAAATGCCATCCCACTGGGGGACTTTTAATGCAATCATCAAAACACAAGGCATGTGTTCAGCAATCATTTTCTGCTTCCCTAAAGATATCCCTGTAATCAGTAGCAATCACATGATCTGATGGATTAACTGATTTGTGCCTTTTTAAAAAGGTTTTCATCCTTTTGTCATTACCTTTTAATATTTACAACAGAAGATTGCTAGAAGTGCACAAACAGGAATAGCCCAGTTTCCATGATTAACTGCTCTCATTATGCAGGAAGCATTTCTGGCTGCCGTAAACAAATCACGTCAAAGGCAGCCCATCAAAGGCTGCTCTGTGTGCGGACAGCACAGCCACACGGAACAAAGCTTGCTTCTGGTGGAGACAGAACCTAGCCAGTGCGCAGCTGCAGGGCACGGAGCACCCTCCATCCAAGCGGCACAACCATCAGCACATTGTCAAGCTCTGGGAAGGCCCTGGGGCTCATGGTCACAAACAGACACGTTTTAAAATCAATCTAAGAAAAGGTCTGCTTTGCTTTTCACTAATGTGTATGCTACAGGCATATAAAAAACTAGACTGCAAGTTACCTTATTGCCTCTTCTAAGCCAAGTTTCAAGGTAATTTCAAAGCTTAATTCCTATGCTTTGTTTCATTGCCAGCCTCCTAGAGCAAATCTTTTCCTAACAACTGTTTCAAATAGAGAAGTGGGGAAACATTTTACAATGATTTCACCCCAAGACTTCATTAGGTCCTACGCACATGAGACAAATCAGAATTATGCATAGTATTTTCACAGGCAACGAGAAAAAGACTTGCAGTCACAGCCACCAACACTGTTGGTGTTTACATCTCAGTGTAGGAGATGGTCTAGAAAGCTCCATGACAACAGGGCCAGCCATAATCACAGGGGGCCTGCAACTCTTGTCTTTTCCTTCTTCCAGGGCTGGTAATGCCTCCTTCCAGCCTTGATCTGATTAACATTAAACTTAGTTTCCTTCTAACAGCAGAGCTAATTCCACTGTACTTAGGGATTCTGCCTAACTTACTTTGTAATATGAGAATTAAAGTCTGGCTTGAAAAACCTTCAAGACAAAAAAATATGCATTTCTCCCTTTCCTAAACTAAATGCTATGCTCAAATCTCTGATGATGTAATTTACTTTGCATCTTGAGTGTGATGAACTAATTTGCTAGAAAATCAAGTGAAAGAATTCAACCAAAACTTAAATCAAGAATATAGATATGGCAGTTATGAAAGAAACCAGAGACGAAAGCATGAGATGTAAGACTGTGCACCGAGACATGCATAAGGGGAGAAGAGGTAGACTAAAGAGAAAAAAATAACTCTTATAATCAGGTTATACCACCTTTATAACCTGGGTTTGTTTTTGTGTTTACTAAAATGACTTTTTTCATCCTAAACCATTCTAAATCAATATATTATAAAAAGTTTGATGTTTCATTATTATGGCTTCAGGCACAGACACACTAAAAAATTTTATTTACCATAACAGTTTGTAGAATATCATATGGAACAAATCTGAACTGAATGCCATGTTTGGGTGCATTCATAACAATTTGCTTTGCACATACTGTACATCAAGTGAGAGAGAGAAGAGGTGGTATCTTCAATGGCTCTCAGTCTGTTACATGCATGAACTATTTCCACAAGTTTTCATCTTCAGCCTTTATTCTGCCCTAAACTGTTTTTCTGTTCTATAACTTTTAAGTTTTAGGTTGAGTGCACAATTATAATAAGCCAATAAGGGCTGAAAATTTTGTAGGGAAAAAATACAGAAATTAAAAAAAGAGTATTACTTTGGGTACAAACTTTTTGCCTTCAAATTATTACTTACAAAAATTCATTTTCAATGTTCAATTAATAGATTTCTCTACCTATAAAAATTATTAAAAAATTATTCATTGTCCTGGGTTGGGATGACACATATTATAATGTTAGTGGAAATAATTTTTTCATTTAATGGTTTTCACTTAGCTGCAAGGATTTTAGGAAGAATTTAAATTAATTTCATTAAATTCCTTAAACAAAGAGTAGTTGTATTTTTTCCATTACCAACTTTAATCACTCTAGATATTCATTTGCTTATTTGCTTACTTTCTTGTTTACGATCTATCTCCCTCACTACAATGTAGGCTCCCTGACGTAGAAACTTTGTCTTCTTCCTGTTGTGACATGATCTAATTTACATTTTAAGATCATTCTCACTTCTGGGTAGAAAATAGATTCTAGAGGGCAGACATGAAATAGAAATCTATTGCAATAATCCAGGTAAAAGCTGAAGACTTACAGTGGGGTTTTAGCAGTGGAGATAGGAAAAAAATGAACAAATTTTAGATATATCAGGATTCCAAAGGTAGACAGACTGGGGGATCAATTCAGGTTTCTAGCCTGAGCTGATGGTGGTGGCACTGACTGAAATGGGTAAACTGGGGAACAACAAATTTGAGGGGAAGGAAGAGACAACAACAGGCTTTCCACTTCTGGACATGTTAAGCCTGAGATCCTATTAGGCACTCCAATGCAAATGTCATCGAGGCCACAGGCTACTAAATCTAGAACATAAGAGAGATGAATGAGGACCAGACCACACATTTAGGAGTCAACAACAAATAGTTATCACTTAAAGCCTTTGGGTTGGATTACATTACAGAGAGAGAATACAGACAAGCGAGAGGAGAAACGTGGGCCCTGGGACTTACTTGCCAAAGTGATAAACAGCCTTTCCTCTTATAGTCTCTTCCCTTATTAATGAATTCATTAAAGTATTTTTTTCAATGACAGCATAATATTGTCATCAAAACATCCTGACCTACTCCTACACCCCACTGTATAACCTCTTAGACTTTAACATTCACATGTGACCACATTTGAATATTCAGATCATAATCTCCAATACAAAAAAATCTGAGGACTCCCTCCAAGAGAAAGAAATGCCAGATACTGACCCCAAACCTCCATTTATAGAGAGAGAAACAAGAGAAAAAGAAACAGAAAAAAAGAGAGAAAGAAAAAGGGAGCTAAGAGAATAGGGAATATAAAATCTTCTATTTTGAAGGAACAGAAATAACCTCACAAAATACAAGACAGCACTTTCAAAATAAACTGTATCCAAATAATCAATATCTTAAGTTTATAATATGCATTATACTTTTCTCTTAAGAGTTATAACTACATAGTCTGGAATACACAAATGAGAAGGCACTATAAATGGTATGAAAACACAGCAGTCTCAATCCAAGTAATTTTAACAACTATCCATCTTCCTGCTGTTTCTGGTTTCTATGGAAATAAAGTAACTGCTGGAAAAATAAGGATAAAGTACTTAAAACACCTTCTATTCAGAGAAGAGTGAGAAAACCTGGCAATCAGGGTGAGGACTGGTAGTGCTGAAGTCAACTGATACTTCTGGAACTAAGTTTAGATTAGGGCAGACACAATCTTTTTAACACTAAACTCTCACTCCATCTGCCTTCCTGCAACACAGCAAGGCTCAGTCTTGGTTTAATCCAGAGAAAAAGAACTAAATTATATTAGTAACTAGTTTTTCCATTATTTGACTATACAACTCACACACCAATCTTCCCCCCAACATCAATTACGTTACTAAGCTAACCACATTCTCTTTATTTTTAAAGATTTATTTATTTATTTTAGAGAGAGAGAAAGCCCGTGCATGTGCGCGCATGGGGAGAAGCAGAGGGAGCGGAGAGGGGAAGGAGACTCTCGGTTGAGTGCAGGACCCTGAGATCATGACCTGAGCCAAAACCAAGAGGCTGACGCCTAACAGACTGAACCACCCAGGCACCTTCCTACCCTACTCTCTTTAATAGGAACCTCCTTTCCTAGGTGGAAAAACCACCTATGCTATCTTTGGAAATAGAATATATTCTTCACATACATGGATAAAAACTAAGGTCTAGGTAAATGCCACCCACTAAAACCAAACACAATCTAGCAATCTTACAAAAAGAAGAGCAACCACAAAACTGAGTGAGTGCCAGAATTTACCCGAAACCTCCTTGAATTCCAACTGAGAAGCCAAAGATGATCATGCTGGTGAAGTTTCTACTTCTAGGTCTCTTCACCAGTATCATCACTGAGAGTCTACACATAGGTATAATAAAGCCCATCAACCCCAAAACTTTTACTAAAACAACTAAGTAAAACAATTACTTTCGGAATAAAAAACACATTTTATGCATGAAACATGGAATGCAAGAGGGTCAACATATCTTCAACCCAGAAGCTACAAAAAATAAGGCAAAAAAATAGTATCAGTTTTCACAGTTGACCCAAAATTAAATTTTCAGTTACTCTGAAAGAGTCAGAGAATAGGTAATAATTAGCAGTATGTAAACTTTGTTATTTTACCCTAAGCTTCAAGCCACGAAATCAAATCTGCTGAATCAGTGATAAAATAGTTGGCTTTAAAACATGTTTTAGTACCTAAAACGTTGCTAAATAATCTTAGAAATGTTTGAGAACTGGAATAACTTAATTATTCTTACCTTTGCAGACACTCAGAATCATACCACCTGAATTTTGCACTTCATCAAATTTGGCAAAAATCATCTCTAACCTGGGAATAAAGAACACATTTTGTTTGTTTTATATACAGTTTAAATAGAAACAATTTCCCTAACCACCTCCCTGAGAAAAATAAGTTCAGGGATTCAGTTAGTCTCATCCAACTCTCTTTTACAATTACCTCACTTACTGAGAGAAAACACCAAGCCCTCGAGTAGAGAAGCAGCCAAACACAGGCAGCATCTACATGCACACAGTTTCATGTTTCCTCATAAAATTATTTCTCCAAACCCATCAAAAATACTTGTTACAACCTAATAATAAATGCACTCAGTCACCAAGCCCTCTTTAAAAAGTACATAAAGTCATGCAAAGGAAACATAAGGCAAACATAAAAACAATGAAATATAAAATGCTAGAAACTAAAGTAATACAGATATGACAGATAATCTGACATTTTCTCTATTAAACTACTTTCTTTCAACACCAATTCCATTACTCTTCTGATTATATTCAGAATTATTTCTACACTTCTGCTATCACTTTTTTTTTAGTTAACAATGTGTTTCTTATTACAAAAGCAATGTACACTCATTATAAAAGAAAACGAGGAAATATAATTAGGAAAAAATAAAAAACCCAAAACACAATCCCAACATCCAATATTTTTGAATTGTATGCTTCCTGATGGTTTGTATTTTTCTTTTGAAAGATTGCATTTATTTGACAGAGAGAGACACAGGGAGAGAGGGAACACAGCAGGGGGAGTGGGAGAGGGAGAAACAGGCCTCCTGCTGAGCAGGGAGCACAGCAGGGGGAGTGGGAGAGGGAGAAACAGGCCTCCTGCTGAGCAGGGAGCCCGATGTGGGACTTGATCCCAGGACCCTGGGATCGTGACCCAAGCCTGAAGGCAGACGCTTAACGACTGAGTCACCCAGGCGCCCTGATGGTTTGTATTTATATATAAATTTTCTTCAGATCAAAATGGGATCATGCTGACAGCAGTATTTTTTAGTTTGCTTTGCCTTTACTTTCCAATATATCATGCTGATTTATTCTTTTTTTTTTTTGAGAGAGAGAGAGAGCAAGCGAGCACGGGAGGGGAAGGAGGGGGGAGAGGGAGAGAAAGAATCTCAAGCAGGTTCCACGCAGCACAAAGCCCGATGTGGCGCTCAATCTTGGGACCCTGAGATCATGACCTGAGCTGAAATCAAGAGTTAGACACTTAACTGACTGAGCCCACCCAGGCGCCCCTATGCTCTGATTTATTCTTAAAGTTATGACTTAGAAATTTGGGCAAGGGAAGAGGGCCATTGTCATTTTTTTAATTGCCAGATGTTCTCTGACTTACCCTTATGTTTCTGTCACAGTGTCATTTCTATAACCTTAGTTAAGCGGTGGTCCATATCCTGTCATTTCTCACTTGTAAACTGAGGATGCAGGCACTTTCTATCTTCAAAATATATTTTTTTAAAGTTGAAAACCTTCTAGGAACTCATCATAATGTGATTTTTTAAAAAAAGATTTTATTTTTATTTATTTGACAAAGAGACAGAGAAAGAGGGAACACAAGCAGGGTGAGTGGGAGAGGAAGAAGCAGGTTTCTTGCTGAGCAGGGAGCCCGATGTGGGGCTTGATCCCAGGACCCTGGGATCATGACCTGAGCTGAAGGCAGACGCTTAACGACTGAGCCACCCAGGTGCCCCCATAATGTGATTTTTAAACCTTAGCCTTACCTCCTACCCCCACCAAATTCAACAATTAAAAATATTCACACATCTGAAAGCACTTCAGTTTAAAGACATGGGTTGCTTCATCCTACAGAGTAGTATCTTCCAGAGACTTGAGCAGATAGCAGACAAGTTGCCCAGAGACAAGATGTGGACAAGATGAAATGGGGGAGGGAACACCAGAACTGGAAGGTGGGACACCTCAGAATGAAGACCACACAGGCCAGGTACAGAAAGGAGAGGAACCAGGAGAGCTCTTTGGGGAAAATGGCAGAACAAGATGTTAAGAAGCATGAAATTAACACTCAGAGTAGCAAAATGGGAGTAAGAAACTGAGGACAGAAAGCTCTGAGAGAAGAGAACTGATAAGGAATTGAGGTGGTCAGATAAAACATACAACTCCTTAACTGAGCTACCCAGGCACCCCAGGAAGAAAAATTTTTAATTATTACTTTAAAACTATTTGATTCAATGGCTTATATAAATAATACTTAAGCTTAGGTATTGTAATAAAGAAGAATGTTCTTGATATAAATAAGGGTGGGCAAAACCAGAAATTTTATCCTAAAGGGCTATATCCAACAGGAAATTTCAAAATCACAAAGGGAGCAGCATTTGATAGGCAGAAATACCCTTTTGAAAAAAAAAGTCAGAAAATGACCACTATATGACAAAAGAATATAGTTTTCAAATAAATGCAATATTCAGTATAAAGTTAAAAGAGGGAAACAGTGGAACAATCATCTGAAGAAATGGGTAAACCAAAATTCATTCATTTTTACCTTATAAAAGGGCGCCTGGGTGGCTCAGTTGGTTAAGCAACTGCATTCGGCTCAGGTCATGATCCTGGAGTCCCTGGATCGAGTTCCGCATCGGGCTCCCTGCTTAGCAGAGAGTCTGCTTCTCCCTCTGACCCTCCCCCCTCTCATGTGCTCTCTCTCTCTCTCTCATTCTTTCTCTCTCAAATAAATAAAATCTTAAAAAAAAAAAAAGTAAAGAGGAATCATTTAAAAAAAAAAAAGTTTTAGACCCTTTGACATAAAGGGGTCCAGTGACGATTCAAAATACTACCTACAAAATGAGGTCATATGCTAAGGATAGAAAACATTCTGGCATGCTTGAAAGAGCAAAGCTCATCACACCTTGTACCCTCCCATTCCCTACTACCTGTCACTGCTCTGGTCTCAGACTCCTTATCTGCCAAGAGACTTACCACTTCATGGTCGGAGAAACCATAAATAAGAATGGATGGGATTAATCGGTCATTGGCTTATTTAAGAACATTAAAGTGCAGGTTATCCCCATATGATAAAACTCCTATGAGATTGATTCTGATGGGGGGAAATCAAATAAGGAGTTTCCCATAACAATTAAAATTACTTATAAAAAAAAACAACTTAAGGAAAAAGGAAGATTATAGGCTAATCTTACTTTGAGTATAAATGTAAAAATCTTAAAACACACATATGGACACTTAAATGTATAATCATAAAGGTAATGTCTGAAAACTACATCAAAATTAATAACTTATGTACATTAAAAGACATCATCAAGAAAGTAAAAAGGCAAGTCACAAGGTGGGAGAAGATATCTGAAACATGTACATAGCTGACAATGGGCTTGCACCTGGAATGTATGTTAAAAAGTCCTACTAATCAATTTTTTTAAAATGACAGACCACCCAATTTTTAAAAATAGGCAAGAGACCTGAAAAGACACTTTAAAAGAACATATCCAAATGGCTGATAAATACATGAAATGGTTCTCTTCTTTATTAGTAATCAGAAAAATGCAGATTACCACTATAATGACAATACCAGAAACCTAAAATTAGTAAGATTAAGACTAATAATGCTAAATATCAGTGAAAACATAGAATAATAGGAACTTACAAACAGTGCCAGCAAGAATATAAATGGGTACAACCACTCTGGAAAACTGTCAATATCAATTATAGGTGAACACATCCGATGGCCCAGCAATTCCACTTTTAGATATACTCTAAGAGGTGAATATATAGGTATACCAAAAGACATGTACAAGGATGTTTTTAATAGCATTATTCAAAAGAGCTACAAACTGAAAACAACTCACAAGTCCATCATTAGTATGGATTCATTAGGTAGGACTTACTCATAAAAGAGAAAAGTAAATGGCAATGAAAATGAACCAACTATGGCAGATCCAACAACCCAAATGAATTAAAACAACAACAAGGGGCACCTAGATGCCTCAGTTGGTTGAGCAACTGAGAGTCATCTCAGTTTCAGCTCAGGTCATGATCTCAGAGTCGTGGGATCAAGTCCTATGGTGGGTTCCTCACTCAGCAGGGGGTCTGCTTGAGGATTCTCTTCCTCTGCCCCTCCCCACCTCAAATAAGTAAATAAATCTCTAAAAAATAATGTTAACTGAAAGAAGCCAGACACAAAAGAGCACATACTATATGATTCCACTTATATAAAATTCAAAAATTCAAAAATTAAAAAGGGTTTAGGCAAGCTTCTGGATGATTATAATGTTCAACTTTGCCACCTATGTGGATACATGGGTGTACTCACTTTATGATAATTTACACAGCTGCATACTTATGATTTACATACATTTCTGTATGGATGTCATACTTGCATAAAATTGTAAAATTATTAAAAAATAATTTCAATATAAATTTTAAAATATATAATATACATACATACACATACACACTCATACACATAAATACAGTACGTTAACATCATTTCTTTCATTCACATAAAATGATGTAGAATTTACTCAAATGAAACTGTTAGCCCTGGAAGTAGAAAATGAATAAGCAAACAAAATGCATATTTAATGGACAATCTTATTACCAAAAAATAATTGGTACTGGAAAAAAAATACATGGTAAGAGAGATAGCCAGATATGATGAGAGTTATACCAGAACATACCTCTGAAGTAGTCTTACATCTCCTGACACCCCACTCCCCCCACCAAAAATCTAATCAAGTCTCCAGATCTAACTACCAATTTGTAAGATATAAAGACAGAAGGATATGTCAAACCATACCACAGAAAAAGAATTAGCAATATTCAGAATATGGGAAACTTTACAGGATAAACTACCTAGCTTATTCAACAAATAAACACAAGAGAAAAAAGTGTTAGGGGTAAAGATTTGGAAAGACTTGTAAGAACATATCAACTGTTGGACTTTATTTGGATACTGATTCAAAGAAACCTAAAAACATATACACAAACTTACGACGCTTATGAAACAACTGGAAATTTGAATGCTGATTGGATATTTGATTTATAGAATTATTTGCAAAAAAAAATTTAAGTTGTGATGACAGTACTGAATGTACTGAATTACAGATGAAGTATTATGACTTGGGATTTGCTTCAAAATAAAACAAGAGTAAGTAGGTAAGACTATAACATGAAAACTGGCCCTGAGTTGTTAATTGTTGAAGCTGGGTAATGGGTACATGAAGGCTCATTATACTAGTCTACTTCAGTCTGTGTTTGAAATTTTCCGTAATAAAAAGTTAAAAAATTCCTTTCAAGCCCCCCTTAAAATGGGGACTAAAATTGGATTACAAAAAAATTTAACTGGATTATCTTTAATAAAAATAGAAACTCTGAGAACTATTAAAGAAAAAAAGTACCTTTGGAAAAAATGTTCTGATACATGAGAAGCTCATCAATGGGATTTTACTGATCTGATGCTACTGTACTCAGATATTCTTAATTTTCTTTTTATTTGACTAGGTTTTAAGAGTAGTGACTAATTTTTTTTTTTAAGATTTTATTTATTTATTTGACAGATAGAGCTAGAGAGCACAAGCAGGGGGAATGGCAGAGGGAGAGGGAGAAGCCGACTCCCCAACCGAGCAGGGAGCCTGACATGGGGCTCGATCTCAGGACCCTGGGATCATGACCTGAGCCGAAGGCATTCGCTTAACCATCTGAGCACCCAGGCGCCCCGAGTAGTGACTAGTAGTGACTTTTTTTTTTAAAAGATTTTATTTATTTGAGAGAGAGAATGAGTGAGAGAGAGCACGTGCGAGCGAGTGTGGGGGAGGGGCAGAGGGAAGGGGAGAAGCAGACTCCTTGCTGAGCAGGGAGCCCAATGTGGGACTCAATCCCAGAACCCTGGGATCATGACCTGAGCCAAAGGCAGACGCTTAACTGACTGAGCCACCCAGGCGCCCCAGTAGTGACTAATAATTTTATAGCTTTCTGTTACCAGTATCTTGCGTAATACCTTTCAACAGGAGGCACTCAAAAAAAATATTTACTTAATGAATAGATTAATATTTTTACTAAATTCTTGCTCAAGCATCTTCCAAATAATGATTATTACTGTCTGGTATCAAAAGACAGTTTACTGGATGATATTTAATTACATATTAAATAACATGAGTATATAATCATTGTCCAAAAAAATTACAGGATGTAAAGAACTTTTTAAATGGTGATAACCTACATATCTTTATGTATCTTGTGAATTTTAAAACATCTCAGAAAATTGAATGTATTTAAAAGAAACACATGATATTAAAACTTATAAAACGAGGGGCCAAAAAAAAACAAAACCAAAACAAATTTAGCAAGACTTACCTAGCAGAAGGAATTCCTCTCTTACAAAGATCCACCCTCACTCTCTCTCCCACATGTCTATAGATCTCCACTGCAGCTAATACAGCAGCATCTCTCACCTGCCAAAGAATTCAGAACTTAAACTTAGATGAGACATAATAAAACACTTCATCTCAAGGCACCATTACAACTGGAAGTTCTCAGTTGGTTTTAATGCCTCTAAACCCCTGAGAGATTTTGGCAGGTCACTAACAAAAACCAAGAGGACCTGCTGAGAAAACTCTAGAGAAACCTTGTAAAACGTTTTGTAGAAATCTAAGAAACATGCATGTAAACGTTACCAATGTGGCTTTTTAAAAATCTTCTATTGGTAGTAAGACTGCACAAAAGAACTGCCAATAACTGTATGAATACAAATCATTATTGCAGTTAATATACTTTCCTGGAATAAAACTGCCCTTCAAGAATGTGGTCTGAACTCAACACCAATGTTCATAGCATCATTATTTACAATAGCCAAAAGGTGGAACAAACCCAAATGTCCACCTAAGGATGCATGTATGAACAAAATGTGGTATACACATACAATGGAATATTATTCAGCCTTCAAAAGGGCAGAAATTCTGACACATGCTACAACATGGATGAACCCTGAAGACATTATGCTATGTGAAATACGCCGGATACAAAAGGACAAATTGTATGGTTCCACTTTCATGAAGTACCTAGAATAGCACAATCACATGGAGAGAAAGTAAAATGTGGTTGCCAAGAGCTGGGGGGTTGGGAAGAATGGGGAGTTATTGTTTAATGGGTACAGAGTTTGGGAAGATGAAAAAGTTCTGGAGATGGATGGTGGTGATGGTTGCACAACAGTGTGAATGTACTTAACTGCCAATGAATTGTACACTAAAAAATTACTGGAATGGTAAATTTTATGTTGTATATATTTTAACACAATTAAAAGAAAAAAAATGTGGCCTCAAGACAGGAATTTGGAAGACAGCTCTAGTTCCCTTGCACAGCTCACAGTCAAAGAGCAAGTAAAGAGGTTATGGAACTCTCTTCAAACATCCAAAGGCAGAGCTAGGGCCTAATAGCAAGGAAAAGTTTATCCAGGGTTATTCCAAATGCCCAAGCTATGCCAAAAAGGTTATAGTCAAGATTCAACTCCACTAGGATGGACAAGACCCAGAATACACCCCTGTAATTATGCCTACAGCATACACAGCTCAGGTAAAGAAACTTCTAACAAGCGATACACCACGGGTACAAATTCCCTCTGTTAAATAGGGTTATGACTGTTGCAAAAAGTTGTTGTTACGCAACCACATTCAGGAACGAAGAAAGGAAGCTGACAATCTGTCCTCACAATTAGCATGTAGGAGGACTATCAAAAGGAATGCAGGTTCTTTGTCACTCCATCTTTCAAACGCCAGAACCATCCTTTTAGTCCCATATATCCTTAATACCAGCCAAGTGAGTAACAAACTTAAGCAACTTATGTGAATATAATGTGTTCTTGGAAAGTAACTTTGGTGGATTTAAAAAAAAGAAAAACGAGGTGAAATCTTGTTTTCACTACCCCCCTCCGCCCTCCCTCTTCTTTTTTTAAAATGGAGTTAAGGGCACTAGGAAAGAAGAGATAGCCAAAAAAGTTAGTCAGTGCTTGAATGTAAGTAAAATTTTACCTGACTGTTGGAATCTCCAAATAGGATACACAAATGTGGTACCAACTTGCTGAGGGCTAGTGGCTGAGCCCCAAAACTAAATATAATTTGAAACAAAAATAAAGAGAATTTGGTTTTAATCGAACAGTAAACAAAATAGCCTTATACTTTCTTCTTGTCTGTATCAAAAAGACAAACATGGTGAGGAGCATGGGTACACATCATTAAAACATGAAGGACGTCAGACACAAGCAAAAACTAATTCTAAACAATGTGAAATATGCAAACTTGAAAAATCATGACTGACAATGAAAACTGTCAACACATGATCCAACAGAACAAAATGTTCAAATGGCACTTTTAACACCTAGCAACCTACTGATCACTCAAGAAAATTTGAGCTTTTGCTTTAAAATAGTGATTTTTTTTTTAGATGCTGGGTGTCAAATAAATTTGCATTCCAATAAAACCTTTAATTATGCTTATTAATATTTGATGAGGTCATGGGTTGAAAGCAAATGACAGGAGAGCCAAAAACCACAAAAGTTGTGCAGAACTGAATGCACTTACAAGCTCTAGATGGCAGAAAGGACCACAGTGGAGTAATAGAAAATAAATGAAGGTATAGTTAGAAAAAAGGAAGTAACACTACAGGAAAAGTTGAAAGCTACTATATATCACCTATCTCGTTGCACAGAACTTGAACAAATAATTCAAAAAGAGATCAAAAGCCCTAACAACTTCTTTGGACTGGAGTTCTGAACTCTGTGGCTCTCTACTCTCAGAGCTCTACATACTGCTACCTGATTCACTGTCTAGCTATCTGGGAGAGTCTTGTTTGGTCTGTGATTTGGGTAACCATACACACTGGTCTACAAAGCCTAGCTGGGGGGAATTGGCTATGATATTTGAAATACCACTGAGTTAAAAACAATTCCAAACTGGGTCCAGAATAGAAGTAGATCCTAAGTTATATCAACATACTTGTTATACGACCATCTATTTTGGGTAGCAACTATTAACTTACTCAAGAAAAAAAGAAAAACACTTCTTATCACTAATAATTTTAAATTAACATACACATAAAACATTAGCAGCTAAAGATATCAAATCAAAAACTCTCATACCAGAAATCAATTAGTAACTATTTAAAATGTTACTTCCACAGCTTTCTTCAAGCTTTATGAAATGGATATTGCTTTCTCCTTTTAGAAAAATGAAAAACAAGATGGCTATTTTCAGTAATCATAAAACTTACATGTTTAAGGTTTCAATAAGACACAGACACACGCCTTCTCGAGATCGAAAATTCTTGTGCTTAAAACCAGAAGCCAACTGTTCCCAAATGTACTATTTAAAAAACAAGTATAACAAAAAATTAAATTACTCATGTTATAATCTTTTTTTATTCCCAACCTTATCACCAACCTTAATGATAACTGAATTTTTCCCATAAGACTTTACTTCTCTACCAAATTTATACTAATGTTGTTCTCACCCATTTTTAAGTATCTTAATCACATTTTTAGTTTTTATTTAGTATTTTCACTTTAGATTTGTTATTCTCAGAAAAACTATGTCCATCTTTCACTTTGGATTTCAATTATTCTCAGAAAAACTACGTCCAATACCTAAAAACCTTAGAATTTCCATGGACATAGATTTCTTTCTAAGCTTTAGAAACCTCCCAACAACAATGCTACCATTATAAGCCCAGTAGTCCAGTAAGCATTTAAAAGGTCCAATGTTGCCTAGCAACTACTCCAAATTGTCACATGGAACAGGCTTTTTCAACATTTTATAATTCAGGCTTTTCTCGCTTTAGCACTGGATCCAAATACAGAAACATTATTTGGTAAAAGTCATTTTATTGCTACCTAATATAATTTTCTTCTGTAAAAAGCATACATAACCTGTAACAGATAATCCACAGCAATTATACGAATTTGGTGTAGGAAGGAACCCAACTTTATACTTCCAAACATACAGCTAATTGTCTCTATCAATCCTTTCTCCACATTTAGAAACACCATCCTTACCATTTATTAGATTCATGCATACACACACACACACACACACACACACACACACACACACCTCTCTTCCTGGACTCTTTATTCAGTTCTACTAATACTTCTCTTTCTGCCAAACTTTCTGGAAGGTAACTTGGAAGTTTATTGAGAAAATCTTAAATGTGAATAACCTGATGCAGCCACATCATCTCTGGAACACTATTCTATATAAATACTCTTATGTACATCCAAAGACACATGTATAAGGATGTTCCTTATAGAACTGCTTATAACAGCATGTCAAAAATGAGTTAAAATTTGAACCACTAAACAAGTGTTGAAGGATACCCACCAAACTATTAACAAGGACTTCATTCTAAGGTATAAAATATCTGGGCAAACAGTTAATTTTTGCAATTTTTTATAAAACATATGTAATATGTGTTATAATTTTAACTGTATTTTAGGTAATAACCCATAATACCATTGTATATATTGTAAATTCTGATTTTTTTTCTACTTAACATTCTATAAATCTTTGTTTACATGTCAATTTATTGTCACGCTTTTTAATAAACTTCCAAGTTACCTTCCAGAAAGTTTGGCAGAAAAGAGAAATATTAGTAGAACTGAATAAAGAGTCCAGGAAGGGGTGTGTGTGTGTGTGTGTGTATGTGTGTGTGTGTGTGTGTGTGTATGCATGAATCTAATAAATGGTAAGGATGGTGTTTCTAAATGTGGAGAAAGGATTGATTGAGACAATTAGCTGTATGTTTGGAATAACCTGATGGAAATTGTTAATAATAATAATAATTAACAACATTAATTTCAGTATCAGAGCCTGAGCTTCATCTCGAATCTTGTCTTTGGCATCTCCCACTCTGTCTGTTAAAGCTACAGTAACTAGAGAAATGCAAGAGAAAGAGAGTAAATATTTATAATTCATCTCCATTATAAGCTATATTTTACAAAATTATAAACAGCTTGTTTCCATAAATGAAAAGTTAAGAGGTAAGCAAATTATTTCCTTTACTCATGAGTCTAATCAAAAATAATGGAGAAGGAAGTTTCAAAAGCATACATATAGGACTTAAACTTACCACCCAATGTGGGACTTACACTCATGACCCTGAGATCAAGACCTGAGCTGAGATCAAGAGTCAGATGCTTAACTGACTGAGCCATCCATGCGCCCCTTTTTGCTCTCCTTTCAAAACATCTCCATAAGGGCTAATTTTTTCTACTGTATTCATAAAACACAAGTCAGTGTCACAGAATATATGCCTTATACAATCAGTAACCACCTGTTCAAATAAGAAATTTTCTTCTTGTTGCTGTAAAAGTCGCACAAATTAATATAACATTCAGTAGTTCTCAAAATGGCCTTTCTCACTGAACACTATTATCTGCAGGTAAGAAAAACTAGAAAATCCTAAAGAATAATATAATCAGCAGCGTCCAGCAGAATCTCAGAGTTAGCTTTGTATAAAGTGTCAAAGAGTAGAAAATAGGAAAAAGAAAAGCAAAAAAACCAAAAAGTCAAATATTGACATTTTATCTTGAATTTCAATTCCTTTAAAGAATTAACAACAATTCATTGTTTAAATTTCAGCTTTCCTGTCCCCTGGGGCTTCAATGACTTGCTGTGATTACCAGCTATCTTTACTGATATTTCATCATTGATTAGCAAAATGTAAATTTGAAAATGAAAGCCTACCATAGGTGGTGCTACTTGATCCATTAATTTCAATATCAGAGTCTGAGCTTCATCTCGAACCTTGTCTTTGGCATCTCCCATTCTGTCTATTAAAGCTACAATAACTAGAGAAAGGCAAGAGAAAGAGAGTAAATATTTGTAATTCATCTCCATTATAAGCTATATTTTACAAAATTATAAACAGCTTGTTTCCATAAATGAAGAGTTAAGAGGTAAGAAAATTCTTTCCTTTACTCATGAGTCTAATAAAAAATAACGGAGAAGGAAGTTTCAAAAACATACATTACATGATATCCACTTATGATAATGTTCAAAAAACAGGCAAGACTAAATATTATCCTATTTGGAGACATGTATGGCTAGTCAAGCTCTACAGATGAGCAGGAAATGGTTATCTAAAAGGTCATGTCAGTGGTTACCTCTGGTAGAGGGAGGGAGAGAGGGAGGTGTTATCAGGAATGCAGACAGGAAGTATCTAGGATGGCAGAGTTCTAGTTTCTCGACCTGGGCACAGGAAGGTGTTGGTGTACAATTACATGTGTGATATACACTTATGTATGTATGACATATTACTCAACTGACAAAAATAAAAGCCTAGGCCCCTGGGATTAAAGTTTTTCTCTACTATGTCCAAGACTGTGGCACTATTTCATGGAAGGAGGCAGGAAAGGCAGGCGAGAGTCCGTTCTTGGAGAGTTTTCACGAAAAAGGTTTCTATAACTATAAATCAACAAAGCACCACAAAGAAATAATCACATCTACTGAGGGTGAGGGTGAAGGGAAAGGGAGGCGGGAGCTAGAACTCAGGGTTTTAAGTCCACTGACAGGGCAAAAATATCTCATAGTCAAAATTATCTTTCTGTAATCCCTTAAATTACCATTGCCCCTTGTGTGGTGTTACAAGGTGCGTGGCCACAATATTTCATCTCCTTTTGTCTTTATATCCTCAACCATTAATGTTTGCAGCAGCACTCACCTCAGAAGATGACTGAAAATGAAAAAGGGAATAAATGTAAACCACTTAGAGTGAAGGGCACTGAGTAAGCACTCTGTGTCACCTACCACCCTCACCATTGCTAGCATCATTCTACATGTTCGAAGGCAAAGAAATTAACTTCCTTTCTCTTTTGACATGATAGTTATAGCCTTCCTTTCCCTGAGGCAATGAAGGCTGAGACCTAGTTTAGACAAGGAAAAGAAGAAGAAATGAGATGGAGAAAGGGATTTTCTCTCATTTATTGATAATTATAATTAATTGTATATATAATTTGATGTAAATATGTTCAACAATATAACGTTGTCTGCAATATAACAACCAGACTGATGTAATAATAATAAACAACAACACTTAAGGAAAAAATAAATTAAATTCTTTTTGGAAGAAAATTCGACTAGAGTGAGAAGCCCACTATACCAAATGAAATGATATTATCCAAAAACCTAAGCTTAATCAAGGAAACGACTGTATAAGGAAACAAAGTCCCTGCCATAAAATCATAAGCCTAATCATGAGGCAACTGAAGTACCTGTCAGTCGGAATAATATAAACACTTCTCATCTTGCTTAGATGTATTGTTAACATCAGAGAAAATCATTGACATCTGTAGGATTGGCTGTTGTGGGACTCTGGTTCTGATAGCTTCTGAGAGGCAGAAGACAGTAATAAACACTTAATAAATATTAAATATTATTATGTACTAAGCACTGAATTATCTCATGTCATCCTCATAACAATCCTATGAAATAGAGTAGGCCCATTTGATAGAGAAGGCCCAAAGGGATTAAATACTTGCCCAAAGTCCCCAAAATAGCAAGCTGAAACGAAGATTTAAATAATCCACACAATTAGGTCCCAGTCATAACTATTTCTATTTACTTGTAACTGAGGTGTTGTGTGTGTGTGTGTGTGTTGTAACAATCACACAACAGTAGTATGAAAAAAAAATAGCCACTTCATTCTTGAGAGGTGGAATTTAACTCCAAAAAGAAAATTAATATGTTGACCCAAACAACAGCTCACTTCAATATGAAAAACTAAAATTTTATAAAATATAAACAATGAAAACTTTACACTACATAAACTTTTTATTATAGTCATTAAAAAAAATCCGTGAATTTTTTGCATTAGAATTCCTTTTTAACACATACTCCCTTGGTATCAAGTAGAATAAGATTTTATTCCTAGCTCTACCAGTTATTAATTATATAAACTTCTCCGCATTTCGAAGTTTCCTTGTCTATAAAATAAGGAGGGATGCAGGCCGATACCTCACATGGCTAGTGAGAGGATGAAGTAAAACTGGTAAAAAAAAAAAAAAAAAAAAAAAAAGACTTGTGCTAAGCCTGTAATAAGCATTTGGAATAGTCAACAGTCTAAGAATCCTAAAGATCTGTATATAATATAATGACCACTGAATTTTACCATTCAATGTGATGGATAGTCAATAGATAATTATAGGAATCCAAAACAGTGTTTTTACCCTATAGACATTAAGAACTTGTTAAATAAATGAATAGATCAGACTGGAATATGAACAGTGAAATACTGGAGAGATTTAAAGCACAGGCGGTATGTTTTATTCTCTCAGCACTGTATGAGGATGCGTACCATTTTACAAGATGCAAAACTGATGACCAGGTAGCCCAACTATTCTAATACTCTTTCTGTAACTGTATTTTCAATTAAAATTATCTGCTTAAAGAAAAAGCATCTGACAAAGTACAGCATCCTTTCTTGATTAAAACTCTTCAAAGTGTAGGGATAGAGGGTACATACCTCAGTACCATAAAGCCATCTATGAAAAACCCACAGCGAATATCATTCTAAACGGGGAAAAACCAAGAACTTTCCCCCTAAGGTCAGGAACGCGGCAGGGAAGTCCATCACCACTGCTATTCAACATAGTACTAGAAGTCCTAGCCACAGCAATCAGACAACAAAAAGGAATAAAAGGCATCCGAATTGGCAAAGAAGTCAAATTCTCACTCTTTGCAGATGATATGATACTTTATGTGGAAAATCCAAAAGACTCCACCCCAAAACTGCTAGAACTCATACAGGAATTCAGTAAAGTGGCAGGATATAAAATCAATCCACAGAAATCAGTGGCATTTCTATATACCAACAACAAGACAGAAGAAAGAGAAATTAAGGAGTTGATCCCATTTACAACTGCACCCAAAACCATAAGATACCTAGGAATAAATCTAACCAAAGAGGCAAAGAATCTGTACTCAGAAAACTATAGAATACTCATGAAAGAAATGGAAAAATGTTCCACGCTCATGGATTTGAAGAACAAATATTGTGAAAATGTCTATGCTACCTAGAGCAATCTACACATTTAAAGCAATCCCTATCAAAATACCATCCACTTTTCTCAAAGAAATGGAACAAATAATCCTAAAATTTGTTTGGAACCAGAAAAGACCCCGAATAGCCAGAGGAATGTTGAAAAGAAAAGCAAAGCCGGTGGCTTCACAATTCCGGACTTTAAGCTCTATTACAAAGCTGTAATCATCAAGACAGTATGGTACTGGCACAAAAACAGACACCGAGATCAATGGAACAGAACAGAGAGCCCAGAAATGGACCCTCAACTCTATAGTCAACTAATCTTTGACAAAGCAGGAAAGAATGTCCAGTGGAAAAAAGACAGTCTCTTCAACAAATGGTGTTGGGAAAATTGGACAGCCACATGCAGAAGAATGAAACTGAACCATTTCCTTACACTACACACAAAAACAGACTCAAAATGGATGAAATACCTAAATGTGAGATAGGAATCCATCAAAATCCTAGAGGAGAACACAGGCAGCAACGTCTTCGACCTCAGCTGCAGCAACTTTTTCCCAGACACATCGCCCAAGGCAAGTGAAGCAAGGGCAAAAATGAACTATTGGGACTTCATCAAGATAAAAAGCTTTTGCACAGCAAAAGAAACAGTCCACAAAACCAAAAGACAACCGACAGAATGGGAGAAGATATTTGCAAATGACATATCAGATAAAGGGCTAGTATCCAAAATCTATAACGAACTTATCAAACTCAACACCCAAAGAATAATCCAATCAAGAAATGGGCAGAATATTATGCAGCCATCAAAAACATGAAATCTTGTCATTTGCAACAACGTGGATGGAACTAGAGGGTATTATGCTAAGCGAAATAAGTCAATCAGAGACAGACAGGTATCATATGATCTCACTGATATGAGGAATTTGAGAAACAAGACAAAGGAGCATAGGGGAAGGGAGGAAAAAAGTGCCTGGGTGGCTCAGTTGGTTAAGCAACTGCCTTCGGATCAGGTCATGATCCTGGAGTCCCAGGATCGAGTCCCGCATCGGACTCCCTGCTCAGCAGGGAGTCTGCTTCTCCCTCTGACCCTCCCCCCTCATGTACTCCTTCTCTCTCTCATTCTCTCAAATAAATAAAATCTTAAAAAAAAAAAAAAAAAAAGGAAACAAGATGAAACCAGAGGGGCGCATGGGTGGCTCAGCTGGTTAAGCGACCACCTTTGGCTCAGGTTACGATCCTGGATTCCCAGGATTGAGTCCCGCATTGGGCTCCCTGCTCAGCGGGGAGTCTGCTTCTCCCTCTGACCCTCTCCCCTCTCATGCTTTCTCTATCTCATTCTCTCTCTCAAATAAATAAATAAAATCTTTAAAAAAAAAAAAAAGATGAAACCAAAGAGGGAGACAAACCATAAGAGACTCAATCTCAGGAAACAAACTGAGGGTTGCTGGAGTGGTGGGGGGTGGGAAGGATGGGGTGGCTGGGTGATGGAGACTGGGGAGGGTATGTGCTATGGTGAGCGCTGTGAATTGTGTAAGACTGATGAATCACAGACCTGTACCTCTGAAACAAATAATACATTATATGTTAAAAAAAAAAAAAGATAGTAGGAAGGGAAAAACAAAGGGGGGGGGAATCGGAGGGGGAGACAAATCATGAGAGACTATGGACTCTGAGAAACAAACTGAGGGTTTTAGAGGGGAGGGGTGTGGAGGGATGGGTTAGCCTGGTGATGGGTATTAAGGAGGGCATGTATTACATGGAGCACTGGGTGTTATACGCAAACAATGAACCATGGAACACTACATCAAAAACTAATGATGTAACGTATGGTGACTAACATAATTAAAAAAAAAAACTATCTGCTTAAAATTTGTAAAACATGAGATCCTTTACTGAATTCAGTTATCATAAACCAGGGTGGGTAATCAGTGTTAAATGTAAATTGTATATATTTTTTTGTTTGAAAAGCTTATTTTTCCACAGTACATGTGCTCACAAAAGAAAATTTAAATATTTTATATTAAAGAAGTATATCAATAGAGCCCATACTCTGTCTGGCACTTTGTCTAAAACTGAACATGAATCTCAATTTTCCTGAAACATCTCTTCACTTTTAACGTAAAAAGGTAAAAATAGCTATAATAACCTAAGTGCACCAACAGAAAAATCACTCACATCAAGTTACATATATCTAGGATTACATTATTTAAAAAAAAACAACCTTCCACACATAATTTAATTCAATTCCTTCCTTTTACAGAAAGGCTCCTAACATGGTTTGGCTAAATTCTAAGACAGGGTAAAACAAGAAAGTTAACCCTGGGACTCTTAGTTTAGTACTGTACCCCCTTAAGAGTACACAGATATACTGCCTATCTTATGGAGCTACCATACAAATTAGAAATAGTGTAAGGATAATCTCATATATGTGAAGTAGATAAGGCCTAATAAATGGATGACAAGTAGGCAATATATGGTAGCAGAGTAGTGATAAAATTTTCCTATTATACCACACTGACTCTCAACTAATAACAAGTTCAAGTTTCACCAAGGAAAATGATGCACATGTAGGGTTCAAAGTGAAAATGATACTGGCTAACATTAATGCACAGAAGTAACCATAAAGAGTAGATTAGAAGATAAAAAAAATTACACATATAAGCCTATGTAGATATACGGAAAACACATACGAAATACGAATAAAAGCAACTTAATGTAATTTATTAAGTATTTAAGGGTATAAGACATGGAGTAAAGAAAACTTCAGTGTAGGGTGAGGTTAATATGAAAAGGTCCTAGATATTGAAATCTGAAGTAAATCTTTTAAAGAGAAAAAAAGGATTTCTTTCTTTTTTTTTTTAACTTATTTATGTAGGGGCGTCTAGGTGGCTCAGATGGTTAAGTGAATGCCTTTGACTCAGATCATGATCCCAGAGTCCTGGGATCGAGTCCCACATCAGGCTCCTTGCTCAGTGGGGAGCCTGCTTCTCCCTCTCCCTCTACTGTTCCCCCTGCTTGTGCTCTCTCACTCTGTCAAATAAAAAAATAAATAAAATCTTTAAAAAAAAAAAAGATTTATTCATGTATTTGAGAGACAGAGAGAAGGGTGGAGGGGCAGAGTGTATCCCAAGCAGACTCCACGTGGAACCCGATGTGGGGCTCAATTTCAGGACCCTGAGATCATACAACCTGAGCCAAAACCAAGAGTGGGACACTTATCTGAACTGACTACACCACCCAGGCGCCCCAAGGAGAGGATTTCAAAAAGAAGGAACAGCACAGCAGAAGCATGAACAAATTAGGCCAGAACTAATAAATGACTGAGCAAGTTTCTGATTAGCTAATGTGGAAAAAAGTACTTGCTAAAGATCACTGATAAATAAGGCTATTGAGACGCACAAGAGACATACATGCTGAGAGAACCAGAACACCAAAGGACAACAAAACAGAAGTTCTGAAAGCAGGGCAGTCCTGGGAGGCAACAAACTAGGATTCTGGTCCCAATACTCCTACTGCCTCATTACGAGCAGTCGGAGCATCAAATGCCATCTGGCCCTCCTTGTGTTAAAAAAATAAGCACGATACGTAATACCTAGAATTACTGTCAAGCTTAAAATACTATCTGTCACAGCTAATAATAGGGAACTACTACAGGGCAGGGTTACAAACATAAATGCCTACAGTTAGGGACATACGGAAAATGCCAAAAATGAACCAGCTCTAAAAATGGCAGTATTCCGAGCTTGCCGTATCATAACTGATAGTCTCAGTTATGAGGAGACAAGAGGAGATGGGAGGGACTTATGAATCAGCTCATGACCCATTCAAAAGGGAAGCTATGACAAAACTTCAGCCAAAAAGTACCCATAGGAGTGGAAGATCAGGGTTGTCACACTGACCAATTGTTTAAGACAAGTCATAAACATGAATTTTTATGTAAAATGTTCTAATTTTAAATAATGATTCAAAACGTTTTAAGAAAATACATAAGCAAGTAAAATGTTTGCAGAGCAGTTTTTAACATCATAGGATTTTTTTTTTTTTTAAAGATTTTATTTATTTATTTGACAGCTACACAGGGAGGGAGGGAACACAAGTAGGGGGCGTGGGAGAGGGAGAAGCAGGCTTCCCACGTAGCAGGGAACTTGATACAGGGATCGATCCCAGGATCCTGGGATCATGACCTGAGCCGAAGGCAGACGCTTAACGACTGAGCCACCCAGGCGCCCCTATCATAGGATTTTTCAGCAGAAGACTGACACAGTAAAAAAAAAAATCACCTTTCTAGAGGAGATTCATGTAAAGAATGAATTGATACCAGGTATTGATTAAAAAGGGAAGAATAAAGGGAAACTCACTAAGATGCTTCTGCTAAAAAGATAGCTAAACAAAAAAGTTTACAAAAAGAAGAAAGCAGCAGAATTTAGGGGTATACCAAACATGAATAAAAAGTTGACCAAAGATAATTCAAAAATAAGTGGGAGGCATTATGAAGCATTAACTTAATTCATAAAAGAAAGTCACAAACATCTGAGGTTTCCCTTAAATATTTTTTTCTCCCCTTAAATATTTCTATATAATAGGAACCAAATCTACTCATCAAAGCACTCAAAAAGACACATGAAGGTCACTCAGGTTTAGAAAACAGGTCAAAGTCAACATTGTAATCCTAACCACCACACAAAGAAAAGCATTGTATTAGTATACTATAATGTACTGCAAACACATTACTGTAAGTGCACCTCAAAGTATGGCTGGCAGCCCGGACCAGTCTACAAACTATTTGTGGTAAAAAAAAAAAACTGAGAGTGTTTATAAAATAAAATTTTAAAAATAATCTGACCAAAATAATTTTATTTATTGAATCTAATAATAAAAAATTGGGCCTTGTATCTTTTTTCCTTTCACTTTGCTGTAATTTATTTTTATTGTATTTTACAAAATATTCGTCTGCAACAGACTAGCAACAAAAGAACCGGTCCGTCACAGATAGTCTAAAAAGTGGCATTGTAGGAATGCAAACTGGAGCAGCCACTCTGGAAAACAGTATGGAGGTTCCTTAAAAAGTTAAAAGTAGAGCTACTCTATGACCCAGCGCAACTGCACTGCTAGGTATTTACCCAAAGGATACAAAAATACAGATTCAAAGGGGTACATGCACCATGATGTTTACAGCAGCATCATCAACAATAGTCAAACTACGGCAAGAGCCCAAATGTCCATCAACTGATGAATGGATAAGGAAGATGTGGTGTGTGTGCGCCTATATATATAATGGGATATTACTCAGCCATCAAAAAGAATGAAATCTTAACCATGTGCAATGGCATGGATGGAACTAGAGTATATTATGCTAAGTGAAAGAAGTCAGAGAAAGAAAAATACCGTATGATTTCACTTATATGTGGAATTTAAGAAACAAAAACAGATGAACATATGGGAAGGGAGGAAAAAAAGGAGAGAGAGGGAAACAAACCACAAGAGACTCTTAATGACAGAGAACAAACTGAGGGTTGATGGAAGGAAGTGGGTGGGGGGTGGGCTAGATGGGTGATGGGTATTAAGGAGGGCACTTGTGATGATGAGCACTGGGTGTTCTATGTAAGTGATGAATCACTGAATTCTACTCCTGAAACCAATATACCAAGAACTGTATGTTAATTAGAATTGAAATAAAAATTTGAAAAGAAAAAAATAAATGAATAATTAAAAAGAGAAAAAAGGGAAAAAAGTCATGGTGTAAGTTATAAAATTTTAATGTTACAAAAAAAGTAAAAGTTACAGTAAAACACTTTAAAATATGAAGTAAAAATCTAAAAAACAACAGTGTATTTAGTGTGTTTTTTGCTTTTTTTTGGTCTCAAAGGAAATATTTATTTAAATAGGCTTAAACTTTTTTATGTCTAGGCAACCTAAAATGCTAACTAGATCTCTGGGTTGTACAAAATTACATTTTTGCATTCACAGAGAACCAATTCTATTAAAAACAGTGAGAAAAAAAGTCAGTATGTCAAAACCTACAATAATTTTTAGATAAAGTTAACTTACCCATCACTACATAGGACTTAAATCGTGTTGATAATCTGTCCACAAAGGCACTTAAAATTTCCAATCCCATTAATGATACCTACAGATAGAAAGAAATTTTAATGAATACAAAGTACCAATGCATTCTTTCAAATCAATTATAATCACTGACATATAAAGATCTTCATATATTACCAAGTTTTTTTAAAAAATAAGAAGGAGACTGAAGTATTCAGGGATAAACAGCCATGAGGTTAGGGCACCCTATTCTCAGATGGTTCGATAATAATAACAATAATAACAATAATAATAATGGTGTATAAATACGCAGGAAGATAGTGATAAAGTGATTTGGCAAAATGTTAGTAACTGGTAAATTAGGTGAAGGGTACAAAGAAGTTCACTGACTATACATGCAACTTTCCCATAATGTTGAAATGTTTCCTAAATGAAAGTTAAAAATAACAGCACCTTTAATTATACAGAAATTCCAGCTTTTATCTAGGATGGAGACACTGGGAAAAAATACCACTCCCACTGTAACAAGAAAAAGCCAAATAATCTATAGAACCATATCTATTCTTGAATCCATAAGAAAGCTGCAGTTGTAGGATAATCAACTAGCCTGAAATTTAAGGAAAGATAGATGCTCCCAAGGAGAGCTGGGACATAAGCAGTAGGACACATGTGGCAGAGGACAGAAGGAAAATGAAAATGTGATACAAGTGGGTTAAGAGTTCAACTATATTTAACTTGTTAATAGCTGAATATGGGATAGCATGAAAATATATAATCCCTAGTAGCCACAGACACAAAAGAAGAGACACCCATTTTACAGGCTCTTTCTCCACAAACCTCCACTGGACACTCGTGATTGGAAAAAATCTCTCTTGGTTGTCCAAGTCTGACGAAGGGAGCAGCTGCCTTTGTAGGAAAGGCACAAACCTTTATTTTCCCACACTTTTGTAAGAAACAAAGGTATGATGCTACTGAGAGAAAGACAAATACTGTCACCCCAGGACACAGGTAAAAACTCACTGCTGCTGAGCAAAGAGGAAAGAAAAAAGTTCTCTACTTCAGAGGGAGAGGCAGAAAATCATCCTGGGCTCAGATGATTAGAGGTCTATAGTTGAGGAGAGGCAGGACCTCTGATAAAGCCTCATCCCTAAGACTCAAGAACCAAGGGCTCCTAAGACTTAAGCTGGACCAGAAAAACAGAGAACACTCCCACTCGCCACAACCAGGCTAGCAAGGACAGTGTAAGGAGCAGTTTGCCACTGGAGAAGAGAACATGGAGAAAAACCATCTATGAAGCACAGGAAAAAAGGGAGGGTATAAGGTGTTACAAAAACACTGAGTGGCCAACAATTAATTCCACTCCTAGGTATATATCCAAAGGAGTTAAACCAGAACACAAACAGATACCTGTATGCCAATGTTCACTACAGCCTTATTCATAATAGGTAAAGGTGCAAAAGCCCACATGTTCTTCAACTGATAGATAAAGAAAATGTGGGGTATGCACTCAATCAAAAATGTGGTCATGAACAGGACTGACTGGTACATGTTACAACATGAATGAACCTTGAAAATATTGTAAGTGAAAAAAAAAAGTCACAAATGGTGAGATGTTGTATGATTAAACTTATAAGAAATGTTCAGACCAAGCAAACCTATAGAGATAGAAAGCAGATTAGTGGTTGCTTAGAACTAGGGAATATGGGGGGATGAGGTGGTATCTGCAAAAGGGTACAGGGATCTTCTTGAGGTGATGAAAATAATTCTAAAATTAACTGTGCTGATGGTTGTGCATATCTGTAAATATACTAAAAAAATCAATGAATTGTACACTTCAAATGAATAAATTGTATATATGTAAATTATATCAATAAAGCTGTTAAAACATAATTGAAAAATCTACTAATAGGCTCACAGACTTAACAGATTCTACAGATGATAAAAGCAGTATCTCAAATTAGCAGGAAAAACATGCACACTTGGTAAGATCGCATTTAGGAATCTATCCCTAAGATACACTAACAAAATTATTAAAGGACATATGAATATTATTCATTGCAAGAGACCGGAAACTATCCAAACATTCATCAATATGAGACAGATTCAATAAACTATAGTACATCCATGCTACAGGGTACTATGTTATTTTATTTTTTTAAAGATTATATTATTTATTTGACAGAGAGAGAGATATAGCAAGAGCAGGAACACAAGCAGGGGGAGTGGGAGAGGGGGAAGCAGGTTTCCCGCTGAGCAGGGAGCCTGATGCGGGGCTCGATCCCAGGACCCTGGCAGACGCTTAACGACTGAGCCACCCAGGTGCCCCACTATAACACTTTAAAAATAAAAATGAGAACTACCCTCCTTAATCCTAATAACCTCCATGATATTGTTTTCTTTAAGATTTTATTTATTTATTTTAAAGAGAAAGAGTGAGTGGGGGGGGGCGGAGGGCTGAGGGAATCTCAAGCAGACTCCCCGCTAAGCGTGGAGCACGACACAAGTCTTGATCTCACGACCCTGAGATCATGACCTGAGCCAAAATCAAGTCAGACGCTTAACCAACTGAGCCACCCAGGTGCACCTCCATGATATATCGTTAAGTGAAAAAACTAAGTTGGGACAATGCATGTATATATACAAAGAGGACTATGTGTAGATATAGTTAGAAATGTTTATTAAAAATAACAGCAATGGAAAAATAATAATAAAAACTATTTTTAATGGTTAGGAACAGGCTATAAGGAATAGAGAAGGAAGCCAGATTATTTTGAATACACTGTATTTGTAGCAATAACTAATTTCATTGAAAACAAAATAAGTGAACCTAAACGTATACCAAATTAGTATTTTAACTATTTCAAGTGATTTTAAAGTTTAGTAATTTGATTATCTCTTTCCAGGGGGATATATCCTAAGAACAAACACTAAACTCTACAAAAAAGAAACTTCAATGATTTTAGAAATCTTGTTGATTGAAGGAGATAGAAGACATACAGAAGTAGTAAAAAATGCAGTCCTGAAACTAAATTAGAATCACTATGAACTCATGATATATTTTTCTTCAAAATTAAGATAAAACCCATTCTATTCATTGAAAAAAAATCTAGAAACAATCAAACATGTAACAATGAGCTCCACTAGCACTCACATATATACTATTTCCCACTAAAAAGAACCAGAGTTTCTTGGAGAAGTGGCTGATTCCAGAGCAGGAGCAGGAACTAGGACATCTTGTGATACCAGACAGCGAAGATGCTATAAGCGATTACTAGGGTCATGTCAAGATAAGCCGTTTAAGTATTAATAAGGATAATAATTGCATTGTCTTGAAATAACATTAGATATGTTTAAATACAAGAATTCATAATGATAAAAACTATTTAGCCAATATTGGAGGATGCTAGAAGACCACCTTACTATTTCGACAATTAATAAATGAAAGAATCATTTGAACTAAAGGCATACCTCAGAAATACTGTGGATTCTGTTCGAGACCACTGCAATAAAGGGAATATCGCAACAAAGTGAGTCAAGTGAATTTTTTCATTTCCCAGTGCATATAAAAGTCATGTTTACCCTATACTTTGCTCTAGTAAGCATGCAATATCATTAAGTCTTAAGAAAAGTAAATACCTTAACTATAAAATACTTTAGTGCTAAAAAATGTTAGCAATTATCTGAGCTTTCAGCAAGTTGTAATCTTTTGGCTGGTGGAGGGTCCTGCCTCAATGTTGATGGCAGCTGGCCAATCAGGGTGGTGGTTGTTAAAGGCTGGGGTGGCTGTGGCAATTTCTTAAAAATAAGACAACAAAAGGGGAGCCTGGGTGGCTCAGTCGTTAAGCGTCTGCCTTCGGCTCAGGTCATGATCTCAGGGTCCTGGGATCGAGCCCCACATTGGGCTCCCTGTTCTGCGGGAGGCCTGCTTCTCCCTCTCCCACTCTCCCTGCTTGTGTTCCCTCTCTCACTGTCTCTCTCTCGTCAAGAAATAAAATCTTCAGAAAAAAAAAAGACAACAATGAAGTTTGCCGCAACAATTGACTTTTCCGTTCATGAATGATTTCTCTGTAGCATGTGATGCTGTTTGATAGCCTTTTACCCACAAAATTTCTTTCAAAATTGGAGTCAAGGTTCTGAAACTCTGATGCTATTTATCAACTAAATATATGTAATATTTTTCATCTTTTGCTGTCATTTCAACAATCTTCACAGCATCTTCACCAGGAGTAGATCCCATCCCAAAAAAAACCATTTCCTCATTCATAAGAAGCAACTCATCTGCTCAAGTTCTATCATGAGATTGTAGCAACTTACATTTTCAGGCTCCGTTTCTTTTTTTTTTCCCCTAGGTTATTTTAATTCCAGTTAGTTAACATACAGTGTTATATGAGTTTCAGGTGTACAATGTAGTAATTCAACACTTACATCACCCTTGTCGTGCTCAACACGACAAGTACATTCCCTAATACCCATCACCTATTTAACCTATCAGAATATCCAGTGGGAAAAAGACAGTCTTTTCAACAAATGGTGCTGGGAAAACGGGACAGCAACATGCAAAAGAATGAAACTGGACCACTTTCTTACACCTTACACAAAAATAAACTCAAAATGATCAAAGACCTAATTGTAAGACCTGAAACCATAAAAATCCTAGCAGAGAACATAGGCAGTAACTTCTTTGACACTGGCTGTAGCAACTTCTATATGTCTCCTGAGGCAAGGGAAACAAAAGCAAAAATAAACTATTGGGACTACATCAAGATAAAGTTACTGCACAGCAAAGACTCCACTTCTAATTCTAGTTCTCTTGCTATTTCTACCACATCTGCAGTTACTCCCTCCCTTGAATGCCTCAAAGCCATCAACTTCTTCCAAACTCCTGTTTATGTTATGTTGAACTCTTCCCAGGAGTCATGAATTTTCTTGGCATCTAGAATGGTGAGTCCTTTCCAGAAGGTTTTCAATTTACTTTGCCCAGATCCATCACAGGAATCACAATCTAATGGCAGCGATAGCCTTACGAAATGTTATTTCTTAAACAGTAAGACTTTAAAATCAAAATTACTCCATGATCCATGGGTTGCAGAATGGATTAGCAGGCATGGAGACAACAATAATTCTCATTGTACATCTCCACTGCAGCTCTTGCGTGACCAGGCGCATTGTCAACGAGCAGTCATATTTTGAAAGGAATCTTTTTTTCCTCAGCAGTAGGTTTAAGCAGTGGCTTAAAATATTCAGGAAACCATGTTGTAAATAGATGTGCTCTCCCGTAGGCGCTGTTGTTCTATTTATAGAGCACAGGAGAGTGGATTTAGCATAATTCCAAAGGGCCTTAGGATTTTCACAATTTAAGTGAAGCAGTGGCTTCAACTTAAAGTCATAGGTTGCATTGGCCCATAACAAGAGAGTCACCCTGTCCTTTAAAGCCAGGCATTGACTTCTCCTCTCTAGCTGTGAAAGTCCTAGATGGCATCTTATTCCTAATATAAGGCTGTTCCAACTACATTGAAAATCTGTTGTTTAGTGTAGCTACCTTCATGAATCATCCTAGCTAGATCTTTTGAATAACTTGTTCGAACTTTTATGTTATGGAGATGGCTTCTTTCCTTAAACCTCATGAACCAACTTCTGGCTTCAAACTTCCATGGCTTCCTCACCAATCTCAGCCTTCACAGAACTGAAGACAGTTAGGGCCTTGCTCTGGACGACACTCTGGCTTAAGGGAGTATTGTGGCCGCTTTGATCTTCTATCCAGACCACTAAAACTTTGTCTCTGTATCAGCAATAAAGCTGTGTTGCTTTCTTATCATTTGTGTGTTCACTGGAGTAGCACTTTTAATTTCCGTCAAGAACCTTTCCTTTGCAGTCACAAGTTGGCTGTTTGTCACAAGAGGCCTAACTTTTGGCCTGTCTCAGCTTTTGACTTGCCTTCCTCACTAAACTTAATCATTTCTAGCTTTTGATTTAATGTGAGACACAGGCAACTCTTTCACTTGAACATTTAGAGGCCACTGTAGAGTCTCATTTCAATATGGTTGTGTCTCAAGGAACAGGGAGGCCCAGGGAGAGGGAGAAAAACAGGAAATGGCTGGTCAGTGGAGTGGTCAGAACACATTTATTGATTAAGTTTGCCATCTTGAGTGGGTGTGGTTCCAACAATTACAATGGTAACATCAGAGATCACTGATCACAGATCATCATAACAAACACACTACAACAAAAAAAAATTAGAAATACTGCAAGAATTACCAAAATGTGACACAGAGATAACAAAGTAACCAAATGCTGTCTGAAAAAGGGCACCAACTGACTTGTTTAATGCAGGGTTGCCACAAACCTTCAATTTGTGAAAAATGCAGTATCTATGAAGCACAATAATGTAGAGCACAACAAAATGAAGTATGCCTGCCTTTCTATTATAAACTATGCCAATGAGTAACCAAACAGAAGTAAATGGTCTAAATATCTCTTTATAAAAGTATTCTAGTTAATAAGTGAAAGAATAACAAGATTAGAGTATCATTTTGCAAACCCTAATGAATTAAGAAATCTAAACACTGAACATTAATGGTTGCTAACATCATAAAAAGATACTATCATACCTTATGTGCTTTCTTGATGCTATGTGCCTCCTGAGGGGGAAAAAGGGCTGAATCTGATCAAGCTATAGGTTCAACTACCAATTTATAGGAAATACAGAGGAACTAGCAGCACAGGAATGAAATCAGCAAAAACATAACTGTGGGAAACTCTACAAATAAAATCCAAGCATTTTTTTTAAAGATTTATTTATTTATGAGAGAGAGAGAGAGAACACCCTCAAGAGTGGGGGAAGGGCAGAGGGAGATGCAAGGTCTCCACTGAGCAGGGAGCCTTATGCAGGACTTGATCACAGAACCCTGGGATCATGACCTGAGCTGAAGGCAGACGCTTAACCCACTGAGTCACCCGGGCACCCTAAAATCCAAGAACTTTTAAAAACAGAAACTGAGGGAGAAACAAATTCAAAGAAACTTAATAAACACGTTGACTGAGGTATGGCCTCCCAAAGGTGTCCACATCCTAACCTCCAAGACCTGTGAGAATGTTACTTTATGTGGTAAAAAGAACTTTAAAGATGTGGTAAAGGTCTTAAAGTGGGGAGATAACTCTGGGTTATCTTGGGCCCACAAGACGCCTCATAAAAGAGAGGCAGGAGAGTAAACAGAGATGCAATGACAAAAGCAGTAGTCAGAAAGATTTGAAGGTGCTATACTGCTGGCTTTGAAGACATAAGAAGAGGCCTTAAGCCAAGAAATGCATGCGGTTTCCAGAATATGGAAAATTATCTCCTCAAAGTTCTCTAGAAGAATACAATCTTGCTGGAACCTTGATTTTATCCCAGTGAAACCCATTTAGGACTTCTGACCTCCAAAACGGTAAGAAAATAAACCTATGTTGCTTTAGGCTACTAAGTGTATGGTGCCTGGGTAGCTTAGTTAAGCATCCAACTGTTGTTGGTCTCAGCTCAGGTCTTGATCTCAGGGTCGTGAGTTCAAGCCCCACACTGAGTTCCACGTTGGGTGGGAGCCTACTAAAACAAACAAATAAATATCTAATTTAAAAATTTGCATGACATTTTAAAAACTGGAAATTTGACCCTGCATATTTGGAATTATTTTTTTTACATATGATAATGGTGGTGAGGTTATGTTAACAATTAACAATTTTTTAATAATTTTTTTTAAGTGGGCTCCATGCCCAGTTGGGAGCCCAACGTGAGGCCTGAACTCAAGACCCTGAGATCATGACCTGAGCTGAGATCAAGAGTTGGACGCTTAACTGCCTGAGCCACCCAGGCACTCCAACAATTTTTTTAAAGAACATTTATCTTCCAGACACTAAATCAAAAGTCTCATTGATGAAACAATGTATCTGTGATTTGTGACAAAGTGATGGGGCATGATTAGCCATGGACTGATGAATGTTGTGGGTGGATTTGTTATTTTATTCTGTCTACTTTTACATATGTTCAAAATTCTTTATAGTAAAAAGTTTTTTTAAAAAAAATTACAGGAACTGTGATTCCTAATGGTGAAATGAACATACCCTTGAAACAAAAGAACAACTCAAGGCCCACACTCTTTTACTCAATCTAATTCTGAGAGTCTTAGCCAATGCACCCAAACCAAGCAAAACTAAAGAACTGGAAAGAAGCAAAACTATTATTATTATCTGATATTATTATACAGTAGTCCCCCCTGAGCCCCAGTTTTGCTTTCCACAGCCTGAGTTACCCAAGGTCAACTGTGGTTCAGAAGTAGATAGATAATCCTCTTCAGAAATCAATAATAGCCTAACACTATGTTACAATGCCTACATCACTAAACTCACTTCATTTCATCATTTCATTATCCCATATCATCACAAGAAGGGTGAGTATAGTACAAGGAGATTTTGAGAGAGACCACATTCATATAGCTTTTATTATAGTATATTGTTATAAATGTTCCGCTTTATTATTGCTGTTAATCTCTTATGGTGCCTAACATAAATTAAACTTTCTTACAGGTATGTATGTATAAGGAAAAACATAGTGTGTGTATAGTACTATCTGCTGTTTCTGGCATCTGCTGGGGAGTCTTGGAAATGTATCCCCCACAGATGAGGAGGGACTACCATATGTAGAGAAAACCTAAAAGAATCCACAAACTGCAGAAAAAATGTTTTGAATTACAGGCAGGTTGGTCGCAAAAATCAATATCCAAAATGCCATTTCATTTCAATGTATCAGAAAGCATAATTTTAAAAATAAAAAATAGGATTTATACTCTCAATAACTATGAGAATAAATCTAACAAATGTGTGTAAGACCTATTTGGAGAAAATAATGAAACATTAATGAGACATATTAAAGAAAACATAGGAGCACCTGGGTGGCTCAGTTGGTTAAGCATCCACCTTCGGCTCAGGTCATGATCCCAGGGTCTTGGGATCGAGCCCCTATCGGGCTCCCTGCTCAGTGGGGAGTCTGCTTCTCCCTCTCTCTCTGCCTCTGCCTCTCCCTCCCCCTCTGCCTCTGCCTCTCCCTCCACTGGTGATCTCTCTCTTGCTTTCCCTCTCTCAAATAAATAAATAAAATCTTAAAAAAAAAAAGCACAAATAATTTTCATGGGTAAAAGAGGTCATTATAAAGATATCCAATCTGGGGCGCCTGGGTGGCTCAGTCGTTAAGCAACTGCCTTCGGCTCAGGTCATGGTCCCAGGATCCTGGGATCGAGTCCCACATCGGGCTCCCTGCTCCGCGGGAAGCCTGCTTCTCCCTCTCCCACTCCCCCTTGCTTGTATTCCTCTCTCACTGTGTCTCTCTCTGTCAAATGAATAAAATCTTTAAAAAAAAAAAAAAAGAAAGATATCCAATCTTCCCCCAAAAAGAGGATATTCAATGTAATTCCAATAAAAGCCCCAATTTTTTAGTGCAACTTGACTAGCTGATTCTAAAATTCACATGGGTTAGTAAATAAAGACCCAATAATAAGCCAACACATTCCTAAAGAATATGGTGGGTGAATTTAATATAGCAAATACCAAAATTTACCATGGAGCTAGAGACAAATGACTTTCCTGAATTTCCATTTGGACATCTTTCAACTTAGCCTATATCTTGGCTAAGGGTCCTTTCAGTAGAATAAGAAACCATCAAGAAAGAAGAGAAGAAAACTAGAGCTATATTCCAATTTGCTCCCCACCACTTCCTTAGGAACTCAAATGCTTCCATTCAGGTTGTTTATTTTATTTTTTAAGATTTTATTTATTTATTCTAGAGAGAGAGACACCATGAGCAGAGGGCAGAGGAGAGGGGCAGAGGGAGAAGCAGGCTCCCCACTGAGCAGGGAGCCTGATATGGGGGTTCGATCCTGGGACTCCGGGATCATGACCTGAGCCAAAGGCAGACGGCTCAACTGACTGAGCGGCCCAGGCACCCCTCCATTCAGGTCCTTTAAAACATAAAAGCAAAACTAGTGTATGAAATTTCTAACAGGTACATATAAAACACAAAAGCAAGAATAGAGACATATTAAATTATAAATATAAAAGTATAAAACAAAATACTAAAAAAACTAAAAGCAAAAATAACATTTTTTAACATGCAGAAAAACAGAAACTCTAAAAAGCAAATTTGGGGCTAAGACCAAGTTTAAATTTTAGGGTGTTTTAAAGCCATAAAACCGAAACTTAAAAAAATTTATGAAATTTTATTAACCCCAAGAAGTCCCAGAACCTTTAGGGTCATTTTCCCATTCTCTTTCTCACTCTCCCTTTTCACCTCTGAATCAGAAGTGGTTTAACATATCTGAATAACTAACGTGATGTCAATAAAATCACACGCAAGTTGTTGCCTTGGCTAGAGTTTCATTCAATTCAGTATGTTTAATTTGCCAAATAGTTTAAATCAGAAATGTTGTCCAACAACAAAGCTAAATAAATGCACGAGATAGTAATGACTACTTGCGATTTAAGAACCACAACTAGAATTTCCCATGTAAAAGTCAGCCTAACAACAATTCTTGAAATCTAGGAAGAAGATAAGCTTAATTCATAATCACAGATGTTTTCCACTGTAAGTAGAAAAGAAAAAAAGATATGTATTCTTTGTAACAAGCAGACTTCCTGTAATGCTCCTCTCATTAGGAAATATTAATGGTTTACAGTACATTTTTTCCACAAATTAACTCAGCATCTAAGAAAATGAGTACAGAATGGGATAGACTAGGGGCGCCTGGGTGGCTCAGGCGTTAAGCATCTGCATTCGGCTCAGGTCATGATCTCAGAGTCCTGGGATGAGCCCCACATCAGGCTCCCTGCTCAGCGGGAAGCCTGTTCTCCCTCTCCCACTCCCCCTGCTTGTGTTCCCTCTCTTGCTGTCTCTCTCTCTCTCTCTCTCTCCTCTCTCTGTCAAATAAATAAATAAAATCTTAAAAAAAAAAGAATGGGATAGAATAATTGTCAAGTAGAGCTTTGTATGCACAGATCAAGTAAGTAAAACCTGATGGCTTACAAAATTGAAAACCTAAAAAGAAGTAACAGGTTATTTTTATGTAATTATATAATAAAACTATTTCCCTCAAAAAAAGGAGGGAAACAAATGACTTAAAATTAAAGGTACTGATTAATTCTAGATCAAGTGAGCGGGACAAGACAGAAGTATAATCCAATATTTCCACTTCTAGACATATACCCAAAAACAGTTATTCTAAACTGGGGGAGGGGGTAGTACAACACACTATTATTTCTTGGAGCTGTGCAGCCCAAAGGTACATGGCCATACTTAGCAGCCCTGCTGCCAGCCATTCAAGTAAATGAAAATCCTGTTTGAAATTATCAGAGCCTAGAACTTTTCTTTTGCATGGTTTTAGTACATAAGTGTTCCAGCTGGTAAATCAAGGGACAAATGTGCTTTAATTTAGATTTAACAAACACCGAGAGCCTCCTATGGGTATGAATGCTGGGAGGTGGGTACATACCCTAATGGGAATCTTAAGAAATTCCAATTCCTTCAATTTTCTCAGTAAAGTAGCAAGTAAGGCCATTAGCTGACACTGAATACAGAAGAGATACTGGTAGGTCTGGGGGCGGGGGGCGGGACAGATATAAAATAGTTTGTCGAAGACTGAATGAACTAGAAAATACAGATGATTGCCAGCCACCAATTAGGGCCCCCTTGAAGGTCAGAAATTTAAAATGAAATCAGAGGTTTTGTATTCTTCTCCATCTACCTTTAGTTGCAGATGTAGGCACCACAGGTGTGGAGGTAGGCAGAGTTGCATTAACCAGGATTCCATTTTATCAAATCAGGACCATAAACGAGTATGAACAGGGAGAAGAGAATTAAGAATGAATGCTGGGTGTGACTGATTGACCAGGAAATGTAAGCTCAGACTAGAGGCGTGTGGGATAGTTGGGACAGTTAAAAGCTAACTGGATTGGGGCGGTCAAACTCTTCAATTGGAGTACTCAAGGAAAATAAGGTTCAGGATTTACAGTTCTAGGATATCACAATCACCAATAGTAATGCCACTTGTAAGTCTGAATCCCCAGCAACCACACACCCGTAGTGGTCTGAACTGGCTGTAGTAGCATTTACAGCAAAACTATGTACTGGTACAGCCATCTAGCTACCATTATGGGGCATTTACATACTGAATTCTATTTTATGTCATTACAAATTACATATAATTTTCCTTTTTTTTAGTACAGCTAGGACATTATTAGGATTTTAAAAAATTATGTGTCTTCGGTATTATCTATAAATTTTATTTCAGGATTACAAGGGAGACATTAAAAGAGGGCACTGAATCTGACAGGGTTCAGAATCACTGCCCTAATCAAATTCTCATGCATATATACAAGACAACGTAAAAGAATGTTTACAGTAAAAAATTAAAAACGTGGACATTCTTTATTGTAAGTAAAAAGAATAGGCAAGGTCCATATATAAATAGATCTCAAGTTTTGTTTAAGCAAGCTAAGAAATGGTATATTTTAAGAAACTGAGAGTTTATAATATACAATCAAGGTGAAGCTGACATTGGAAAGTCTCATCCTTCAAATGGCAAAGGGGCTGTGATTTTGGATTCTGAGAAGACTTGAAATCTTAGCATATTACTTAGTTCAGCACTTCATAGTTATAGAAATACTATTTATTTCTCCATTTTTAGACTCAACTTACTGTTACATTTGCAGATAAACAATATAAAAAAGTAGAACTGATAAATGATAGGATACTGAAGAGTTTTAGAAAAGTAGAGAAAGGGAGTAGGAAAATCTTAACCTCCCTAGGTTCAAGTACTCCTTCATCAATTTGTCGAGTATACGAGAGGTGCTCAAGAAAGACAATTATTCTTAATTCCTCTCTCTCAACCCAACGGGAGGTCCCATTGGCTCTATCACCAAAGCGTATCTCAAAATCTTGCACTTCTCAACATCGCCATCTTTACAGTCCACTCTCCACAAAGCAGCCACCCTTCTACCTAAAACCCTCCACTGACTTTGAATAAAATCCTCTAAGGCTCTTTCCATCTCCCAATTTCATCTTTCTTAATACATCATTCACTTATAAACTCTAGCCATGTTGTCCTTCTTTATGTTCCTCCACAGAACTAGGGCCTCCACATTTGCAGTTTTCTCTGCCTAAATCATCCTTCACTCCTATATTTATTTCATGTCTATACCCAAATTTCACCTCCCTTTCTTGATTACCTGCATCCTGCCCAACATTCCCTATTCCCTTCACTGCTTTTTTTCTCCAAAGCACTTACCACCTCTAACATATTGTAGATTCTAGTTACTCATCTGTGTGTATTCCTCTACCTCCACTAGAATCTAAGTCCACAAAGGCAAGGATTTTGGTTTTCCCACTACTGTATCTGAAGTGCCTAGAAGAGTGCCTGCTCATGGTAGGTACTCAATAAATATCCAAATGAAGCTAAATGAACGAGCTTACTAGTTTTGTTCACAGCTGGATCCTTAGTATCTAGAACAATACCCAACATATAGTATAATCACTCAAATTTTTGGAAGTAATGATGGTTAAGATACTCAAATTCTAAAGCAGTACCAAATCTGAAGAAAATTGCATTTTGTTCAGCATAATTTGAAATTTAAGTACAATTCTCTATTTGTGTGTATGTTCAAAAAATTCCACAATACACTTTTTTCCTAAAGACTTAAATATGTGTTATTGTACCTTGGGTAAAAAATGATGACCTAGTTTAGTAACTTAGTTTATAAAACCCAAGGAAGAAACTAACCCAAATGCCCTCTAACAACGTCAGAAAAGATTTTATATACAGCATTCAGTAGAAAGAAGAGAACTAATGACTCAAGAAGGAGAAAGTAGAACTGAGAAATTAATGGCCTTAAGTAGGCAAGAGACCATGGAATCTAAAATTCATGTAGTGGGATTGATACAGTAAGTATAGTAAAGAGATGAGAACCTGGTCAGATCCCTGATGGATTCTAATTCTTAGGGAACAGTTGAAAGGAAAATACAGCACTGAGTAGTAGTGCTTAAAGACATTAAAGAAAAACTGGGATATTGTGGTATTACAGAAGCCAAGAGATGTGTTTCAAGAGATGGGACTGGTCAAATGCCATTCACTGAAGGTACATCTTTAGAGTGAAATGGTCCAAAGCCAACTCACCATGGCTGATGTAGAAGGTGACACGATGGTATAACTGAAGATTGAAATGATCCAAAGCCAACTCCCTATGGCCAGCGTAGAAGGTGACACCCTTTACTTGGGAAGGGGAGCAAGCATTACCAAAGAGCTGACTTTCTACAACAGCCTATGTTGCAACATAAAATCAATTATCTTGAGTGTGCATATGTCCTCACAGTGTAAGTAAATTTAGCTTGTTTCTCCCAAAGAAATAATAACCTCCCAAACAGTTCTGATATATCATTCAATGTTAACATTTTCTAAAGTTTTAAAAAATAATGAAATAGTATGTAATAGAGCATCAAGGTGGTTAATTCCAATAGGGTTTATTATCCTTGTAAAAGTCAACCCCTTCCAAAACTCATGTAAGTTTCACCATTAAATCTGCATAGTAACTGTAGAGTTTAACTTTCTACTCTAGAAGAATAAAGCTTTCAAAGTACAGCCTATTCGCAGGATTATAAGCATAAATTACTTAGAAAAATCACTTCATCCGTAGATTTGAGCCAGCATTTTAAAGCAACACTGCCACCAGAAGACTAGAAAAAAGATAACTGCTAAAAACTACAGTACAGGCTCATTACAGAATATTTACCTGGTCTCTCAACTTGGCTACATTACAGCCTGCCTACTACCAGCTCTTCAAAATACTCAGTCTTCTTGTAGCTCGTAATTTTTTTTCATCAACTAATCCACTTGGACACGTTTCACTAGGTCACCTACTAGCACACAGGTTTCAAATCCGCTGTCCTCAACTGCAGCAAAACTAACAGGAAGCGTTCAACTACTTTCCGTAGACAATAAATGAAACAAATACATAATGCCCTGGGGTCAGCACCTTTGTATTGGATTTAACGGTAAACTTAATCAGGCAATCAGGCACCTGATTAAGCTCTAAAGATCCCTCAGAGACGAAGAACACAACCTTCTAGACTCAAAATTTTAAAAAGAAAAAAAGAAACAAGATTAAGTAAGATAAAAAGTACTAATTAACAGGGATTAACTTGACACTCTTTTGAACTTAAAAATTGTATCCTAATGTCCTGTCTTGGTTTAATAGTGTTTACAAGATACGTACAAATGCAGAAAGTCTTCGAGCGCTTTCTGTATGTAAAGTATCGATGATTTGTTAAACAGCTGATTAAACATTGTGTCCTAATGCCAAAAAAACTCCGCACTGTGTCACGGAATCGCTGAATTTGTCATTGTTCATAACTGGGGAAAAACTTGGTCCTGGTGGGAACTAAGTCCCCGGCTCGCGTCCAGGGACCCTTGAGCCTACAGGTTTCCCCTTCACGGGGCGTTTCCGAGGCGCCAGGCGCACCCCGGGGGCTCGCCTGGCTGGTCGCGCACGTCCGGGATTAAAGGGCTGGCCGGAGAGGGCGTGCCCGGCCCGGCCGCGCCGCCGCCGCCGCCGCTTACCCGGTAGTTGCTCGAGCCCACCCAGCCGGTGAGCGCATCGACCGTCTTGCCCAGGCGCCCCAGGTCCTCCTCCAGGTCCGGGATGGCGCCGGAGGAGCCGAGATAGAGCAGCAGCTCCTGGCCGACCTGCAGGCGGCCGCCGACGTCCTTCTGCTGCACCTGGGCGCTGAAGTACTCCATGCTGCGGGGCTCCATGGCCGCCCGCCCGTGAGGGACCAACTTTTGCCGAGCACCGCCCAGCCGCCAGTGCGGGTCCCCGCGGGAACGGGCCGGACGCGCTCGGTGAGGCCGACGCGCGGCTCACGGGGCGCGGCGGGCGGCGGGACTAGCGCCAGGCGCCGAGCGGCCCCCAAACTACTCAAACTCGGCGCCCCCCGCAACACAGCCCGCTTTAGAGGCCGCGGCCGCCGCCGACGTCAGCACGCGCGTGACGTCAGCGCGACGCCGGCGAGCGCCCTCCCCTCCCGACTGCAACTTGCCGGCGGCGGCTGCTCCCGAGGAAGCCGCTGGGAGTAGTGGGACCCCTGGCGGGAGTTGGGGTCGAACTGGATCGGCACCTCACTAGAGGCTGGCCCATATCCGGCATCAACTATCGCAACGTCCTTCCCTCACTCTGTAAAATAGAGAACGCTTCCAAGTTTTCTTCTGCTTTAAGTCAGTACTTAGGAAAGTTTCTGGTACTTGGAAATCCCCCTTCCCCATCTCCACGCTCATTTTTTTTTAACCTTGTAAGAATACACTTCCTCATAAAAGAACGTCATGACCCCTGCTTCCAGTCACCATCGTTGATTGGGTCATCATGTAATTTTTTTTTGTTTTTAACTGAGATTTAATTTACATGGAATAAAACACACGTATTTTAAGTGTACAGTCTATGAGTTTTTGGCAAATGTATTCACCAGGGTAACCACAGCACCAACGAATATGTAGCACGTTCCCACCACTCTGGTAAGTTCCAGGAACTTCCCAGTCAATAACCACTCCCTCCCAAGCAATTCTAATCTAATTTCTATTACCTTAGCTTAGTTTTCCCCGTTCTTTAACATCACATCACTTCATACAGCCTGTGCTCTTTTGAGCCAGACTTCTTCCCCTTAGCATAATGTTTTGAGATTTACCCAGTACTGTTGGTGTTTCAGTAGTCCCTCTTTATTGCTGAGTAGAAGTCCATTGTATGGAAGCAGTACAATTGTTGACCCATTCACCTGTGTATAGACCTTTGCGTTTTCATCTTTTTAATAATTATGTATAAAGCTGCTATAACCGTTAGTGTGTAAGTCATTGTGTTTACACATGTTTTCGTTTCTCTGGGATAAACACTGAGGACTGGAATTACTAGGTCTTCAGATAAGCGTGTATTTAACTTTAGGAGAAACTGCCAAATTGTTGTCCAAAGTGGCTTGACCATGTTACACCCTCACCAGCAGTGCCTGAGAGATCCAGTTGCTCCACGTTCTCCACCGGATTTAGTATGGTCAGGGTTATTAGTTTTAGACGTTTTAGTGAGTGTGCTCCTATCACCAAAAGTGACTGCTACTCCTAGCCCTCCATTCACCTTTCTGAACTCAGGGGTCACACTAATTGATCTTTAAGTCACAAAAATACTAAACAGTCTTCAAGTTATAAGCTCATAAGATGTCGTTTGAATAACCCTGGAAGTACCTATAAAATGCTTAGTAAACACTGGTTACTATTACCCATATATACCTGTGTGTGTTTCATTAATTTATCAACAAATATCTTCTGAGCACTTGTTACATGCCAGACATCGCCAGATTACATAGATACAAAGTTCATTTAAATCTCCACCCACAACAAACTCAAGTAGAGAAAAAAAAAAATCAATATTTCCAGGATGCTACAATGGAATAAGCAAAGGATTTTGGGAAGCCTAGATGAGAGGTTCCTTATCTAGATGGCACTGTGAATGGAAGTTGGACAGTTGTAAATCAGGGAAGGCTTCCTGCAAGAGGTTATATTTAAATTGAGATTTGAGGGTACATCGGAATTAACTAATTAAAGAAGGGGCTTCCTGGGGGAAAAGTTTATCTACAAAATGTAGTCTTGACTGTTGCAACACTACAAAATCTACATATTTCTCTATATCACTGTTGTCTATCCTAGGTTAAACATCATTAGAACAGAAAGTTCTCAGACTTTCTAGCTCACAGCACTTAGTATCTCAGTCATTTTTTTCACATACCTCTAGATAAAAAAAAAAAAAAACCTAAGAAATACCACCTACTGAATAGTAAGATCCGAACAATTTAATGAACTTAGTAGCCTTATGAAAAATAATACACAGAAATTGAGAAAAATACATTTTTAAAGATTTATTTATTTATTTATTTGAGAGAGAGAGAGAGTCCTGGTGGCGGGGGAGAGGAAGAGGGAAAGAATCCCAAGCAGACTCCATGCTGAGAGCGGAGCCCAAGGCAGGGCTCCATCTCATGACCTGATCATGACCTGAGCAGAAAGAAGCAAGCAAGAGTCGGATGCTCAACCCACTGAGCCATGCAGGCACCCAGAGAAAAATACATTTTTTATTTTATTTTTCAACAACCACACTTAGGTACTTATGAGATGTCTGTACCTCGTAGTCACTGTGCAATTTCTCAAAACTTGGATTCAGATGGGATTGATTCCACCATCTTCATTCTGTTGTACATAGATTTCCATGCAGCACAGAAAACAGCCTTGCAAAGATATGACATCAATGGTAGAAATGTACCACAATTTAATGTTGAAACTGTGAACTTCCTGGAGCCAGTATAGTTCTGACAGATGCCAGGTATCACTGTTTCCCTTTAAAATTTAAAATATCCTGGACTGCTCTAGGTGAGCTTGCTGCAGCACCCTGGCGTACCTGAGCACACAGTTTAGGAAACTTGGTAGACAGATACCTGACAAAACCCAAGTTCTCAGAGAGACAAAGAACAGGAAACAAACAGCAGCTCATATAGGAAGAAGGCATGTGTCCAATGAGAACTCGGTTTCACAAAGGCTGTTGCCTGAAGAGCTCAGCTTGACCTATGCCAGGTCTTTCAATCCTCTAAGCAATCCTATATGGAAGGTATTGAATCCCCATTTTAGAGACAAGAAAGCTGAGGCTCAGAGGTTAAGTCTAGTTGGCTCATGATTTCAGATGCATGATCAAAACCGAGGATGTCTGGCTTCTGTAGTCTCCCAAATACATAATCTTAAAGGAAAGAAAATGAAAAAAAATCTTTTTCATTAACTACCAAAATAATAACACTCCTTGTGTAACATAGACTTTCTTTGAATGTCTCTATAATATTTCCACTTAGAACCTGCCTTTCTCTGCACTACTATTTTATTTATTTATTTATTTGTTTGTTTGTTTGTTTGTTTATTTAGAGAGAGCATTTGAGCAGGGACAAGGGCAGAGGGAGAGGCAGAGAATCTTTTTTTTTAAATTTTTTGTTATGTTAATCACCATACATTACATCATTAGTTTTTGATATAGTGTTCCCTGATTCATTGTTTGTGCATAACACCCAGTGCTCCATGCAGAACGTGCCCTCTTTAATACCCATCACCAGGCTAACCGATCCCCCCACCACCCTCCCCTCTAGAACCCTCAGTTTGTTTTTCAGAGTCCATCATCTCTCATGGTTCGTCTCCCCCTCCAATATACCCCCCTTCATTCTTCCGAGGCAGAGAATTTTAAGCCAACTCTGTGTTGAGCGCGGAGCCTGATATGGGGCTCGATTTCACAGCCCTGAGATCATAACCTGAGCTGAAACCAAGAGTCAGACACTTAACCACCTGAGTCATCCAGGCACCCCTCTGAATTACTATTAAAAAGAAAAAGATAAGGAGATGAAGGAAATGGGTAAAAACAGTGTAGAAAACATCTACATTCTTTCCTAAGCAGTCACTAAAATGTATCTGGTAGCACAAGTCTATTTTTAACTGGCAACAAGACTGAAATAGAACATTTAAGTACAGGAGACTGACTTCCTGACCTATTTGTTCATTATTTGTGATGATAGTAGAAACTATGAGCAGACTTTGTTATGACATTGGACTTTATTTTCCATTTGAAGACTAAGAGATAAATCACTGCTAGTTTGAAACCATACTTCAATAAATATCCATCAAGTAGGGCACTATGTTAAAATACTGGAGTGGGAGAGGGGCATTAGATGACTTACCAAAGGTAGATCACAGCCCTCCTCAGAGGTTAAGTATGTACACAAATGTTCAGAGCAACTTTATTCAAAATAGCCTAAACTGGAAACACCCCAGGTGCCTACCAACTGGAAATAAAGCCATACAATGGAATTCTGCAAAGCAATAAAAAATAAACTATTGATTCATTCAACAATGAGGATGAGTCCCAAAAAAACTATGTTGAGCACAAGACACAAAAGAGTGATTCTATATGAAGTTCCAGTGCAGGGAAAACTTACTAATGTAATATAAGTTATCACAAAGAATGGGAGTCAGTGGTTATTGACTAGGAGGGAACATTCTGCATCTTGGTCTGAGTGGTGATTATGTTACAGGATTGCAGGGTTCTTGTCTCACGAAGTCGAAGAATGAATCTCACAGACACAAAAGGGTGAAGTGAAGTGAACGTGAAGGTGAGAGCAGAAAGCAAAGAAGCTCTCTAAAGTGAGAAGGGTCCTGAATGAGTTGCCACTGAGGGCTTTTAGTGGCAGTCTTTATTGAGAACTGCCTGGGAAGCTTGTGGCCTTGAGTTTCTTGTGCCATCTTGGTTTGAGCATAGACTATTGATAACACCCTTAATGACTTAATTCTTTGAGGTTTGGCCATTTTCTGTGATACACTGTAGCCGCCAAAGAAAAATACTCCCTAATATTTAGGGCCAGCTGGTCTGTTTCCTTATCTCTTGTTCACTCTGACTTAGTGCTTCTGCCTGCTAGAAATAGTTTCAGAGCCTAGTCAGGGGCCCCTACCTTTCCCCTACCTTAACCCTTTCCTTATTCAATTATAACAAAATATGCATAGGTAAAAACTCAGCAAGTTGTGTACTTAAGATTAGTACATGGTGCATTTGCAGTATGTATGTTAGAAGTACTGAAAAATGGGGGAAATTTTTAGGAAAAAAGGACTAAAAGGAAAATAAAGGATAATAGAGTCATTGCAGTGTTATCCAATTGAAATATAATATATATGTGATCATAAAATAAATATAATTAAAAATTGTCTAGTAGCCACATTTTAAAAGGAAAATGAAACAGGTGAAGTTAGGGGCACCTGGGTAGCTCAGTTGGTTGAGTGTCTGGCTCTTGATTTCAACTCAGGTCAGGATCTCATGGGTTGTAGGACTGAGCCCCATGGTGGGCTCCACCCTCAACAGGGAGTTGACTTGAGATTCTTTCTCTCCCTCTGCCCCCACCCCATGCACTCTCTTTCTCAAATAAATAAAATAAATTTTAAAAAAAGAAATGGGTGAAGTTATATATAGAATATATAAATTATATTTCATAATATTTTATATAATAATATTTTAAAATAACATTTAATAATTATAAGCGATAATGTTTTAAAATGTTATATTTAATAATTTTATTTATTATATTTAATATTTTATTAATATCTAAATAATTGTTTAGCTCTGTTATCAAAATTAAAAATTATTAATAAAATATTTTAAAGTTTAGATAGTGCAGGTTTATTGAAAGTAGCACCAATTTAGAATAAGAAAACAGAAGCTCTGATATTACTGGTTGTGTACATAAAGTGATCTATTGACTTCTCTGGGCTTCAGTGTTTCAGTTTAAATAAAGGGGATTAATAATGATTGTTGAAAGAGATACTCCTCCATGAATCTCGCTAAGTCTTGATGGGTATGCCAAGAATTCAAGACCTTGACCACTCTTTACCTGGGTTACTTCTCAGGGTTATGTTTGCAGCCCGCAACTTTGAGGGGTGAAATAATGTCTCCCTCCAGGGCAAAGAACAGATTTGTTTACTGCTTGCTATAAAACGAAGAGTTCCCCAACCTCTGTTTCTCTTCTGTAACTCAACCCTCATGAGATCTGGGAGGCAAAGTGGGAATCACTGCAAACATGTGTCATGGGTAAAAAGTTCTTTGTCTCTGCCCCAAGAATCTGTGAAACAGCAACAGGCTAAGTTATTAACTTATAAGTAGGGCAAAATCTAATCCCGTCACTCACCACCAGAGACTTTTTTACTTTTTGGTAAAGATCAAATTAAGTCCATTAGAAGGTGAAAAGACTTCATAAATGTAGCAAACATATTTGAATATATATATTCATAGATTGCTCTGGAAATTAATAAATGATGAAGTAGACCTACCTGTCTCAGTGATACTTGTAAAATTATTTCTGTGAGTAAATATTTTCTCACTGGTTTCTGATGTAAAAAAACTCAAAGGTGGGTTCTCAATGAGGGGAATGCTTTGCTGAAGAAGGGGGCTAGGAGTTAAACTGGGGATCGGGTTGAATGTGCACCATAAGTTGTGAAGTTTCTGTGACTCTGCCTATCAGGAGGGCTCTGCCCAACTCTGTACCACCAATGGCATCAGTTCTCCTAAATTCCTAGTATGTCCCTGAGGTGCAGAAAACCTTACTCGTATAACCTTTCAACTGGGAAATACCTTCAAGTCTCCTACCATTTTTTTTTTTTTAAAGATTTTTACTTATTTGTGAGAGAGAGAGAGAGAGAACAGGAGCAGGGGGAGGAACAGAGCAGGGAGCCTGATACGGGGCTTGATTCCAAGACCCCGGGACCATGACCTGAGCCCAAGGCAGACGCTTAACCCACTGAGCCACCCAGGCACCCCGTCTCCCGCCATTTTTAAGAATTTGAGCTAAGCTCTATAAAGTGTAATTCAAATCCAGAAGGAAATCAAATTCTTCTAGAATTTAACTCTAAACTCCCAACTCCAAAAATGTATATGTTAACAATGCTAAATGTGGGAACGTCCGTAAAAGGGTATGGTCCAAGGTGGGAAAGTTTACTCTTACATGGCAGATTTAAGAGAAGCTTCTTGACAAACGAGCAAATGAGGTGAATGGGAGCAGGGGTATGATTTCAGCAAGGAGAAGCAGAGAAGGAATCCCACAAGATAAGAAAGAATCTGGTTGCAGAGGCAGGAAATGACAGCCTGAGCTTAGTAATTGCAGCCAGGCCAGTTCAGCTGGTTCCTGGGACCTACATGGGGGAGTTCTTGTTAGAATTTGTAATCCCTAAAAGGTTTTGTCCCAGGGGCACCTGGGTGGCTCAGTAGGTTAAGCGTCAACTCTTGGTTTCAGCTCAGGTCATGATCTCAGGGTCTTGAGATGAAGCCCCTTGTTGAGCTCCATGCTCAGCAAGGATTCTGCTTGGGATTCTCTCCCTCCCTCTCCCTCTGCACTTCGCCCCCCAACACTCTCTCTCTCTCTAAAAATAAATTAATTAATAAAAAAAGATATTGTCACACACATTCAGCAAGGAAAATAAATAGTATACCGCTTTTTCATGGTAGCCAATATCTTATTTTCCATAAAAGCCTGGAAAAATAGAAAATTTTCTGCACAACGAATGATTGGAAAATTTGGTGCTTTGATGTTACCAGGGAGTCCAGTAATGTCTTCCTGTCAAATGTGTCAAAGATGAATAAGATTGTGGTAAGAAAGGCCATGAAAATATCACTGAGAACCACAGTATTAGTGTGCGATTTCTTGCCCAGGCTGCAAGGATCCACCCAGTTGGTATTTTCAAAATTAAATTCCTCACCTTATTAAAGACTGTTTAAAATTTTTTCTGACAAAAATTATCCAGTGACTCCCATAACATTAATTTCTGCCCAGTTGCCTGTGAATGGATGTTTTATTCCAAATGGCACATTTCCACTTCATTTCGCAGTGAGTTTTCTGATAAGAAAAAAGTACGAAGTTTGTGTTTTGAAACTTCGGTTTCTGTCTCATTTTCTGTTTTAGTTACCTATTGCTGAGTAACAAATTGCTCTAATCTTTTTTTTTAATTTATACATTTATTTGAGAGAGAGAGGGAAAGAGCACAAGTCGGAGGGGCAGAGGCAAGGGAGAGAGAATTTCAAGCCGACTCTGTGTTGAGCTCAGAGCCCAACACAGGGCTCGAGCTCATGACCCTGAGATCAGAAACTTGAGCTGAAACCAAGAGTCTGTCACTTAACTGACAGCACCACACAGGCACCCCACAAATTGCCTCAATCTTCACGGTTTAAAGCAACAACACATTTTTATGACCTTACAGATTCTGGTGGGCTAGGAATTTGAGAGCAGCTTAGCTGGAGGGTTTTGGCTCAGATTCTTGCATGAAGCGGCAAGTTGTCAGCCAGAACTGCATCATCCGGAGACTTGACCGGTATCAGAGGATCTAATTCATATGGTTGTTGGCAGGAGGCCTCAGTTCCTCACCTCATGAATTTCTTCATAGGGTTGTTTGACTGTCTTCATGACAGGGCAGTGGACCTCCTTCAAAGTGAGTGATCCAAGGCCACAGAAACAGTCGCAATGTCTTTTATGACTTAATCTCAAAAGTCACATGCCATCATTTCCACAAGAGTCTCATTATTCACACAGGTCATGTGGGAGGGGACAATACTAGGGCATGGAAAACTAGAGGCAACGATGGGGACCATTTTGGAGGCTGACTACCACACCATCTTTAACTGTAATTCTTTTTAAATATTGAAAATTGTATTTTCTTTTTTTTTAAGATTTTATTTGGGGTGACTGTGTGGCTCAGTCATTAAGCATCTGCCTTAGGCTCAGGTCATGATCCCAAGGTCCTGGGATCGAGCCCCGCATCGGGCTCCCTGCTCAGTGGGAGGCCTGCTTCTCTCTCTCCCACACCTCTTGCTTGTGTTCCCTCTCTCACTGTGTCTCTCTCTGTCAAATAAATAAATAAAATTTGGCAGAGACAGAGAGTGGCAGGCAGAGGGAGAGGAAGAAGCAGGCTCCCCGCTGAGCAGAGAGCCCAACGTGGGGCTCCATCCCAGGACCCTGAGATCATGACCTGAGCCAAAGGCAAACGCTTAACCAACTGAGCCACCCAGGTGCCCCCAAAAGAGTAAGTTTTAAATGTAAGTTTGAAACAGTGAGAATAGAAGAAATTCAGGAAAAGCTGAAATTACTGAGGTTATTGGCAACCAGAACTACCTAAATCTCCCTGTAATTATTTTGACAGTGATGTGTTCCAATCACCATTTCAATAAGCTGAAGTTCATCTAAAATGTACAGGATGGGCGCCTGGGTGGCTCAGTCGTTAAGCGTCTGCCTTCAGCTCAGATCATGATCCCAGGGTCCTGGGATCGAGTCCCACATCGGGCTCCCTGATCCTTCGGAGCCTGCTTCTCCCTCTTCCTCTCTCTCTCTCTCTCTCTCTCTCTGTCTCTCATGAATAAATAAATAAAATCTTTAAAAAATAAAATAAAATAAAATAAAATAAAATGTACAGGATGTAGGAGCACCTGGGTGGCTCAGTCAGTTAGTTAAGTGTCTGCCTTCGGCTCAGGTCATGATCCCAGGGTCCTGGAATGGAGCTCCGCATCAGGCTCCCTGCTCAGAGGGAAGCCTGCTTCTCCCTCTCCCACTCCCCCTGCTTGTGTTCCCTCTCTCGCTGTGTGTCTCTCTCTCTGTGTCAAATAAATAAATAAAATCTTTAAAAAAAAGACTACACAGGGCGCCTGGGTGGCTCAGTTGGTTAAGCGACTGCCTTCGGCTCAGGTCATGATCCAGGAGTCCCTGGATCGAGTCCCGCATCGGGCTCCCTGCTCAGCAGAGAGTCTGCTTCTCCCTCTGACCCTCCCCCCTCTCATGTGCTCTCTCTCTCTCTCTCTCTCTCATTCTCTCTGTCTCAAATAAATAAAAAAAATAAAATAAAATAAAAAAAAAGACTACACAGCCAAGAAATAATGATGAATGATAGAAATTCACAATTATTAACACTAAAGAAACTGAAAAATCTTTTAAGAAAAAAACCCACTAGATTGCTTAAAAAAAAAGCAACTAACGCCATATAAATGATCACTTTTCTAAAGTATAAGAGGTAAATGTAATTAATTTAACAAATCAGTTTAATGAACAATGCAGAGATTACATGATAACTATACTATTATTTGTGGGGGGCAGAGGGAGAGGGAGAGAGAATCTTAAACAGGCTTCATTCACAGCCCAGAGACCGACACTGGATCTCACAACCCTGAGCTCATGACCTGAGCCAAAACCAAGAGTTGGACGCTTAATCCACTGAGCCACCCAGCCACATCCATGATAACCGTATTACCAAGGCTGTTCCTAAGAATTTTTTAAGCAGTTCACATACATGTCTTTTGTTATTTAATTCTCATGGGAACCCTATAAGGTTCAATTACTATCATCCTGCTTCCATAGATGGGGTCTTTGAAGCACAGAGAACAAAAGTCACATAACTAATAAACCAGGGAAAAGAGATTCAAAACTCTCAGTAACCCCACCTATGGAGAGTTGTATACATTCAGTTCCTGCATTTCTCTCCCCACGGTTTTCCTTGACAACAAAAGCTGAGGTAGGGTTGAGCGCGCAAGAGCAACCTTCAACCAAAGAGGTTCAGGATTGGTAGATAAATACCCCAGCTTCCTCACCTCTCCGTGAGACAATTCTAAGTATTCTGTACAGTCCCCGGAGTGACTGAGCCCCATTTGCCCCCAGTAGCAACTCACTCATTAATGGCCCCTTTTCTTGCTTTCCTTCCTTCCAGGTCTCACTGTCTCACTACCACCCTTCCAGGGGTCACTTTCTGACTAACTACTTACACCCATGTCCTTGCCCTTGGAGAAACCCAGGCTAAGACAAAACCCAAGCAAGTCTGCCCTCGGCCTCGAGCCTCTGCACATCCATGCGTTACAAGAGCAGATTGCCACCATAGTCCCTCTGGGAGAGTACACACTCATTTCACTGCTTCGGACAAAACTTGAAATTTGCCACGGTGACTATATCTTTATCTTATACCCTAGGTCCCCCAAAACTTGTACCTGGGAAAATGAGGCCAGTCTGGTAACCCCATGACTGTCACAAGGGCTGGGTCATTTCTTCTGAACCCCCAGTCTCTGATAATAGATTCTCTGATGCCTGCTTTCAGGCTACTCTAACACATATCCCTATGCGCTTAACCAGAGCTGCCACTTTGCCTCGGCCTCAGCTGTTTGTTCCTGCTTAGTCCTGCCAGGGTCCACTGTGGCTCCCATAGACCCAGCTCCAGAAGAGACCTGTTTCTCCACTTCTACTCTCTCCCCACGCTGTCCCCACCTCACCTTCTCTGGTGCAGTGAGTGTCAATGCATTATTCATGTTAAGAAAACTGCGGTTTTGCCCACTATTCTTTTGTACCATCAGTGCCAATATCAACCCCATGTAACAAGCCAAAAATGTCTTAGTATTACTATGAAAATAATGGACTTGGGGTGCTTGGGTGGCTCAGTCGTTAAGTGTCTGCCTTCGGCTCAGGTCATGATCCCAGGGTCCTGGGATCCAGCCCTGCATTGAGCTCCCTGCTCCGTGGGAAGCCTGCTTCTCCCTCTCGCACTCTGCCTGCTTGTGTTCCCTCTCTCACTGTGTCTCTCTCTGTCAAATAAATAAATAAAATCTTTTTAAAAAAAGAAAAAAATGGACAGAAGACATGAATAGACATTTCTTCAAAAAAGGCAGATGGCTGGGTGCCTGGGTGCCTCAGTCTTTAAGCATCTGCCTTCGGCTCAGGTCATGGTCTCAGGGTCCTGGGATCGAGCCCCACCTCGGGCTCCCTGCTCAGCAGGAAGCCTGCTTCTCCCTCTCCCACTCCCCCTGCTTGTGTTCCCTCTTTTGCTGTATCTCTCTCTGTCAAATAAATAAATAAAATCTTTAAAAAAAAATAGTGGACTCACTCTGAGAACTCCTGCACTGGAATATCTATAGTGGGTTTGGTTGTGTCCTCCCAAAAGATATGCCCATGTCCTAACCCTAGAACCTGTGAATGTGACCTTATTTGGAGACAGGGTCTTTGCAAACATAAAAAGATGTCAAGATGAGATCATCTTGGATCATCATTAGTGTTTCCAGCCTAAGTTCCAAGAACGTGAGGTGTCACCTGTGTTTGACACCCCAGGTAGGGGGACCATGTCAGGGCAGTCACAAGTCTGGGCAGCTTTAATATCCTGTATTACCTTACTATCACATTTGGCACTCAACAATTAGGCTAAGTCCACAAAGGCTCACTTTTTCTTTTAGGTATCTATGTATCTGAAGTAATCGATAAGGAAATCATTAAATCTTTATTTTCCTAATGTCTCATTCAGATCTTTGATAGTTGTGAGAATCTTACTCGAAAAGAACTACATCTTTCCTTCTTGAATTATTCTAACAGCCTCCTTAAGAAATTATTCCCTGATTATGAAATGAATGTTTGTGTCCCTCAAAACTCTTATGTTGAAGTCCAATGTGATAGTGTTAGGAGGTGGGGTTTGGGGGAGGTAATTATGTTTAAATGAGGTCATGAAGGTAGGGTCTTCATGATGGGATTAGTCCTCTCTCTCCTCCCCCAACCCATGTAAGGACACCACAAGAAGGTAGCCATCAGGGCACCTGGGTGGCTCAGTTGTTAGCGTCTGCCTTCAGCTCAGGTCATGATCCCAGGGTCCTGGGATCGAGTCCCACATGGGGCTCCCTGCCCAGCAGGAAGCCTGCTTCTCCCTCTCCCACTCCCCCTGCTTGTGTTCCTACTCTCGCGGTCTCTCGCTGTCTCTCGCTGTCTCTGTCTCTGTCAAATAAATAAATAAAATCTTAAAAAAAAAAAAAAAGAAGGTAGCCATCTGCACCCTGACTATGCTGGCACTCATCTCAGACTTCCCAGCCTCCACAACAGTGGGAAATAAATGTCTGTTGTTTAAGCCACACAGTCTATGGTATTTTGTTATAGAAATCTGAGCTATGACACCTGGCTTCTCTTTGATCTGTTTTGCACTTTGGAGCCAGTGATCTTTCAAGAATTAATGTTACTTTTTTTACTTAAAAATCTTCAGTAACCTCTTTTTTTATTTATTTATTTGACAGAGAGAGAGAGAGAGAACGAGAAAGGAAAAACAAGCAGGGGGAGTGGAAGAGGGAGAAGCAGGCTTCCCGCTGAGCAGGGAGCCCGATGTGGGGACTCCATCCCAGGACGCTGGGATCATGACCTGAGCCGAAGGCAGACGCTTAACGACTGAGCCACCCAGGTGCCCCTTCAGTAACCTCTTTAATTCTGAAAGACAGATTATAAACTGCTGGCCTGGCTCCTACGATTTTTCCAGCTTTCATACGCCTTACATCCCCAATCACAGTGGCTGTTTCTTGAGAACGCCAATCCTTTTCCTTTTTCAATAGAACACATAGAGACTTTCTGGTCTCAGGAATTGATCTGTAGCATTCTAAAAATTTTCAGGTCATGACTAGCTCGCTTTCCCTTAATATCAACACTTGTTAAGCCTTTACAAAGAAAGATGGACTAGAAGAAATTTAACACATTATAGAAAAGGAAACTTTAGCCAGCCAGTTTTACAAAGTGCATAGGGCAACTTGGGGTCAAGCCAATGTGAGTGAGTGAACAGCTTTTCAGACACGTATGAGGCTGAGATGGTTTCAGTGAACCCATTTTTCAGACTCCCAGGTTCATTATTAAGGTTTTCAGAGAAGCCTCAGATGCAGTAACCTTGTGCCTGCCATTGCAAACTGCTGGGAACAGTAAAATAAAATAGAAGACCACACTAAGACCTTTAATGTCTGGGTTCTGGTGTGACCTCTGTCTCTTTCTTGTTTTGTGTTTTCACACAATGCACATAAATTCTCCCACATTACGGTTGCATTTGATTTTGTAAAAGTATCTCATAAAGAGCTTCCCTAGTGTAGTCCTGTAAGATCGGCCTGAAGGTTCATTTCCATGGCATGGGGAAAAGGAAACTCAGTGCCCTGGCCAAGAGATCTGTGAATTCCCTATGGAGTTATGGTCTCATGGCCATGCAGGCTCTGGCAGCTTCCAACTGAATTCTTGCTCTCCATTGTGCAGCGTGAGGCTGTTCCTTCATCTCTACCCTGTCTTCAATCCATTTCTTAGTTTTCATACCAAAAATGGCTTCTGCTTACCCGAGGTTCGAGTATGTAGCAGTCCACAAGGAATGTTTTGGAAGGTAGAGCTGCAGAAGCATCTCACAATCAGACATCAAGCCCTCTTGTTCTCAGGACACTTTGGCTACATCTCTTGTTTCTGTACTCACTCCTCTCTCCTCTGTGCTTGCCCTCTCCAAAGGGGGGAAAAACATAAAAAAACAAATTCTTTCCATTTTCTTCCATACGGCACTTTAAACTTCTCCAGCTCCTACCTTCCCAAAGCAGCTCTGAAGCCTTTGACCATGAACTTTTATGGTTTCTTTATAGATATAAGTCTTTGGACTATCTGGTATTTGTTTTTGTTTAAGACTTTTTTTTTAAGATTTATTTATTTATTTTAGAGAGAGAGAGAGAGAGAGAGCATGAGAAAGAGGGGCTGGGGGAGAGGGAGAGAGAATCTCAAGCAGATTCCGCACTGAGTGTGGAGCCTGGCACAAGGCTGGATCTCATGACCCTGAGATCACAACCTGAGCTGAAACCGGGAATCAGTTGCTCAACCTACTGCTCCACCCAGGCACCCCTTTGTTTAAGACATTTTGAAAGTTTTTATTGTTTCATAAGGAAACATAAGGAGGTTGGATATAAATTAGCAAAAACAAAACAAAACAACAACAAAAGGAAATAGAAAGAAGCAACAAACCATAAAACAAGGATGAACAAGAGTATCATGCTCAGAATGACTCAAAGCAGTCCTCAAAGACTAAGTTTGTTGCCAGGCATGGTGAAAACCCAGAGATACCCTGCTCAGATCCCTTCAGAATGCTCTTTGGGTGACACCTCAAAGAGTGCTTACAGCTTCATGGTCTTATGTGCTAGGTTTTGGAGGGCACATAAGATTCTAAGCAAAAAGTTGGAAGTGGAGAGCACATTAACTGGAGAAAATAGTATGGGTATTGAGTATGTTAGGTTGAAAAGATAAAGAAAAATGTAGTATTAAGAGAGCTCTTGAGAGGATCCTCTGTCTTCTGAAAGACTGAATCCTTGCCATATAACTTCATCCCTTCACTTGGCCACTCATTCCCATGGGCATATGATATGAAGCGTGTAAGGGGTCATTCTGTGCTTGCAGGATGGGTACAAACCTTAGGGAACATGTTCAAATAGGCAAAAAGCCATTACATTTTTTTCCCTCCTATATAATTTCCTGTATAATTATTCTTGTAAGTCTCCATTCCACTAGGGTAGTAACAATTTAATCTTGATCAAATTGTGTGTCTCCTCTACTGCCCTCTTTTCGTCAAGCTGCATCTAAGTTCCAGGAGCCTTTTGGGTAATTTAGTAGGACTCCTCATCCTCACACCAGCCAGATATTGGATCCCTGGGTTATCAGGCCTGAGTGGTTCACTGTTGAGGAATGTTCCTCATTCCTACTCTCAAGACATCTGTAGATCCCACTGTCCTTTCGGCTACTCTCAGGCTGTGCTGGAGCACGGTGTGCCTTGGGAGGTTGGTCCCTGTGGTCTGCCCAGGGGTGATCAAGTTGCAAGGATTTGTCTCTATTTAAACTTCCATCGTTTTCCTATTTCCCTTCCGCTGCTCCTTTCCTCTTTACTTGTAGAATCATATTTAGTAACAAGACAGGAGTTGGCTCTTACATTATTCTGTTTTTTTCCCCCTCCCAAACATTATCTGTATTTTGAGCCGTTTCCATTCCTTAAGGATTTTGAAACTACCAAGTGAGGAAGAGACAGGCTGTTCTCTTCCTGCTGTCTCAGCCTGAAAGTGGGGGAGAAATCACAGAAGGAAACAGGGCAGGGAATAGAGGTGCCACAGTGCAAAATTTGAGAAAATACTAACTCTCAGGGTCAAGTAAATGCTGACTCTACAGAATCCGGAGAATGAGTGCCTCCTAAATTTCGTGCCCTAGACATCTCACTTGCCTCATGCTAGTCCCAGACTTGGAAGAAAACACCAATCATTACCCCCCCTCCAAAAAAAAGCAGTTAAAATATAATTTTTAGCCTATCTAACTAGACAAAAGACAAAAAGAGATGTCAACAATGGCTATAGCTCCATAGCAGATTATGATATCCATGTTGTTTACTCTATTTTGTATTTTTTCTTTTTTTCCTCCAGCTTTATTGAGGTATAACTGACAAAATTGTAAGATATTTGAAGTGTACAATATGATGATTTGATGTATGTCTACATTGTGAAAGGATTTCCCCATCGAGTTAATTATCACATCCATCACTCCATATATTAGCTTTTGTGTGTATGTGCGAGAGAGAGAGAATATTTCAGTTCCACTTTCTTGGCATATTTCAATTATACAATACAGTGTTATCCACTACAGTCACACATTACAAATTAGATCCTTAGAACTTACTCCTTTCATACCAGTAGCCTTTTTGTTCAAGCAACCCTTGTGCTAAGGACTTGTGATAAAAGGGTGCTTAGAAGATATCAAGGAGAATCATTGGCTCATTGTTATGTGAGCATGGCCTTCCTTCCATTTCCTTTTCCAGAATGTGGCCCCAGGCAGAGACAATGAAAAGGAGGGAGAAATGGTCTAGAACGAGGCTGGGGATGACTGTTCTATCACATAAATCCTGTGTACAGGTGGCTTGAACCACCTTTTAGAAGTCCCTGTTAAGTGTTGTCGCACAATCTTTGTAGGTATTCTATATTTTTCTAGTTTCCTCCAATAAGCATGTAATAGTGTTATCATAAAAAGTAAAGCTATAGGGTGCCTGGGTGGCTCAGTTGGTTAAGCATCTACCTTCAGCTCGGATCCTGATCCCAGGGTTCTGGGATCAAGTACCGCATCGGGCTCCCTGCTCGGGAAGAAGCCTGCTTCTCCCTCTCTCTCTGCTGCACCCCTTTCTCGTGCTCTCGCACAAGCAGTATGTGGAGCGATATTCAGTGCAAACTTTCTAATTCTCATATCGCTGCCTTCTCTTGCTACCTATACCCCTGGTGTGCCATCTAATACTGACACAAAAGCACATTTTCCAGACTTTTGATATTATTATAAATAATAGGTAACATTAATCTGAAAGGGAGTTTATTTGAATTTGGGATACTTACTGACAGCTGATAAGTATATAACCGGTATTTAAATAGAGGAGTTGGAAAGGAAGATACACAGTCATATGGCGATATAAATTTGGGAATGTTTGGTGAAAATATTTTGTGAATAATTTAGTGAAAAAAATAATGCATTGAATCAGTAGACTTAGATGAATATGTTTTGGTCAGCAGGGGCGCAGGTGTGATGATGGGGCGGGGGTAGTTCAATTTCTGCACTTGTATAATCAAAAAATGAAGTGAGCAAGAGCTGAGACCTGCCCAAGGGGATGGAGGTCTTGACTGAGAACAAATTACACAGACATATGAGCGCACACTGAGGACCTCTGTTCGTGCTGATTATACAATAATAAGCAAAAATGTGTGAAAATAAAATAAGTTGTATATAAGAGCTGATGGGGCATTTAGGAGGTCTATTGGCCATAACATTTAGAGTTTCAGGAAAAGATTAATTAAATCATTGAGGGAAGAGTGTAGGTTTTCAATTAAGGAATACATTGCACCTGTGAGTTCTTGAGTAGCTTGGCCACTGCACAGACCCATGTGAAATTAATAAAGGGAAACTCACTAAAGTGGATTAGAGGCTAGAAGAGGAGGTTAGAAGGGGGAGCCCTATCACTCAGTGTCCGCTACGGAAGTCTTCTTAGTTGCAGAGACCAACAGGAGAGTCATCAACAGGAAAGAATCATCAGTTACAGGTCCCAACAGGGAAATGTGTACATTGCATTTTATGCAAGAAACCCTGCAACTCACCCAGTGAGGAACTGTGATCACCCTGAAATCTTGCTTTTTTCCGGTGGATTTTTGTTCAGAACAACCACTCCCAAATTTCTCCCTCTTTTCCATAAAATAATTCTCCTCTCTTTTGTTTTTTGGACTTGTCTATGGTTTTGCCAGAGCTTGCCTGTCCCAAATTGCAATTCTCTACTATTCCTGAATAAATCCATTTTTGTTGGTAAAATGGCTGACTTTTATTTTTAACAACACCTATCGTTTCTCCCACTGGTGTAGCTACAACCTATGAAGATCCACCAAGGATCTACGGACCCACACGGCCTAGTCTGTCCTGCTTACCACACTACTGCGTGGAGAAAACCCAGAAACGGAGATAGCAGAACTCTCTCTTCTCATAGCTTCTAGAGCATTGGATTTAGTATGTGTCCAGCTGAAGCGAGCACTTGAGCACTGGTTTTAATATGAGCCCAAGGGGGGCGCCTGGGTGGCTCAGTTGGTTAAGCGACTGCCTTCGGCTCAGGTCATGATCCTGGAGTCCCAAGACCGAGTCCCACATCGGGCTCCCTGCTCAGCGGGGAGTTTGCTTCTCCCTCTGACTCTCCCCCCTCTCATGTACTTTCTCTCTCTCACTCTCTCTCTCAAATAAATAAATAAAAATCTTAAAAAAAAATATACGAGCCCGAGGGGAGCCAGCTATTGTGCCTGTCCTCCACCTCCTGAGATCAGAGGAGGTCGAGGTGGGTGAGGTGGGTCAAAGCTAAAAAAAGGAAAAAGAAATGTTCTCCTAGAAGTTGGGTTTGAGATGATAAACAGAAAAAGAAGTTAACCAACCAGCACTTTCCCCTCGTCTATGTCAAGAGCTAACTCTTGCTCTGCAGGAATAGTTTTGTCCAAGTAAAGTGCTAAGTATCTATCTGTGAAAATGTATATATTATGGTGGTTTATTTTCTATGTCCAACAGACTCATTTAATAAATACATTTTTTGCTAATAACTCCTTCCCTTAGCTCTCCAAGCCTAATGTTTGTTGTGAACTTCGTTGGATAGATTCCAAGCTTTTTGACTACCATGTAATTTACTCCTATTTTTGTTACTCAGAATGCAACTTTGAATTATTTTTTGATTTTTTTTGTTTTAGTTTTGGTTCTCTTCCCATGTTTGTAACAAGATTCGATATTTGTTAGGCATATTGGAATTGATTGTTTTGCACCAGATAATGAAAAAACTCAACAGATTTTTACCTGCAAGGTCACTGCTTCTTTGAAAACAGAGAAACGTTTTGATGACCTCATATCAGTAATTGATCCAGTTTCAAAACAGACTGTATAGTGTGGTCCAGGGACAAATGGATTGTTGAGCTTCCATCGAAATGTTCAGTTAGTCATAGTTATAGTTTGTAGTCATTTTTTTAAAGTTTTCTTTTAAGATTTTATTTATTTATTTGAGAGAGAGTGAGCAAAAACACGAATGGGGGGAGGGGCAGAGGGAGAGAAGCTGACTCACTACTGGGCAGGGAGCCCAACGTGAGACTCCATTCGAGAATCTTGGAATCATGACCTGAGCTAGAGGCTTACATGAGTAGACGATTAACTGACTGAGCCACCCAGGCACCCCAACTTTTTTTAAGTTTTTATTTAAATTCCAGTTAGTTAACATATAGTGTAATATTAATTTCATGTGCACAATATAATGATTTAACACTTCCATACATTACCCTATATTCATCACAAGTGCACTCCCTTAATCCCCATCACCTATTTAACCCATCCCCCACCAATCTCCCCTCTAGCAACCGTCAGTTTGTTCTCTATAGTTAAGAGTCTGTTTCCTGGTTTGCCTCTCTCTTTTTTCCCCTATGATCATTAGTTTTGTTTCTTAAATTACACATATAAGTGAAATAATATAGTATTTGTCTTTCTATGACTAACTTATTTTGCTTAGCAAAATACTCTCTAGCTCCATTCATGTTGTTACAAATGGCAAGATTTCATTCCTTTTTATGGCTGAGTAATTTTCCATTATATGCATATATATATATATATATATATATATATATATAATGGAGTTATATATGTATCTCTCACATCTTCTTTATCCATTCATCAGTCAATGACATTTGGGCTCTTTCCATAATTTGGCTATTGTTGATAACGCTGCTGTAAACATCCGGGTGTATGTATCCCTTTGAATTAGTATTTTTATATTTTGGGTAAATACCTAGTAGTGCAATTGCTGGATTGTAGGGTAGTTTTATTTTTAACTTTTTGAGGAACTCCCGTATTGTTTTCCAGAGTGGCTGCTTCCTTTCAAGTGCACATGGAACATTCTCCAGAATAGATCACATGCTAGGTCACAAATCAGGCCTCAACAAGTACAGAATGATTGAGATCATACCATGCATATTTTCTGACCACAACACTATGAAATTTGAAGTCACCCATGAGAAAAAAAATCAGAAAGAAAACAAAAACATGGAGGTTAAACAACATGCTTCTAAACAATGAATGGGTCAACCAGGAAATCAAAGAAGAAATAAAAAAATACATAGAAACAAATGAAAATGAAAACATAATGGTGCAAAACCTTTGAGATGCAGCAAAAGTGGTCCTAAGAGGGAAGTATACAGCAATACAGACCTACCTCAAGAAGCAAGAAAAATCTCAAATATACAACCTAACCTTATGCCTAAAGGGGCTAGAGAAAGAGCAACAAACAAGACCTAAAGCCGGCAGAAGAAGGGAAATAATAAAGATTAGAGCAGAGATGAATGATGTAGAAACTAAAATCAACAGAACAGATCAATGAAACCAGGAGGTCGTTCTTTGAAAAAAATTAATAAAATTGATAAACCCCTAGCCAGACTTATCAAAAAGAAAAGAGAAAGGACCCAAATAAATAAAATCACAAACAAGAGAGGAGAAATGACAACCAACACCACAGAAAGACAGTTATAAGATAATATTATGAAAAATTGATATGCCAACAAATTGGATAATCTGGAAGAAATGGATAAATTCCTAGAGATTATAACCTATCAAAACTGAAACAGGTAGAAATAGAAAATTTGAACAGACCAATAAGCAGCAAAGAAACTGAAATTGAATCAGTAATAAAAAAAATCTCCCAACAAACAAAAGTCAGGGCCAGATGACATCACAGGTGAATTCTACCGAACATTTAAAGAAGAGTTAATACCTATTCTTCTCAAACTATTCGAAAAAATAGAAATGGAAGGAAAACTTCCAAACTCATTCTATGAGGCCAGCATTACCTTGATTCCAAAACCAGACAAAGACTTCACCAAAAAAGAGAACTACAAGTCAATATCCCTGATGAACATGGGTGCAAAAATTCTCAACAAAATACTAGCAAATCGAATCCAATAGTACATGAAAAGAATCATTCACCACGATCAAGTGGTATTTATTCCTGGGCTGCAGAGTGGTTTAATATTCACAAATCATAGGTCCCCTTATCATTCATAAAACATTTTTTTCCTCTCCAGGGAAGAATGGGGGAAGCGATTAAAATTAAAATTTGAGGGCGGCTATTTCCTGTTCTTAAGAAAGTCACATTAAGCTCTCTGAACATCTTTAGAAAAATAAATTCCATTTTATTGTAACAAATGAAACATTTAATACTTGCAACATTACTTGAGTCATCTTTGTTTCAAAAATTGTGCCAAAACATCCTGGCAGTTTCTCAAAAGGTTAAATATAGTTATTACATGACCTAGCAATTCCACCCCTAGGTATATACCCAAGAGAAATAAAAATATACAACTTGTACACAAATTTCATAGCAGCATTATTCATAATAGCCTAAGGTGAATGGCACCCAAACATATGTCAACTGACGGTTGGATAAGCAAAATATGGTATAGCCATACAATGGAATATTATTCATTCATATAAAGTACTGATACATGCTACAACATGAATGAACCATGAAAACATGCTAAGTGAAAGAAGGCAGTCACAAAACACCATATATTGTACAATTCCACTTACATGAAATATCCAGAATAGGCAAATCCATAGAGACAGAAAGTAGATTAGTGGTTGTGTAAGAGCTGGGAATTCTCTACAAGGGGAATGGGAGTGACTGCTAAAGGGGTGGGGTTCTTTTGGGTGATGAAAATGTTCTGAGATTAGATAGTGGCACCACTGAATTGTATACTTTAAATGGGCAACTTTATGCTATGTAAATTATACCTTGATAAAATTGTTATTTTTTTAAAGTACCAACTATATGTTTAATATTGCAAGTAAAAGAACAGAGAGAAACCTGCTTATGAAACAGCTCAAGTGGGTAATGGAGTTATAATTGGATGTCATTTCCGCCCATCTTTACTGCCCTGAGTGAGGTTTTATGTGGGGTTGGAGCCACCTTGGCCTTTGAAGCAGGTATCTGATTGAGAATGAAATCTCTTCTCAACACCATCTTCCCAAAAAAGGTGGGGGATCAAACTTTGCCTGGACATCTCGCAAGCAGAAGGCTGAGATTATTTAAGGAGAGGGCGGAAGACAGTGTGCTAGTATCTGAATGTTGTTCATGGTTTTTCACAGAGCAGCAGTTCTCAGTCTTGGCTGCACAGTGGAATCACCTGGGGAGTTTAAACAATACCCATAGCTGGGTCCCGCCTCGAGAGGCCCTGATTTACGTGGTCTCAGATCAGGCCCGGGGTTTGGAATTCTAAAACCTTCCCTAGTGATTCGAATGTGCACACAAGGTTGACAGGTGCTGCCGTGGAGGAAAAAGGAGTAACAGAATATCTGACTCCTTTATTGGTCCCTTGGTGCTCTGAAATTTCCATTTACTGCTCATTTTCAAAAGCTTAAAATTAGGCCTTGCCCAGATAAGTGATTCTGGCAAGTGCTTAGAACAGCCAAGCTATTCTTAGAGATATATTTAGGTTACTATTTGCATTACTACTTTTAAGCTTCCAAGAACCGTATCTCAATGATTGATAAGTTCGATGACTTGGGGATCTAGAACAACACAGCAGAGACCATCAGAGGTTAATATTAAGTTTAACAGAAGTAAACAATCACATGGAAATAACTCAAAAACACCATGGCTGAAATAAACTACGTCTGGCTAATTATAATTTAGGCAAGGTAAGTTGTTCTTTCATAACAATTTCAAAGCCATCTTTAAGACTGTAATGATTTTTTTAGAATGTAACCAGCTTTCTGAGAAAGTCATAGTTAATCCTTTATTTCAAAATTCTGAATAATGCTATTTATTACTTTTTACTCAGAAACCTCCAAAGTACTTAAGGATCACAGAGAAATGCTTCTGAAGTCATGACTTCAGAAACTGTTAGTGGTTCATATTGGCAGATGCCATCATACTGGCATAATTATAGCCCCTTTAAACACTTTTAACTATTTTTTTTTTAGTATTTATTACCACATTGATAAATACGAGCTTATGAGGCTATTTCTTGGTTTTTCAAAATTAAACATTAACTACTCTTTTCAAAATGAAATTGAAGATTTATTTTTTTTTTTACATTCCCATTGTCCTCACCTCCACTTCTTCTCATCTCATTTTCCACATATAATTACAATTTGTGGCTAGCTCAATATTCATAGTTTATTTGATTAGGGACTATGTAACTATTGTTTACTATTGAGCCACAGAGAAAATTGTGATTATATCTCCTTTTTTTGTGTACTTCTTGTTTATTCAACTTATGAATATATCATTGCCTTGGTTTTTTGTTTGTTTAGTATCTTTATACCTATCATTAATTCATCCTCAGAATCTTTTCAGAGTGGTAAAACTACTCCCAGTGACTGTAGACACATAGTAGTATATCAATTCAACTGTTTTCTTTAAAGGCCTCCTTCCAGGAGCCCTCTGTCCTGTTCCAGTCCCGATGGTGGCTTTCCAGGTGGGTCATACAGCTGTCAAGGGAATTCATTTCACCATAATTTAAGGAATTCCCTCTGTCCCTTGTGTCATGGATTCTATATTTTCTCTATCTTGGTCTACACTCTTACCTTAGGAATCGCATCCTCCATTGGAAGATAAATTATTTAAGGCCTGACATTGCTAATTGTATATTTATTCTACCCTCATACATAGGTAATTGGGTTGCAGAATTCTGTGTTGTAATCCATTTTGTCTTACATTTTGGAAATCATTCCTCCAAGCTCTTCTGGATTCCAGTGGGTTGTTTTTTTTTTTCCCGAGAAGCTTTATAATGTTTTGTTTATTTCAGTTGTAGTGATGTGTCTTGATATGGTTCCTTGTAATTCTTTTTTTGCCAGCCACTGAGTAAACCCTTGCAATCTGTTCAGATTGGATGACTTTTGTCTTATTTCTTTGAAAAAGCTTTCACTTCTATTGCTCCGTTTTCTCTTCCCGGAATTCCTATTTGCTGGATGTTGGACTTCCTGGAATAATCAAACTCACTATTTTCATATCTTTTTTTTCTCCTGTTTCCGATGTCTTTGATTTTTTTTTTTTGCCACTTTCCAGGAGGATTCCTCTATTTTCATTTCCAACCTGTTTATTGAACCTAAAAGAATGGCTACCATATTTTTACCCCCAAGAGCTAATTTTCTTAATGGACTTTTAAGAAATCTCTTCCTATGTCACAGATATGATGTCTTCTGTTATCTCTTTGAAGATTCTTACAGATTTTTTTCCCATTCCCTGCATACTCTGTTACTCTGACTTCCTTTCAAGATTTTATTTATTTATTTACAGAGAGAGAGACAACCTGCTTCTCCCTCTCCCACTGCCCTTGTTTGTGTTCCCTCTCTTGCTGTGTCTCTCTTTATCAAATAAATAAAAAATCTTTAAGAAAAAAATCTCTTTCATGATATTTCCTGAAATGTTCATTTATAAGGCAAGTAATAAGAAGCTACTGGAAGCATTGTGAAGCTGTGTGTGTGTGAGTCCGATCACCAGGGGCAATCAGGCGAGAACTTGGATATTTGACTGGAGCTTCAGCAAATGTCAGGATCTGTAGGTTTTTTTTCCCTCTTAACTCAGTCAATTTTCCCAGAGTTTAACCCCCCAATCTCTTGCCTAGGATGTGGTTATGGGGTGAATTGTGTCCCCCCCTACCGTGAGGAGGAGTCCTCACCTCCTGAAACTTGGAATGTGGCCTTATTTTGAAATAGTGTCATTGCAGATGTAATTAGTTAAGATGAGGTCATACTGGAGTAGGGTGAGCCCTTCATCCAGTATGATGGTGTCCTTAGTAAGAATAGACAGGACGATACACACACAGAAGATGGCCATGTGAGGATGGAGGCAGAGATTGGAGTGATACACCTACACACCAAGCAAGGAACACCTTGGGTTCCCAGAAGCTGGAAGAAGCCACATAGAATCTTAGATGGTTCAGAGAAAACATGGCCCTGCCAACATCCTGATTTTGGACTTCCAGCCTCCTGAATTGTGGGGCAATAAGTGTCTGTTGTTTAAAGTCACCCAATTTGTAGTACTTTGCTATGACTGCTCTCAGAAACTAGTACAGTTTCACAAGCTGGTTTTTAATATCCTAGGAATCAGCAAGGAGAGAATACTAGCAATTTCCCCCATTCAGTATCTAAACTTTTATGTATTCCCCTTCTTTCCATTATGGCACTCCGTGCTTGCCCTTAGCTCTGCCTCAGATCCTCTTTGGTTAAAATTTTTCCAGTGTCGGGCGCCTGGGTGGCTCAGTTGGTTAAGCGACTGCCTTCGGCTCAGGTCATGATTCTGGAGTCCCGGGATCGAGTCCCGCATCGGGCTCCCTGCTCGGCGGGGAGTCTGCTTCTCCCTCTGACCCTCCTCCCTCTCGTGCTCTCTCTCATTCTCTCTCTCTCTCAAATAAATAAATAAAATCTTTAAAAAAAATAAAATTTTCCAGTGTCTAAACCTCCAGTATTAAACTATGGTGGAGGAAGGATGATCTTGCGGTGGTACAGGCTGGGGGAAGTGACTTCTTATTCTGAACTGATGTATTCACTGCTCCTTATACATGTTATCAACCAATCTTCCCACCCCCTTACCTTACCAATGACTTCCTTGGTCCTTTTGAGTTCACGTTTTTTCTGGGGTTTGTCCTTCAAATTCATGTTCTAATCTGTTTCCCATTGCAGTAGAAAAGTAGGTAGGTTTCCAGGTTTTTTAGTGCTTTTAAGTCAGTTTTCACTCCTTTGCTTTTTATGCTGCCAATATTTTATTTTTTATTCCTACAGATCTATATATTTTTTGCTGCCAGTAATTAATTTGCTGCCAGTATATTTTATTTATATATGTGTTTAAAATGCATCTTTTTGAATGAGATTCTTGTGATTTTATTCATTTTGGCATCCAGATTAGCATAAGAGCAATGAGAATTATGTTTTACAAGCATTGCATTATTACTCTATCATTAGGAAAAGGCTTTGCATTGATTGTACATAGAGAAAAAAATAACATTGGAACTAAGGTAATAACTACCTGTGCAAACCAAGCACATTACCCTGACATAGTTCTTAATAAAAACCTCTTTTGGTTAGCTGATGGTTGATACTGCTGCATGCAGGTCAATTGCTGTGAAAGAAATTGCCTTGAAGGACAAGGTATGAATAGCTTTATTCATTTGAAAAATCCCTTCTACTGTCCTACGACGGCCATAAGAAGCCTTCAGTAATCTCCACTCATGTCACTTGCAGTCACTGTGCCCAGGGTCTTCGGGCACATCTGATTGAACATCTGTTTTGTTTGTACAAGATCAACCTCACTTTGAGTGACTGCAATCCTGACAAGGTGGAGCCATCTGTGCCCACAGCTTTCACAGAAGAGAAGAACTTCTCAGCAAAGTCGGTAGGGCGGTTCAGGGCACACTGCAAGCTGGTCTTCAAACCACTTCCAACATTTCCAGGAAACTCACAGCCAACACAGTTTAACAAATCTTAATTAGTCATCTTGGATTAAGTCTCCATGGTAGCAATGCTGAGCACCTTCCTAAGCCAATTGGTAATTTACAATCTGATTTTGTCACAATATCCCTGGCACATGGATACAAGTAAATGTTCAAGATACTTTAATATATCTGACCTAATGTCCTTTTCAAGGTCTTGTGTAAATTCTGACTGATAATATCTGGCAATTTCTCAGATTTCCTGATTTGTTTTTGTTCACCACATTTCAATCGATACACATTCTTGAGTTTTACTGGAATAAAAAATAATTCATCTATGATTATTTTGATAAGATTCAGAAAGGACCAATGAAATGGCATGTCCAGGCAGGCATGTCTAGCTGGAAATCCAATCATATAGCTTTTTAGAGCATCTGGTTGCAAGCTAAGTAAAAGAGAAGAGAATTTGTTCAATTGGATAAAGGGCATCTATAAAAAAGCTACAGCTAGTATAATACTTAAAGGCAAAAGAGTGAATGCTTTTCCCCTAAAATCCCCCACTTTTATCACTTCCACATAGCATTGTACCTGAAGTTCTAACCAGTACAATCAGGCATGGAAAAAATTAAAAGGCACCCAGATTAGAAAATAAGAAGTAAAACTGTCTTTATTTATAGATGATATAATCGTCCATATGGAAAATCCAATGAAGGTACTAAAAAGCTTTTAGAATTATATGTTAGTTTAGCAAGCTTGCAGTATACAAGATCAATTTGTAAAAATCAATTTTATGTCCAAGTACAAGCAAAGAGCACTATAACATTGAAATTTTAGAAAAACACTACAAATTACAATAACATAAAAAAAGAAACAATTAGAGATAAATCTAACAAAGGATGTGAAAGATTTGTGCACTGAAAACTATCAAATATTTCTGAGAGAAATTTTGAAAGTCAAATAAATGAAGCAATGTACCATGTTCATGGGTTGGAAGACTCAGTATTGTTTAGATGTCAATATTCCCCAAATGAGCGATAGATTCAATGCAAGCTAGTCAAAATCCCAGTAGGCTTTTTGTGTAGAAATTGATAAGCTGATTCCAGAATTCAAATGAAAATGGAAAGGTCCTACGATAGCTACAATTTTGAGAAAGAAGAACAAAGTTAGAGGACTAACACCACCTAATTTCAAGATTAAAGAGCTACAGACACTAAGATAGTGGGTGCCTGGGTGGCTCAGTCAGTTAAGCGTTTGACTCTTGATTTCGGCTCAGGTCATGATCTCAGGGTTGTGAGATCAAGCCCCACGCCGGGCATGGAGTCTGCTTGAGATTCTCTCTCTCTGCCCCTCCCCCACTCCCTCTCAAAAAAAAAAAAAAAAAAAGAAAGAGAGAGAAAAGAAAAGAAAAAAGAAGCCAAGATAGTGTGGTATCATCACAGAGAGAGACAAACAGCAATGGAATAGAATAGAAGGATGAGAAATAAAACCACCCATATGTGGATGACTGATTTTCCCAAAATGTGAAAGGCAATTCTGTAGAGAAAGGATAGACTGCTCAACAAATGTTTCTACAGGAACAACTGGGCATTCATATGCAAAAACAAACAAACAACAATTTTCAATCAATGACTTTAACCATATACAAAAATAAACTCAAAATGGATCACAGGCCTAAATGTAAAACCTAAAATTATAAAACTTCTAAAAGAAAACATAGGAAAATAATCTTTGTGACTTTGGGTGAGGCAAAGATTTCTTAAATATAACACCAAGAGCACAATCTATAAAAGAAGAAATCAATAAATTGGATGTCAACAAAATTGAAAATGAATGCCCTTCAAAAGGTAATGTTAAAAGAATGAAAAACCAAGCCACAGACTCAGAAAATATTTGCAGAGTAGAATTTAGATAAAGGATTGTATCTAAAATATATTAAGTGTTCCCAAAAGTCAAAATTAAGGGAACAAATGGCACTTAAAATATGGGCAAAAGATTTGAACAGACATTCCACCAAAGAAGATATATGGGTGAAAAGATAGATGCTCAATATCACTAGTCATTAGAGAAATGCAAATTAAAATCAGACCGGTATGGCACCACATACCTATTACAATGAATAACATTTAAAAGACTGACTATACCAACTGTTAGCAAGGATGTGGAGAAACGGGGCCTTTCCTACACTGCTGGTAGAAACATGAAATAGAATAACCCAATTTGTCAATTTCTTTAAAAGTTAAACATACACGTCTCATAAGATCCTGCCATTCCAGTGCTAGGTATTTACCCAAGGGAAATGAAATCATCCCTACAAAGACTTGTACACATATGTACATAGAAATTTTATGTAATAGCCAAAAACTGGAAATAACAAAATGTCAGACAACAAGTAATAAGTGAACAGAATGCAGTATAGCCTTACAATGAAATGATGCTCTGCAATAAAAAGAATGAACTATTGGTACATTCTACAACATGACAAATCTCAAAACAATTGTGCTAACTGCAGGAAGCCAGACATAAAACATGCATACTGTGAGATTTAATATTCATAAAATTCTAGGAAATGCAAACTAATGTGTGGTGACCCGAAAGCAGATCAGTGGTTGCCTGGGAATGGGTAGGGAGAGGTAGGAAGGAGAAATTACAAAGAGGCACAAGAAACTTTTGGGGATGATGGATATGCTCATAATTTTGATCATGATGGTGGCAGGAGTGTATGAACATACAAACATACACACAACTGTACACTTTAAATATGTATAGTTTATGGCATGTCAAGTATACCTCAATAAAGCCGTTAAAAATTCAACTGTAATTAATTTGGTGAAGTTCCAGGATGGAGCAGGAAAATAGATATGGTTTATCCACCATGTTGAACTAAAACTATGATCACATAACTTTTAAAAGAATCCTGTCTCTTTTCAAAAAGCACTCTTAAAACTTTTGGGTTTTGGCTCTGGTCATGATCTTGGGGTCATGGGATTGGGCGCCCCCAGAGGGGGGCGGCTCTGCACTCAGCATGGAGTCTGCTTAGGGTTCTCTCTCTGCCTCTTCCTCTGCCCCTCCCTTGCTCATGCTATAAATAAATAAATAAAAATAAATAAATAAAATCTTAAAAAATGTTTTGCTTCCTGTATTTCTATCACTCATTAATACTTCCATGCATTTATGCCTCATCTTGTTCCCAACCCAACCAAGTTCTGGGTTGAGTAGTAGGGATGGGCCCCAATGCAATAAATTACCACAGGTGGATGGAATGTTACTGCCTGAGGATTAATTCCTTAGTTAAATCAGTTAGAGATCTACCCATGAAGCAAGAGGACAGACTAAGCAATCTTTCAAGTTCTTTTCAATAAATTCATGAGTTAGTCATATTATGAATAGTTAATCTTAAAAATGAAGGAGGCAAGTAAATTAGATAACGGGTCTTGGCTTTTGCAGTTTCATATAAGCCCCTTCCCTTTTCACACCGTAGTCCAACCCTTACCCAAGGCTAATAATATCCAAAAAAGACCTTGACTGTCCAGGTTCTTGGGATGGGTGGAGTGAGCATGACTGAAGCACACATGTAAGGTATGCCCAGAACATGTATGGACATGCCAAAGGCACAGCTACGTCATAATGGGTGGATCTAGATTGGAATTCTTTTTCTCAGGGCTGCTTTAATCATGCATCACTTCTTTTTATAAAAGGAGTTGTATGTTACTCACAACCATAGTGGGCAAGCAATGTTTTTAATCTAAAGTGTTTTTGTTCTCACAGTGATTGGGGAGTCCCAAAATGATCCGGAATTTTTCCTGAATGTAATTCAGAAACGGAAACTCCTGTATCTCAAAAATCTTTAAAATAGAAACTAGAAGTCTCCAGTCTCCAGAATACCACTTTGCAAATGAGGTAAAGCAATTTACTAAATTGTTAAAGGAATCAAGAAGGAAAAAGGAAGAAAATTGGGGAAAATGAGACCCTTGAGGGTAGTGTCTACATTTTATTACCTCTGTATTCAGGTTGCCAAGCACAGTAGACATCTGTTAGACATCTATCATTTTGGGTGTGATTTGCATTCCTTTCCTCTTACTCTGATACCAGGCCTCTTCTTTCCTGTGGGGGAGTCACTTTGTGTGGATCTAGTGAGACTCTCAATGTTCACTCACCCACCGGTGACTGAGCCTGGCCATTCATTTCCCCAGGAATGGTGATTGGTTCAGAAATAGGCATATGAATAAGCTGGGCCAATTATAGTTTTCCCCAAGGCTTTTCTTGTTTGTTTGTTGGACAGATTTTCTGAGATACAGACCTAGCTTCTGATTGTAGGGAAAAAAAAATGAGGCTGTGAAGACTATGTTTGAGCCCCCCAAATCCAGATGGGACTAAAAGTAGCCGTGATCTTCTTCTGCTTGAGCTAACTTGAGTTAGGTTTCTGTCACTTGCAACCAAAAGAATTCCAACTAGTGCAACCATAATGATTTAATGATACCCTTTAAAATATGATTTTTAAAATAAATATGAAGGTCAGCTGTCTTCCAACTCAAATGAAAATAAAATATAAGAAAATAAAATCTAACCACATCTTAGGAGAGTATGGTTTGCAAGTAGGAACAACTTCAAATAGTAAAATCTTCTAGACAATGAATAGTGAGGGAATCTACAAAATTTCTTTTTTTTTCAAAATTTTAAAAAATGGTCTCTCATCAAAAGTGTTGTAGCTACCTAGATCTGAAGGATAAGTAGCACCTGAAGATCTTTAAGACTGCAACTATAGTCTTTGTGTCTAAGTTGCACTAAACTGAAGAATATAATGAAGCCACATTTCCTTTAGTAGCCTCATTTCAATGACTTTCAGCCCCTGTCTGCCCACTGAGGTTCCTAGTCTCTGCTTCCAGATGCCCTATCTGTTCTCAGAGTTCCCCAGGTATTCGCTCATGCCAGGGACAAAAATCACTCTCAGTCTTCTACTCTTGTCTTCTTATCAGTTTGCTTGGCTGTCTGGCTTCTCCAAGAGGAGTCCATGGTCAGGGAGCAGTGCTGTCTCCTGAATCCCCTCCTGCCTCCTTGGGCTGCCAGAGCTGCGTGACTTTGTACTTGAAGGAAGGGGGAATGGCTTCCTTAGGAGTGCATACCGCCTGTTGTCAGCTGAGTTCCCAGGGAGCATGAAACGCTGAAACGCACATTAGGTGGCTCATGAAAACAGGTTGAGCCATGAGTTCAAACATGGTATCTCTCTGCCTCTCTCCCTCACGTGTGCGCTTACACACATACACGCACACACGCTTCCACATACACTGCTCTTTAGGCATAGAACACATCTCTTTCTCTAAAGTCCATAGTCAGTCTGCCTACAGCAGGGACAAACTTGACCTTTGTCATATTGAGCAGTGTAGTAATATGGAATCTCTCACATTCCCATTTCAGAAGAAGCTCTTCGGTTTACTTTCTTTAAGGGGACTGGTATAATTTATCACTTTCTTCTTTATAGTGTTCTATATTCTTTAAATTTTTACTCTTTTGTTTTGGTATTGCTGTTTTATGAGTGAAGTATGGAAACTTTATCTCCCTTTTCTCTTTACACACTCCCTAATTGTCTAAACTGTTTCTTGTACATATATGGAGAATCACATCAATGTTACAATTTTTGCTTCAACAAACATAATTATTTATTTATTTATTTATTTATTTATTTATTCAATAATACCCTCTTTTTTTAAGATTTTATTTATTTATTTGACAGAGAGACAGCAAGAGAGGGAACACAAGCAGAGAAGTGGGAGAGGGAGAAGCAGGCTTCCCGCGGAGCAGAGAGCCCGATGCGGGGCTTGATCCCAGGACCCTGGGATCATGACCTGAGCCAAAGGCAGATGCTTAATGACTGAGCCACCCAGGCGCCCCTCAACAAACGTAATTTAAAAAACTCAAGAAGAGGAGTCTTGTATTTATCCATATTTTTACTTTCCATTGTTCTTTCTTCCTGATGTTCCAAGATTCCTTCTTTTACAATTTTCTTTCTGTTTGAAATCCTTTAGCCATTCTTTTAGGGGTGGTCTGCTGGTGACAAATTCTTTTAGTTCTTCTTTATATGAGAGTGTCTTGATTTCCCCTTCATTCCTGAAAACGATTTTCACTGGATATATAATTCTGAGTTCACAGTTCTTTTCTTTAAATGCTTCAGAAATGTTGTGCCACTTTCTTTTGGAATCCATGATTTCTGGTGAGCAATCTGCTCTCATTCAAATTGTTTTTACTGTATGAGTAAAACATCATTTCTCTCTCTTGCTTTCAAGATATTTCCTGTCTTTCATCTTCAGAAGTTTGATTATGGGGACACCTAGGTGGCTCACTTGGTTAAGCCTCCGATTTTTGATCTCAGCTCAGGTGGTGATCTCAGAGTCATGAGTTCAAGCCCCCCATTGGGCTCCACATGGAGCCTCCACTTAAAAAAATTTTTTTTTTTATTATGATGTGTTCTGGCATGAATTTATTTGGGCATATCCTGCTTGGGGTTCAATAGCTTCTTGAATCTATAGGTTTATATATTATTCCAGATTTGGGGACGAGCCAGCCATTACTTTGCCGAATAATTTTTCAGCCTTATACTCTCTCTTCTCTGATGACACAAACGAAAGCCTTTTGTTACCGTCCCACAGGTTCCTGAGGTTCTGTTCATTTTTTCCCTTCAGTCTCTTTTCCTTCTGTCATTCATATTGGGTAAGTTTAATTGATCTAACTTTAAACACATGGATTTATTCTTACCTCCTCCTCAGTCAGCTATTGAGCCTATCCAGTGAGTTTTTATATTTTATTGTATTTTTCATTTCTAAATTTATTTGGCTCCTCTTTATAGTTTCTATTTCTTTGCTGAAACTTTACTTTTTCATTTGTTTCAAGCATGTTCACAATTTCTCACTGAAGCATTTTTTATGATGTCTGCTTTAAAATCCTTGTCAAGTCATTTCAGTGTCTATTGTCATCTGGTCTTGCCATCTGTTGATTGTCTCTTCTCATTCTAGCTGAGATTTTTCTTGATTCTTGGGAAAAGGATTGATGTTTTAAATTAGTTTCAGACATTTTGGTTATTATGTTATGAGACTCTGGATCTTATTTAAATCTTCAATTTTAGTGGGTTTCCTCTGACACCATCTCGTGGGGGAAGTATGATGCTGCCTTGCTACTGCCAGGTGGAATGGAAATCCAAGGTCTTTCCGTGGTCTCCTCTGAGACTTCAGAGGATGGAGGGACTTGTTACTGACTGATTAGGATGAAAAGTCCTGGCTCATCACTTGGCCTTCTTTGATACCACCCCAGTTGGGGCAGAAGAAGGGAAGAGGAATGCCTCATCCCAGCTGTGTGAGGGCAAAGTCTAGGCCTCCCACTCAGCCTCTGTTGACAGGGGTGTGGGTAGGACCTCGGTTTTTCCTGTGGCATTTGACTGCAGTAGGACAATTACTGTCTACAAGTTTTCAGTCTTGCTAGACTTAGCTATCCTTTGGCTGGAAAGGTCTACATCTGTTGGCATTTCTCTGTTGTTAGCCTCTCCAGCACCCAGTTGAGAATAAGAAAATTCAGGAAACTCAATGCATGTCATTCCTTGGGTCTTGAGGTCCCTAGCCATTTTGTTTTCTTTGCTCTATCTTTCAGGGTCTTCTTGATTTATTTTATATATGATGTCCAAGGTTTTGAGTTGTACTTAGTGGAAGGAATAAGAAGTGTGTCTATTCCATCTCATCTGCAACCAGAAGTCTCTTTAGTTTACTTTCCATACTTAAAAGACTCAGTTGGGAGTCATGTTGCTTGTATTTAAATCCCAACTGTGCCATCTTGGATCATTCTTTAAGTCTGTTTTCTTATCTGTGAAATGGAGATTAAACTAGTACTTGCTTCATGGGACTGTAGTGAGAATCAAATGAATACACACACACATACACACCCAGTACCAGTGGCTGGCACATAGTAAATGCTCAAGCAAGCACTGAACTATTATTTTTTACAATAGCATAAGGTACATATCTACTGCATAGATGGTGTCAACCCCTGGGTTAGCAGGCTGTAATTCTCCTTAAAGGCTTTGTGCTAGCTACTATATGCCAAAAGGTGTCTCAAGTCCACTCCTGAGTTAACCCACACTTGAACCCAGCCTCTCTATGGCATTTTATCTTACTCAAGGTTTCAATCCTCAGTACCAACAACAGGCCCTTTTCTCTGGTCTCCATTTCCCATATAACTGTTCCAGGAAGCTGGAGCTCTCCACTGCCTCAAGTGTTCTCAGAGATCACTCCTTAGTTTCTGCCAAAGCACCTTATATAACAGGCTCACCAGAAGTTTTAACATAATATAAGATTGTTAGTATAGAGAAAATGGAACTTTAAGGGATGCCTGGGTGGCTCAGTCGGTTAAGCGTCTGCCTTCGGCTCAGGTCATGATCCCAGGGTCCTAGGATCGAGCCCCACATCCAGCTCCTGGCTCAGTGGGGAGCCTCCCCCTGCTCATGCTCTCTATCTCTCTGTATCTCTGTGTCTCGAATGAATAAATAAAATCTTAAAAAAAAAAGAAAATGGAACTTTAAAACTGTATATCCATCATCACCACTCCTAAATCAGTCATGTTACAATAACTTGGTTATTTTGTGTCAACTGAAAACTCTTGAAAGTGTTTGTCCAAATAATATAGCTCTTATAACCTATAGAGCAAAAGATAAAAATTACACCTATAATTTTTATTTATTTATTTTTAAGAATTTTATATCATAACCAAACATTTTTTTGAAGTATAATTGACACACAATGTTCTATTAGTTTCAGGTGTACAAGGTAGTAATTGGACAAGTCTATACATCCGGCTGTGCTCCCCACAATTATAGCTCCCATCTATCACCATACAGTGCTATTATAATACCATTGACTATATTCCTTATGCTGTACTGTTCATCCCTGTGACTTATTTATTCTGTAACTGGTAGCTTGTGCCTCCCACTTCCCTTCATCCATTTTGCCCATCCCCCTCCCCACTAGCAGCCATCAGTTTGTTCTCTGTATTTATGGGTCTGTTTCTGCTTTTTTGTTTGTTTGTTTTATTTTTTAGATTCCACATGTAGGTGAAATCATATGGTATTTTTCTTTCTCTGACTTATTTCACTTAGCATAGTACCCTCTAGGTCCATCCATGTGGTTGCAAATGGCAAGATGCAACTATAATTTTTAAAACAACAGTTTTCATCTTGTCCCTATGCCACTAAAACCAGTCTACAACAAAGGAGCATTAAAACCATGTTTTAAAAAATATGTTTTCTGTGTCTCTCCACTAAGAATTCAAACATCTCAAGAAATACATAGCTCTAATTCATAAAACTCTATACTCTTCAAATAAAGATACATCTTTTTAGGCATCCAAGAAATGGTTACAAGATGTGATTTTTAAAAATCAATAAATTTTAAAAAATTAGAAATAATATAGGCAACATTAGTTTTTGGCAATATTATTTTGTACCTGGTGCAATTAAATTAGAAATTAATAAAATTATACCAACAAATCATAAACATTTTTTGTATCAAAGAGGAAACTAAAACTGAAATGTGAAAACAGTAAAACATCTGAGACACATACAAAGCAGTGCTTGGAGGAAAATGGAAATTCCTAATATTTAATTTTTTAAAAAGCTATCTTGACAGTAAAGAGTTAAATGTTCAAATCAAGAAATCAGAAAAGCACAAGAAAATAAGCCTAGTGGTATAAAAATTAATGAATTAATAAAGATAAAAGCAGAAGTTAGAAACTTGGGAAACATGGCAGATGTGAGAGATTAAAACTGAAACCTAATTCTTCAAAATAAGCAAGATAAGTAAACTGTTATTTAATTTAATTAAGGTTAAAAGGATGAAATTATAAATGCAGTAAATAAGAATGTATATGCGAGAATCAAAAATAGATACAGGATAAATTAAAAGATCCCGGAGAGACTACATTGTACATCACTATAAAGTAAATTTGAGAACCTGGCCCAAATGAAGAATTACCAACTTTTCTCAGAATGGATAGAAAATATAAAGAGATTGATTACCATAGAAAAAGCATGTGTATGGGGAAATATTAAAAGGCTATTCCCCAAAAAGCACCCTAGTACAGACATTTTTACTGAAGGCTTCTACCAAATCTTCAAGGAAGAATGACTTCATGCTTCTGTGTTCTAAAGTATGCATGGATAAGACTTCTAAATTTCTAATGAAGTGAAGATAACCACAAAGATAATGTAAAAAATAAATAGAACTATAGCTCAATATCATTTGTGAATATGCATATAAAAATCCTTAATAGGGGCGCCTGGGTGGCTCAGTCGTTGGGCGTCTGCCTTCGGCTCAGGTCGTGATCCCAGGGTTCTGGGATCGAGCCCCACATCGGGCTCCCTGCTCGGCGGGAAGCCTGCTTCTCCCTCTCCCACTCCCCCTGCTTGTGTTCCCTCTCTCGCTGTCTCTCTCTGTCAAATAAATAAATAAATAAAAATCTTAAAAAAAAAATCCTTAATAGTGACACCCATTAAAAAAATCCTAAATAGCATATTAGCAAACAGTTAAGAAGTACATTAAAAGAATAATATAACTTGACCAAGTGGTATTTATTCCATGAAGGCAAGGATTTTTCAATAATTCACCATTTAGTATAGAAAAAGTGGGAAAATCATATAATTATCTCTACATGCACTGAAAAGCATTTGATGAAATCCAACATCCATTTTTATAATAGCTATTAATAAAATAGGAAGAGTAAGTTGGATTATTCAATAAATTATATTGAGATAACTGGAATTCTTTCATTTGGAAAAGAGAGTTGGATTACTGCTTCTCACTTTATACCAAAACAAATGACAGGGGTGCCTGGGTGGTTCAGTCGCTAAGCGTCTGCCTTCGGCTCAGGTCATGATCCCAGGGTCCTGGGATTGAGCCCCCGCATCGGGCTCTGTGCTCAGCGGGGAGCCTGCTTCTCCCTCTCTCACTCCCCCTGCTTGTGCTCTCTCTCTCTCTGTATCAAATAAACAAAAATCTTAAAAAAAAACAAACCAAAAACCAGGGTACTCAAAACTTTTACAAAAGAAAGAGCACTATGTGTACTGGGTAAGAAACATCTCTAAGACTCATTATCAAATAAAAAGTCTAAAGGCAAAACAGCGATAGTGTATGATATCATCTGTTTACATAAAACAAAGATAAGCCCACAAAAATACATATTTAATATTTTATATTTACATATTATACATTTTCTTATGTTTCTGCAAGTTGACCCAAGACACTGGCAATCCTGGTTACCTCTTAAGAGTGAACTGTGTGCCTTGAAGGAAAGACGCAGACAGATACCCTTGTCTTATGTCAGATTCTCTAGACACAGAGGCTGAGACGGGAATTCTTGAGTGTGTGCTTTCAGGAGAAGGGGAGATAAGGAGGACAAGGCAGGAATCAAAAGCTAAGCAAGAAGGTGTCTCAGCTGGAGTCTAGCTTCTACCTGATATCTTGAGGAGTTCTGGAGCCTGGATTGTGCCCTAGAGTTGGTCCCGCCTTAAAACAAAGGGTCCAGGCTTTTGTACCTTCATCAGTCAATCCTTGGCTGTGGGCGGCCTCAGGAGGAGGGAGTATCCTCTTAGGAGGCTCTTATTGGCTAAAGGCCATTCTCTAGAAAAGGGGCAGCTCTGAGCAATTAGCAATCAGTCTTCAGAGCAGCTGGGAGGGAGCAAGATTAGAAGAAGGGATGCGGGCCCAATAGTTGTCTATTACAACCTCACTGTACTTTTTGTATTTGTATTGACCTCCTCAAAAAAAAAAAAAATCAGTTAAAAAGATCAGTATTACAGAAGGTTTGTCTAGATTTGTGGTTTGTCTAGATTCTAAATTCAGCATGAATGCCAAAATTTAAACAGGAAAAGTTAGCCTTAGAAATCCTTAGCAAGGCTTCAATTTAGGACCAGATGTTAGTCAATTTTTCCGCCAGACTTGGAACAAATTGTGTTTTTTTGGATGAGCACCACATGAAATAGTTGGCTTGTATTTAGGTGGCCTTCTGTTTGAAACATTTACAACTTTAAATGCTGGACTTGTATTCACTGGTGAGAGGCCCTGGGATACGGAGAAGAACTGAGGCAAGAGTGGATTTTTATCTACCATCCCAGGCTCACCCCCGGCTGGAATGGAAGGGGGTCAAGCATATTATTGGTCTCTATCCTTTATTTTTCCATACCAAATGTAGTTATGAATGTAGTATATGCTGTACTGAAAAAATGATACAGATTGGACAAAAGGTGAAAAGATGAGTAACATTTTAACATCGTGTTAGAGCATTTTCTAATAGACTCACCTGAGGGTCATATCCTGCAAGAAATAGAACTTTGTTTGGCTAACAACTGAGTTAGATGTTAACTTGTAAAAATTGGCAAGGTATGATTTTTTCCCCCTCTCTGGTAAAGAAGATAACCCAGAGATTATGGTTCTATTGCCTTGTAGGATATGATCTGGTTTCATATCTAACTCAGCCATCTGATTTCAACATTCCTTTTCCCACTGACATTTCCATCCCAGTTTCTCATATCCTCATCAAACTATTTTCTCTCTTTTCTATTTTCTTCATTAATGAGTTAAATAAAACTTTGGCATGTGCTCGCTATAAGATAATTGTGCTTTTTAAATAATTTGAGAAAATGTGCTTTTTCATTGTAAATTAACATAATGTATATTTATGTGGTTAAATGCACACTCTGTAGCTTGCTACAAAGTAATACATTGACTGCAAAGCTCAGTGGAATAAAACACTATTAGATTCATTACTCGTTATTTTCTCTCTGGAGGGTACCGTTGCATGTGTTTCAAACTAAGCTTGTGACTATTAGTCTGGCTGCTGAGGTCCTTGACATACCAACATAGGTAGTGCTTTGAAAAATGGCTTCACCAGGAAAGAGAATAAAAATAAAAAGCATTCATATATTTTTCCTGATTCATTTTTGCCCCAAAATCCACTTGCCATGTTTAGCAAATAAGGATATAGGACATTCTAGTTAAATTTGAACTTCCTATAGGCGATTAATAATTTTTAGTATAACTATGTCCCAAATATTGCAAGTATTTTCTCTGAAAAGCCTGTCTGGGGCATCTCAAAGTCCAGATGGGATTGTAGGGAAGCAGGTGGGGCAAGAAGGTGGCTGCCAGAGGCGTCAGAAATGAAAAGGACCATAGGCACGGATTGAGTCTGTGCTGGGGAGTACCAAAGGCCAAACTCAGGAAGTAGAATCCTGTTGTCAATTCCAAGGAGCGAAGGTTGAAGCACTAAGTAAGGACCTGGGAGGCACTGTAGGAGGGCAAACTGCTAGAACCAGAAGTGGGGCCAATCAAGAGAATTCACAGAGCTGCTCTGAAGGTTAATGTGTTCACGTGGGTTTGTATTGCTCTGGAGCGTCCATCCAGGTGCGTGAGTTAACTAGATGTATTTAAAAATTCAGGGTCAAAGAAAACATATTTTTAGCAATGGGGCAAAATACACATAACAAAATTTACAATTTCAACCACTTTAAAGGGTTCAATTTGGTAGCATTAAGTATATTCACAATGTTGTACAACCATCAGCACTATCAGTTTTCAGACCTTTCTTCATCTTCCCAAGTAGCACTTCTCTATTCATTAAACAATAACTCCCCAGCCCCTGGTTACCTCTATTATGCTTTCTGTCGCTGTGAATTTGCCTATTATAGATACCTCATATAAGTGGAATCATACAATGTTTGTTTTTCTGTGTCTGGCTTATCTCAGTAAGCATAATGTTTTCAAGGTTATAGTATGCATTAGAATTGCATTCCTTTTTAAGGCTGAATACGTTCCACTGTATAAGTGTCTACATATATATAAATATATACAAATACACGCACACACACACACACACACACCACATTTTGTTTATCCATAAAGCCATAAAGAGGACACTTTTTTTTTTTTTTTTTAAGGGAGAGAGCACGCACGAGAGGGGCTGGGGAGAGGGAGAGAAAGAATCTTAAGTAGGCTCCATGCCCAGCACTGAGTCGGACACAGGTCTCCATCTCACGACCATGAGATCATGACCTGCACCGAAATCAAGAGTCGGATACTTACCTGACTGAGCCACCCAGGCACCCCAAGAGGACACATTTTAGTGGACATTTTATTTTTTAATTTTCCTGTGTAACATGCCTATGTTATGTCCTTAAGGAGGACATATTTTTGTGGACATTTTATTTTTTAAATTTGCCTATTTTTTTATTTGCCTATATATTTACTGCTAAAAAAACCCCGACTCCATAAATAAGTATATTAAAATAACAACCTTGGGGGCGCCTGGGTGGCTCAGTCGGTTAAGTGTCTGACTTCAGCTTAGGTCATGATCCGGGGGTCCTGAGATTGAGCCCCACATCAGGCTCCCTGCTGAACAGGGAGCCCTGCTTCTCCCTCTCCCTCTGTCTGTGCGCTCTCTCTCTCAAATAAATAAATAAAATCTTAAAAAAAAAATAACAACCTTAAAAATTTGTTTTAAAAAAAATTTAGGTACAGTTGATACACAATATTACATTAGTTTCACGTGTACAACATAATGATTTAACTTCTCTATACTTTATGCTATGCTCACTACAAGTGTAGCTACCATGAGTCACCATACAACGCTGTTACAATATCATTGATTGTATTCTTTATGCTGTGCCTTTTCCTGTGGCTTATTTATCCCATAACTGGAAGCCCGTATTTCCCATTCCCCTTCACCCATTTTGCCCATCCTTCCCCCACCCTTTTCCCTCCAGCAACCATCAGTTTGTTTTCTGTATTTATAGGTCTGATTCTGCTTTTTGTTTGTTTGTTTATAATTTGTTTTGTTTTTTAGATTCCATATATAAGTGAAATAATATGGTATTTATCTTTCTTAGTCTGAGTATTTCACTTAGCATAATATCCTCTAGGTCCATCCATGTTGTCACGAATCCTCTAGGTCCATCCATGTTGTCACAAATATATATATATATATAATCTTCCTTATCCATCCATCTATTGATAGACACTTAGGTTGCTTCCATAATTTGGCTATTGTAAATAATACTGCAATAAACAGGTGGGTGCATATATCTTTTGGAATTGGTATTTTCATTTTCTTTGAGTAAATACCCAGTAGTGGAATTATTGGATCATATGGTATTTCTATTTTTATTTATTTATTTATTTTTAATTTTAATTTTTTTTAAAGATTTTATTTATTTGACAGAGAGAGACAGCGAGAGCAGGAACACAAGCAGGGGAAGTGGGAGAGAGGAAAGCAGGTTTCCCACGGAGCAGGGAGCCCGATGCGGGGCTCGATCCCAGGACCCTGTGATCATGACCTGAGCTGGAGGCAGATGCTTCTGCCTTCAGGGCCTGAGCCACCCAGGCGCCCCAGTATTTCTATTTTTAATTGTTCAAGGAGCCTCCATACTGTTTTCCACAGTGGCTGCACCAATTTACATTCCCACCAACAGTGCACAAGGGTTCCAATTGCTCCACATCCTCACCAACACTTGCTATTTCCTGGCTTTTTTATTTTAGCCGCTCTGTGAAGTATGAGGTGATATCTCTTTGTGGTTTTGGTTTGCATTTCCTGATGATGAGTGATGTTAATCATCTTTTCATGTGTCTCTTGACCACCTGTATGTCTTCATTGGAAAAATGTCTATTCAGGTCCTCTGCCCATTTTTTAATCAGATTGTTTGAATAATACCTGTTTAAAATTCCTCTAGAGTCTTCAGATGGACTGGGTAGCTCTGCTGATTTGGGCCAGGGTTTTGTGATCTCAGCTGGGTTGCCTGTCATATCTGTGGTACTTCTAGGTTGGCTGGGAGCTGGCTGATCTAGGACAGACTCAGCTGGGGTGATTTATCTCTGCTCTATGTGGTTGCTCATCCTCCAGCAGGCTATCATGGTCATATGGTGGTAGAATAAGAAGAAGTGTGGAAGACATCTCTAAGCCTAGGCTTGGAACTAGCCCAATGTCACTCTTGCCTCATTCTTTTTGGTCAAAGTAAGTCACAAGGCCAGCCTGGATTCAAAGGATGAGAAATGACACTATCTTTTGATGGGAGGAACTCAAATATCATGGCATCTATCCATATATGAGGAAGGGAATGACTGAGGCCATCTTTGCAAAAAGTCTTGCACAACCTAAACAATAACATTATTTTATAAGTTTGTTTTGTACTTTCCAAATTGATCTGCAGATTCAATACAACCCCTAGCAAAATTCTGTGAGTTTTTCTTGCAGAAATGGACAAGCTGATTCTAAAACTCATATAAAATTTCAAGGGACCAAGAATAGAAAAAGAAGAGCAAAGTTGGAAGACTTACTTACTTCCCAGTTGAAAAACTTACTACAAAACACCGTAATCAAGGCAATGTGGTACTGGTAAAGGATAGCAATATGGAACAATGGAATGGAATTGAGATTCCATAAATAAACCTCTGCATCTGTGGTCAATGGAAATTTCACAGAATGCCAAGACCATTGAATGGGGGAACAACAGTGTTTTCAATAATTGGTGTGGGGACAACTGGACATCTATCTACATGAGGTTGGATCCCTATCTCACATCACATACAAAATTAACTCAAAATGGATCAAAGACCTAAATGTAACAGTGAAAACTCTAATGCTCTTGGAAGAAAACATGGTAGTAAATCTTCATGACATCCTTCCTATTTAGTAATAGCTTCTTGGATATGATACCGAAAGTATGAGCAACAAAAGAAAAAATAGGTAAATTGGATTTAAGCAAAATTAAAAGCTTCTAGGGTCATGTTTCAAATGGCACTATCAAGAAAGTGAAAAGACAACCTACAGAATGGGAGAATGTATTTGCAATCATATATCCAATTAGGGACTTATATCTAGAGTATATAAAGTACTCTTAAAACTCGGTAATAAAGAAATGTAATCTAATTTTTAAAATGGGCAAAAGATCTGAATAGGCATTTCTCTAAAGAAGATATATAAATGGCCAAAGAGCACATAAAAAGATACTCAATGTAATTAGTCATGAGGGAAATAAAAATCAAAAGCACAAGATGCCACTTCACACCGACTAGCATGTCTATAATAAAAAAAAGTCAGATAATAACGTGTTGGTCACAGGAACTAGTCACAAAAGACCACATACTGTATCATTCCACTTATACAAAATGTCCAGAATAGGCAAATCTGTAGAGACAAAAAAAATAGATTACTGTTTGCTGAGAGCTGGCAAGAATGGCAGGATAGGGAGGAAACAGCTAAAAGGTACAGGGTTTCTTTTTGGGGTGATGAAAACATTGTAAAATTGAGTAGTATGATGGTTGCATGCATTTATAAAGACACTAAAAAACATTGAATTGCACACTTTAAATATGTGAATAATATGGTATTTCAATTATATATCAATAAAGCTGTTACTTTAAAAGGTCACATATTGTATGATTCTACTTATATGAAATGTCCAGATAGGCAAATCCACAGAGACAGAAAGTAGATCACTGTTTGTCAAGGGTCAAGGGACGATGGAAGCAAGAAGGATGGTTAATAGGTATGGAGCTTCTTTTTGAGGTGATTTAAATGTTTCAGAATTGGAGAGTAGTGATGGTTGCACAACATTTTGAATATACTAAAAACCTCTGGATTGTACACTTCAAATTGGTGAATTTTGTTACAAGAATTTTAACTCAATAAAAAATTGTAGCTTGTTTTGTTTGTTTTAGACACTAAGACCAATGACTGCATACATTTCTATTTAAGGTGAGCTCATTAAGTAATTGATCCATTCATTAAATTGAAATGAATTATGTCCAACATGAAGTCAAAGTGCTCTAGTTGTTCTAGCTTTTCACTCTTCTGACTTACACTGACTATAATTTGCATCACTACAAATTCTTTAAATGACCGTGCTTACTTATGGGAAGAATAAGAAGCCCAACCACTATTCTAGGTACATGTTTTTAATTAATGTAATTAGATCAGTCTGAGGGAGTTTTAAAAAGTATTTACTGGACATTAAAGTGGGCTTTAATAGCTATAATTTTCAGATGTAATTATTTGGTCTAAATACCTACTTACTTATTTCCACATATATACAAAAAAAGGAAGAACGAATTATAGGCATTTCTGTTTTTGGAGTCCTTCCCTGGGTTCACATTATGACAAAACTCTTTTGTGTTTAGGACAAAGCTCGATATGGGTGATTCAATAACAAATTGATTTTGAACTACAAGTATCGTCATGGTCACGTTACAGCTCATATTAGAGAGTGATGCATGGTATATCTAAATAATTATCATTTGCTTTGTCTATGAGATGTTATGCAAATAAATTTTTAAATAATTGCTTTTTCCTTCACGAAAGCTTATTGTCTCGGAACTGGTCTGTTGAAACTTACCTTGCTGAATGTTTGATCGACTATTACTATTTTAAAATTTTTTTAAAAGAATTCGTATCTGGGGCTTGGAAGATTCTTAAAATTTTGAGTAAAAAATGAATTTGTTGATTTCAAAAAGATAATGCCCAGAATTGATAAGGATGTGAAAAAAATACACACCGTCAATACTCTGTTGCTGGAGATATAAATTGCTGGTAAACTTCTGGAAAACAAGTTGGTAGTACACATCAAGGTTCTAAAAATTTATGTACTCTTTGACCTATTTTGTTACGTACTTTTGTTATGTACCTTATGTACTCTTTGACTCTATTCTATTACAATTTCAATTTTAGAAATATGTCCTAAGAAAATAATTCAGTTAATGTGCAAAGTTCTGTTCATTGTATCACTATTTCTTAAAAAAAAAAGATTTTATTTATTCATTTGAGAGAGAGAGAGAGAGAACACAAGCAGGGGGAGAGGCAGAGGGAGAGGGAGAAGCAGACTCCCCGCTGAGCTGGGAGCCCGACAAGGGGCTTGATTGATCCCAGGACCCTGGGATCCTTACCTGAGCCTAAGTCAGATGCTTAACCAGCTGAGCCACCCAGACGCCCCAGTATCACTATTTCTCTATAAAAACTGTATTATAAGCCATCTACATATCTACCAGTAGGCATTACGTTTGACATATTTATGCAAGGAAATACTCTGTGGCCATAAATTGATATTCCTTATCATGGGAAGATGTCCAAAAACAATAATATTGTTAAAAAAAGCAGGTTATCAATTAGTATTTATCAACTGATCCCATTAAAATGGTACACAGAGCCTTTACAGTTCCCTACATTTTCTGCATTTTGCAATGAGCATGGGTTATGTTTACAATCATAAAGATCAGTAAAATGATTTCTTTTTTAAAAATTTTTATTGTTATGTTAATCACCATACATCATTAGTTTTTGAAGTAAAATGATTTCTATCTCACAGAAAACGTGCCTTTCTTTGCAATAACCAGTGGTTACCGCTTTCTACCTTATCTTTTTTAACTACGAGATGTCATTCATATCCTAGGACTTCTTTGAGCTTCCCCATGACACTACCTGCAAAGAAGGCAAAGGAGATTATCTCCCTCCTACATGACAGCTTGAGAGATGTCACAGTCAGGCCAATGGTCACACCAGCGGAGGGCAATGATGGCCAATTCCAGAGTCTTTAGCCAGTTGCCCCATTCAGGGTTCTTAGGTAGAGACTTGCTACAATGTTTCACAATTAACTTTGTCTGATACCCCTTGCAGTAGCTTTAAGGAGCTAAGCACGGGTGGCCCTACTGACCTCACCAAGCCTACGGCTCCCTCAGCCTTGGGGACTCTCCCCACCCCCTGCATTCCCCTCTACTAAGACAGTCCATCCTATCTCTCCTTTTCTCCCTCCAGGAGAATCCTGCAGATGCTTTCTTCAAGGGGCCTTTAATTACTTAGTTTGTCTCATTTTATCGGGGGTAGGAGAAAGAGTTTGCCGACAGCTCTGTTTCCATCATGTTAAATATCAGGTGTACCGAAACCACACATTAAATGTGTTTGGTCACCTGGATCGAAAGTTCATTTCACTTGCCTACTCTTAGGAGGAAAAAGGCCCATACCTGTGATTTTGTTCTGTAAACTTAAGGATGACATAAATAAAAGGTAGAAGGGTAGGATATTCACAAGTTTGACCTGAGCTATATTAGTCATAAATGTCCCTCCTTCCAGAAAAAAAGAGCGAGAGAGAGAAGAAAAAAAAAAAAAAAGGAGGAGGATATAGTAAGGAGCAGATGAAACTCAGAAGCGCCACTTGTCTAAAAAATTGTGTGCAAGTCATATTATCACTGTTCTTATATATCATGGTACCCCCATAGTTGACTTTCAATAAATGTCTATTAAATATAAATGGAGTTAACATTGCACAGAAACAATATGTATTTTGCATATTCTGTTGTGCACCACTGTTGGATCTTGATATGCTAAGTGTTTGCAAGAAGAGCTCTATTCTAACCAAGTTAGGTCCAAATTCATAATGAGATTGGCAAAATTTCTATTTATTATGAGGAAAATCGCATCCTACGGAGAACATTGAAGTCGATAATTCTGTAATTGAAAGCAGTATTTGTATAAGAGAAAAAAAGTTTTAGTGATCACGAGAAATGAAAAAAATGTAAAATATGTTTGTCTCAAAATAGCCAAGGCTGGACATATTTCACAAAGCTTCCATCATAACTGGGTTACAAAGCTGAGTGTAATTGAAATTGAGTCCTAGATCATAAAAATGAGTTTTTGTAATTATCTGTTATAAGCAGTGTCTCAGTGTGATTTTTCTCACTCTCTTTAGGACAGTCTGAAATTGGCCACATCTCCCTTGGGCTCCCCTAGCTAGCCCAACTGGGTGCTTAGTGTCTTCCCAGGACTGCGTTCGTCATGTGACTTCGTCATTCATTCCCTCCCCTAGTCCCTCCTGAGTAACCTGATAAACAGCCTTAGATGCAAAAGAAGTATTTACTTTCCATTATCCTGTGCATTAAGTGCATTTTCAGCACGGCCAACTTCTAAGGGAATGAATCTCCCTGAAGAGGGAAATCTCAGGCAAGGAGAACAAGCTGGTATAAGATAATTCGGTCAGGAATACCTCGAGGTGCCCCTCAAATATTCTTGAGTCTTGCAGTCTGAGACCAGCTCCTCTGATTCTGGCTCTCTTCCCTGGTGCAGCAAGGAAGCTAAGTACAGGTCACCCCACCAGGCCCACCTAATGTGTGCCCAGTCTCCCCCACCCCACATCGCTCCCTACAAAAATAATCTGCTCAACTCCTCTCACACTGGAAGGGCTCCACTTGTTTCCTCAAGGAGTCTTGGGAAATAAGGTTGGCCTCTCTTTAGGGGGAAGGAGTAGAGAATGCTGATTGGGGGACTGTTAGCTATGTTTGTTCACAGGGACAGCTCAGTGGACTGCCATTCTTGTCAACAGTAATTCTAAGTTTGTCACTTTTAGTATGCTTCTGGACATGGGCTCCCTCTTGTGGCTCATAGGATATGAATACGACATACAAGATACAAGAAATTACATCTGCATTTTTGCAGCTGCAAAGGTTACTTAGGCACTGGTAGAAAAATGATTACAGCTAATTGATCGAGATATATATATATTTTGTTTAGAGAGAGAGGGAGAGCGTGAATGTGTGTGTGCAAGCACGAGCGGCAGGGGAGGGGCAGAAGGAGAAGGAAAAAGAGAATCTTTTTTTTTTTAAGATTTTATTTATTTATTTGAGAGAGAGAATGAGATAGATAGAGAGAGCACGAGAGGGGGGAGTCAGAGGGAGGAGCAGACTCCCCGCTGAGCAGGGAGCCCGATGCGGGACTCAATCCCGGGACTCCAGGATCATGACCTGGGCCGAAGGCAGTCGCTTAACCAACTGAGCCACCCAGGCTCCCGAGAATCTTAAGCAGGCTCTATACCCAGTGAGGACGGAAGAGGGGCTCAATCTCACAACCCTAAGATCATGACATGAGCCGAAATTAAGAGTTGGACACTTAACCAACTGAGCCACTCAAGCGACCCCGATCAATAATTTTTTTAAGTCATCTTTACACCTAACGTGGGACTTGAACTCATAACCCCAAGATCAAGAGTCACATGCTCTACCAACTGAGCCAGTCAGGAATCCTTGAATTGACCAATGATTTTTAAGCAAACATTATATAGACCTAAATTAAGTTATTTAATCCAGAATCATACATGTATAAAGACCCAGGGTATAAGAAATTATATCACTTGAATAAAGAAAAATCTGGCTTATCGAGCATCCCAAAAGTAATAATTAACATTTATTGAGTCTATACTATGTTCCAGATACCACTATAAACATTTTACATAAAGAATTACATAACTTTTGATTATAGAAATTTTATTATGGAAAATTAAGCAATACAGAAAAGCTCATATAGGAACCTCCTTCCATATATCACCCACTTTCAACCATTATCAAAACATTTTAGGGGCACTTGGGTGGCACAGTTGGTTAAGCAACCGATTCTTGGTTTCGGCTCAGGTCGTGGTCTCATGGTCATTGGATGGAACCTGGAGTTAGGCTGAGCTCAGCGTGGAATCTGCTTGAGACTCTTCCTCTTCCTCTGTACCTCTCGGCCTGTGCACTCTCTCTCTCTCTCTCAAATAAACAAATAAATAATCTAAAAAAAAACCATTTTAACATTCTGCCATCTTTGTTTTATCTACCATCATCATTCTTATTCCCCAATTTTTTTCCTGGAGTATTTGAAACAAATACCGAATGTCCTACAATTCAGTCATAAATATCTTAAGTATATTCTAAAGTTTTAAAATAGATTAGTGGTTTTCATGTTCACAACAAAAGAACAAACTGTTATTATTCCCATTTTACATGTGTATAAACTGAGGCAAATGTTATGAAGAGATTCAAACCCTGGATTCTGAGTCCAGAGGCTGTGTGGTAGCCAGCTTCCAAGACGGCTCCTGATCTCTGCCTCCTGGTATTCATACATGTTGGGCTGTGAGACCAATAGTGGAAGAGATGGTATGCCACTTCTGAGATTAGGCAGTGGCTTCTGTCTTAGGTGCATGCTCTCTCTCTCTCTTTCTTGGATCATTTTCTGTGGGGGGGAAGCCAGCTGCCATGGGCAGGAGCCCCATGGAGAGCCCCACATGGGGATGGAAAGCCCAAAAGCCAGAGAGGAACTGAAGTTTGCCAACAATGAGAGAGTTTGGAGGCACATTTCCAGCCCTCTTTGAGCCTTGAGCTGACTACAACCTCCTGAAAGACCCCGAGACAGAACCATCCTGCTACAGCACTCACAGATTTCTGACCCACAGAAATTGAGATAATCAATACTTGTTGTTGAAGCTGCTATACTTTGGGTAACTTGTTATGTAGCATCAACCACTGACAGCCTGTATTCTCAGTCACTGTTCTATTCTTCCTCCCATGCAAGTCTGCAATAGCTTCTGTTTTGTTACCACTATGGCACTTGTTGTTGATGACAACATTGAGGCAGTGCAATGAACTGAAAAGATATATTTAGGGGCGTTTAATATTACACATGCATTCTTTGCTCTAATCTGTGAGTGGTGAAGGTGTCAACTCTTTGGGAGTTAATTAAACTAAAAAGGGATGAGCTAATTAAATCAAATATCTTACTGTTCATATAATTTCCATATCAACACAAACTAATCTACAACACAACTAATCATGTTTTAAAAAAAATGACAGCAGAGCATTCTATCTTAGTTATTAAACCAATGCCCTATTGATTAGCAATTTGTTTCCAGTTTCTCTTTTTGTTTTGTAATTACAAATAATGCTTCACTGAACATCTTTATACATCCTATCTTGGTGAACTTTTGCAAACCTAGCCTTATGGAATATTTCTAGCAATGAGCTTGATAGGTCAAGGGTATGTGCACAAAAAGTGACTGCCAAATCAACTACACAAAATTTCCACTAATTTACAATACCACCAATCCTTTGTGAGTTTCCCTGACTTCCCACATTTTCATTAGAACTTGATAGCGTTAAACTTCAAAATTTTCCCAATCTAAAAGGTGAAAAAATATCTTCCATTGTTTGAATTTGCATTTCTTTAACTGTGGCTGAAGTCAAGCCTCTCTTTATAAGTTTATTGGTCATTAGTATTTATTTTGCTCTGAACCATCTGTCCTTATCCTTAACACAATTTTAATCTTACTGGTTTATAAGAGCTCTTTGTAAAGTATGGAAACTAGCCTGTCAAATGTGTTGCTAATAGTTTTCTCATCATTTGAGCTTTGACTTTGTTTATGGCTTATGGATTTGTGTACTACTTAGTAAGGTTTTCCCTGCTCTATAATAACAAAAATGTATTCCCATGCTTTATTCTGGAAACTTTTGTTTTTCATTTGTTTCATAACATCTTTGCTCCCTCTGGTTTAAGGAATGAGGTAGGGATGCAGCGTTTTTGTCCTCCAAAAGTTACCTAGCTGTTTTGATATCATATATAATAATCTCTCATTCTTCATCAATTTGAGGTACCACCTCTATCACTAACTTTCTATACATATTCGTTTCTATTTTGGACCCTTTATTCTGTTGCATAAATCTGCCCACTGCTTTGCAAGTATTAAAGTGCTTTTATTATTATAGCATTAATCTGTGGTAGGACCAGTCTTCTGCCATACTTTGCTTTAAATTTTCCTGGTTACCATGAATTATAGAATTATTTTTCAAGATAAAACATTCTTGTTTGTATTTTAATTGGGATTAGATTGAATTTATAGGACAATTTATGAAGATTTTATATATTTACATATTTAGTTTCCTGATCCAAGAAATGTTACATCTTTCAGTTTACTTGTCTTCTTTTATGTCACAAGATAGAATTTTAAAGTTTTCTTCATTTAAGTTCTATACATTTTTTATTTGTGAATACTTAGATATTTGATCAGTTTATGGGTTTAAAAATAGTTTCTTCCACTGAATTTTCTAATAGTTATTGATTAGGGACTTTTTTTTTTAAAGATTTTATTTAGAGAGTGAACGGGGGTGGGGGCAGAAGGAGAGGGAGAGAGAGAATCCCCTGCAGACTCTGTGCTGAGCACAGAGCCCAATTCCTGAGCCCATGACCCTGAGAGCATGACCTGAGCCGAAATCAAGAATTGGATCCTTAACTTTCTGAGCCACCCAAGTGCCCCTGTTGAATTTTATATATTAAATTTATAACCTGCCATTTTCCTGAATCCTATTATTGCTTCTGTTTTTAGTAATTCTCTAGGTTATCTTCCTAGATATGTCTCATCCCCCTGGGATCCCCTTTAGCAGAGCAGTGTGCCCATCCCCCAGCTGTCCTGAATGTTGACTATTAACTACTCATAGCTGCCCCCTTCCCTGGAGAATTGCCCTTCACTGAATGGGAGTTGACTTGCCTGGGAGATAACATTCTCCTCCATCCCCACCAAGAAGCATATAGTCAATAACTAATGACTTATTGATTTGGGTGTAAAAAAAAAAAGCTTGCCGCGCTTGCTTTAAAGTGGTGCTAACTATGGAACCGTCACGCTCTGGAGCATTCCATGGGCTCAGGCTGAGCCTGGACTTCAGCTAGCATGTTGAGTTACTCTGCCTGCCTTAGCCTGCTTCTTTCACTCCCCTTCTCCTTCTGCAAGAGCACCGCTTCAAAAAATCACATGCTTCTGCATCCCTGTCTTAGGATTTGCTTCTAGGAAACCCAATTTAAGATAATATGTAATCCTATGGATTAAATCAACATTTATTAAGCAAGTATTATTGGGCATTGATGATGTGCTAGCACTTCCTAGACACTGGGCATCTGAACAGGCCAAGTTCTTGTCTTGTGGAGCTTACATTTTTGTGGGAGACAATAGCAATAAATAAGTAAACAAACACAGAAATATATAATAAGGAGGATAAGAGAGCAATGTGTGATGGAGTGGGGCATTAGTTTTGAAAGAGTAACCAAAGAAGGTACATCGGTTATTTTACCCTTGGTGCAAGTAAATAGAAAACACAACTCAATGTGGCTTAGGCAAAACAAACAAAACAAAACAAAACGAAAAAAGGAAATTTATTATATCACAAAGCAAAAAGTCTAGAGGCAGAGGAGCCCCATAGCTAGGAATAGAAAGATATTAACAAGGAACCAGATTCCTTCTGTCTTTCTACTTTGCCATCTGTGGTGTATCAGTTTTGACCTCCAGACAAAAGAAACACAGACTCTGAGGCAGAGTAATTGTTAAACTGCAAAGAATACTTTGGGGACAAATTCAGGGTAAAGTCTTGGGGATTTACTCATTTATAGGTATGTGAGAGAGTACAGCGTTCTGAAGGCTGTGTCTCTGATCAAAGGCAAGGGCAGGACCTATAAAGGCAGAAGTCACAAGTTTTTACAAGGAAAAATGATTGCTTGGTTTAAACAAACTTTTGGATTGCCAGTTCAAAATTGGTTAGTTACAGTGGAGCTTGGGATAGCTGATCGCTATGCCCCAAGTCAGCTTTTCAAGTCTAGACAATACAGTCACAAATTCACCACTGACAGCTTTTCTACTGATTGGCTAGCTTTCTGAAAAGCTGTTGCTCTGCTTCCTTCTGTTCCTTCTTCTGGGAAGCCAGGTGCTATTTCTCCCTGCTATATATTACAGGGTCCGGATCATGCAGTGAGCAAGTCTGAGTGTATATATTCAAAGTCCAGCAAAAATTTCTTTTAGCACTTTCTTCATGGTCACAGGGTGGCTGCAGCAGTTCCAGATGTCACACCCAGACACACAATATTAAGTGACTATCTTGTATCATGCTGTAGCATAGATATTTATTAAGCCTTCAAAATCCCTTTCAATGGTTAACACTATATACCCTAGATATAATGTGCCAGATTTGAAATACAATACTCATCTCCCCCCAAGCCATGAAGCATTAAGATATTGGTGAGAATGAGATTCATGGTGATTCACAGTTTTTAAAAGGGTGGGTTGAATCATGCAAGGACAAGAGATTCTATATAAATCGCCCAAAGAAATACCCAATTCAGTTTGCATTAGATTATCTTCTTGCCTAAGTGTTGCTTAGGGGTTGTTGATTACGGATCAAATAATCCCTGGGCTCAATGGCTGTTCTGTAATCACTGAACATCTTAAAGAGCTGTACTTCCCTGCACCACCTCCCTTAACTCAGGTCAAATTCTATCTAACTCCCAGGAAGCTGGGCTTTCTAAAGCACACATTTGGGAAAAAGTAGGAAATAAAAGCCAGAAATCCCAGCCTTTTCTTCTAGGAAAAATACTGGAGTTTATTTCAACTCAGCAGTGGTGTAACTCACTACCTACAGCCTGGGAAATTTGCCCTGAGACCTTTGCAATACATGGATTGCAGGAATATGTCCGGAGATATTTTAAACCTACCACCATTGTATTTTCCACGTAACATAGAAAGGTTAAGGGGAGAGTGCAGAACACATGAGGGAATTGTTAGTTTAGGGAAAAGGTTGAAGGAGAGAGGGAGGTCTAGGGGTCACTCGGACAGACCAATCCAGTTTCACGGTTTTACCTGGGGCCAGGTTGAAATGGTTGACTTCAAAGCTCCTGTAGCTGGTTGAACCACATCTTCTCTGTCCTAGCTTGGTAATGTCTTTAGCTATAAATGTGATCCAGTATTGCAATTTGGCTTGTCATTAAGTAATTCAGTTCTTACTCAAATCAGTCTCTTGTCAAATATACCTTCCTCATTCAGTTCATGCTTTTGTTTCTTTTCACATAAGCAACAATATATGTCTTGTAAGAGGTTTAAGAGCTTTATACTCCACTTTAATTCTTGCTGTTTATGGAGCTCGTATGGCAGAGCAGATAGTCCAGCATTTATTCATCTATGGAATGTTTGTTGAGTGTCTACTGTGTGCCAGCAGGAGGCAAGACAAACACGTTGGTCGGTTCTTGTAGGGGTTTAGCGATTATTCTTTATAGCTATTGGAATCGATAGATACTAAATCATTTAGGAGACCCCATTCCCTAGTAGTAGACATTCAGTAACAAACTTTATTGTTTGGGGGCTAGAATTTCATAGAAGGAACATCGTGCTGGCCTCTTGGTGCCTTTTCCCAAGGTATCCATTTCCATCAAAGAGCAAGGGCACAGCAATAGGGAGCTTGGGTCCGAATGGGATGACATTATGCTGATACACTAAGTCTGTATCACATATCTTTGCTGACTCAGTGTATAGCCACACTGCAGCAGACTCTAAGCCTAGGGTGGGTGATGATGGTCTGGGGAGGCCAAAGAAAATCCCAGAGACAGAGAACAAGACACAGGGTTATTGGGGGGAACCTGACTGGACAAAGGATCTGCTGGGATCTATGTGCAGCGAGTTTTTGCTCATAGCAACTTACCCTGGCAACCATCAGTGGCCCTTCCCCTCCTCACATAGCCAGGGTTTCCAAGGATATTAGGCCTGCCACCAGGGCAGTCTTCGCTGGCCACCATTGGAACCCCCTGACTTGGAACACTGAACAACATGTTCTTCTGCACATTGTACTTGATGGGAATATAGAGGGAGACAGGATCTCTAGATTCTCGGGAGAGTGATTAACAGAGGCATTCAGGGTAAGCTTGCAGGAGCTAGCTATCCAGTGTGTGCCATACACTCAGTCTCCCATTAAATAGTTAAAAAACTTCTTTTCAATTCACACGTGGGCACTTTCACTCATTCTTTTATTTATTCATGTAAAAATATTTATTAAGAACCATCTGTGGAGAACTATGAGCATCATTCCCCAGACAGAAGCTTCTGGGAAACCGATCATTCCATTTCTGGAACCCCTACGGGCAGACTGGCTTTAGCCTGAGATGCTCTTTGCAAAAAATATTATCTCCATAGATCTTAGATTTGGGATGGGTCCCTTCAGCTTCCTGCAAATGAAAACTCGGGTTGTAGAGAGGAAAAATGGGGTGTTTCTGCAGAAGTCTTAAAGCTATCCTGACCATACATATATCACAACTTCATAGGAAGAAACGCTATGTGAATCACTATATGTTTTCAGGCATTATCTCTTGACTGTGATATCCTGGTAGCCTCCAAAGACATTTCTTCCTTGATGTCTGTGTCCTGAGACCCAAGCCCCAGGTGCTTTGGAAACATCATGCCATATCTTCATTCTGCCTCCCCGGAACATGGAAACCTGTAGTGATTGACTGCAGCACCATTGTCCTAGGTGCCCTGTTGTAGAACCGTCTTCCTCACTTCTGCTGACCACCATCTCCAAAAAACATAGAAGGCCAAGCTGTGCAAGCTAACCAATCAAGGTCCAAGATCAGACCCCAAAAGGCAATAAATTCATGTGCTGATTGTTTTCTCTTTAGGTGGTAAGAGTGAATCTATTCATTCGACAAATTGTTGAATGCTTTTATGTTTAAGATGAAATACTCTGCTTTTAAAAGCAGTTTCACTGTTAAACGCATCTCTTCAGAATATTTACTCCTGTGTGGGTGTTGGGTAGCCAGCTTCCAAGATGGTCTCCCAGTGATGTTCACCTTCTGGTACCTTTGTATATTCCCCTCCCAAATTGTATCAAGGTTGGTCTGTGAGTATGGCAGAAGTGATGGTATGGGACTTCCATGGCTCAGTCTTAAAAAAACTTGTGTCTCAGCCTGGTTATCCATAGCAACTGTCAGATAATCAATGTTCATTGTTTTAAGCCACTAAAGTCTGGGGCAATTTGTTATGCAGCAATAGTTAACTACTAACTGCAGTATAGTGTGTGAAGCCAGAATTAATTCAGTTAAAGCTTTAAGTTGGGTTTAATAGATCAAAAGGGTTTGCAACAACAGAAATAACAGATTTACAGTTGTTTATCACAAAATCGGTTTAACAAGCTACATACCTATTAAAATGTAATTTACTTTCTCTAATTGCCAGATACCATGAAAAAAAATTTCTTCCTACAATAATCAACACATAGGGTATACATAATTAAGTTAAATATGCTAACTTTACAGGAAAAGTTTCTTGAAGATTTAAAAAATTATAATAAGTGGAGCCTGGTTTAATGGATTTAAAGACACCTCCTTTAAAAAAATTTTTTAAAAAGATTTTATTAATTTATTTTAGAGAGAGAGAGTTGGGGGGGGTACGAGCAGAGGGAGAGGGACAAGCAGACTCTGCACTAAGCACAAGCCTTATGAGGGGCTCGATCTCATGATCCTGAGATCATGACCTGAGCCAAAACCAAGAGTCAGACACTTGACCAACTGAACCACCCAGGCGCCTCAAGATGCTTCTTAAAGTAGTTAAGGGTGAATACAAAAAAATCTCAAAAAGTAAAATTTAAGAAAACTGATTTTCAATGTTTCAAAAATTTCAAAATTTAAGAATCAACCTTCTTTTCTTCATAATAGTTATCATTAATTAAGTCCTTACAGTAGCCTTGTGAGGAAAATATTATTATGCCCAAATGTTAGCCTAGGAAACAGGCTTGGACAACAGCGGTAACTTGTTTAAAGCTACCCAGATAGAAGGTGACTGAGATAGAATTTGAACCCTGTTTTGCCTATCTCCTTATCCTATACTTATTCTACTATCACAGGAAAAGGACCTTTTTCCAAGGTTAGTTTTAAGGTTTGATATGTGCTGAATGATGTGCGCATTCATGTCACCACTATGCATGGAAAATGAATAAATACTTCTGATTCAGGTTTTTATTTTTATTTAATTAATTAATTTATTTTTTAAGATTTTATTCATTCACTTGAGAGAGAGAGAGACAGCAAGAGAGGGAACACAAGCAGGGGGAGCGGGAGAGGGAGAAGCAGGCTTCCTGCAGAGCAGGGAGCCCAATGCGGGGCTCGATCCCATGACCCTGGGATCATGACCTTGAGCCGAAGGCAGATGCTTAATGACTGAGCCACCCAGGTGCCCCAAGTTTCAGGTTTTTAAAAAGCCCTACTCTTAAGTGAAAAGAAATGAGCTGATCTTCTGAATTATTTAAGTGCTCCCCATTTTTTTATCCGTACCTTTCACCAGTTAACTGCTCATTTTCTTGTTTACCACAAACAATTGTAAAAATGATTAAGAACTTAAGCTTACATGGAGTAATTACTCTCTAGTTAACATTTAGTTTAAAAAATACTCTTATTATATAACATCTATAACACATGACCTACAACATAACTTATTCATAACAAGACATTACTCCCTAGTAGGTTAGTTGATACACTATTATCTGCCCTTCTTGTCGGCAGATAATATCTTTTGATGCTTGGTAATTTATGCACAGGGAAACCACAGTTGTGGTCATTTTTGACACACTGATATGAATTAATAAGTTTTCTCTTGCTTTTTAAATTTTTCTACTCTGAGTATAATAAAATAACCAATGTTTTTTTTTTTTAGATTTTATTTATTTATTTATTTATTTATTTATTTATTTATTTATTTATTTATCTATAGTGCACGAGCAGGGAGAGGGGCAGAGGGAGAGGGAGAGAGAATCTCAAGCAGACTCCATGCTGAGCATGGAGCTCCATCTCCTGACCTGAGATCATGACCTGAGCCAAAATCAGGAGTCAGATCCTTAACCAACTGAGCCACCCAGGTGCCCACAACCAATGTCTATTCTGTAAATATTTTTCATGAGTAGCGAGTAGTAAATTATCTATTTAATAAATACAGCAGGATCATAATATATATTTTATGATTTTATGATTTTATTTCTCAAAGAAATTTCTGTCCTTTCTATACGATAAAAACACTCAGGAGATGATGTGCTTTGCTGAAATGCTTGTGTTTTCTCATAAATTAGGCTTTTACTTCTTCTCAATGTGTTGCACAGGCTTTTGTATATTTTCCCATATTGTTTCTTCTAGGAAGGGCCACATTTTAGTTTTTTACATCAGTCACATATGATTGCTTTTAAGTACAATGCCATGCTGTGACGCTAATGTAGTTTAGAGAAACAAAAGCATTTCACAGTGTTTGAGACCATAAAATGTAATTTTAGGTATTTTTGTTGAATTAGAATATACATGTAACATGAAACTCCTTCCGCTTCTCCTTTCTTCCTTCTCTCCACATGTAACATCATCTACACCAGTCCATCCCTCTCCGCCAGCCTCAGTAGCTGCTGTGCCTATTTGTCTGACCCGTGGATCTGTGTGCTTGGTCTCACCTCTCCATGTCACTGTGGACTTTGATTCATCCATTGCCCTGTTTTATTCCCTTGGCCGCCTTCTCTCCCTCTCTGTTAGCTTATAGCCTGCTGCTTATAAATGAGCTACCAATATACAACCTGATAAAAACCCAAATTACCCCAATCCATTAACAAAACCAAAGACATTTTTGCAAAAATCAATTCAAGAAGCATAGAAAACATTAATGGATCAATAGCTAATAGAAGAAATTGGAGAAATCATTAAAGAAAAATAATCATTAGTGATAGTAAGTACATTTATTGAGCTTGCCAAGCATTTAGCTATACTTAAGTGCCATGCTAAACACATAAATTTATCTTATTTAATCGTCAACAGCAATATGAGATAGGTAATATTATTATTGATACTGTTTTACAGGCAAGGAAATTGAGGTTTAAAGGAGTAAAAAGTAAGTTGCCCTGGTGTTATATAGCTTTATTTACTTCATTTATTGTGAAAAAGCTGGAGTAGACGGGCGCCTGGGTGCCTCAGTTGCTAAGCGGCTGCCTTTGGCTCAGGTCACGATCCCGGGGTCCTGGAATCGAGCCCCGCATCGGGCTCCCTGCTCCGCGGGAAGCCTGCTTCTCCCTCTCCCCCTCCCCCTGCTTGTGTTCTCTCTCTCGTTGTCTCTCTCTGTTAAAAAAGAAATAAAAAATCTTAAAAAAAAGAAAAAGCTAGAGTAGGACCCAGGTGTGTTTGATCCTTTGAACGACGTTTCCCCACTTTCCCCAGCTGATTTAATGAGTGGTAACACGCTGAAGGGATGACAAATTCTTATATGTGTCTTTCAAACACAAGAAATAGCTTTCTCATTTTCTTAGTAAAAACAGCTTAGTCTTCCAAATCTATACTTACACGTAGACGGGAAAAATCTTAACATTTAACAAATTGAATCCAGGATCATGTAAAAGTTAACGCTGTCTGACCCAACAGAGTTTATTTTAGGAATACAGGGTATAAATCACAGGCCTGGCCTTTGACATAGTAAGTCATTCCCGCCAACATTCAAAAGTCTTCATTTGAAACCACACACCGAGGCTCACACAAAGTCTCCTCGGGACACACAGTCGCTGTTCTCTTTCTCTTACCAAAGGGTCACCAAGCTCACCACTTTCCATCCTCACAGACTCTTCAGAGCCCACTTAGATCAGGCTTTCACTCCCCCAAAATTTCTCTTGAAGATTATCCTTGATTACATCAATTTTAATAAGCAAATTTCATTCTTTCTAAGAGCACTTGGCATGCCTGACCATTCTCTCCTTTTTGAAATATTTTCTTCACTTGGCCTCCAGGACCCCACTCTCTTATGGTTCTCCTCCTGTGGTTCTGGCTGCTCCTTTGGTCTCATTTGCTGGCTCCTCTTCGTCTTCCTGACGTCTAAACACTGCATGGGCCCTGGGCTCAGAATGAGAATTCTTTTTTCTACCTTATGATCTCATCCAGTCTTGGCTTTTTAAATTTTTACCTTTTAAATTAATTTTTATTTTATTGAAGTAATATATACACATTTTTAAAAAGTCAAATAATATTCATGAGATAATAGAAACTCTCTATATATTGGTCTCTGCCCCTGGCTCCCAGCACAAAGCTCCTAAAACCCTTTTAATTTTATAATAAGAACACTAGGAGCACCCTTGTAACATTTGTCTTTGACGCCGTCCCTGACACAGGGCTCCTACAACTCTTGCCAATTTCTACGTGGTAAGAGCTTTAGGAGCATCTTTTGTTCATTGTGGTGACTCTGAGTGGGCTGGCTGGGTGGATCCTGGATGGGGGCTTTTCCCCAGAAAGACCAAGCCATGATTAGAAGCTTGGAATTGTCAGGCCCAACCCTCCAGAGAGGGTAAAGGGGCTAAAAATGGAGTTAATAACTGACCATTTCTACATAAGGAAGCCTCCACAAAATCCCAATGGTATGGGTATTGGAGATCTTCTAGGTTGGTAAACACATCCACACCGGCACATCCCCAACTCCATGGGGACAGAAGTTCCTGTACCTGGAATTCTCCAACACTTTGCCCTAAGTATCTCTTCATCTGGCTGACCATCTGTATCCTTTATTTTATCCTTTAATAAACTAGTAAATGTAAGTGTTTCCTGAGGTCTGTGAGCTACTCTAGCAAATTAATCAAACCCAAGGAGGGCTCATTGGAATCTGCAGTGTATAACCTGTTGGTCAGAAACTCAGGTGACAACCTTGGCTTGTGAATGTCATCTGAGCTGTGTGTGTAGGGGGCAGTCTAATAGGACTGAGACCTTGACCTGTGGGATCTAACACTATCTCCAGATAGCTAGTGTTAAGACTTAAACTGTGTTGGACAGCCAGCTAGTGTCAAAGACTTCCTTCTTGTGGGGAACCACCCCCCCACACACATATGGTGACCACAAGTATCAGAAGTGAAGTGTTCTCTGTGAAAGCAAAGGAGACCCACAAGGAAAAAGACACAGAAGGGATGAACTGGGTTTTCCCCTACATAGGAAGAAAAAAAACCCCAGTTTTTCCTTTTTTAGTACTAAAAAGGCTTATGACAGAATACCTCATATTATTGTGCTTCACTTGATTACACTTGGCGGATATCACTTTTTTTTTTTTGACGGATTGAGGATTTGTGGCAACCTGCAACACAAAAGTCCTTTTGTACCATTTTCCAACATTTCCTCCCTTCTCTGTCATATTTTGGTAATTCTCATAATATGCCTAACTTCTAAATTATTATTATTTTTGTTATAGTGATCTATAACCAGTGATTATGATTCACTGAAAGCTCAGATAATGGTTAGCATTTTTAGCAATAAAGTATTTCTTAAAATTTCTTAAATTCTAATTCCACTATAATTAACATACCATGTTATATTAGTTTCAGGTAATACAATATGGTGATTCAACATCACCAGGTGCTCATCACAACAAGTACACTCCTTAATCCCCATCACCTATTTACCCATCCCCCCACCCACCTCCCCTCTGGTGACCACCAGTTTGTTATCTATAGTTAAGGGTCTGTTTCTTGGTTTCTCATTCTCACTCTCTTTCCCTTTGTTTGTTTGTTTGTTCCTCAAATTCCATATATGAGTGAAATTATATGATATTTGTTTTTCTCTGACTGCCTTATTTCGTTTAGCATTATACTCTCTAGTTCCATCTACGTTGTTGCAAATAGCAAGATTTCATTCTTTTTTAATGGCTGAGTAATATTCCATCACACACACACACACACACACACACACACACACACACATCTTCTTTATCCATTTATCTATTGATGGACGCTTGGGCTGCTTCCATAATTTGGCTGTTATAAATAATATTGCTATAAATATAGGGGTGTATATATCCCTTTGATTTAGTGTTTTTATATTTTGAGCATAAATATCCAGTATTTCTATTATTAGATAGTGGGGTAGCTCTATTTTTTAACTTTTTTAAGTAGGCTCCACACCCAACATGGGGCTCAAACCCAGGACCCTGAGCTCAAGGGTAGCATGCTCTACCAACTGAGCCAGCCAGGTGTCCCTATTTTTAACTTTTCGAGGAACCTCATACTGTTTTCCACAGTGGCTGCACCAATTTGCATTCCTACCAATAGCACACAAGTGTTCCTTTTTCTCCACATCCTTGCCAACACTTGTTGTTTCTTATGTTTTTGATTTTAGTCATTCTGAGAGGTGTGATATGATATCTTGTAGTTTTGGTTTGCATTTCCCGGATGATGAGTGATGTTGCCTCTTTTCATTTGTCTGTTGGTCATCTGGATGTTTTCTTCAGAGAAATGTCTGTTAATGTCTTCTGCCCATTTTTAAATTGGATTATTTGTTTTTTGGGTGTTGAGTTGTGTAAATTCTTTATATATTTTGTATACTAACTATTGGATAGTTATTTGCAAATATCTTCTCCCATTCAGTAGGTTGCCTTTTAGTTTTATTGATTATTTCTTTTGCTGTGCAGAACCTTTTTATTTTGATGTAGTCCCAATAGCTTATTTTTGCTTTTGTTCTCCTTGCCTCAGGAGACATATCTAAAAAAGTGCTGTTATGGCCGATGTCAAAGAAATTACTGCCTATAATCTCCTCTAGGATTTTTATGGTTCAGGTCTCACATTTAGGTCTTTAATCCATTTTGAATTTATTTTTATGTATGGTGTAAAAAAGTGGTCCAGTTTCATTCTTTTGCTTGAAGCTGTCCAGGTTTTCCCAACACTATTTGTTGAAGAGACTGTCTTTTTCCCATTGGATATTCTTTCCTGCTTTGTCAAAGATTAATTAGCCATATAATTGTGGGTTTATTTCTGGGTTTTCTATTCTGTTCCATTGACTTATGTGTCTTTCTGTGCCAGTACCGTACTGGCTTGATTACTACAGCTTTGTAATATAACTTGAAGTCTGGAATTGTGATACCTCCAGCTTTGCTTTTCTTTTTCACAGTTGCTTTGGCTTTTCAGGGTTCAGGGTCTTTTGTGGTTCCATATAAGTTTTAGAATTATTTGTCCTACCTCTGTGAAAAATGCTGTTGGTATTTTGATAAGGATTGCGTTAAATGTGTAGATTGATTCTAGGTAGTATAGACATTTTTTAAAAAAGATTTTATTTATTTATTTGACAGAGAGAGACACAGCGAGAGAGGGAACACAAACAGCGGGGAATGGGAGAGGGAGAAGCAGACTCACCACTGAGTAGGGAGCCCAATGTGGGACTTGATCCCAGGACCCTGGGATCATGACCTGAGCCAAAGTCAGACACTTAACAACTGAGCCACCCAGGCGCCCCTAGTATAGACATTTTAACAATATTTTGTTCTTCCAATGCATGAGCATGGAATTCCATTTCTTTATGTTATCTTCCATTTCTTTCATCAGCCCACCAAGGGAAGCCAGGGTCCTCCCAGCCTGTGGATCTTGGGTCTGTCCCATACCATCTGCATAGACTTTTGAGCAGATGGCGCCTACCCCTGGAAGTCTTTCTGAGGAGGCAACTTTAAACTGGCAATAGTTAGTTCCCATTTGGACTGGCTGCCTGATGGGGTCCCCAATTTGGTCAGCAACAAAGGCTCCCAGCTGTCTCTTATTGGAGGAGACCCCAACCAGTCTGCCAGGCCTAATACCGGCTCAGCCTTCAAGGAAAATATGTGCATTTGTGTAGAATGAGGCTTGGAACTAGGCAAATGCCAGATATCCGCAACAGCCTTCTCCTGTGACCTGGCCCCTCCTTACAGCTGCCATGTTTCAGGTGCCCGACTCCCCTGACCGGCACCCCCTGCACATAGGCATTCTATCAGCTGGCCTTTGGCTGCTGAGGCCCTTCAGGACTACTGTGCTCATGCTGGTCCCCAAAACTGGCATTAGCCTCCAGGGAGGAGGGTGCCCACTTCCTGAAATACTTTCTGAGATGGCAGATTTCCACAAGCAATAGTCACTGACCATCTGGATTGCTGCCCAAGCAGTCCTGGCCTTCTCCAGACATCAAGACTCCCAGGTGTCTGTTACTGGAAGGTACCCTGATCATTTCTCACTGCCCCCTGCCCCCAGCAAGGAAGTCCAGATTTCTCCAGCTCTCCAGGGAGAATGTGTGTATCTGTGTAGGTTAAGGTGTGGAATTTGGCTGATGCCAGGTACCACCAATAACCCCCTCCTCTGAACTGGCCTTATCTGACATGATCTTATTCCAGGACCGTGGTTGTCTGCGCTGAACTCAGCCAACTGTGCATGTGCAGTCCACACCCTGTTAGCATGCCCTGGACTGCAGGGAATGCTCCAGGCTGTGGAGCTCTGCCAGGACCCCAACTGCCTGAAGGACCTCAGGGTCCTATGTTTTAAACTGATGATTGTCAGTCCCCATTTGGACTGCCTGGGGATGGTGTCCCAAAATTCTTCCAGCAACCAAGTCTCCCAGGTGTTTCTTATTGGATGGTACCTGACAATCCTGTTCAGCCCCGCCCTGGCAGACAGTCCAGATTCCTCCAGGTCTTCTACCAGATGGGAATATGTACATTTGTGTAGGTTAGTAGTTAAAATGAGGCAGATACTTTTTACCCTCAACAACCCACTCCCAGGACCAGGTCTGCTCTAGACACTTGCTCAGTTATAGGTCTCTGCCCCCCCAAACTGTGTGGTTCTCCCATGTACTTTATGCACCACATCAGCCTGCTGAGGGCAGCCGAGGCCCCCCCAAGGCAGTGGGATTGGACAGGTCCCAAACCACTTACACAGCCTCCAGGGCAGGGGGATCTTATAACTCCCCCACCCCGCATCTTTCTTTCTGAAACTGGCACTACTTGGTCCCCATTTGGACTGGCTGCCATATAAAGTCCTGGGCTTGGCTCATAGTCAAGAATCAGAGATGTCACTCACTGAAGGATAAGCCCTGCAGCACACCAGGCCCCACCCTTGCAAGCCAGTCTAGACTCCTCTAGTCTCGCCTTTGGGGGAAATATGCACATGATAGGTTAGGGGCTGGAAGGAGACAAATGCTTTATACCCCAACAACCTGCTTCACTGACCTGGCCTCTGCAGACTCGTGACCTGCACAGACTACGCATGTGCTGTTCCCACCCTGCTTGTCCCAGGAGAGCAGCCTGTGGAGCACCACCCAGTCCTGAACCACCTGCATAGTCTTGTGGGCAGAAGAATCCCACCTCAGAAAATCTTTCTAAGATGGCAGCTTTAAACTAGTAAAAACCAGTCCTCATTGGGACCGGTGGCCTGATGGGAGTTCCCTGAGGCTGGAAGACACGCAAGGCACCCTCAGGGAGGCAGTCTAAAGAAGACTGACAGTCCCAGGTTAAAATGGAGCCTCGGAAATATTACCGTGGGGGGGTGGTTTTCTCCACACTGAAGCCATTCAGGTGGCTGAGGTCTTGGCAGACCTGTGGAGTCCTGGAGTGCACCTGTAGCTCCAAGCGTGCTAATGGAGGGGGGGCTCCACAAATGTGGGCAGCGCAGATCAGGGTAGCCAACCAGGGTCCTGGAACGGTACCACATCCTGTGAAAGCAGGTCAAGGAGAAGACTCTTGGGAAGACCCGGCATCAGCCCAATTCCAAGTATTAACTTATAGAACAATGCATATTACCCCTGAGGACAGAGCAGGAGGAATCCAAAGCAGGGCAGTACAAGATGGTTGAGGTCGCCACAAATAAGAGGTGCCTGGGAGTGTCACAGTCCTCTGAGTCCCCAGGAGCCCAAGGCTGGGATGGAATGCAGAATTTGGATGCATGGGAAATGAAAGTCAGGGGAGATGGGAGCCTATAAAAGGCAAGCTGGGGCAAGAGGCCGGACCATGGGTGTAAGCCACTGGGGTATCTGCATCTGCCTAATTCTATGCCCAAACCACACAAATGCACATTTTGCCCGATGCATGCAGAGCTACAGCAAGTGGACTATCTTGCCAGAGTAGAGCAGGGCCATCTGGCAGAGGCATCCTCCAATAACCGATCCCTGGGATAACTGATGGCTGGAGAAGCCTGGAAACTCATTCGGCAACTGCTCCCCATGGAAACTGTCACCAGCTTAAAGATGGAGCCTAGGAAACGCTTCAGGAGTGGGATGCCTCTCCCAGAAGGCTAGGCACACGCTTTGGAACCAGCCATAAATCCAAAGGCCTACAAAGAAACAGCTGCCCGAGATGGGCTGATGGGGTGCATACTGCACATGCACCATTGGAGCCCAGTGCGAGGTAAACAAAAACCTGGAACCCCGGCGTGGTATACACAGGCCAGGTCACAAGAGAGGGCTACTGAGGTACTAGGTAAAAACGTGTTAACAAAGCCTTCTTTTACACAGATGCACACAATCAACCTGAAGGTAGAGATGGAGGCAACTAAAATGCCTTGGGGCCGACCGACTGGCCGTAGGTATCCTCCAGTAAGGGACACCTGGGAGCCTTGATGGCTGGAGGAGACAGGGACCCCAGCCGGCAGCCGGTCCAACTGGGCTCCCAGGTGTCTCCACCCCTAAGCTCATCCTGAGGGGGCAGCTCTCAACAGGAGACAGTCCCCATTTGGACCAGCTGCTGGATGGGGTCCCATGCTTCTCCAGCCCTCAGGCCTCTCAGAGATCTCTTCCTGGAGGATACCCCAACCACCCCATGGAGCCCAACCTGGCAAGGCAGTCCATATTTCTCCATTTCTGCCCTCTGAGGTAATATGCACCTTTGTGTAGGTTGAAATTGGAATTAGGCAAATGCTTCATACCCACCACAGCCTGCTTCCTCTCCTGTGCCCAGGCCTTTCCAGACACTTGCCCTGTGCCAGGTCCCTGGTTTTCCTGTACTGGGCAGCTTGTGCATGAACAGGGTATACCCCTTAGCCCACCCAGGGCAATGGGTTCCCCCACAGGAGTCAGGGTCGGTCCAGAACCTTTTGCATATCGTCTGGGTCTGAAGGAGCCCACATCCAAAAAATCTTTCTGAGGTGGTGGCTTTAAACAGGCAACAGTCCGTCCCTGTTTGGACTGACAGCCTATTGGGGTCCCAGGCTTCCTAGTCATCAAGGCTCCTAGATGTCTCTTTTTGGAGGAGCCCCAACAGCCCACCAGGCCCTGTCTTGGCAAGGGCGTCCATACTTCTCCAGCTTTACCTTCAGGGGGTGGGGGGGAGGCACATTTGTGTTAGGACTTGGAATCAGGCAGATATCAGGTGATTCCCAGAGCCCACACTTGTGACCCAGCCTCTCCCTACAGCTGCTCTCTGAAAATCTCTGAAGTGGTAGCTTTAAACTGGACAGTCAGTCCCCATTCAGACCCCAGATGCTGGGGTCTCTGGCTTCTCCAGGCATCAAGGTTCTTAGGTGTCTTTTATTAGAGGATATTCCAGCCCAGTCTGCTGGGCCCCAACCTGGCAAGCAGCCTAGTTCCCCCCAGCTCTGCCTTCAAAACGAATATACACTTTTGTATAGGTTTGAGCTCAGAGTTAGGCAGATGCTTTTGTAAGAGCCAAGGGCAGGCTGCCCCCAAATGTGCCATTTTGGCATATTGATTATTTTAAATAAAAGTTACTTAATAGGCAGCCTGGGCAGGAAAGACACTCAGATCCTCCTCTGTCCCCCTGAAAGCGGGAAATAAATCTCCCATGTGAAAGGTACCCTCTGTGCACCAGGAGCTAAGGAGACAGCCTTATCACCAGAGATGGGAAATTTAGAGCTGAGAAGGCTTTCCAAACCACCCTTTTTGCTTTTTATTAATTTACTACCCCAGCTCCAACTCTGTTCAGAATTTCTTACTAATCGAAGCTCCCAAAGTTGTTTTCTTTATCCTGCCAATTCCTCATAGGCTTATTGCCTCTTTATCTAAAAAGTATAAAAGCTGCCTGCCTTAGTCATTTTCTTAGGTCTCAATTTCATTATTGGGCCTCCATGCCCATGTAATAAAACTTGGGGGTTTTTCCTCCTATTAATCTATCTCATGTAAATTTAATTCTTTGTTCACCTAGAAGAACCTTGGACAGAGGAACATTTCTTCTTTGCCTTCACCTTGTACCCCAGCAGCCCACTCCCATGACCTGGGCTCTCCAGATACTTGCTTTATTCAGATCCCCGGGCTTCCCTGACCTTCATGGCGTGAGTGTGCACAGTGTGCACCCCATCAGTTGGCATTGGGTACCTGAGGCCTTCCAGACCTATGGAGCTCCAGCTGGTCCCAGAGCACCAACTTGGCCTCCAGGGTGGAGAGGGCGCATTTCCCAAAAATCTTCCAGACGTGACATTTTTAAACTGATTGGGTCCCTCTCTTTACAGCAATGTGTGCTTTCAGTTGTCTCTTATTGGAGGACACGTAGGCCAGTCTACTGGGCCTGATGCTGATGAGGTAGTGTGGTTTCCTCCAGCTCTGCCTTCAGGGGGAATACGCACAGTAGTGTAGGATAAGTCTTGGAATGAGGTAGACGTCTTGTACCCCCCACAACCCATTCCGATGAACCAGCCTCTCCCAACCCTTGCCCCTTTTGGGCTATGCTGACCTGCACAGCTCTTGCATGTGCAAAATGTACTCTGTCTCCCTGCATCCTAACTTCCTCACAGCCCACTCTTAGAATCTTCTAGAATGTCAGGCAGAGTTAGAGGAGATTCAGAAGCCCTCCCTGGCTATATGGAGCTGGGACTGGTCCCCCAAAACCTGCATAGCCTCTTCAGTGAATGGAGCCCATCGATGAAACGTGGTGAGGTGGCAGCCTTGAACTGGCATGAGTCAGTCCACATTTGGACTGGCTGCCTGATGGGGTCTTTTGCTTCTGCCTTCATCAGTGCTCCCAGATATCTCTCTCTCTTTTTATTTTTATTTTTTAGATTTTATTTCTGTATCAGAGAGAGAGAAATAGAGAGAGAGAGAGCACAAGCAGAGGGTAGTGGTAGACGGAGAAGCAGGCTCTGCGCTGAGCAGGGAACCCAACTCGGGGCTCAATCCCAGGACCCAGGGATCAGGACCTGAGCCGAAGGCAGATGTTTAACCGATTGCCCTGTCCCAGATATCTTATTAGAGGGTACCCTGACCATCCCGTGAGGCCCAGCCTGGCCAGGCACTGGAACTGAACTTTTTTTTTTTTTTTTCCAATTCTGATCTTAGAGGGATTCTGATATTTGTGTAGGGTAGAGCCTGGAGATGGGCATGTGCCCTGAAGCTCCAACGGCCAGCTCCCCTGACCTTGTCTCCCCAAACACTTGTTGTGTTTCAGGTCCCTGCTATTCTGACCTGCTGACTGGTGCATGCACAGCGGGGTTCCTCCAGGCCTGTGGAGCTCGGGTAGGTCCAGAACAACCTGCACAGCCTGTGTAGGGGTGTAAAAAAGTCAGGGACCCACATTGTGCTCTCACATTCATATCCTTCTCTCTCCCTGCATCCTGACTTCCTCACAGCCCACTCTTAGAACCTTCCAGAATGCCAGGCATAGTCATAGGAGAGTCTTCCATCGGTAAGGATTTGTTCTTTTTCTTCTTTCTTTCTCTTTCTTTCTTTCTTTCTTTCTTTCTTTCTTTCTTTCTTTCTTTCTTCTTTCTTTCTCCTTCTTTCTTCTTTCTTTCTCTTTCTTTTCTTTCTTTCTTTCTTTCTTTCTTTCTTTCTTTCTTTCTTTCTTTCTTTCTTTCTTTCTTTCTTTCTTTCTTGTCATATGATAGGGAGAGAAATAGAGAGAGTGAGAGAGAGAGCAAGAGAGAGCTCACAAGCAGGGGGAGCAGCAGAGGAAGAGGGAGAAGCAGACTCCCCACTGAGCAGGGAGCCTGATATGGGGCTGGATATCAGGACCCCAGGATCATGACCTGAGCCGAATGCAGACACTCAACTACCTGAGCCACCCAGGTACCCCTGGGAGGCTGTTTCTACAGAGCTCCCCACCCTATAAGTATATCCTCTGCATCAAACTTTCTCCCACTTCTAGCTGTCCTGGTCAGGGCCAGGAGACATCATGTCAAGTGGAGAGGTGAATGAATGCTGGGACACAGCTTGGTTCCAACAGTTAAGATAGTTGTCATTTTCAGGGAAAGACCACACCCTCAGCAAAATGGTACAGGTGGTGTCATCTGTCGTTAGTACCCCACCCACTTGTCTTTCTGCATCTTTTTTCTTTCCTTGGGGCTGACTTTTCCTCCTCTCTAACCAGCCTTCAGATCCCTAGGTCAGTGCAGGTTCTCCTGTCATCCTTTCATTATTAAAAGTGATTCAAGGGGAGTATTTGGTACCAGTCATTAATTACACAGGATGAGTTTTATATCCATGTATTTTTACCTTAGTTTTTCTCTGTAAGGGTGGAGGTAGGGCTTTGTCCCTTGCTAGAGAATGTTCCGTCAGGTATTAGTGAGAGGAAAGGTATTAGGTTAGAATAAGGCCTTCCCTTTCACACTCAAAGTCACACTCAGGAGGTGGCCACACCTTTCCAGATGCTTGTTATTTTTCTAAACCATGATGGATCTGCCTTATACTTACCAGTTACATGTACACTTAAAACTCCCTTATCCTTACCCCTGTGTGGGAGGAGGCCCGTGGGACTTGCTTAGTGAAAGGCTGTCCTGGGTTTGAAAGCCAGTTTACTCGTTAAGCAAAGTCACCTGTGTTCCTGGGTGTCCGCGTGAGGATGGGGATGTTTGGGGTCCTGCTAGGAGACCCCTGGCTGTGCCGCATCATGATGTGGGCTCCACTAGTGACCAGGGTTCTCCATCTTCCCCACTTTCTTGGTGGGATGGCTGTAGGCGCTGGGCTTCGGAAGAGCATCTTGGTGACATCTGGCACCTGCACCAGTCCTGGAGGGGTCCATCGGCAGTGAGGCCCACCTGAGGGAGCAGATGGAGCACGGGCTCAGCTGCATAGCCCACAAGAGCCAGAGGAGAAGCCTAGGCCTTCCTATTTTGGGTCATAATCAAGGAGCTTCTGAAGGGAGGGCCCTTAGGCAGAACTTCACATTTTTCAAAACACTCCACTTACTCCTGACAAACCACCCAGCAAGGCGGATGGGGCACGTGCTAGTACCCTCACGTTGTAGATGTATCTGAGCTCAGAGATTAACTCTCCTCACAGCAGAATGAAGAAGTTCTGTCCCCGGAGTCATCGGACTGCTCATCCCATCCTCAGTCTGCTCATAGACTGCCTGCTAACTTCTCTGTGCCCTTGTCATGGGATTGGCAGGTGGTACGGCCAGGTCTGCCGTGGCCTCCGCCAGCCACTCACTGAGGTGGCCTTTGTCCTAACCCCTCCTCCCAGGCTGCTGTCATTCGGAGGCCATGCCTTCTCCACATCCTTGTCTTGCCCCGAGCACAGCAGCAGCTGTTTAGGGGAAAAAGTCTCTTGAACAACTGCAGGTAGGGCCTGGAGTGGTGCACACCCTGAATCCACCATGCAGAGACCCACAGAAACCAGGCATTTGGTCCATCGGTCTTTATGCCCAGGACTGGAGTCCCCGGGTGTTTCGGCTGGATTGGGACAATATCTCTGGAGATATAGAACAGGTAACTTCTGAAGGCGTCTGTTACCCAAACGTGTAACTTGTCTGCTTGTACTTCCTGGGACAGGATCCAACTCTAACATCTATAGTCCAGGCCCGGAGTCCACACCTCAGCTCTACAACGAGAACACAGTCCTCAGGGAACAAAACCAGAGCCTTCGGGCTCAGCTGGGTCATGTTTTCAGAGGTGGTAAAAGCCACAGACTGCGCTCATTCCCAGGTCCCTTTCCTCCCTGGCCACACCAATCACCAACCAGAGAAGCAAAAAGAAGGAGGTGGAGATGACAGAGCTAACCAGACCCACCAACCCAAAGTCCCATGGCTATTCTCAGTCTAGAAGGGGCTACTTCCTGAGAGGTCCCAACTGTGGGCTCCAGGGACAAATAGCTCTAGGAAATCCACCACCCCCATGCAACCCACAGATATTCAAGTAGTCAGAATCAATAGTTCTCAAACTGGATACCAGTTAGGTGTCTGTTCTACCCCTGCAGACTTTACTGCAGCTCTGTGTGTCCCTCCTGGTCCTGATGTGTCGTCCCCATATCTCCTCACCACCTCCCCTCACTCAAGCTCTCAGGGCTTGTCTCTTGTCTGTAATCCTCAGAACTTTGGGTCTGTAAGCACTGGCAAAATGTCCCCCAGAGCTTTTCTAATCCTACTCAATGGGCATCCACGGGCGGGTGTGTGGCCCCGTGGGGCAGCTGACCTTAGGGCGAATTGACTCGATCAAATCAATATACTAGCAATAACAAATTATTTTTACTTACAAATATTTATTAAATCGCCATAAAAGATGAAGAATAGTGTCCAAAAGGATTAAGCCCAGAATGAAAGAAGGCTTGTGGAATCAGGAAAAGACAGTGAGTGATATTTCTAAATTAGCCACCTCAGAGCAGGAAGGTGTGAGCACAGGTTACTGCTGAGGGAAGAAACAAAAGTTCTGTCCCCAGAGTTAACAGATAAGAGAGAAAGCACAGCGATTAAACCTCCGTTTTGTGCCTGGACAGCCTAGCACAGACCTCACAGGGGAGAAGATAGTAAGGTTTCCATGAGTACGGGCCCGGGCACTTCCCCCAGAAGCCCGACAGCACTGCAGCCTGATTCTCAAGAGTCCCTGTCAGTGGTCTTTGAGAAATCATGAAGAGCAGAGAGATGCTGCAAGCCCATAAAAGAACAGATGTCCTCATTTCCAAAAAGATGATAATGATCTAGTCTAAAAACCGTAGGCAAGAAGTCTTGACGTTGATTCTTTGGCAAAATTCAAGAGTGGGTTGTTGCACAGAGGGTGTGTGAAAACTTAGAAAATAGTGAGCTTTAGAAACCAGAGTGTTTTCCCTACAAGTAAAGTAGGCTTTATTAAACCAGAAGATCAAGGGCATTGCAAAGACGGAGGCTCCCTGTTCCCCATTAGTGAGCTGACACTCTCTGCTTTCCTGGGCAGCTGAAGCATCCGCTGGCCTTCCTGTTGCCTTAGCTTTGTGTGTCTGTACGGATGTGCTTGGGCTCCTCTTCCTGCTGACCTTTGGCCCCAGGGCTCCTGTGTGCTGCTCACCAGAGCCCTCCCAGGAGACGGAATGCCTGAGGGTAGCTCTGCTGTCCTCTCCATCCTAATCCCGATCCGGCTTCAAGGGCTGGAGAGGGAGCTGGAGCACCATAAAGGGGTAGGGGGCAGCAGAGGCTTTTGACCTGAAGGAGAAGCAGCAAGAGATCTTGCATTTCCAGGAAGAACAACTATCCCTCCAGGAGAAAGACCCCAGGTTAAGAGGGAGCCCATTGATAAGGAAGGCGGCCCCATTTTTAGATTTAGAAGAAGGGATATGGTCAAGACAGTCACTGGCTCCTTTTCAAAACCTGTTGCCCATCCCCCTCTGCTATTCCCAATTTATGAATGACTTTGAGCAGAAGAAAGGACTTCTCTGGGAACGTCCTTTTTACTCCAAAGATAGATTAAAAAACCTTGTTATAGAAGGCTTCAGCATATCAGACACTGGAGAAAGGATGTACTCGTGCTCCCAGTTAGTTTAAGGATATTAGTCTCACCACAAGGTAGGAAAGCGCTTACACGGCCATGATGCCCATCCCCAGCATAAGCTGGCCAACGTGGGAGGAGCCCCGCAGGAGCAGTGAGAATACAAGGCTGCCGTGTCTGTTCCTAGCTAACTTTAATGGCATGACTTCAAGCAAGGTTACTTCACTTCTCTGGGCCTCTGTTTCCACATTGTTAAAATAAAAGTGATGGTCTTCGTGATCCCCAGGTTGACAGCTAGGACTACAACTCTCTGATGCAAAGGCTGGCTGAAAGCCGGCTGCCCTGGGGGTGCTGAGGCTCCCCAGCCGCTCAGCAGGCCCTTGCCTCTCCCCTGGCACCTGCAGCGTGAGCTGGCCCTCCTGCAGCAGCTGCGTCAAGAGAAACCACGGTTCTTCCAGTCCCCTCCAGTCAGAGCTACAGATAGACCCGGCACTTTATGGAAATTCCAGAAGGGGCTGAAAGGTATGTGTTCCCTCCTTCCCCCTCTCCATGAGCTTCCTGCCCATACTTAAGGATTGCAGTGAGGTCTTTGTCTCGGGGGTTGCGGAGTTCTGGAAAGCTACAGAGTTCTGTCTCAGAAAAAACCCCAGCTAGCCCTGGGGTTCCCAAGAAGAAGAGAGGGGAGCTCTCATAAACAAAGCCCAGAGGTTGGTGACACGAGCAAGATCCAGCTCAGGCATCCTTAAAAATAGGCCATAAGAGTTCAGCTCCACCCACCTAGATGGCCAGAGAAAAGTTGAAGTCCAGATTATACAGTGATTTTTTTTAATACAAAAAACTATCCTGATCGTCGTGTGAAAAGCTCTCAAATATTGTGAATAATGCATACTGACTGCCCATGCAGCTGGTAGAGTAGAGAGCCTGTGTTGTCCCTGACCCATTCCCCAGGGAGAAAATTAAAAGATCCAAAAAAAATTTACAGAAATACCATTAATAGGACTTGGATTTCAAGCCTGGATTTAAATTTTAAACTCTTTTATTAAGGACTTTTGCCACCTGCTGAAATAATCTAGCATTTGAGAATCTTCTACAAATGAGAGAGGGTTTTCTAAACATAATAAATCCAAGCAGGCTAGAACAGAGGGCTGAGGTCGATATGATGAAATCTAGCAAAGATTTAAGAAAAATCCTGAGGTTGATTAAAAATATCAATGGTAGAAGTACTGGAGAGGAACCATTCATGGGCATGAGGATGAGGGAGTTAGGTAGAAACACATTTACACAAGCAACCCATTGGCCAAGGTTGTTGGAAAAGCCAACTCAACCTGAGACTGAAGAAGTGTAAGTACAGTGTCCATATGGTGAGACCATGTCAGAGATATTGCTAGGTTGTGGGGCACCATCTTGTAAAAGGGACACTGACAAATTAGACACCATAATGAAGATAGGGCCCACATTGCTGAGGGGCCAGACATCTTGAAATGGTTGAAGGAACTAAAAAAATTAGGCCTGGAAAAGATCATGAGGAGATGGGAATTTTATGTGAAGAACTGTCAGGTGAAGAAGAGCTGATGTGTTTTGTTTCCCTTTAGAAGGCTGAACAAGGGTCAAAGGGTGACCTTCAGTGGAATGTGGACCTATACAGCTAATGCTTTCCTTATCGCTAGAGCCTTCTAAGCGTGGAACAGCTGGTTTGTGAAGGAGCAAGCTTTCCATCCAGGCCCTCTTGAAACAGAGATGATTTATCAAGGATGCCATAGAAGCAGTTCTTGCTTTGGGTGGGATGTTGACTTGTAAGTTTTCAATTCTAAGTTTTCTTGATTATATGTTTAAAAGTTCCTTGAGTAATACAGTTTAATTATTTTCAATATTCAGCCAAGTTTGAATTTTCATAAAACCTGATTGAATTTCCTAATTTGCTGATGAGACGTGAACCAGAACTTGAAGAAATGTGGTGGTGCAAGCAGTCTGAGGGCTGAGGGAATAGCTTCTGCACAAAGTCACAGGAGTGTTGGGTCAGTGGGGAGTGCTGGGAATAACCTGCTTGTGGGGTAGCTTTTTGTTGGGGGTGTGAGAAGAAGTAGGTCTACAAGGTAGGATGAAAATTCACATTCTACAAAGTGGACAGTGGAAAACGAGTATTTTTTTTATTATTATGTTATGTTAATCACCATACATTACATCATTAGTTTTTGATGTAGTGTTCCATGATTCATTGTTTGTGCATAACACCCAGTGCTCCACGCAGAACGTGCCCTCTTTAATACCCATCACCAGGCTAACCCATCCCCCCACCCCCTCCCCTCTAGAACCCTCAGTTTGTTTCTCAGGGTCCATCGTCTCTCATGGTTCGTCTCCCCCTCCGATTTCCCCCCTTCATTCTTCCCCTCCTGCTATCTTCTTCTTCTTCTTTTTTCCAAGCAAAACAGGTACTTGATGGGAACAGAACTCTCAGAGGGTAAGACAGGTGGGACATCTAGAGTCCGGAGACGTTAGAACCAGGGAAACCTGCTGAGTGGGTACAGCGATATTCTGGGCATTAGAGATAAGAGTCTAATCTAAGGTGCTGTTGGGAAGATAAAGCAGAATGGATAGAAGGAAAAAATTTAAAATAAAACGGGCAAACTTTGTGAGAATTTAGATTTAGGGAAAGAAAGACAGGGAGGAGCTTCGTGGAACTTTGCAGGAACTTTAGTATCTGGAAATCACTTCATCCTGAACTACCTCCCCTTTTGTGCCTTTCTCCCTTTTTAGGGTCTTTTAGGATTTATTTCAAAGCTACTACCACTACCTTAATTTTACAATTTAGCAAGAGGTCTGAATTGAAATCTTTTCCATATATTCATTTGGTGACAAAACCTAACCGAATGACAAAAGGGTATTCCCAGTCTTGATGTATCCCACTTAGGAGAATATTCACCAACTCATCATAGAAATATGAATGTGCTTGATTAAAGCCTGTGACCCAGATGCAGCTGGGTGCATATGTTATATGGGTATGTATGGCATATGCATCCTATTGCCTTTCTAAAAACCAAAACAACTTCTATCTTTTCAAAAAAACATGGCTTCAAAGTTTTCAGGTAAGAAATTGTGATCTCGTAGAATATTTCTTAGATCTCTTCATCCCCAGTACATAAAAACACACAGTGTGGTGAGTGCAAGTAAAAGAAATGGCGAAGTCGAACGAGTCAATGAGTTGTGACCCCTGGTCTGTGCCGGCCTCCCATCCTACGTGCTACCAAAGGCCTGGAGTCCTCCTCCCCCACTGCTCTGTGCTGCCTGAGTGTGGAGGCATCGACTCTCCTTCTTCCTCAGGGAGGAGTTCCATGCTGACCCCTGTCTTGGAAGACCCCGCTGTCTGGTCTGCAGGACTAAGGTGGAGATAGAATGATAGGCTTGACTTCATCTGCCCAGTACCCGTGGGGCACATAAGCCTCAGGGAAATTTCCAGACGGGAGTGTGTAGTATCTCAGTATGTGCCAGGCCCCACACAGGAAGGGTGGCAGCTCTGTCCCAGATGTGTCACCTGGGACCCCGAGATGACTGTGCAGTCTTGAGCAGAAAGGAATGTCCTAGAGGAGTGTTTAGACGAATGCTTGGAAATGCTTGGATCCGTGCCAATAAACCCTCCTGTCTCTTCTTTTAGCCTCTGCCTGGGATGCCTGTCACCAGGTTCCTTTGAGCAGGGACTTGAGCCACCTGGTGGCAGAGCTGGGAGCTTTTGTGAGGACAGCTGGAGGAGAGCATCCAGATGAACAACTGACTTCCGGTGGAGCAGTATTTGGATAGTGAGGGGCTGGGGGTCGGGGGGGAAGGGCAAGCCAGCTTCAGCCCCTCCTCTGTCAACCGGGACTTGCCAGCCCGCACAGACCCTGGAAGCAAGCAGCAGCTCTTCCAAGGGAGGAAGGAAAAGGGCACCAGGAAGCCCACAGCCAGTGGGACGGTCACCAGGATGTCTGTGGCAGAAGGGACAGACTTGCCTCTTCCAGTCTCCTTAGGGTCAGGGTGAAATCCGAAGTGCTTCAATCTAGAGTCTTGGGTGGGATTTAGGGTCCGACCTGGCTCAGATTTGGAGTTTGCCACATACAGGTTGCTTGCCTTGGGCAAAGTGTTTTAACTCTGCAGGTGTTCAAACCTCCGTTTCCTCATCCTTAAGATGAGGATAGTAACAACATTTAGAGTGTACAGTTATTTGGAGCATTATGTGAAATAATTTGCAAGTGCTTGTCACAATAAGAATTGCTCAACAATGAACAGTTTTGTACGCTAGTATCTATCCCTTGTATTTGTGGAGTGCTTTAAAACTTACCAAGTCTTGGGGCGCCTGGGTGGCTCAGTCGGTTAAGCGGCTGCCTTCGGCCCGGCTCATGGTCCCGGGGTCCTGGGATCGAGTCCCGCGTCAGGCTCCTTGCCCAGCGGGGAGCCTGTTTCTCTCTCTCTCTCTTCCTCTGCTTGTGCTCTCTCTGTCAAATAAATAAATAAAATCTTAAAAAAAAACAAAAAACTTACCAAGTCTTCAAATAATTTTTCAAATATTTTCATCTGAGGTAGGGCAGGATTACTCTCTCTATTTCACATGAGAAAACTCAGGCATTGAGACATTAACTGACACACTAAGGTTTGCAGCAGCTAAGAAACTGACCCAGGATGTGAACCTGATTTTTTTTTTAAACCTTTTTTTAAAGTATTCTCTGATGTGATGTGGGCCAGGAGCGAATGAACGGCCAAAAAAGAATTCTTGAGATGTTTTTGGTGCAAAAAAGGTGGTTTTATTATAGCACAGGGACAGGACCCGTGGCAGGAAGAGGTGCTCAGGGATTGTGAGGAGTGATTGGTTATACACTTTTAAGTTGAGAGGCATAGAGACAAAGGAAGTTTCCAAAAGGATTTTCACACGTTAAAGAAGACTTCCAGGATCCTGAAGGCCTGGCTATTGACAAGCCAAGTTATTTTTTTCTCTAGCAAGGCATTAACATTAAGACAGTTGGGAGTTCCTGAAGGAATGTCATACTCTGCCTGCCTCCAGTATTTGTCAATGGGCTACAAGGTGTAAGGAGATTCAGTTTTGTCTACATTTCCTTTTGCCTTTGTTCCCCCACATCATTCTCTACACCCAGTGTGGGGCTTGCACTCGAGCGACTCCAAGATCAGGAGTCACACGCTCTACCGACTGAGCCAGGCAGCGCCCTGTGCAGCTGATGGCGTGACCCCCAGTCTCTGTCCTTCCACCTCACTGTGCTCTGTCTTGGTATTGCTGGCCTTCCCAGATCCCGAGGCTGGCTTCCCATTTCCTAATTTGTGGGGAGCTCAGCTGGGTGGAAAACATTCCTGTCCCTGAGGCAATCCTGGCTGTGAGAAGGCAGGGCACCGTGACCTTGTTTATTCCTGGTGACCGTCATCCACCTCCCTGCCTGCCCGTGTCTGCCTTTAGAAATGTCTCACCAGGGGCGCCTGGGTGGCTCAGTCGGTTAAGCACCTGCCTTCGGCTGGGGTCATGATCCCAGGGTCCTGAGATCGAGCCCCATGTTGGGCTCCCTGCTCAGTGGGGAGTCTGCTTCTTCCTCTCCCCTCACTCATGCTCTCTCTCTCTCAAATAAATAAATAAAAATCTTAAAAAAAAATGTTTCACCAGTTCTCTCCCTCTCTTCTCAATGTCCTTCATCTGCTTCAGTTCCCCATTTCAATATGAATGTTAATGCTGACCCACCCCACTCCCAGTCCTCCCACACATAGATTTCTATTTCCTCTTCATTCTTTCCTTGTGATGCACCATTTAATTCACCGTCTCCTCCTACCTCCACGGCCATATCCTCAGTTGTATCCTAAGCAGGAGCTGCTTCTGCTCAGAATTATCTTAAGAGCTTTCAAACTTGCATGCCTGCTTTTCCTGGGGCATGTTAATCCTTATTTTCCCCCTGGTTCTGCCACAATTTTATTTATCAGACAATGACCTCATCTGTCAGGTGAAGGTGCTACTCCCGAGGTCACAGCATGTGGCCACTAAATAAGAAAGTGTATGTGGACTGCCAAGCATCAGGCCTGGCCTATAGAAACTGCTTGGCCACGTTAGGTGGACGCCTGGCTCCACTCCGGTCGCCATGATGGTTGTAGCGTTATGTCTCCCCCTCTGCCCTCCTACCAGCCTTTCCCTGCTCACTGCATCCCCAGAGCACCAGCAGGACTCAGCCCCACTGGCTCAGCCATTGCTCCTGTTCCTCACATACCACAGAGGCCAGAGCTGGAGAACAGAATGTGCTCTAAGCCATGTTTGCCTGAGCAGGATCCTTTCTGTCTTCTCTGTGACATTTTCTAATTCCTCCACCAGCGGATTGCTGCCTGATCTCCAGGAAGGCATCTCTAACCCACCATGACTTCCATCTGCTCTTCTCATACTACTATACTTTTTCTAGCACGAACTCATCAGCATCGTGGTTAGAATGCTGAGTTTAATTGTCCACAAATCCATTCCTTCTTTGACTTACTATTTTTAACATTTGTATTACATATAGGCACGCATACTTGTATTTACTTACAGGGCACTGCATTAGACACTGCATACACGATTATATTCAGAAGGGGGGTTAGAAAATGTGCCTGGTAATTTATCAAACTAGAATTTGCTTTCTCATGGAACACCCTTCCATTAAAGGAATATCTTCTTGTTCTAAACTGTGGAGGAGAAGGTGGTGGAGGTGATGTGTGCACATAGATCTTCAACGTCATCAACACATCCATACTGGAGAGAAACACTACATGTGCAGCAGTTGTAAAAAGACCTTTGTCCGTTTCTCAAATCTAACTCAACATCGAAGAACTCATACCGGAGAGAGGCCATACCAGTGTAATGTTTGTAAAAAAACCTTTAAATATCACTCAAACCACCACAGGGAAGCAATGGGCAGGACAGCAAAGGACAAACTGACTGCCTGGAGGCAGTGCTGGGAGCTGTAGGTAAGGAGGAAGGTGAGCAGGTATGGGAACATACGGAATTTTCCTTTTTTGGTAACTGTGCCCTATTGTAAGTAGCCCGTTGGTCAACTAGGGCTCATGGCTATATTGAGGTGAGTCGCCTAATGGGCCTATTTGCATTCAGCCAACGGGTTGGGGGTCACTGTGGGCCCTTCTACCTGACTCAGGTTTCCAGTGCTCAAGTTGGTTCCCTAAAAGTGGCCTCTACACAAACTAAGTGGTTTGTTTGCTATTACTTGTGATTGTGGAGATGAACCATGCTGCCTTAAATCTCCGCTGGTGAAGACAAGGCTGTGCATGGGCCTGGTGAGCCCTGTGTTCCAGGGTTCCTGAAAATTGTTTTTGTCTTTCCTCTCTAGACTCAGTTGCTTCCTCTCCTGTTCAGGACGTTGGCATGAATCCTCCAGCTCTCCAGCTCTTCTTCCACTGCTCATGACTCAGAGACCCCCATCATCAATAGCGCAGATGGTAGATATGGCCACTGAAGGACTCAGGGACTGATGATGGAAAATTATTAGTGTAAGTAACCTTTGGTCGCCAATGAACACATTATCTGAATGTAGAGATTTTTCTCTGTGGAATCCGAGGCCGTTAGTCTGGCTTGTTGTATCTTCTGTGGCCACCTTTCTTATCTTTATTCTTCCTCCTGTGGTTTACTTATTGCTCTGCTGTTGCTTCGTTGCGCTGTGATCTCTCCCTTCTGGAAAGTGCTCTCCGCATCCAGCTCAATTTCTTTGGATCTTCTCTCCCCAGAAATTTTAATATTTTTATTAATAATATTTGTCCTATATATTTCATTGGTCAATAGGGACAAAATTTGCCTCCTGACAGTTTTATCATTAGGAGATGATGTAAGAAAGATTCTAAAAACATAGAACCCAGGACCTCTATGGACTTAATGTCACACTTCTTCCCACGACTGGCTTCTTTCACGGTAGGATGTCTGTTTTGACTCGAAGTGAACTGACGGCATGATTACAGGTAAGTGGATCCTGTGTTGTTGTGGTTTTATTTTTCAGAGTGGGGTTTGGCTGCTTCTCCAGTAATGAAGAACCCTTCCAAGCTGGACGGTGAGCCGCCATGTCATTGGCCACATTGATGACTGTGGCTCCCTTGGACAGCAGATGGGGGAGGGCAAACTGCTGGTCAAAAAGATCATGTCTCTTGTGTGATCAGCCTGCACCTTCCCTGGCCCAGAAGTTCAGGGCACAGAGCTGAGTACATCATAGCTCTTACGTGTACTTTTCCTTTGTGCCCTTTCTTCTTCTGATTTCAGCAACTTCTCCCACTATTTTTTTTAATGCTTTACATCTCCTATGTACTGAAGATACATGTTCTGCTGACACCCAGCCAGGCTTTTCTTCTCCATCTCCTGTTTTCACTATAAACTGCTCTGCTCCAGATGTAGCTGACTTGATATTTCCTCTCAGAACCACAGAAAAGCCGTGCACCGTGGACATCCTCCTCCATAGAGCGTTTGCTGAGCAGGGACATATACATGCGCTGTCCTGACCCCCCCCCCCCCCCCCCCCCCGGTACCTTATTATCTGTTACGGTCACTCTGGCATGTGGTCATCCATAGGCAGAATAAAATCACTTAAGCAGACGGCTGTAAATGGTGGATTCACATCCTTGCGGGCCACCCGTGTGGAAGGGGCGGGAAGCCAGGCAGCCGTGGGGTTGTTTTTGTGCAGACTGAGTAGGGAGGGAAGCAGACAGTGAGGCTTCTCAGAGTACTTCACTGTTGAGGAGGGCATCCGCTGCCGTGCTGTCTGAGCCACCAACCCTGTCCCCGGGCGCTCCCCCAGTAGAGAGGAAGCCACGGATCTGAGGCGATGAGTACAAGGTCCTTTGCTAGAGGCCCCCTCTGGGTGTGAAGGTGTGCTCGCAGCCGCAGCCCTTATCTCGGGCTCTCAGGAGGAGCCCCCGGGGGATGTGTGGGCTCTCTGGGTGGAGGAGGGCATTGCCGGTAGCTGCCTCTCAGTCCCTGGAGCTACAGCTTCATCCAGCCCACGTGAAGCAGAAGGTGTGATTTAGGGTAGGACCGGAGTGTCAGTGCGAAAATCAGGGCGCGTAGACTCCAGAGCGTAGAGCAGAATTAGAAGCTTCCGGAGTGTGGGGGAAGCTGGAATGTCGTGAATTCTTGCAAGTGGGAGGTCACTGCTGAGGTGGAGATCCTGTGCTCTCAGATTTTGAAGAGGGTTTCACCGGGTCCAGCAGGCCCATTCCTGTGCCTTCCTTACGAAGGAAGCTTGAACCTCGTCTCAAAAAATATGGATCTCTCAGCCCTGGTGATGCCCCTGGCTACTCCCGTTCCCCCCATGTGCTGGCAGCAGAGGTGGCCGCGAGCTGGGGAGCGGGACCAGGACCCGCACCCCGAGGGAGGGGTCGGCCTCTCTCCGCTCTGGTCCCCACAGCAGCCTGGCCAAGCCCACAGCCCTGCGCTGCCCGACAACGTGGTGAGAGGCAGTGTCCTTTCCTGTCCTGAGGGTCCTACGGATCAGAGCTGAATGGTGAGTTGGGACAGATGGGACCGTAGACGAGTGTCTCTGGACGGAGACCTGTCGTCCACGGCGGCTTTCAGTGCGACTTTTTCAGTGACGCACCCTCTCCTCCTGCCCCTGACCCCCAGGAGAGGAAATGAAAGACAGAAATGACAGAATATGGAGAAGGCAGAGACATGAGCACCTTGGAACGCACCAACCTGCTTCTCGCTTTCTGAAGTCTGGCTGAGCTGAAGTTCAGGGACGTGTGTTGCTGAGGAGACAACAGCCACTTTTAGCCACCCACTGGATGCCAACACATTGCTTACCCTGGCATCCCTGGGTCAGGCCTGGGGAGGGTCAACCCCCCCAGGTGCCCCCTCTGGTTGTGAAGGTTTCCCAGTCCCTCCCGGGGATTCTAGGGGCAGATTAATATTGTTGACCCCTTAGGGGACCCAACTATGCTAATTCCAGGAGAGGATGTGTTTTGCTGATATGGCCCAGGTGGTCATTTCTGCCTTGTGGGGCTGTCCTATTCATTCAGTGGCCAGGACACACGATATTTTGGAGAAGGCAAGGACCAATGTGTAGGTAAGGAAACCACCATGCCAGCCGGAGCCACAGAGCCAGCCGCAAACCCATCCCCATCTGCCTGGAGTCTGCAGGTGCTCCCCGACCTGCTGTGAATTTCCGGTCCACTTGTAGGGCACAGGCCCTCAGTAAGCACCCTTCTAGTTTCCCTCCCCATCACTCCTCCTCCCCTGCCATCTTGGTCCCCTGTCACATTGTCGTCCTCCTCTCACCCCACTCATCCCTCCTTTCGGCTGCTTCTGGGGTCTGGAGAAATGCAATTCAGTTGGTTCTCGGTGTCAGAAGACATCTGGGAATCCTCCTCTGAATTAGCATCCAGTAAAGGCACCCTGAGGCCTGTTGTGAACTCTGGTGTTTCCTATACCACTTGATGAGAAAAACAAAAGCATGCAACCTAATGAATCAATTTCACTGCACACTGTGGGGCTGAGAACAGCAATGGGATTTGGATATGTCTTTTTCTTTAAGCAACATCACAAAAGAAAACCACTGAGTCTTATTGGCCTAAAAGAGAATTTGATAAATGAAAACTGAAACTTTCAGGGAAGATGTTCTGTAGGTTGATTTAAACACTAACACATTCCCAGCAAGCGCTTTGAAGAAAGACTTGAGGTATATGACATGGCTTAAAAATCAGAAACTAGCCTTTTTAACTTGGACTTAAAGCTTTGCCATAAGCAATTGAGCATATTCCTCAGAATGTTCTTGACTGTGACCTGAGAAAATATTGATCCTGCAGTGAAAATGGGTCAGGCCATGATTTCTCCCTGCCTTTTTTTTTTTTCTCTAATTCCCCTTTGGTTTTTCTCTGGTGATTCCTTTTTTTCCTGAGTCTTTTTAGAAGAGCTCTTAAAAGATGGCCTCATTTCTGCCCCAGCAAAGGTAACCCAACAGCCCCACTACCCACGAGTTCCCCGTTTGGAAGTTACTCCTCTACTTCCAGGAGGTCACTGGAAAGTCCCGGAGGCCTGGATTCTAACCCCAGGCTTGTCACTAACTGGCTGGCCCCTCGTCTCTAAGAGGTGGCACTAGACTTAGGTGGTCTTTGAGCTCCCCACTGATGTGGACCCTCCCTCTCTTCATAAGTAAAGGGGACAGGAACTTCACAGACGGACTTCCTGCAAAATGTCCTCTCCTTCCTGCAACAGGCTGTTTCTACATGTCCATGTTTCACTGTAAGCACTTCTTTTCCTGGGAGGTCCCAAAAGCCATCTTTTTGCTCCAAAGTGAATTACAGAGTAAACTGGTCTGTGCAGAGGGAGTGGTGGGATCTGGTCACCTGGTGTGCAGAGCTCTGAGTGGGGCCATTGTCACCCGAGTTGGGGGGGGGAAGCTTTGCCTCTAACCTGGTGGCACCAGGGGCTCCTCCACACCGCAGTGCCTCCCCTCAGTTTGTCCTCCAACAGGCTCTCATCATGCCTGCACTCCGGTCCCTCTGCAGCTTCAGGGAGCCACCAGCAGGGCAGATAATGGACTCTCAGCTTGTTTTACTTTTGTCACCCAGTGAAATCCCCTGGGCCTTGCTGTGCATCCCAGTCTTGTGACCCTTGCCTTCTAGGAGCCACACGGGAGGCAGAGCCCCGTGAGGTTCTTCAAACAGCAGGAAGGATAGGCCTCGCCCACTTTTGTGCAGCTTCCTCTCCGCTGAGGCGATCTGGCTCTGCTCTTCCACACCTGCTGGAGGAATCCAGAAGGAGCCAGAGATGTGGCCTGGTAGGGCAGGGTGAAAGGCGGAGAGTCTTTCCTGCAGATAAGGAACACCATCAGCCCAGGTCTGCTTGGCCCCACACTCAGCAAAACTTGCGTGGTTTGCAGGGGAACCTCATGACACTGCTTCTGAATGCCGCAGTGGCCTGGGAACTTACAAGAGCCATTTCTCACCTCAGCGCCCATCCTCAGGTGGTGAGCCCGACGGATCCACGTGGGAGCTCCTCGGCAGTTCTAATGCACGTGATGGACAGCGGTGCCCTGCTGGGCAGGGGGGCTCAGCCAGGACTATTCCCAGGTCGGTCCACGCCCACCTGGGGCCAGCTCAGCCGGCTCACCATCAGGTTGGACGTCAGTCTACACTGCAGCACCTGAGTGCTTTGAATCCACATCGTGAAAGAGGGGGCTCCCCACATGCCATCTCCTGCTTAGCCTAGCATCTCCTATTTCGATTCCTTTATGATCTCCAAACGGTGGCAACCTCACTCTAATACCCTGTCCCATTTGATCATCCTAACTCCTTTCGGGGGAACTGGGACCAATGGCTAGAACAGCCCACTGAAAGTCTTGTATCAAGCAAACCAGCGATGATTTTTACGTGGTACGCAGGAGTTGTGAGAAAGCCCAGTCTGCCTCTCACAGTGCTTTAGAAATGTGCATATGTGTATATAAGTGTATAATCCATATGCACATGTGTTACCATAGCGCTATGTTGAAGGACAACGTAACTAGTCGACAGGGTCTATTAGAGGAAATGAAATACAATCTTTTGGTGGCTCTTAAAGCAATAGATATAGAAATAAACATTTTTTCTTCACCTGCTTTGTTCTGCGCCAGTCTCCAGGCTGAGTGTGGAAGAGTAGGGAAGACAAAAAGCTCGTAGTTTAATGCTTGAAGTCTAAGCTTAAAAGAATAAGCTTTCCCTTGTCATTTTGTAAGAATTCCCAACCTAAAAAGATGAGAGAGTGGTTCTTAGATTTGGGGAGCCCTAGAGTCAGTGGTGGAGATAGAAGCTACGTCCTGGTCTCCAATTCCAAGCAATCTGCATTTCTTACCGAAACACCCCAGAAAGTCCTGATGCAGATGGGCTGCAGACCACAGCTTAAAAAACATAGCTCTTTAACATTGAATCAAAGCTATAAATAAACTTAATTAAGGATCTTTAATTGAAAAGTGTGTAAGTCGTTCCATAAATGTTGACATAAGGGTCTTAAAATATTCCTTGGGAAAAGTCCTTCCTTATGTCTTTTTGTCTTCCAGAATTAAAATAAAGCTATCACGTCACAATTATTTCTGAGAAAGTTAAAAATTTAAAATAAACAAGAACAAAAAAATGCAACCACTATAACATAACTACTACCACCACCACCAGACTGATGCCCGAGGCAGAGACACACCCAACTTTCATAGTAGATGCAGGGACCTCAGCCTCTGCTTTAAGTGTTGAGTTAAGTTGGGTTAAGTGTTTTCATGAGTGTCTTTGGCTGTCAACCCACAGGAACTCGCTGGCAGAATCCGCAGAATCGATGACAAATCAGCAAAACCACTAAGTATCACTTAAGACAAAGGAACAACATCTGAAGCCTTCTAGGCCCTTCTAGGCCAATGCTTATTCCAGCATCCCAGCAATTCTTCCTTCTTCCCTGAGCTGCCAGGGTTGGTGGCGCTGATAATGTAATCAGTAACCAATGCAGGAGTCAGATATTCTTGACAGAAACTCATTTTATGTACATAACATGTATGAAAGCAACCACACGGTATCACGTAAACCTCAGATCTGCTCAGGATCCAGTCACAAACTCACCTTATGAAATGTTGAAAAGTAGCCCCGTGCCTTAGTAAAACTACTTGCAAAAAAAAAAAAAAAGGATGTGAGGAGGATTGTCCAATATTTAGCTTTTTGTAAGTTATATCCTTTTCCCTTATGTGACCGAAACAGAGCCCATTCTTTAAAAAAAAATCCGCCTGTGTGACCATCTATGATGTCCAGTTTGCATAATTCACATAAGAACCATGCGCTCTGTGCAGGGAAGAGGGTGCAATCCTACAGAAAAGAATGGAAAGGACAAAAGAGGCAGATGCTTAATGTAACACTCAGAGAGGTGAAAGTAGCTCTTGATGGCCAGTCTCCTATGGACAACCTGCAGAATTATACAGGGTTTATCACATCCCACAGACCTTATTACTGCTCAAGCGAATGATCTAGACGTGTATTGGTTTCTACTGCTGTCATAACAAGTTACCATAAACTTACTGGCTTCAAAGAATACACATTTATTATATGATTCTGTAGGTTAGAAGTCTAACAAGCATCTCACTAAACTAAAACCAAGGTGTCTTATCAGTCTGCCTTCCCTTCTGAGACTGTAGCAGACAACCTGTTTCTTTGCCTTTTCCACCTTTTTGGGGTCCCCCACAATCCTTAGCTGGTGGCTCCTTCCTCTATCCTCAGCACTAACAACAGCAGGTAGAATCCTCACACAGCATCATTCTGACCTCTTTTTCTGCCTCTTCCAAGTTTAAGGCCCTGTGTAATCTCATGGGGTCACCTGGACAATCCAGGAGAATTGCCCCATCTCAGCTTCCTTAACATAAGCACACAGGCAAAGTCACTTTTGCTATGCAGTGTAACATACTCATAGGCTCCAGGGATTAGAATGGGGACCTCTTAGGAAGCTGGGGGTGGGGGGTGTTGTTCTGCCTACCACCACACTATGAACTCTGGTGCCAACTACTAAAATTGGAACTAAAAATATATCTTTTTTAATTTCAATAGTCAAGTTAAGACACTACCCCAAGGTGCAATCTAGAAGAGCAATTCAAAACAAAGCCAAATCACGGGATGCCTGGGTGGCTCAGTCAGTTAAGCGTCTGCCTTTGGCTCAGGTCATGATCCCAGGGTCCTGGGATGGAGTCCCTATATTGGGCTTCTTGCTCAAGGTGGGGGAGCCTGCTTCTCCCTCTGCCTGCCACTCCCCCTGCTTGTGTGCGTGCTCTCTCTGACAATTAAAATCTTAAAGAAAAAAAAAAGGCAAATCAGAACCCTAGAAGTGCTCCATGGATGACCATAAAATTATCCAAGTACCAGGGCCTTTGGAGTTAATTGTTTTGCTTTGTTTTCAGATGGCTTTTTTCCTCCAAGGGCCGACTTTGCAGAAATCTCATCCTGGGCGAAGTGCTCAGTGGTGGAGGAAGGGAAGGCAGTGAGAGAGTCCAGGCTCCTGGGACCCCCACTAACCTCCTGCTGTGAAATCTCAGCTGGGTCTAAATAGAGCAGACAGGATGGTTTTGGATCTGCCCTTGCCTGAACGTGGGAATCCTTGTGCGCCTCCCCCAGGGAGCCACGGTGGGGCGCCCTGGTACTGCCCTCAGAACATGCCTTGTAAAGAAGCAGGCACCTGGATTCTCAGTGTGTGGGGATCTTGAGGGGCTGGTGTCAGCCTTGAGTGCCCAGGGGTTCCTGACTTTTGGCCACACATCTGCCAGTTTGTCCTCAGGTAGGCGCTGCCCAGGCCTTGTGGCTGTGGAGGCTGAGCTCCTCAGGTGAAGCTATCTTCCTCTGTCTCCACAAAACCAGGTTCTGGCCAGAGAGAGCAGAGACATGTGCCCAGGCTTCTCCAGAGATGGGGGAGGACTGGCCTGCTGTGTGTGTGTGTGTGTGTGTGTGTGTGTGTGTGTGTGTGTGTGGCCTGGGTATGTGTGTGATGGTGGAAGGACTGGCCTGCTGTGTGTGTGTGTGTGTGTGTGTGTGTGTGTGTGTGTGTGTGTGTGGCCTGGGTATGTGTGTGATGGTGGAAGGACTGGCCTGCTGTGTGTGTGTGTGTATGTGTGTGTGTGTGTGTGTGTGGCCTGGGTATGTGTGTGTGTGTGGGGGGGGAGGACTGGCCTGCTGTGTGTGTGTGTGTGTGGCCTGGGTATGTGTGTGATGGTGGAAGGACTGGCCTGCTGTGTGTGTGTGGGGGGGGGGGGGGAGGACTGGCCTGCTGTGTGTGTGTGTGTGTGTGTGTGTGTGGCCTGGGTATGTGTGTGATGGTGGAAGGACTGGCCTGCTGTGTGTGTGTGTGTATGTGTGTGTGTGTGTGGCCTGGGTGTGTGTGTGTGTGTGTGTGTGTGGCCTGGGTGTGTGTGTGTGGGGGGGAGGACTGGCCTGCTGTGTGTGTGTGTGTGTGTGTGTGTGTGTGTGTGTGTGTTGGGGGACTGGCCCCGTGTGATCAGACTCTAATCTGATCCTCCAGAGGAGAGGATGAGGAGGCTGGTGGGGGCGGGGGCGGGGGGAGGACCAGAGCTGGAACCCCAGGTGGGAGCTGGGGGCAGGAAGCAGGGTGTGGGCTGGAGGAAGGGGGTGGCCCTAGATGTCACCGATGTGAATCATGCAGCCCAAGGGTAGAGTGCTCCATAGAATTCCCTGGGCTGTGGAAGTACCAGAGCTGTTGCTTGGATTTTATTAGGAAGAGTTGCGTGGGGGCTGGGAGGCTTGAGAAGGGGGCAGGTGCTGAGGGTTTTGGGGGCCAAGTGACTGTGTGTGGACAGTGGGAGGGTGTGAAGCTGTCCTGGATGGACGAGTTCCTACAATTACACTAGGGCACATCTCTCAGTCTGGGGCTTACCTGTTGCACACTAGCCAGGGCGCAGGGGTGCAACGGACCGGGTTTGGCCGCTAGCCACTGACAAAATCCAGAGGCAGAGAGACAAGCGGTGCTGAAACAAGAAAGGAATTGATTTCAGAGAGGCCAGTTCCAGGAAGATACCAGCTAGTGTCTCAAAGACTGTCTCCAAAGTACTTCGCAGTTTGTGCAAGGAAAATGCGGGACAAAGGTTGGTGGGTACGTGCAAGGGGGCACCGAGTGTCAGGTTGATCATTGTCACAGGTGGTGGCTAGCTGGCTCAGGTGGTCCTCATTGCTTGAGGGGTTAGTTTCCGTTCCCATCACGGGATGTTTTGCTCGCAGAGTCTTTTGCCTGCGTTCAGAGATAAGTTGGAAAGAATTTAATCAATTAGAAAGTACAGACTGAGGTCAAAATGGAGGGAGCTGAAGTCCGCTTTTGACGTGAGACACGTGGGTGCATACTACCTCCCCAGACGAGTGGGATGTGGCCACACAAACTGCAGCAGCGGGGGGACGCCCGCACACCTCCCTGCACTGAGCGCTCAAGAAGCCGTCTTTATGCTAGCGTGGAGGAGGTGCTACTAAATGCTTAAGGGAAGAGGCTTTTCATAAAGAATAAAATCCAAGGGCCAGGATTCCGACTTTCGGGCCACTCCCATTCTGCAGTTGGGGCTGGGTTGGACAAAAACTGGCTTCAGTCAGTGAATGAGGAAGACCCTCATGCTGTGTCTCGCAGCATGAGGAGTGCAGACAGCAATACCCCCTGTCCATAAATGGTATCTAGCCCCATTTTTGCTGCTTAGCAGGTGAGGTCCGCAAACTTTTTAGTCCGATCTGATGTGGGGAACAAAGGCAAACCCGTTGACAAATATTTGAGGCAGGCAGAGTGACCTTCCTCCAGGAACTCAACTGCCTCAATGTTAACGCTTTGTTAGAGGTAAAAAGCAACCTTAGCTTGACATGAGCCCCACCTCCAGGATCCTGTAAGTCTTCTTTAAACATATGAAAATCCCTTTGGAAACTTCCTTTATCTCACCGCACCCCCCCCAAGATATATGTTAGTAATCATCCTCTAAACATATGGCCTACTGATGTACCTCAAGAGTCTCATGACTAATATTTTACTAGACAGTAGTAAATAACCTTATCTTTTTTTTATTTAAGATTTTATTTATTTATTCCTGAGTTGAAGGCAGATGCTTAACTGACTGAGCCACCCAGGCATCCCATAAATAACCTTATTTTAACAGCAGCTGGCCCCTCAAGATCCTGGAAGCCTAGCTTCCAAATTCCTTAGAGACGTATGCTATCCCTAACCCCCACTAAAAAGTATCTAATCAATCAGTCACCCCTCACAACCCCAGTGCAGTTCTTTCTCTCAAGGTCCTGTCCCTGTGCTTTAATAAAACCACCTTTTATTGCACCGGAGACATCTGAAGAATTCTTTCTTGACTATTCACTTCTGGACGGCAAACATTCTATCATGACCTTGTGAGTAGAAGCCTTTCCTGGTCTGTTTTGGGCCAGTACAGAGAGGTGCCTGGGAGAGGGTTTGGGCATCTTTGCCCCTCCTTCTGTGCTCAGGTTACAGCCCATGGATTGGGCGAAGCTGTTGTTTCTCCATCCATTTCCACGAAGAAGTTAGCCTGGGCCCAGTGTCAGCTGGGGATACCCCATAAAAGCTCAGAGAAAGCTGACACTTCCCCTCAGGCCACTTTGTAGTCGTGTTCATCTTTCCTTCGCAGGACCCTTGAGAGAAATGATCAAGGCTGACAGTGCTTTTCAAGGGGCTTGTCCACTGGCAAGACCAACTTTACCATAGACCTCCCAGGAACTCTCTATCCCTCAGCTCTTGGACAAGGGAGATGGGGCTCCGATGCTCCCCGACAGAGTCAAGCAAAAACTGTTCTTCGAACTGGCACTGTGCTTTTTAAATACAAGCTTTAAGGGTTTTTCTTACTTCAGGGTTTTGTAACCGAACCAATGTGAGTTTGCTCTGTGGTGAGTCAGAAATTGTACCAGACTGATTTGTCTCACAAAGAAAACTTCATTTGCAACAAAGGAGATCATGGGGAAGGGCTTCCAAAGCCCTGACTCCCTAGTAACGGTGGATGGGTTCCTTTTATTTAGAGTTAGGATGAATATTTACGATGAAGGATAGTTGGAAGGCAGGCAGGCAGGGACAAGGGGCCCCGTCCTAAATGGAAACCACCCTTAAAAGGATTTTACACCACCCTGGAAGGAGCCCTCCACCCTTTCCCTATGATAGACAGAAGACAAAAATCCGATTGGATGACAGGTGCAGGGAGGGTTAAGCAGATTACAACAGCCTGCCAACAAGCCCATACAAACCCCTAGACGTAGAAACTCCAGTGGCAACCCTCTTGGGGGTCCCCTCCCTCCTTGGAAGCTTTGTACTATCACTTCACTATCGCTCAATAAACCTTGCTTTGCTGCCCACCACTCTGTCCGGTCTACTTCTTCATTCTTCGAAGCGGCGTAACCCAGAACCATGGGCACTGACGGAGAAAAAGTCCTGTAACGTTTAGATAGAGAAGTGTTGTCATCATATGTAGAGGGGGGCATAAGGTCGTGCATGTGCCTTAAGGAAACATGCCTATTTATACATTGTATCTTATGTAAATGAGGCTCAGGCTCCTCCTTGGGTGGAGATATGAGTGTTTATAATGAGGTAAAGGTAGTCATTGATCATTCTACAGGTCACTCCATGGTCCATCTGTGCAAGTGTGAGTCAGGGGTTAAGTACAAACTACTCTGGGTGGTCATGGCAGGGAAGTCCCTATCCTTTGAGGGTGCTTTCATTTTCATTTGTCTGAGATAAGAGATAAGCTGGAAAGAAGAGCTTAAGGAAAAATGCGGGACAAAGGTCAGTAAGTACAAGCAGGTGGGCAGTAAATGTCAGGTCTTGGGGCCTAGCTGGTTACACTTTCACCCTGGGTTTGGCTGTTTTCTGTATTCTGTAAAAGTCTCTATTGAGAATCTACATTGACATTTTCCAACTTTGATTTTAACATAGGGGTGCCACACGATTGCAGAGTAATAGGAACTGGATTTGCCCTCCTGCCTGAAACAACAAAACAACAAAACCAGACAAAATACATGAAACACAAATTTTCAAGATATTAGACATCAGGCAAAGAGGACAGTGATCCCTGAGGGATGGAAAACAAACAGGTGAGCCGTGCAATTGCTCTAATTTACTGCCTTGAGCGAGTTTCCAAGCAAGGTGGGGGAGGGGAAACTGAAGAGGCACCCAGTGGACCTCGTGGAATTGAGGACATTGAGCTGAGAGTCCTGGGGGTCGAAGGTAGCTGGTGTCCACAGGACAGAGTGCCAGGGAGAAGAGACCTAAGGAAAGTCAGTTAGAAAGATTTGTCTAGGGCCTCCCCACCCCCCCGCCAGCATGCAGAACTGTCCTGACCAGCGCCTCCGAGTAAGGCAACTACGGGGGCGGGGGGTGTCATTTGAAAGGATTAGAGGGAACAGTGCCCAGCACTCACACAAACTGGGAATGGTGCTTGTTCCCAACAGAGAGACTGAAGAAAAGACACCCCTCATCATTCATGGGGTGTGGGTGGAGCCCTCAGGAAGGTCTTGCCTCAGTCATGGGAACTGATTGGCCCTCGACTGAGCACTCCTCTGGACCACTTAAATCATAAAAGTGAGACCAGAAAAGATCAAACTGTTTCCAAATAACGTAAAGGCATCCTGGAACGAAGCTTGAAATTCATAGATTTATATAAAAATAATAAAATTGATATAAAAATAACCAGCAACCAACACAGTAAACTTCAGAATGTCTGGCCTTCCCTCAAAGATTTTGAGGTATGTGAAGAGCTGGGGGAAATGACTCCTTTTTTCTTTTTTTAAGATTTTATTTATTTATTTGACAGAGAGAGACACAGCAAGAGAGAGGACACAAGCAGGGGGAGTGGGAGAGGGAGAAGCAGGCTTCCCATGGAGCAGGGAGCCCGATGCGGGGCTCAATCCCAGGACCCTGGGATCATGACCAGAGCCGAAAGCAGACGCTTAATGACTGAGCACCCCTGGGGCACCCCTGGGGAAAAGACTCCTAAGGGAGGATATCAATCAATCACTTGAAAATGACCCAGAACTGACACAGATGTTCGAATCACCAGAGGCAGACGTTCAAACATGTTTTATAACTGTAGTCCATAAATTTAAGATGTTATGTCGATAAATGCAACATATCAAAAAGATCCCATCTAACTCTGAGAGATGAAAACTGGCTGAAAGGAAATGTACTGCGAGGGACTGACAGCAATTAGAAAATGAAGAAAAACACTTGCTAGGACTTGTGTTGAATCATTTGAGTGGTACTGTCACCTTCATGGCACGAAACCCTCCAAGCCGAGAACACAGGGTGCCTTTCCACTTCTTTGGGCCTTCTTTAACTGCCTGCAGCAATGCTGTAGAGTTTTCAGGGTAGAAGTCTTTGGACTCCTTGAATACATTTATTCCTAGATAATTTGTTCTTTTGGGTGCTCTTGTAACTGGAATTGTTTTCTTAATTACCTTTTCAGAGTGTTCATTGCTGGTGGATAGAAACACCACTGATTTTTGTCCATATTCTACCCTACCACTTTACAGTTAGTTTATTGACTCTAGCAGTTGTTTTTTTTTTCCCCCTGTGTAGATTAATTGGGATTTTTCATCTGCAAAGAGAGATGGTTTTATTTCTTCCTTTCCACACTATTTTTGCTCACCTTCGGTTTTGAAAGATATTTTAGCAGTGTATAGAAGCCTAGCCTGCTCCAGGCCACCCTTGGACTTTGCAGGTTAAAGAGGAGCAGTGACAGGAGGTTGCCTACCTCAGCTGGTGTCTGGATCAGCTCTCACAGGCTTGCCCAGGGAAATAGAGATCAGACTGAGCCCTTGCTTTTTGCAAGCTGAGCTCCAACTGGAAGGATGCCGGTGACCCCTTGAGGCCCCTGCAGGGAGGGCTCCTGGCCCCAGGAGTTGTGGGGAGGTGAGAGGCCAGAAAAGGGTGGATCCCCAAAAAGCCATCCCAAGTGCCCTTCTGTCAACAAAGGAGAAGGTTAAAGGAGCCACAGGCTCTCTTCTCTAGGTGGGATTGGGAGCCTCAGAGTGGGTGCAGGGGAGGGGCCGCTGATTCCGGGTCCTGGGCGGAGTCTCACTGCCTCAGAATGTGCCTCCTCCGGAATGGTGCCCCTGAGCTGCTTTGCCTTCCTGCTCCGTAGCAGCAGGACAGGGGGAAACCCCCAGGTCCAAAAGGCAACCCCCACGTTGTTGCTGCTATAACCGGGCACGGGGAGTCCTCTCTCAGGGCTCACATTCAAACCCAGGCCCCAGGGTTCCAACACCGCACCAATCACACCAAGACCGCTGTGCACCACCCATCTTGCCTCAGTCATGGGAACTGTGGTGCATGGGGGGGGCGGTGAGGGGGCGCGGGTCTCAGTATTTGAGGTTAGAAGCCAGCTCAGCTGAACCCTCCCCCTCATACTCTCACCTTTTCTCCTCTTCAGCTTTTCCTGTTCACCCCTCTGCCTGTGCAGTCCCGTATCTTCCTGCTGTGTCTTCTGGGGCGGGGGGGGGGGGGGGGGGGGGGGGGGCTGTGGGTAAATACACCTGTGCAGGCCAGGGCTTGTCATTAGGCATCCCCCTGTCCTCTAAGAGTCATCTCTTGTGACCAGCATCTGCAGACCCCTGCCCTCTTCCAGTGTCTGGAGTGAAACTATACAGCTTCTGTATGTCAAAAACTCCATTTTCCTTTTTAAAACAAATAGCTAACGAACTCGAACTGGGCAAAAAGACATTTGAACTGGAACAGAAGAGGCAACTGTTTTACAAGCAGTTGCTCTAAAATTCAACAGGACCACTGACATCTAGACCATAAAACTGTTGGTGTGAACTCTCTGAACACAGTATAGTTAATTAATGCATACCAGGAATAGTTTCCTTTGTTTACGCCAATAGAATAGTTGGTCCGGTAACCCAAAGCGGCTCCCCTGGATTTGCCTGCAAGGATAATCTGTACTCCCCATCTGAGACCCCAAATACAATGGCTTTTTAAAGTTTCACCTCCTTTTCTTGGTTGACCTTGGCAACCCTGAAGTGCTCAACTGCACATGCGCAGTAACCCCCACCTCCCCAGCATGCCTTGGGCAGACAAAGCCCTCCAGGCCTGTGGGGCTAGGACAAGGACACAAAGGACTGCAGTCCCCAGGGGTGATGCAAGCCCACCCCCTTAAAATCACTCTGATCTGGCAGCTGCAAATTGGGTGAGTCCTCATTTGGACCTGCTGCCCCAACAGGCCCCAGGTTCCTCCCAAACCAGGGAACCCAGGTGACTCTCGTTGGAGGAGTCACCAGTCATCAGCCCTGACCTACCCTGACTAGGCAGTGCAGGGTCCTCCAACTGGTGCCTGCAGGGGAAATATGCAGGCTAGGGTTTGGGATTAGCTATACCCTGCTGCCCCAGGGAACACCTGTCCCTCAGCTTCTGCAAACCTCAACCTCTTTCAGATAGCTGGTGACCCTGAATTGTGAAGCCTCCTTATGCTTAGTAGTCTTTCAGCAGGCCTGGGGCAGAAGGAATCTTCTAGGCCTAGGGAGCTTGAGCATGGCCCCAAAGGACTGCATAGTTTTAAGGTTGGTTGGAGCCCAACCCCCTAAGAACTACTCTGAGGTAGCAGCTCAAATCAGTGACAGTCCCCAGTTGAATCAGCTGCCTAATCTGCACTCAGGCCTCTCCCGTAGCAAGGCCCACAAATCTCTCTTCTTGGGGGCTACCCAGCCACCCTGCCAGACCCTGCCCTGGCAAAGCATTCCAGTTTCCTACAGCTCTGCCTTCAGGATAATATGCCTATTTGAGCTGGAGAGGGCTTGGAATTAAAGAGATGCCTGTACTCCCAAAGGCCCACTCCTTTTGATGCGGTTTGAACGCTGGGGTTCAGAGGCGACGGCCAAGAAAGAATTCTTGAGACATTTTTAGTGCAAGAAGGTGGTTTTATGAAAGCATGGGGACAGGACCAGAGGGCAGAAAAAGCTGCATTGGGGTCATGAGGAGTGGCTGATTATATACTCTCAAGTTGGGAGGGGGGTTAACTACAGCACAAGCCTCCCAGGTATTTTGGAAACGTTTCCCGGATCCTGAGGGGACTAGCTCTTGTTAGGGAAAAGGTCATTTATTACTTTTTAGTAAACCCTCAGTCATGAGACTGTTCAGATGAATATCAGTGGGCCATATGCTTGCAGGATGATTTATTTTTTTAATTTTTAATTATTATTATTTTTTATTAACATAATGTATTATTTGTTTCAGAGGTACAGGTCTGTGATTCAACAGTCTTGCACAATTCACAGCGCTCACCATAGCACCTACCCTCCCCAATGGCCATCACCCAGCCACCCCATCCCTCCCACCCCCCACCACTCCAGCAACACTCAGTTTGCTTCCTGAGATGAAGAGTCTCTTATGGTTTGTCTCCCTCTCTGGTTTCATTTTTTCCTCCCTTCCCCTATGCTCCTGTCTTGTTTCTCAAATTCCTCTTATCAGTGAGATCATATGATACTTGTCTTTCCCTGATTGACTTATTTTGCTTAGCATAATAACCTCCAGTTCCATCCATGTCATTGCAATGACAAGATTTCATTCCTTTTGATGGCTGCCTAATATTCCATTGTATATATGGACAACATTTTCTTTACCATTCATCTGTCGATGGATATCTTGGCTCTTTCCATAGTTTGGCTATTGTGGACATTGCTGCTATAAACATTGGGGTGCACGTGACCCTTTGGATCACTACATTTGTATCTTTGGGGTAAATACCCAGTAGTGCAATTGCTGGGTTGTATGGTAGCTCTATTTTCAACTTTTTGAGGAAATCCATACTGTTTTCCAGAGTGGCTGCACCAGCTTGCAGTCCCACCAACAGCATAGGAGGGTTCCCCTTTCTCCACAGCTTGCAGGATGATTTCTAAAATGTATCTTGGGGAGGGTAGAGATAAAGGAAGTTTCCAAAGGCATTTTCATATGTTAAAGAAGACTTACAGGATCCCAGGGGCCTAGCTATTGTCAAGCTAAGGTTGTTTTCCCTCTAGCAAGGCATTAACAGTAAGGCAGTTGGGAGTCTCCCGGGGGAATGTCATACTCTGCCTGCCTCCAGTATTTGTCAATGACTGCAGGTTACACGGAAATTTTTTTCTTTTGCCTTTGTTTCCCACATCACTGTGACCTTGTCTTTCCCATTTCATGGCTTTATCGAGGTTCCTGGCTACCTAACCTGGGAAGCCAGCACATAGGCACAGGTCCGCTGTTCGCTGTTACTGGCAGCTTGGCCCTACAGGGCCATTGCAGGGAGATGCTGGGTTCCAGGAAACTATTTGCAGTACCTGGCATGCGCCTAATTCCAATAGTTCTCGTATCCAAGAAAAGAATGGGTATTTTAAAATGTAGCCTCAGAAAGATTTTTAGAGTGTGGGCTCCCTATATCCTGAGCCCATTCAAGGGGCTGGGGTCCAGCTCGAGCACCACAGATTTGGAGAGCACCCTGCAGCCCCAGGCCAACTGCCAGTGTGCTGACTGCGCAAGCATGGGCAGGGCACTGCAAGTCATGGTGACCAGGGACGCAAACAAGGGACAGTAGCTGAAGAGCGACAGTCACAGGAGCAGGTTATTAGGGATAGCTGGCATCCGCCTAATTCCAAAGCTTAACCTAGACAAATGTGCATTATTTCCCTTGAAAGCAGACCTGGAAGGGCTGCATGAGATGGTTAGGAGTCCTGTCCCAGAAGAGATACCTGGGAGGCTTGATTGCTGGAGAAGCCCAGGACCCCATCGAGGCAGCCAGTCCAAATGGAGACAGAAAGGCCCCAGCTAAAAATGGCGCATCAGAAAGCTTTCAGAGTGTGGGCTGTCTCTACCCCGAGGCTGGTCAGTTGGTTAGAGTTTTATCTGAGCTGCACAGGCCTGGAGTGGCCCCTGGAGCCTAAGGCCAGCTCACAGAGTAGGGACTACACCCGGTAGGCGAGACACTCTCACCTCTGTATATGAAAACAAGAGAACAAATTAAAACGTGAGTCTAAAAGCTGCACCCACCCCCCCACAGGACAGAGCAACATTATTTACAGTGTTTGCAGGCACCAGCAACACGGAACTGGTTGACTTGGTAAGAACAGCTGAGGAAATAAGCCAAGGTAACACCCATGTATATAGGCAAAGCAGGCCTACACCTCATGTAAATAGCCCCAATCAAAACAGACCACAGAGACTTACACTACCACTTTTCAAAACAAATTATCAAAATAGAAACCCAAATAGAAACCCCAGAAACTATGTAAGCGACAGAGAAATGGAAACAACCAACATTTGAGAGTAAATAGACCTACAGAAAATAAACCCAGGTATAGACCCACTAATTCCTTTACCATAAACACTAACCCCTTTAATAAAACCTAATCCCATTAACAGACCAGCCACTGACAGCCAAAGGAGGAATTTGCCCATGTTATGTTGGCCATATCAATAGAAACCCCATTTGTAAATAAAAATACTACGTATACTAACATGTTGTTAGATACAGGTTTCCAAGTAACAGTGATGCAAGGGTATTCTACTAATTTAGAAACCTTTAATAATAAAAAAGGGACTAATTGAAGGATTAGGAGAAAACTTGACCCCAAGGACATGGGCCATAGCTTCCTAACAACTGATGACAGATCACCAATTAAAACTAAATGCCTTAGAGGTCCTGATTTGGGAAACATTCCTGGAATGGATGTAATAGAACATACTCGAAGAAAACATTCAGAAACTCCTAAAGGAATTTAGTATTGTGCTTACTATTTCACCATACAATAACCCAATCTGACCTATTAAAAAGCCAGACGGGTCCTATAGATTTACAGTAGATTATAAGGACTTAAACACTCTCCCCAAATTGAAGGAGCACCCTCAGATACAGGCCTGTCATAAACAGTATCACCACTGGACCTGGAACTTCCTACAGAGTGATAGACTTATGTGACATGTTCTTTGCTATTTCAGTTAACCAGGAGAGCCAACCCATGACTGCATTCACACGGGAAGGCAGACAATACCAGTTCACTAGGTTGCCACAATGACAGCTTAACAGCCCACAACCCAGCACAGGACATCCAGGCCTTGGATGAGAACAGCACACACACAAACCAGTATTTCCTATCCTGATGACATCCTCATTTCTGGTGATTCCTTGGAAGAACAGACTAGGGTCAAAGTTTATTGAATTCCTCACACTCACAGGATGGACAATCAACCCAAGTAAGGGCAAAGGACTCCAAACTACAGTAAAATCTGTCCCCCAGTAATTTGGTCCTCTAAAGGCAGAAAAATACCAGACCGAATAATAAAAAATAATAAACAAAACAGATTGCATACCAACTTCTACTACAAAAGAAGCTCAGAAAAGGATAGCAGTGTTTGGATACTAGAAATAGCACATACCACATATGGGGGTCATATTAAGACATATTTATGAAATAACTAGGAAAAGTAGGGAATTTAGATGGACAGAGATTCAAAGGATGCCTCTATTTGAAAAATGCTACCAGAAATTTAAATACACTGGCACCACCTAATAAGTAGGACTCTCGACATAAACTAGAGTAATCATACTCACAAAGGTTCGCAACACACTCACCATGGACTAAAGCACCATAGGACCCCAATTTTTTACCTGGATGCATTTTGGACTAAGAAGTTCCCATGGCTGAGAACAGATATCAACCAACTGAAAGGTTCATCTGGGCACTCTATGAGGCCCTACAGAATACAGGGCCACTAACAGAAAATAAACCAATGATACTTAGACTCTAACAGCTTATTCTGGAGCAGGTAAAGCAAACCCCTGACAAACAGAGGGGGACTATTCTTGACCATAATGTCCTAACATGGAAATGGCCAGTTTCTGACTGGGTATTACAGAAGGAGGATTGACCTTCTGCGCGAAGTGAGAAAATATCATCAGTGCCAATAGAGGACTTGCCAGAATTTCTGAGGGATGAGCCTATCCAAGCTGGAGCAGTAGGACAATGGGGACCACCCTTGACTGTGGCACTCAACAATGCATGGTTTATAGAGAATCAGCCTCCATGACGCCATCCAGAGTAAGTTGGCAGGTAGCCTTGAGGTTCGTGTTCTAACACTGACAAAATCAGTCTCAGGAGAATCGGTACAATATGCTGAACAAATAACCATAAAATGAGTGACTTAACAGTCTGTTGAGGAAAATCAGAATGAGGTCTATCTTGTCTCAGACTCTTGGGTAGTAGCTAATGGAATAGCTCTTTGGTTGGGACCGTGGCGGAGACAGAGATGACTGGAAAATGGGAAATCAGAACATATAGGGTGAGAACATGTAGCAGAAAATAGCACTGGCTGACATCTCCATATTCATCATACATGTCCCTGTACATCAAAAAGACAACTCTGAAGTAACCAAATTTAATAACTAGGTAGATAAACTCACTAAGAAAAACTAAAAAGGCAGATTCCTTAAATTTAACTAAAAACACAGTGCCTCATGGATAAGGAGGAAACCAATTCAAAGCAAAACCATGCTATAAACAAGAAGAACAATGGAACGTAAAACCTGAACACACAGATATGCCATGATAGGATCTTTGCATGGGCACATCACCAAACAGGTCATGCTATCACACGGACACGAGAGCATGGTTAGAGAAAAGAAGCATGCGCATCCCTACCAGACACCTCCGATTTCAAATTAAGAAATGCGAGAATTGCTCAAATTTTAAAGCATTAATGAATACTCCAGATAAGATCAAAGCTGACATACTCTTCTAAATTATACAAATTGATCGTATAGGACCCTTGCCTATATCAGAGAATAAGTTCTAGGTTTGCAGCACTGTAGACACATGGTCAGGAAGAGCATTCTCCTATTTTTGCTGGAAAGATGATAAAAAATTCCACCATCAGAAAACTGGAAATCTGGATTGCTTTTGTGGTATCCCAACCATCATAAAATCAGCTCAGGGCACCCACTTCATGGGAAATTTAATAGAAGAATGGGTTAAGAAACAGGGCATAACATGGGACTTCCACTTATCTTACAACAAACCACCTCAGATCAACTGAAAGGTATAGTGGCTGACTCAAGCAAAGGCTGAAATTGCTTACGAGCAATATAGATGTAAAACTAACTGAAGCAATCTGGGAGCAAGATCTCTGAACCACAGATATAGAAAGGATGGAAAACTTCCATTGAATGAATGTTGCAGGCACCCACAGAGATGAGAACTAGCACTAACAACACCCCAACATCTAAATTAAAAGGAAAAGTACTAATTAAAAAACAACGATATACATACAGTTCTGGGGCAGCTATAACATCTGCCACTAAGAAATCCTACTGAGTGACTGAAGAAAAGGTACATTACATCAAATTAAAGAAAATAATATGCTGTCTCTATAAAAATTTCAGGCATGGAGAACACCATCTTTTATTGCATCAGCAGTAGATGCCTAATATTTAGGCATGACGCAGGACAATTATGCTTGGGCCAATAATGGCACTAATGGCCATAATTACCCTAGATTTCCTTGAGTGGCAAGAACAACAACAAGAAAGAATTGAAGTTTTATATGACACTATCTTTCTGTTGCAAGCCTGACTCCATTGTGCATCTTTACCCCGTCCATATTCCTAAATGGGTCAGTGCAGCATGCTGCTTGCTGGACATACTATTTTGCCTATTGCTCACTATTGGAGACCATACTCATTGCAGCCATGGACGCTCTTCTGACAGCTCCAGCAACAGCAGGGGTGCCAACCATTCCAAATTGGAATTCCACCTTCTAATCTAGATACAACTCCACTGTCCATGACAGCTTGTACTTCCTCCACAGATCGTCATCCTGGCCACCTTACTGCAACCGAGGGCTCAACAGACTCACCAACATCACCAGCAGCACCAAGCCCCACCCCTCCACCCCACCTTTGCTATCTGCACCATCTACTCACTGGGAAACCTTCCAGTCAGTGGAGAAACCAAACATTAAGGAAGCCGCTGAAGCAGTGGAAACCTCCACGTCAATATCTGCAAGAAAAACAAAGATCTCAAACCACACCCTCTGTTAGACATTGACTTGGAAGATAAAGATCGGCCTGAACTACTAACTGGCTCTTCGTTATTATAACCCAGCATATAAGACAACCAGGTACTGACTTTTGTACTTTTCCCTTATATTACTGAATTGAGTGCAGCACCGAACACATGGCAGAAACTCTGTGCATATAACACCAATTTAATTTCGGATTCATTTTGTGTGCTAGCATTTAGTTGTAAAAAAAAAAAAGCAGCTATTTATTGTAAAAAATACAGAAAGGGCAATTATATCTTTAAATATAAATAAGCAAAAAAAATGACCCTTTACTACACTTTCAACTTGCCCTGTTTAATCCATTTTCACCTATTAGAAAATGAACAATAGACTCACAGGCACTATGTCCAGACTTTATAAGAACAGGGACACCATGGAAGGTGTACAGAGGACACAGGAAACTTAGCATCTAACACCTATCATTACCTTTGATGGTATACATCAGGCTTCAGTCTCATACCACAGGTGTCTGCCCCTGGGATATGGGATCCTATGTTAATAAAACCACTCTTGATCATATTAAAACTTATAATAGTAGCCTCTATCTTGAAATTTAACACAAAGGACTTTCAAGCCAGATATATATAGATTGCCAAACTGTGCTCAGTTTTATCCATCTTCATTTATGCCCAATTTACGACCTGTGCCAAAATCAGATTTGCTAAAATGAAGGAAACCCTTACAAGTCGTTGTTGGACTGGTAGGGGGATTAACTGAAGGAACAAGGGCAGCCACGTTTTCTCAATTCCAAGTCCATGGAGTCATAGTAAGCATATTAAACATTTAAAAATGTTTGAAATCAGTCTCAATTTAACACCCATGCCCCGGCAGCATTGTTTGGTTGGGTACACGGAGAAATAAAATCAGTAGTACATTACAAACCATAACTGAGTTTGACAGAGAAGTAAACAGAGCAATGGAAATTTGACACAAAGCAGGTGGAGAAACACTAAAAAGATACTATAAAATAGCATAAAAGTTGTTTCTCTGACTATAGATTGTTAGTTGTTGCAGTTAAGAACAGTTGATATGTGGAATACTCTTAGACTGGTTATAATGTCAGGGCAATACTTATGATAGAAGGAAAATATGTTCCTAAGGGTATGTGGGTGGAACAAAATCAAAATACCTTTGCTATAGCTACACCTATTGTACAAGTATCTGTGACTATGGCCTTGGGGCCTCCTCCATGAGTTATATATAATATGGGAAATTGGACCAGGATAGTAGACTCTAAGCCAAACCCCACATCATATCCTTTTGGAGTCAAGGGGAAAATAAGAAACACAGCATGATGGCATGTATAAAAATGAAACAGGTAACAAATGTGACGACAGAGGAAAAAGATATTACTCAAGGTCAATAGAAGATAAAGGAATTATTAAAATAACCAGAGAACTATTTCACATTGAACCTCCTAAACTAAATCTAACAAATGTAAATCATACGTTAGAAAACTTAAGAAAAGAAACATATCGAAGGTAATACTGATAAAGTCAAAATAACTTTGCAGTTGTTAAAAACACAAAAACGTGCATTCCCTAAAATAACAACAGCCTTGAATTCTGGTGTTTTGAATTCTGATGTTATGGCAGTCGCACGTGTGCTTAATAGCACTGCGCAAGCTTGTCACCACCGGAGCTTTATAAAAATTCTCTTTCGTTGGAAATGTAATTGTTAAGGAAGTTGAACTGAGTGGTTTAAGAAGGTTAACTTGTGGTCAGTTGGTGATTAGATATGGTACCATATTGGAGCCTTCTCTGTTATGCTTATGTTGATAATATTAGGAATATGCTTGCTTAAACTGGCGATGAAAGTATGGTGTAAAAGAATGTGCAAAGGAGAAATAAAAAATGTGATTGAGTGTGTGTGATCAAGATTGTAAGTGAGGTAGAATCACAGGGTGGATTGATATTTTTGTGAACTTGGATTTGTACAGGGCATTAAGCTTTAGTATTGAATGGTGTGTGTGAATGATTTGAAATCACAGAGTGGATTGTCATGTCCTGATTTGAAATGACTGGAGAGGCACTTGTTTATGACAAAGACATAAAAAAAATTTAGAAATCATGTTTTGATGTAAGAGTGAGGTGAAGTTCCGTCTCATCTGTTCTTACCCATAAGAATTCAGTAGCCCCACTGCTGAGGGGCCTTACTGGGGAATCATCAACGAAGACATAGGAAGAAGCCCTATGACAAGGGGACATGCAGACTATGAACACTGGGACTTGTGAGGAGCATACGAGAGTGTTCTGTTTGGGCAAGGCTCCACTTTGCTGATCTAAAATAGCTCTCCAGAGGCCTTGAGGTAATTAGTTCTTGGCACAGTAAAGGTAACTCTTATTGGCAGTGGTGAAAGCCATACACCTCAAAAAATGTCCCCTTGTCCATCATCACCAGCACCCGTGTTCCCTAGAAACATGCTCTGGCAATGCAGGACTTGAACTCTGACACTGGCAGAGAGACATCAGCCCTCAGTGGGCTAAACTGTCTCTCCTGAGTACCAAGTCCTATAAAGGTACACAACAACAACAATGTGCACAATTATGAAGGTTAAGGCTTGAAAGTAAAAGGATGCCAAGCACCCCCCAATATTCACCTCCTGTGACCTGGCTTCACTGGACATTGCCTTGTCCCAGGTCCCTGGCTGCCCTGACCTGTGCGGTCTGCACATGCATAGTTTGACCCATGTCAGTTGGCCTTGGGCTATAGGGAATACTCTAGGCCCATAGAGCTCTGGCCAAACCCCAAACCCTGAACAGTTTCAGGGTACACAGAGCCTTCCCTAAAAATCTTTCTGAGGTGGCAGCTTTAACCTGGCAAAAGGCAGTCCCCATTTGGACTGGCTGGCTGATGAAGTCCAGAACTTCTCCAGGCTCCCATCTGTATGTTATTGGAGGATACCCATCAGTCTTCCCAGCTTTGCCCTGACAAGGCAGTCCAGATCCCTGCAGCTTTTACATTCAGGGATTATGTGTGTAGGTTAAGGCTTGGAATTAAGCAGATGGCATAAACCTCCAAGAGCTTTCTTCCATGATCCACCTTCTCTGGATACTTGCCCCATTCCAGGTCCCTTCCTAACCTGACGTGCATGACCTGTATATGCACAGAACATACTTGGTCAGCTAGCCTTGGGCAGCAGGGACCCTCTAGGCCTGTGGAGCTTGGCCTGTCCACAACCAACCATAGAGATGTCAGGCTTGAAGCATCTTCAGAATGTGTGAGAACAGGCAGCTGCAATCTCACAGATTTTCCTGGTTTGTAATTTAATTTATTTTTAAAGTAAACTCTGTACCCAGTGTGGGGCTTGAACTCATGACCCCAAGATCAAGAGTTGCATGCTCTGCTGACTGAGCCAGCCAGGTGCCCCCTGGTTTGTAATTTAAATGTGTCTGGTGACCCTTTTGCATGACCCAGAGAGCAATAGGCACAAAGACTGTCTATATGTGAGCTATTGTGGTGATTTCCCATCAGATCATTCATATTCAGTTTGCAGGTCTTAAAAAAAAAAAGAAGAAAAAAGAGAAAAGGCAGGGGTGCCTGGGTGGCTCAGTTGGTTAAGTGTCTACCTTTGGTTCAGGTCATGGTCCCAGGGCCCTGGGATCGAGCCCCGGATCAGGCTCCTTGCTTAGCAGGGAGTCCGTTTCTCCCTCTGCCTCTCCCCTTGCTTATGCTCTCTCTGTCTCTCAAATAAATAAATAAAATCTTTAAAAAAAAAAAGGCAGTTTTGGTTTTCCATGATTCCAAGTCAAATGGATAGGAGAAAATTGGAAATGTTAGTTTTCAGAGTTGTAACCAGACATTGGAGGAAACTAGAAAAATTCAGGATCTAGTCTAGTTTATATGCAGTAAACAAAACCTCAAACACAAATGAACAGAACTGGAATCACAAAATGGTGTTAGTGAAACATAATTTTTCGCTCTAAAGTCACTCTTGTTTTCAAAGTTAGCCAAAATAAGATTAATTTGCATTTAAAATAAGCTAAGTTTTAATGACCGAGGTCTGATTATTTACATAAGTGCAGGAGAATAGTGATTGATCTTATAAGCTCTTTTAAATCTGCTTCACTGTTACTTTTCATAAGGAATCTCCAGATTGAACTTTTAACAGCCTTCTGAGGCTAAGAAGCCAAGCCAAATATTTGCCATCAGATTTGCCTGCAATTCCTATAGATTTGGGTTACTTTTCTCTCTTCTTGAGTCCCCCAAATATCCTGAGATTCTAGCACCTGCCAGGAAGTAACTTCCTTTGCTTACCTGGTAAGGCTGCTGGGAATCTTGTAAGCAAGGTATCAGGCTGTTTCTCCAAAAAGCTTTATTGGCTCCATAAAGTTGACCTTAGCTCCTTAAAGCGGTCTGGTCACATCTGAGTCTATGCATGTTTCTCTAAATGTGACATTTCAGTCAAAGCCGTGGTGTTGTAACCAATGTTTCCAATGTCCCTGTTATAAGGAAAACAGATTCTTACTGAACTTATGCAAATAAATAGACTGCCATGAAAATATAAGAACACTTCCCAAGAGTTTCTGAATTCTGAAGAGATCAGGTAGGGGGAAAAAAGGGTAAATGCTTCAGTTCTGCTTATAAAGGTGCAATTTACCAAATTGTTACAGATCAGTTAGCTCAAGAGAAAAGGTTTCTTTACATCTGGAAAAAGAAAATATTTTTAAAAATCAGCAATGTTCAGACAAAAGTTATAAAAATTATAATCACCCTCTTCAGTTTATTCAGTCCCATGTAATTAATTCTTGTTTTGCTTGAATCCAGTTTTTCCATGAGTTCTGGAAATATTTACCCAGTTTAGTTTTATGACCTCAAAATTATCATAAAACTGTACGCTAGAGTCTTTTTCATGAATCTCCTTGACAATGAAGCTTTTTGCAGGAACACTTTTGTAAAAGCATCTGAGTAAAAATAAAACTGCCCATAAATGATAAAAGACTTAAAATTCCCATGGTTAAAGATCTGAGGGGAGTTTGTTACAATGCAACTGAGAAGGAAGTAAGGTTATTTCTGTGACAGTCAGCACTTCAAGATAATGATAAGAATTACAAGACTTCCAGGAAAGATGGCAGAGCAGGAGAGCCCAATGCTCATTTTGTCCCTCAGATATAACTAGATAACAGCCATATGAGTGTAAATAACCCAGAAAATGACACTGAGACTGGCAGGATAGACTCTTTACAGAGAAGTGGGCATATGGAAGAGGGTGGGAAGGGCAGAAACACGGTTGGGAGTAAACCTGCAGCTGTTCATGGAAGGGAGCGAGCTGCTGGTACAGAGATGGGAGAGAAGCAGACTCTTATACCAGGGGGTCCGCATGGGGAAGACCAATCCCTAGAATATTTGTCTTTGAAAACCCAAGGGCTTGAATTTCACCAGTTCTTATAATTAGCAGGGCTTAAAACTCAGAACTTTAAAAATCAATGGCTCTGGGTGGGGAAGAGGAAACTGAGTCCCTGCCCTTAAAGAGACAGCACAAAAACAGCCCCCTGGGATACAGCATAGAAGCAGCAGTTTGAAAAACACCTGGGGTATACAGGAGGGAGATGCATTTACTAATCTCCGAACATGTGTCGGAGGGATAGAGATCCTTAGGAGACTTCTCCAGGAACAAAGGAGCTGGCAGGCACCATTTCCTTCCCCTAACCCCCAGCCTAGACGCAGAAACCTTTGGGAACCAATGCAGCACCAACACTCCCTATCTAACTTGCTGGCAGTGCTCCCACCCCCACAGTCTCCTGTGGACACACCCCTTCCAGCCAGGCCTCCAATTCAGGCCCCTCCCACAGCAGACCCATGAAAGCCTTACTAACATTGCTGCTTTGCCCCTGAGTATCCTTAGTATTTCTGTGGATCCACCCCTCCAATCTGGCCTACCTCAGTCTCTAGCAGCTGCAGGTCCCATGCCAGTGACATGGACCTTGCTGGCACCACACATCCCAACCCCATGTTCTCTTATAGTTTGGTGCTATTGCGTCTTTGGGAAATGCCTGGTCTGACTCAACTTAAGCCCAAGGTGGCCCCAGACGGTCTTACTAACAACACAGGGACCAAACCCTGTCCACAACAGGCAGAGAGAGCTATTGCAGATGACTGGACTAAAGGCAAAAGCAATTCAGCCACAACAGCAGGGCACACACAACATAGGAGCTAGCCCTGAAGTGCCAGGTTCTGGTGAACAGGGGACATTACATAAACCACAGGGCACTACAGGACCTTCTTCTTCATAAGGCCACTACTTTCAAGAGCAGGACATGTAGCTGACTTTCCTAACACTTAGAAATAGACACAGAGAATTAGACAAAATGAGGAGACAGAAGAATATGTCCCAAATGAAAGAATAGGACAAAATCACAGAAAGAGACCTAAGCAAAATGGAGATAAATAATATACCTGATAGAGAAGTTAAACTAATGATCATAAAGATACTCATTGGACTTGAGAAGAGTGGAGGGCCTCAGTGAGACCCTTAACAAAGAGAAAACATAAAAAAGAACCAATCAGAGATGAAGAACTCAATAATTGAAATTAAAAATAAATTAGGGGGGCACCTGGGTGGCTCAGTCGGTTAATCATCCAACTATTGATTTTGGCTCGGTTCACGATCTCAGGGTCATGGGATTGAGCCCTGTGTCTGGCTCTGTGCTTAACACAGAGTCTGCTTGTCCCTCTCCCTCTACTCCTCCCCCTGCTCTCTCTCTCTCTAATACAATAATAATAATACAATAAAAATAAATAAAATAACAATACTAAAAAAAGGTTTTTTAAAAATGTATTTGAGAGAGAGACAGAGACAGTACAAGCAGGGGGAGGGGCAGAGGGAGAGGGAGAAGACTCTCTGCTGAGTGGGGAGCCCAATGGGGGTTCAATCCCAGGACCCTGAGATCATGACCTGAACCAAAGTCAGATGCTTAACTGACTAAGCCACCAGGTACCCCAAATAATTAAAACCTTAAAAAAAATAAAAATAACCTAGGGTTCCCAGCTGGCTCAGTTGGTAGACCCTGTGATGCTTGATCTCAGGGTCATGAGTTCATGGCCCATAATGGGTGTGGAGACTACTTAAAAAAAGAAAAGGAAAGGAAAGAAACTGTGAAATTAAAAATAAAGTAGATGGAATAAATAGTAGACTAGAGGAAGCAGAAGAACAGATCAGCAACCTGGAGGACAGAGTAAATGGAAAGCAATCAAGGTGAACAGGAGAGAGGGAAAAGAATAACTTAGAGAAAACTCAGTGACACCATTAAGCATGATAAAATTCAACGTTATAGGGATATCAGAAGGAGAAGAGAGAGAAAAGGGCACAGAAAATGTATTTGAAGAAATAATAGTGGCCAACTTCCTGAATCTGGGGAATGAAACAGAAATCCAGTTCCAGGAGGCACAGAGAGCGCCCAACAAAGTCAACACAAGCGGTCTACACCAAGACATACAGTAATTAAAATTGCAAAAAGTAGTGATATAGTCCTTTTGCCTTTTTAAAAAAGTAATCTCTACACCCAAGGTGGGGCTTGAATTCATAACTATGAGATGAAGAGTCATGTGCTCTACTGACCAAGCCAGCCAGGTGCCCCGCAAAAAGTAATGATAAAGAGAAATTTAAAAGCAGCGAGAGAAAAGAAAACAGTTACTACGTGGGAAACCCCATAAGGCCATTAGCTGATTTTTTTTTAGCAGAAACTTTACAGGCCAGAAAAGAGTGACGTGATATATTTAAAGTACTGAAAGAAAAAAAAACCTGCAGCCAAGAATACTCTATCCAGCAAGGCTATCATTCAGAATAGAAGAAATAAAGAGAAATAAAGAGTTTTCCAGACAAACAAAAGTTAAAGGAATTCAAGACCACCAAGCCTGCCCCATAAGAAATGTTAAGGGGGCCTCTTTGAGTGGAAAGGAAAGACCATAAGTAGGACTAAGAAAAGTAGGAAACACAAAAGCAGTAAAAATAAGTATATCCATAAAAATGTCAAGAGAGTCACAAAATAAAATGATGTAAAGCATGACACCATATACCTAATATGTGTGTGGAGGGGTGAAGAGTAAAGAATGGGTTCAAACTTAAGTGACCATCAACTTAATATAGACTGTAGAAGATGTTATATACAAACTGAATGGTAACCACAAATCAAAAACCAGTAATAGATACACATAAAATAAAGAGAAATGAATCCAAGTATATTACTAAAGAAAGCCAACAAACTGTGAGAGATGAGAGCAAGGGAGAATGGAAAAAACTAAAAAAACAACCATTAAACAAGTAACAAAATGGCGATCAGTATACACCTATCAGTAATTACTTTGAATGTAAATGGATTAAACAATCAAAAGACAGAGTGTGACAGAATGGATAAAAAAGCAAGACCCACAGGGTGCTTGGCAGGCTCAGTCAGTAGAGCATGTGACTCTTGATCCTGGGGTTGTGAGTTTGAGCCCCATGTTGGGTGTAGAGATTACTTAAAGATAAAATCTTAAAAACAAAAACAAAAACAAAACTCAAGACCCATTTATATGCTGCCTACAAGAGACTCATCCCAGACCTAAAGACATAGGGAGATTGCAAGTGAAGGGTTGGAAAAATTTATCAAGCAAATGGAAGTGAAAAGAAAGCCAGGGTAGCAATACTTAATCAGACAAAATAGACTTTAAAATAAAGACTATAACAAGAGATAAAGAAGGACACTATATAATCACAAAGGGAACAATCCAACAAGATCTAACAATTGTAAATATTTATGCACCCAACATGGGAGCACTCAAATATATAAAGCAGTTTATAACAAACATAAAGGAAGTAATTATAGTAATACAATAATAGTAGGGGACTTGAATACCGCACTTACATCAATGGATAGATCATCCAAACAGAAAATCAACAAGGAAACAATGGCTTTGAATGACACATTGAACCAGATGGATCTAACAGATATATTCAGAACATTCCATCCTAAAACAGCACAGACCATTCTTTTCAAGTGCACAAACCATTCTCCAGAATAGATTACATATTAGGCCACAAAACAAGTCTCAACATATGCCTAAAGACTGAAGTCATAGCCTGCATAGCATCTTTTCTGACCACAACACTGAAACTAGAAATCAACCACAAGAAAAAATCTGGAAAGAGCACAAATATACGGAAGTTAAATAACACACTACCAAGCAATAAATGGGTCAACCAAGAAATCAAAGAGGAAGTAATACAAAAAAAAATAAAAATACATGGAGACAAATGAAAATGAAAACACAAGGACCCAAAATCTTTGGGATGTAGCAAATGTGGTTCTAAGAGGGAATTTTATAGCACTATAGGCGTAGTTCAAGAAGCAAGAAAAATCTAGCCTAAGCTAAGGAGCTAGAAAAAGAAGAATAAACAAAACCCAAAACCAGTAGAAGGAAATAGTAAAGATTAGAGCAGAAATAAAAGAAATAGAAACTAAACAAACAATAGAATAGGTCAATGAAGCCAGGAGCTGGTTCTTGAGAAGATCAACAAATTGATAAACCTTTATTCAGAAAAAAAAAAGAAGAAAAAAAGAAAAAAAGAGGACTCAAAATCAGAAGTGAAAGAGGAGAAATAACGAACACCACAGCAATACAAAGGATTGTAAGAGAATATTATGAAAAATTATATGCCAACAACTAACTGGACAACCTAGAAGAAAAGGATAAATTCCTAGAAACATATAATTTCCCAAAACAGAATCAGGGACAAATTGCAAATTTGAACAGACCGATTACCAGCAATGAAATTGAATTAGTAATCAAAAAACTCCCAACAAAGTCCAGGACCAGATGGTTTCATAGGTGAAGTCTACCAGACTTTTAAGGAAGGGTTAATATCTATTCTTCTCAAACTATTTCAAAAAATAGAAAAGGAAGAAAAGCTTCCAAATTCATTCAATAACAATTGAAGAATTCCATACATTTCTCAGTGCTCATCAAGATAAGTGTACTCTTGGGGCACCTGGGTGGCTCAGTTGTTGGGCGTCTGCCTTTGGCTCAGGTCAAGATCCTGGGGTTCTGGGATTGAACTTCACATTGGGCTCCCTGCTGGCAGGAAGCCTGCTTCTCCCTCTCCCACTCCCCCTGCTTGTGTTCCCGCTCTCACTATCTCTCTCTCTGTCAAATAAATAAATAAAATCTTAAAAAAAAAGATAAGTGTACTCTTAATCCCCTTCACCTATTTCACCCATTCTCCCACCCTCCCCTCTGGCAACTACCAGTTTGTTCTTGTGTTTAAGAGTTGGGGGTGGGGAGGGAGTGATGGGGGTGGGGCCTGAGTCATTGTTCCTTAAATTCCATATATGAGTAAAATCATATGATATTTTTCTTTGGTATTTCCATTTTTAATTTTTTGAGGAACCTCCATACTGTTTTCCACAGTGGCTGTACCAATATACCTTCCCTCCAAAGGTGCACAAGGTTCCTTTTTCTCTACATCGTCACCAACACTTGTTTCTTGTCTTTTTGTTTCTAGCCATCCTGACAGGTATAAGGTGACATCTCATTGTGGTTTGGATTTGCATTTCCCTGATGATGAATGATGTTGAACATCTTTTCATGTGTCTGTTGGCCATCTGTATGTGTTTGGAAAAATGTCTATTTAGGACCCTTACCCATTTTAAAATCAGATTTTTTTTTTTTTTGGTGTTGAGTTGTGTAAATTCTTTATATATTTCAGATATTAACCCCTTATTTGATATATCATTTGTCAATATTTTCTCCCATTTAGTAGGTTGCCTTTTTGTTTTGTTGATTGTTTCCTTTACTGCATAAATTTTTTTATTTTGGTGTAGTCCCAATAATTCACTTTTGCTTTTGTTTTTCTTGCCTGAGAAGACATTTCTAGAAAAATGTTTCTATGGCTGATGTCAAAGGAATTACTGCTTGTTTTCTTGTAGGAGTTTTATAGTCAGGTCTCACATGTAAGTCTTTAATCCATTTTGAGTTTGTTTTTGTGGATGGTGTAAAAAATGGTTCAGTTTCATTCTTTTGCGTGTTGCTGTCCAGTTTTCCCAGCAACATTTGTTGAAGAGACTGTCTTTGTCCCATTGCATATTCTTGCCTCCTTTGTCAAAGGTTAATCGACCATCTAATTGTGGGTTTATTTATTGGGTCTCTATTCTGTTCTGTTGATCTGTGTGCCTGTTTTTGTGCCAGTACCAAAGTGTTTTGATGACTACAGCTTTGTTGTATATTTTGAAATCTGGGATTGGGATACCTCCAGTTTTGTTCTTCTTCTTCAAGATTGCTTTGGCTAGTCAATGTCTTCTGTGATTCTGTACAAATCTTATATTACTTGTTCTAGTTCTGTGAAAAATGCTGTTGGTATTTTGTTAAGTATTGCAATAAATCTGCAGATTGTTTTGGATACTATGGGCATTTTAACAATATTGATTCTTCCAATCCATGAACATGGACTATCTTTTCATTCATGTGTGTTATCTTCAATTTCTCTCATTAATATTTTATACGTAACTTTTTCTAAGAATTTCAGGGTAGGGCGCCTGGGTGGCTCAGTTGGTTGAGCGACTGCCTTCAGCTCAGGTCATGATCCTGGAGTCCCTGGATCCAGTCCCGCATCGGGCCCCCTGCTCGGCAGGGAGTCTGCTTCTCCCTCTGACCCTCCCCACTCTCACGTGCTCTCTCTCTCATTCTCTCTCTCTCAAGTAAAGAAATAAAAATCTTAAAAAAAAGAATTTCAGGGTAATTGCTATTTACCCTTTTAAAGTATAGACCAATTTTGTCTCAATATTATGGTGTTTTATAATATCTGTAACCATTTAGAAAATAGGTGAGGTTTGGGGATTGGTAGAGAGGTGGGTTTGATCTGCTTCCAAAGTCGCATTTCTGATTTTGTAGAGATTTGCAAGACAAAAAAGTTGTTTTTAATTCCCACAAATAACTGGATTAGAGCCTGGATATCAAGGGATTGACCCACCTTTTAAATTAAGCTTGCTTCTTGAATCACAGATCTGTACCTCTGAAACAAATAATGCAACATATGTTAAGAAAAAAGAAAAAGAAGAAATAGAAGGAGGGGAAGAATGAAGGGGAGTAAGTCGGAGGGGGAGACAAACCATGAGAGATGATGGACTCTGATAAACAAACTGAGGGTTCTAGAGGGGAGGAGGGTGGGGGGATGGGTTAGCCTGGTGATGGGTATTAAAGAGGGCACATTCTGCGTGGAGCACTGGGTGTTATGCACAAACAATGAATCATGGAACACTACATCAAAAACTAATGATGTGATGTATGGTGATTAACATAACAATAAAAAATTAAAAAAATAAATTAAGCTTGCTTCTTTATATCAGAGAGATTTCTAACCAAAATAGGAATTAAAAGATTTATGCCTTTGAAATATCTGTATACAGTATTTTAGCAAAAGTCTTCTGAATATACAATTCAACATCAGCTTCCCTTAGTCCCTGAACATCACCCTTCTGCTAATCATTTGTAGGAGGGCCTACAAGAAATTTCAATCACCTCTTTGCTCTGTGAGGAAGGTGTTGTGAATGGTCACTGATTTTTCTAATTCCATTCTAAATTTGATAGGAAATTTTGGAAAGTGGAGGTAAAGGGGCTTTATAATTTAAAATATCTGCTCTTGTCCAAGAGCATAAATGTGTGTGTGTGGTGGGGGGTCTAGGATACATTTGCAAAGAACATTGTGTAGGAAAGCCTGACGCTGGCAGAGCCTGATTACAGAGCTCTGGGAAGTAGGAGCAAAATGGGCCTTCTAGCCAGTGCTTTTGTTATATTCATTTCCAGGCTTTCAGCATTTCCATGAGTAACCTGTACATCTTCAACCTAGAGATTGGACTGGAGTGCTATCTGTGAATCTAGTAGGGAAAGGAAAATTAAAACAGGTGGATGGGGCTGGATTTTGAGAAGGGGACTTTATGTTGGATGTGGACATTAATTTTGGTCTTAAGTCTAATTTTTGTTTTTTCATCTTGTCAAGGGAGACTCAAAGGTTATTTATTATACTAATATGACATTTGACAAAATGTAAAGAAATTTTTTTCTTTCAATATAGCCAGTTTAAAGGATCCATCAACTGGCCATTGAAGGGTAGAATCTTATTAATCTCAATAATGACTCAAAGACTTTTAATGGAAAGACCCTGAGACAATTTTCCTGGACACGAGAGGCATCCCTGGAGAGGGCATAGGTGATACAACCCGGATTTAAAAGTTTACTCCCAAAAGTAGTCTAAGAGAGCAAAGGTCTTCATTGCACAGGCAATAAGGATAGTGTTAAAAAATGCTATCTACGGTCTCCCACAAAAAAATGTGAGGTGCTTCCGGTCACTGACCTGCTAATATTTGACACCAGGAAGGTGCTACTGAAATGGGATTTTTCCAGCACTAACAAGCAATGAAGACTAAGAGGACAAAGGCCTTTTACGGGCTGAGATCTCTTATAACAATCTCCCCTGAGAGCTGGCACAGCCAGACAGAGACACTACTGCTTGTAAATGACTTGGCACCCCAGTCTACTTGACAGAACACCAAGGTGCACCCCAGTAAGTGTACCCTTCAGATGGTGGAGACTGGAGAGCATATTCCTACCCATCACAAAGCCAAGCATTTAAGACATAGAACAAGCTGAAAAGAAAAAACTCATCTGACTTTTACGTAGGGGACCCACACCAAAGTTTGTCTAAACAGATGCTAGTCACATGATTACCATGAACTCACCAGTTTGTGAGGCTGGCTTAAACACCAGGCTAATGGAGCTTATGCCTGCAGTCTTTCCCTATGGTAATTCCTTTTTATGACAAATGGTATAAAAGGCAACAACAAAAGAAAAACTGTGACCATCTGTGGGAGAAAATGGGTGGCTCAAACCAAGAGTACTCAACCAATAATTTACCAGTGTTGTTAAGCCCAAGCAACTATTCCACAAATATTTATCTTCTGCTAATCTCAATTTAGAAAGTGAGAGGAAAAGGACTCTCACCACTCTTGCTCCATTAGGCCTGCAGGCTGGCACCTGGGAGGCTGATGTGGCAGGGATTCTTACCTTCTGCTGCGTTTTGTGAGATGTCCCAGGATTTCCGAGCTACAACAGTGTGCAACCAGTTAGTGTTTATCCTCCCAACTGTTGGGGAGGAAAAATATTAGTCTAGCCTTCAAGATTCTTCTAGCTGGTCTAAGAATTAAATTGACATGAAACAGATCAATAGGAGAAAAAAACCCAAAGTTTAATTACATGTGCACAGAGGCCAAATATTAAAGTTGAGACCCAAAGAAATAACCAAAGCAGGCAGCTCTTACACTTTTTGGACAAACAATAAATCTGTGAAGAATTGACAGGATAAAGAAAACGTGTTCAGAAGCTTCAGTTAGTAAGGAATTCTAAGAGAATTTGGGTTGGGGTTAGTAAATTATTACTAACAAGGTTTGTTTATACAGCCTTCTTGGCTCTGAATTCCCTGTCTCTGATAATAAGATTGTCATTTTACCTCCTGTTACAGGAAGGGTACCTTTCCATGGGAGATTTATTTCCTGCTTTCTGGAGACAAAGGGGGATCAGAATGTTCTTGCAGTGGCTCTTTCTTAAGTAACGTTAATTCAAAAGAATCAACATGCCAAAATGGTACATTTTGGGGTGGCCTTCCCTTGGTGTCCACATGTGTGTTTGTGTAGGTTAGGGCTTGAAATTAGGCAGATGCCAGATATCCCCAATAACCTGCTGTCATGATCCAGCCTCTCCTGACACTTGTCCCATTTCAGGTCTCTGGCTACCCTGACCTCTGCATCCCATTCATGCACAGTACATATTCTGCCAGTTGGCCTTGGGAAGCTGGGGCTCTTCGGGCCTGTGGAGCTAGAGCTGGTCCCCAAACACCTGCCTATCCTGCCAGAGGGAGCCTACCCACAAAGCTCCTCCTAAGATGGAAACTTGAAACTGGTGACAGTCAGTCCCCATTTGGACTAGCTGCCTGATGAGGTATTGGCTTCTCCAGCTTTCAAGGCTCCAAGGTGTCTCTTACTGGAGGAAACCCAGGCCCAGGCCCAGCCCCACCCTGGCCAGGCAGTCCAGATTCCTCCAGCTCTTCCTTCAGGGGGAATATGAACTTTTGTATAGGTAAAGGCTTAGACGTAGGAAGATAGGAGGTACCCACAATAGCCCCATCCTATAACCCAGTCTTACCTGACTTTGCCTCGTTCCAGTTTCCTGGCTACCCTAACCTGTGGACCCACACATGTGCAGACTGTACTTTGTCAGTTGGCCCTATGACTGCCAGGGCCTTGCAGGTCCTGTGGAGCTCAGGCTGTGACTAACCATGTTTATATCCTACAGCAGGGAGAGAGCCCATGCCTGAAAATCTTTCCGAGGTAGCAGCTTTAAACCAGCTGTTTACTCAGTCCCCATTTAGTCCCCATTTAGACTGGCCACCTGATTGAGTCTTGGGCTTATAGTAATCAAGGCTCCCAGGTGTCTCTTATTGGAGGCTACCCCAGTCAGTCTGCCCAGCCATATCCTGGCCAGACTCCTCCAGCTTTGCCTTCAGAAGGAATAAGTGCATTTGTGTGGGTTAGGGCTTGGAATTAGACAGATGCCATGGGCCCCCAACATTCTACTCTTAAGACCTGGCCTCTCCCGACCCTTGCCCAGTTCTAGGATCCTAGCTACCCTGAACTGTGCTGCCAAGGCATACAAAGTTCAAAGCCATTCAGTTGGTCTGAGGCAACAAGGGCCCACCACCTACACTGGCTGGTGTAGCTGGGGCTGGAGCCCAAACACCTGCATAAGTTCAGTGTGGAGGGGACTCCCAAGCATCACCCTGAGGCAACAGCTGCAAACTGGGGACAGTCATTCCTTATTTGGACTTGCTGCCTGAAGGTCCCATGGTTCCTCCAGCCACAATGGCCTGTAGGAGTATCTTATTAGATGTATCCTGGCCAGACCTCCTGGCCCCACCAAGGCAGTCCAGTAACCTAAAGGTCTACATTCAGAGGGAATACTGCCCATAAGGTAAGTTAGGGCTTGTGTGTATGCATGCACCTTGTCCCTATGAAAACAAGTAAAGGAAACCTCATTTTAAATAAGTAGGGAAGCCCTGAAGGGGGCACGCTCATGCACGTGGCACTCATTGCAGCCTGCATAACCAACAGGAAGAAGGAAGATAATTCTTATTTTGACTAAGGGGGACATTTTTCACATTGGAATTTTACCTCCTGCATTTAAGAAAAGAAGGAAGATCTCTCCTTGCCCCAGCAACAATGCACTAACCACTCCTTGCATCCAATGAGAAACCACCACAAACTCAAACTCTTGTTCTTCTCCAATGAACTTTTGTTCAAGAAATCCTCCCCAATTTTCTGCTGAAATCTAATAAAAACTGACCTTCCCTTTGTCTCTTTGGAACAAGAGTTTGAGTTTGAACTTTTGTTCAAGCAATCCTCCCCAATTTCCTACTGAAATCTAATAAAAACTGACTTTTCCTTTGTCTCTTTGGATTTGCCTATGGCTTGCCAAAATTTGCTTGTCCTAAATTGCAGTCCCTCTGCTATTCCCAAATAAACTCACTTTGCTAGTAAAATAAGTGGCTATTTTATTTTTAAGGTTGACACTGTCAATGCAAACTGAACAAACCTTTTAGAATCTCAGAAAGTAAGAAAAAAAGTTTTATTCAAGTCTAACTTAGGACAGCTGCCCGGGAAGCATGCTCCTCACAAGGAAGAAAGTGCTCTGCAGAATGAACAGTTTTTACAGGGTTATATACTTTTTTACACCCTGTAAAAGCTCAAAAGATTATAGATTAGCATATAGGCAGGAATCATGAGTTTTATCATAAAGGAATGCAGCGAGCAGGAGCATTGATCAATATCTCAAGGACAAGATGGACTTACCTTAGGCTACTCATTCACAAAGCAGATGTACAATGCACACGTGGCGGGCCATAGATCAGGCGGGGTCCAGAGAAGATGCATAATAACTCTGAGGCTGATGAGCACACAGGTGCAGGTATCCACAAAGTCCGTTAAGCTCACTGCTTTCTGCTGACCCTGGAGTTTGTGGGGAAGTCTCTCCTGGATTTTGAACTCTGCTCTCCTTAGGTTTTGAGCTCTCTGGCTTTATTCACGTTCTGGCTTTTTTTTTTTTTTTAATGAAGGCATCACCCTTCCTGGTGAGTTCTCTTTTGCTTCAGTTTGTTGAAGCTTCCTGGTATGTTACCCATTTTGTTCAAAAGTAAGAAACACATGATTCCATGTGTTTTAGAACAGCTGTTGGAAAACCGGGTCCCTCAGAGTTAAGGTAACATAGGGAACCTGAAGGCAAGATAGGTTCCACCTGGTCCTTGGACTCTTGCCTTTCTGGAAAATGGGTGAACTTTTGGATTATTGGATTGTCATGGCCATTCTGGGGAATGTTTGTTTTAGATAAGTCCATGGTAAGGGGCACCCTTGACAGTTATGATTCCAAACCTCTTGGAGACAATGGAATATCTTTTTGATTGATATGCAGAAGCTTCTAAAAGACTAAAATGACTTGAAAATGAGTTCTAAAGGTCCTTTCAGCATGCAAATTAAAAAAAAAACTTAAAAGATTTTGGTGAACTGAGCAGGTAATCTTAACTTAGTCCATCTGCCAGAAATACAATTTGTATCAGAGACATGGCTTAAATTTCTACACAAAAGCAGTAAGATCTCTGTGTCTATCTATATGTTATGTGCGTCTATGTTATGTATGGCATAAATATGTGATATTTTTCTACCTCCAGGTGGTATTGCCAAAATTAATTTGTAAACATCTCTAATTGGCTTAAAGAAAATTAAGCATGTATATAAATCAGTTATACTCTCAGAAATATAGCAACTAACCCAAATGTTTTTCCAGTTCATATGATCTGAGATACTCTCAATTAAAAAAACACTAGTTTGTTTGTTGGTTTGATAAAACCAGGCATGCCTTCAGAGTTATCAACATTAAATAGAATACCTATAAACAACTTTTTCTTCCTGGGTGTACTAATCAAATAAGCTCTTACTCTTATATTACAAAATTTGTCAACAAAAGAAATAGGATGATGTCAGCTATTTAGTGTCTAATACAAGTATATTTGTTAAAAGTAACTAATTCATACAAATGTAAGTAAGACCAAAGTTTATGCTAGGTTAAACTAAATAATGGATAATCATTGAATACCTAAATCATTTCCAAATAAGATAAACATTAAATGCTAAACATAAGCATATATATTTTTGGCTTTTTAATTTTTATAGAGACAAAAAATTTGGATCTATTAATCCACATGTTTTATATCATCTTCAAAAAATTGAAATGTATTTATAAAGTTTGCTAATCTACTATAGGATGTTAATATGTGATAACTCACAACTGTCTTCCTAGTTTTCACTGGAAAGCCAAGATTACATGTATTTAAAAAGTTAAGAGACCCTAAAATACAAAATGAACCCCCAAAATGTCTGAACACTTAGAGTAATAAGCATCAATTAACTCTCCACAAACTGTGTGCATTAATGCTGACAAAATGCAAGTAATGCAGCAGACTCCCCTTTGGAAAGTGAGAAACAATGGAACTTCACGAAAGCTTTCTCCTTCTGTAGAAGGATTTACTGTAATTCTTGTTTTTCTTTCTTTTTTCTTTCTTTCTTTCTTTTTCTTTCTTTCTTTCTTTCTTTCTTTCTTTCTTTCTTTCTTTCTTTCTTCTTTCTTTCTTTCTTTCTTTCTTTCTTTCTTTCTTTCTTTCTTTCTTTCTTTCTTTCTTTCTTCTGTAATTCTTATTTTTCAAACCACAGACACAGATGAATCACCACTGATGAATTATAATTAACATTCATTTAAATAGAATATATATTACCTATATCTATACAAATGGATAATATATCAATTTTATCTAAAATTTGTAAATGGATTTATTATAGATCATATACAAATAAAAATAATTTCATAAAATACAAAACAGAGTACCTGCATGTAATATACTAAAAATAGGAAATACATGTCAGTTTATTAAACTTCTATTTCAGTTACTTAGGTGGTTTTATATACATAGGCATGTGCTGGACCATAAAATATACTTTATTTCTCACTGTGGAATGCTCCAACATGTTTGAAACCACTGCTCTTCTATCACAGTAAACTGAGCAACAGATGAAAAGGCCGTACAAGAACTCCAACCTGTTCTCTCCTGTCCACACACAGCGGTAACTCCTCAAGGTTGGGCTGTAATCATTCTGTGACAGACTCATACTTTGTTGCCTCGTCTTTTCAGATTTGCAAATAGGCAGCAATCTTTGTTTAAAAGGACTTGCTGTATTTCTTATAACTACTTGGAAAGCTGGATGGCAGCTTCCAATATTTCTAGCTCTGCCATCAGTTTGGAAGTTGTCCCATTTTTCAAATCTTTATTCTTTCTATTTAACTCATAGCAACTCTTTTTAACAAAACATGGGGATCCTGTTGCCGAGTCTTACAGAGCACGGTCAGAATGAGCCTCAGACACCAGTGAATCTCATACTGTAATTTCTAAAAAATACATGGTTTATTTTTATATTATATAAAAGTTTATATTTGATATAATGCATAAGCAATTATGCTAACTTCTAAGAGTAAATCTGCAACTATTCTGTAACAACTACTTTACATCATTTCTAAATATGTTTTGTAAGTTTTTTGAAATTGAGAAAATAACATTTAAACTAATACACTTGAAATATTTTCATAGTACACATCCAGGAGACAAAGACCTTAAACGTCATGCCTTGCAACGCTAGGACTTTGTCTTTTGGAAAAGACATCCCCAGACTTTTCAACTCTATTGGAAAGCCTGGTATAAGGTACTGTTAACCAACCCTTGTGCTACCAAACTCCAAGCAATAGACTTTTGGATTCACGTGTCACAGCTAAGGAAAAATCACAAACCCCAGACTGGACCTGCATCCCAACCACTGACCTTCCAGGAATTGAAGCAGATGACAACTGAAGGAGACCACTTTCCCAAGATGGCCAGCCTGGGCCTGTATACCCTTTTCTTGCTCCTGCTTCTTACTACCACCCTCTTCTTTCTCTCAGAGAGAAATGCTCTTATCCACATTTCTCAATCTACTGAAAAAGGGGGAACCTCTCTGACTATTGGATCTGTCACCAGAAACTCCAGTTTGTTCACGATTTTGGTGACCCCTTGGTCTCACCTTAACTATTTTCACTTTAGTCCCAGATGTTACTGCTGATTTTACTCATAAGCCTATGGATGTTACTTGTAAGGTTAAGTTGCTAAGTTCAGGTGTCCCCATGACTTGTTTCAACCTTTCCCCACTCACAATCATACTAGCTCAACTAAACACCTCCACCTCTGTCAGTTATATGACCCTCACTTCCCCATCTTCTTTTCCTTACCTAAATACAATCTCGGGGGTGCCTGGGTGGCTCAGTTAGTTAAGCATCTGCCTTCGGCTCAGGTCATGATCCCAGGGTCCTGGGATCGAGTTCCACATGGGTCTCCCCACTCTGCAGGAAGCCTGTTTCTCCCTCTGCCTTTCTCTCTCTCATGAATAAATAAATAAATAAATAAATAAATAAATAAAAATTAAATACAATCTTCGGGCACCTGGGTAGCTCAGATGGTTATTAAGTGTCTGCCTTTGGCTCAGGTCATGGTCTTCAGGTCCTGGGATGGAGCCCTACATTGGGCTCCCGGCTCAGCAGGGAGTCTGCTTCTGCCTCTCCCTCTGCCTCACCCCCTGCTCATGCTCTCTCTCTGTATCTTTCTGTCTCAAATGACTAAATAAAATCTTTTTAAAAAAATACAGTCTGTTCCTCTGCACCCAAGGGAAAGACAATTGGGTTCATACCTCTTGGTGAAGTTTTTAGAAAAGTCCCCTTTAGGAAGAGATAACCTCTCATAGAATGTCACCCCAACATCTCTGACCCATGGGTTGAAAGTGAGGGAATTCAGCTAATGAATCTATCAATAGTCAGACTTTAGCTGGAGTCCTCTATGCTCCACCTGGTTCCATTTGTATTTGTGGTGGACAGCATTTCCCAGGGGCATATGAATGTTTGCTGGTGAATCAGAGGACAATGCTTATTGGGACATTTAACTGTCCCTGTTGACATGCATAATGAATCAGAAGCCCCCCATTGGTTCACCCCATTGAACCTCCATGGCTGTCATAAATGGGAACTTTCAGGAGGCATAAGCACTCTGGGTTTGCCTCTATAAGAAGAGACTTTCTCCCATGGATCAGAGTGAATACCAACAAATTCAAGATCAGAATTCTCTCCCTGACGTTAGGAGAGCTAGCTGACTCCACAACCAAAGCAATAAAAGCCCAGCAATGATCCCTTGACTCACTGGCTACCGTAATTTTGGATAATTGCATAACCCTTGATTATCTACTAGCGGAACAAGGAGACAGTTGCACAATAGTGAATACCACCTGCTACACATGGATAAATACCTCTGGGGAAGTAAACATCTAACTGCATAAAATCAGAGAATAAGCACTTTGACTACAAAGAACTCTGCCTAATGATCTATGAGCCTTTGATCTATTTAGCTGCACTGGAGGAACGCTCTTGATCAAGTCGATCAAGTCGGGGAAGTGTGAAGGAGTGAAGGAACCCACATTAAAATGGAACCTGGAAGCCCTGAGGGGGGAGCGCTCATGCACACAGCACTCACTGCAGCCTGCATAACCAACAGGAAGAAGGAAGATAATTCTTATCTTGACAAGGGAGGACACTTTTGTCATAGGAATTTATCTCTTGTTTTTAAGAAAAAGAAGACCTCTCCTGGCCCAACAACAGCAACCATAGCTCGTGGCCAAGGAGAAACCACCGTATCTTTAAACCATAGTTGTTTTCCCAGAGAACTTTTATTCAAAACAATCCTCCCCAGTATCCTCCTAAAACATAATGAAAGCTGACCTTCTCTTGGTCTCTTCCACTCGCCTATGGTTTGCCACAGTTTGCTTGTCCTGAATTTCAATTTCTCCAGTATTCCCAGATAAACTCATCTGCTGGTAAAACAAGTGATTTTATTTTTAAGGTTGACATCCCCAAGAGCTGCTCCTCTGACCCAGCCTCTCAAGACCAAACACCTTGTTCTAGGTCTGGGCAGCCGGGGAAGTCCAAGGGGATGGTACTGGGGCCAGGCACCAATACCTGCGTAAGCCACGGTGTGGAGGGGGCCCACCCCTGAAAATCACCCTGAGGTGGCAGCTGCAGATTGGCCATTATCAGTCCCCATTTGGACTTGCTCTCTGAAGGGGTCCCGGGCTTGCCCAGCAAACAGGAATCCCAGATGTCTCTCATCAGATGATAGATCTCCTGGCCCTGCCCTGGCAAGGTGGCCCAGTATCATCCAGTCCTGTTTTCAAAGGGAATATGTGAATTTGTATAGGTTAGGACTTGGATTGAGGCAGATGTCTCGTGTCTACAACATCCTGCCTGGATCCATGCCCTTTCCAGGTTCATGGCTACCTTGAACTGTACTTACTGAGCATGTGGGGTTTGGACCCCTTCAGCCAGCCTGAGGCAGCTGGGACCCTCCAGGCCAAAACACCTGCATAGGCTCTGGTATAGAGGGGGCCCAGCCCCACAAATCACCCTGAAGCAGAAGCTGCTAATTGGCCATCATTGTCTCGATTTGCACTTGCTGCCTGAAGGGGTCCTGCAACAAGGACTGCCAGGTCCCTCCTATTAGATGATAGATACCCCAGCCAATCTGCCCGGGTCTGCTGTGACTGGGAGGCCAGCATCCTCCAGCTCTCTCTTCAGAGGGAGTATGTGCATTTGTGTTTGTTAGGCCTTGGAATGAGGCAGATGCCTTAGGTCCCCAAGATCCTACCACCATGACCCAGCCTCTCCCTACACTTGTCCCGTTCTAGCTGGCTAGCTTCCCTGACCGGCACGGCCCGCACCTGCACAGGACCCACTCCAGGAGCCATCCTTGGGCAGCTGGGGCGCTTTAGGCCTGTGGAACAGGGGCTGTGCACCACCACCTGCAGAGCCTCTAGGGTGCAGGAAGCCCAGCCCCTGAAATCCTTCTATTTGGCCTGGCTGCCTGATCAGGCCCCGGGCTTCTCCAGCAATCATGGTTCCCAGGTGTTTCTTACTGAAGGCTACCTTGGCCAGTCTGCTCAGCTCTGGCCTGGAAAGGAAGTGCAGATTCCTCTAGCTTTACCTTTGAAAGGAATAAGCTCATTGTGGGGGTTAGGGCCTGGGATTAGGCAGATCCACAGACACTCGGGAGTCCATTCCTGAGACCTGGCCTCCCCTGTCTGTTACACAAGCTCCAGATTCCTACTACCCTGAACTGTGCTGTCAGGGCATGGACAGTCCCCACTCTTTCAGCCAGCCTGATGCAGCTGGGGCCCACCAGGCTGCTGTAACTGGGGCTTGAACCCAAACACTTGCAAGTTCAGTCTGAAGGGGCCTACTCCCAAATATCACAGTGGGGCACCAGCTGCAAATTGGCCACTCTCGGTCCCCATCTGGACTTGCTGCCTGAGGGGGTCTGTGGCTTCTTCAGCCACCAGTGCTCCCTGGAGTCTCTTACTAGATGGAACCCTGGCCAGCCTTCCCTGCCCGGTGACCTGCAAAGGCAGTCCAGCGAGCTAAAGCTCTATATTCATGGAGAATACTGCCCATCGGGTTGTTAGGGCTTGCAAGTATGCATATACCTTGTCCCCAAGGGCCACACCTCTGACCCAGCCTCTCAAGATAAGGGCACCATTCTAGGTCCCTGGCTACCCTAAAATGGGCTATAGGTCCATGCTCAGCTTATCCCAGTGAGCCAATCTGAGACAGCTAGGACTCTCTGAGGGGCTGAAGCTGTGGCCAGGCACAATACCAGCATAGGCTACAGTGTGGAAAGGGGCCCACCCCTGAAAATCACCCTGAGCTGGTAGCTGCAAGTGGGTAACATCCAGTCCCTGTGTGGACTGCTGCCCTATGAGGTCCCGGGCTTCTCCAGGAACCAAGCATCCCAACTGTCTCCTAACAGAGGATACTCTGTCCTGCTCCAGCTTCCCCATGGCCAAGCATTTGAAAAACTTCGATCTCTGACTTTGGGGGAATATTCCATAATGAATAGATAGGCCTTGCAATTTGGCCAACACCTTGTACCACAAAGAGCCGGATCGCATGGCCAGGCCTCATCCAACGTTGCCCTATTCCAGGTTGATGCGACTCTGCCCTCAGCAGCTCACCCATGCCGGTACATAAGGGGTCAGCTGCCCTGGGACTGCCAGGCCCTCCAGACTGTGGCGCTAGGGCCTGTTCCCATCCACCTGCATTGCCTCAAGGGTGAATACACCCAGAAAACTGACTGAGGCTGCTGCTGAGAAAGGGAGTCAGTCCCCATGTGCCCTGAGCTTCTGAACAAATGAAGGGTCCCTGCTGTCGGTTATGGAAGGATACCAAGGCCTGCTCTCTAGGCCCAGCCCTAAAAACAGTTGAGTTGTTCAAACTCTGCTTCAGAAAGAATAAGCACATTTGTGTAAAAGAGAAGCTTGGAATTATGCAGCTGCCAAGTACCCCAAATAGCCTATTCCCACTACCTGGCCTCTCCCTACAGCTGCCGCATTCCAGGTCCCTGGCTCCCCTGACCTGGGCAGCACACCCTTGCGCAGTATGCCCTCTCTAACCCAACTTTTGGCTGCTGGAGCCCTTCAGGCCAGTCCCAAAACCTGCATAGCTTCTGGGAGGGGAGTATCCACTCCCCAGAAATCTTTCTGAGGTGGCCGCTTTAAACTGGTAACAGGCAGCCCCAGACTTCTCCAATCATCAAGGCTCCCAGGGATTGGTTAATAAACAATGCCTTGACCATCCCGCTCTGCCCCATCCCATCAAGGCAATCCAGATGCCCCCAGCTCTGGTTTCAGGTAGAATATACCCATTTGTGTCAATGAAAGCTTAGAATTAGGCAGATGCCAACTACACCAAACAGCAACCCACCACCTTGAAACCCTTCCCCAGACATTGTCCTGTTTCCAGACTCTGCCTATACCTCCCTAGGCAGTCCATCCATTTGAAGTATGCCCAGCGCCAGCCCTTTGAGGGCAGCCAGGACCGGGGAGCCTGAGCAGCTCATTGGTTCCCGAACCACATGCTTGGGCTCAGGGCAGAGTTGCCCACGTCCAAACATCTTTCTGAGGTGGCAGCTTGAAACTGCCCCCACTCAGTCCCCATTTCCACTGACTGTCTGATGGGGTCCCGGGCTTCCCAGCGATCACCATTCCCAGGGGTCCCTTGTAGGAGGAGCCCCGACAGGCCCCAGCTGCACAAGGCTGTCCACACTCCTCCAGCTTCCACTTCAGAAGGAATATGGCTGTGAGTTCGTGTAGGTTAGGGCTTGGAAGGAGGCAGATGCGTGTACCCCCAAACGCCTGCTGCTGGGAACGTCCTCTCCAGATCCTGGTTGTGTTCCACCCCCATCCCCACAAATGGCAGGTCGTGCATGCACAGTACGGAGCCCTTCAGTCCTGAGGAGCTTGGGTGGATCCCTGGCCTCTGGGTGGAGAGATTCTACCCCTGAAGTTCTTTCTGAGGCAGAAGCTCTCAACGGGCTATAGTTAGTGTCCATTTGGACCAGCTGCCTGATGGGGTCCCTGTGCCCTACAGCCATCAAGGATCCCAGGTGTCTCTTATTGAAGGGTGCCCACGGCCAGTCAACCTGGCCCCACCTGACAAGGCAGTCCACTTGCCTCCAGCTCTGCCTGCAGGGGCAACGTGCTCAGTTGTGTAGGTGAGGGCATGCAAGTAGGCAGATATAGGTATCCCAAATAGCCCATACCCTTGCCCCGGCCTCACCAGTCACTTGTCCTGTGCCAGGTCCCTGCTTCTGCTGACCTATGTGGCTTGTGCATTTGCTTGGTGTACCCTGTCAGTCCTCGAAGTTAAATTAGCCTTTAGGGATGGTGGTCAGCCACTTGTGGATTGAAGAATGGGAAATGTGGAGTCTGGATGCATATTTCATGTTGGGTTTTTGTTTGGTTTGCTAATGTATGTAGATTATCAATGAACGATTCCAGGTACCAAGGTTAGGAGTCCCTTCCAATCTCTTGAGGGTTGCTTTAGTTCTTTACTTCTGAAGATGGTGTGCAGAGGTTAAGTTCAGAGCCAGGAACCTGACTTACACTCTTAGGTCTACTGCACTGTGCAGCTGGAGCATCTGCCTTCTTCTGGTGTCAGATTGTCAGTATGTGGCACAGTCCTGAGCAACCGAGAGAGAAGGCTGGGTGACTTGCAAAAATATCCCTCAGAGGAATCTACAGACAAATTGCAATGTTAATTTATAAGCTTGGTTGTTTAAAGCCATCAGGGGAAAAAAAGAAGCCACCAGAGTTTTCTAATACTGCCTTCCCTGATGTGGCTCTGATACTTCTTTGACATAGCCTTTCCATTCCAGCTTTTCTTCTAAGAAGAAGAGGAATGGTAGATGATGCTAAATCAGCCAGTGAGTCACTGGGTGACTTTGGGGAGTGACTCAAGGTTCCCAGGTGTCCAAGGATAAGGCCAACTGTTTATGTGGTACTATGGGTGGGAGTTCAAGGAACTCATCCCCTCTAGTGTGGCTTTTTTCTGTTCTATAGAGGTCAGATATGGCTGCTCCCTCCACGACTGCTGGGCTGTGAATAGACCCACTGCTCTATAAGCCTCGTCAGCTGAGAGCTTTGGAACAAGTCAGGACTCATGTCACTGTTTTTGGGTTTCCAGGGGGAGCAGGGAGTGTTCTGTAGCTTCCTAAGAAGAGCCAACTCAGTGGCTCCAGGAAGGACATATTTGCATCGAAGAAATCACACAAGTACTAACACTTTGCTGTCTGCTTTGTGCAACTCATGCCCCAGGCAGCTTCCTGGTGACTGCTAAATGAAGAGTGGTTATCGGGTATACAAGTATTGTAAAACTGAGCTTGTAAGCCAACATTCATGATGGTTTTCTTTGCAATTTATTAGATGGTAGCAGGTCTGTTTTCTCAATGTATTTTAGAAATAATCAAATGTATTTGAAATCTTTGATGACATAGCAATAAAGATGCGGGGAGGCAGCCTTGAAATCTGATGGACACCAATGTATTAGTCAGTTACAGGTGAGGACTTTGGATGTACTGCCCAGATCCCCTTTTGGGAATGAAGGACTTATTCCTTCAGATGCACAGAACACGTGAGTAGCTTTCTCAGGGAGGTGCTTCCACTCAAGAAAACTGCCTCACCCAAGGTCATACCCCTTCCTGGAGCAATTGAATGAGACATCTGGTCAACCCAGAGGTATTAAAACCCCTTGCCCCAACTTGGGACAGCTCCAGAGCAGAGCCTTCATTGGGACTGCACCACAGCTCAGCTCAGCTTCCCCCTCTGCTGAGTTCAGCTTGCTTTCCCTCCCGTCCACAGGTGTTGGTCCCAAGGACACTCCATAACAAACCTCCTGCACACAATTCTGTGTCAGAGTCTGCTTCCTGGAGAACTTGGCTTGAGACACTACTACCCCATAACCTACCCAACAAACCCCTCCAACTCAGTGGCTCAGAGCAAACATCTATTCCTCCTGCTTACAGGCCTGGGGGTCATCAGTGGCAGCTCTGCTCCAAGTGCTGGCCATCTGGGCTTGGCTTTGGGCTCTGAGTTGGTTCAGGCCTGCTCTCTGTGTGCCACTCACTTGTTCTTATTAGGGATACTCATTCTTTCTGGCTCAGATCACAGGAGTGCAGAACCATGAACAGAAATACAGGATGCCTCCTAAGGCCTTGACTCCAAACTGGCTCTGTCCCTTTGCCTGCATGGCCATGGTCAAGTGTGACATCAATGGAGCAGGGGAATCAGCTCTGCCCACGGTAGCCCACTGTGAAGTCAGGCAGCATGGGAGGGAGGCAAGGACTGAGAATAGGACTTCAATCTCCCCCCATCATTATTCTCTCATTCATCTTCTCATACAGTACTTGTGAAGTGGGAACCATGTGCCAGGTGTGGTTGCAGGTGCTGAGGCAGGAAAGATGGACAGGACAGTCTCCCTGCTCTCGGGACACTCACAGTCCAGTGAGAGAGCCAATGAGCAGTGCGTTGCTGGATTCAAACCTGCATTTCCAGAAGGTTTGTGGAGTACTGTGTGGGGAGGGGCCCTCATCCATATCATATCAGAGACCATGTCAGAACCCCACCCATATTGCCTCAGGTCCCTCTTTTCTCACCCCTAAAAGGCAGCATCTTTCTCTTTGTCTGGGGTCTGCCTGCAGGCTGCTGGAGTCCACTGGCTTGTGGCCTGGCAAGCCAGAGATGTCTGAGAATTCACACCCTCCAGGGGTGCTGGCTGGATCGTCAATACAGGGTTATAAACGCTCCGGCTCTCTCACTCCCAGTTAAGACACTCTGGGTGTGACCTATACTGTCCCTGAGGTTCCCTGTGGGATGGGACAAAATGGGAGCCTCCAGGGCACTTTGCCACACCTAGCATAACCTCCCTCCTCCTTGGTCCCACTTCCATACTCCAGGTTTTTCTTTTTAATAAACAGCTTTCCCATTAATGCTACCCCATGATATTTAAACAGAGTGTGCCCACTTCCTTATCTGCTGCTTGGGCGAGGAGGGGAAGGCATTTGCTGGTGGTCACACAGGGCCAAGGAAGGCCAGCACTCAGTCTCTTGAGCGTCATCCTCTGCTGGTCCGACGGTTGATGATGGGAGGGAGTCTCCACTCCTAAAGTCTTGGTGGTCCACTGGAATCACTGAGGCAGGAGTCGGAGCTTGAACTTGAAGCAAACTACCTGAATCACCCAGGGAAGCCCTCAGCTGGACTCCTGATTTTCTGAATCACTTTCATCTTGCTAAAATAACAGGCAGCCATTCAACTAACAGACATTTATAGAGCATCTGTTTGTGCCAGATAGTGTTCTGGGTGCTGGAGAATGAAGGTGAACACAACAACCCACATATCTGCCTCTCATGAAGGAGAGAGAGATAACAGAACACCAGTGGGTGAGAAATGCTAAGAAGAGAAAACACCAGGGACCAGGGGTTTGAGAGTGACGGAAACTGCCATATTGTAGAGGGGTTCGGGGGCCTCCAGGAGGGGATCCGACAGCATGAGATACCTGAGCGTGGTTTCTCTGGGTCCCCTCTCCTGTGTCAGGAGAATGCTGTGCTTAAGCATTGGCGGTGGAGGCAGGGAGGCAGCTGGTTGGCACTCAGTGGACATTGGCCATCCACCTGGTGGGCCCCCTCTGGGTCCGCAGATGGTGCAGTGTGGCTGCACGGCCTGGAGGCCCAGCAGGCTTCTGCTCCAAGTGGGCGAGGAGATGGTTGGAAGTTGGCCTCTCACTGCATACATGGAGCTTGAGCTCCCCGGGAATGGCCTTCTAGCCACCCAAGGATGGCTTCGGGGTTGTCCTCAGCCCTTCAGAGAGGCCATTATCTTGAAAAGGAGAACTGGAGTTACGCATTAGGTGTCCTTCCCCTGACATCAGATAGCATCCTGGCCTCCGATGTCATAGTTAGGGCGGGAATTTTCTCCAGCAGTAACTATCTGAGAACTGTTTTGGAACTCAGCTTATGCTTGCCAGATGTGCAGTCAGGCAGAAATTGGCTTGAGCCTGTGTGGTGTGCTCTCGGGGTCCTCACAGACCCTCTCTGAGCTCAGACCTGAAAGATGAGTGTCCCAGGCAGAAGAAAGAGCCAGCACAAGGCCTCTAGGGCAGAAGTGAGCTTGTGTTCCGGGAACATTGATGAAAAGCGGTAATAAAGGCTGTTCCCTCCTGCAGCTGCTCTGAGGGTCAGTGCAACCAGCTGTACTTCCCACTTGACCCCGAGCCACCCATGACTCCTAAATATGGCTTGTTGATTTGGAGAAAAAGAAGGTGATGCTACCCTGAGCAAGACCAGTGCCTCTAGGTTGGGAAAGATGTGAGGGCACCCCCCCACCCCAGGCAATTGCCCCTCCCAGGCAAGGGTCCCCCACCAGACTCCGCATTCCCGGCTCTGCTTCAATCCCCACTGAAATTGGCCTGGTGTATGTAGGGGGGACTTTTAAAAATACTTATTATTATTTTTTAAGATTTTATTTATTTGTCAGCAAGAGAGAGCGCAAGCAGGGGGAGCAGGAGACAGAGGGGGAAGCAGGATCCCCGCGGAGCAGGGAACCCGATGCCGGACCTGATCCCAGGACCCTGGGATCATGACCTGAGCCGAAGGCAGGCGCTTAACAGACTGAGCCACCCAGGTGGCCCTAAAAATACTTATTTTTAAGTTTTGCTTTGATAACAGCAGAGAAAATAAGTTGCCTTTGAGCCCGTCTTCCAGAGATAAGCTTCCTAATTCTTGGGTGCATTTCATTCCCATCTTTTTTGTAATAAATATTTTCACATAGTTGAGGAGTCCTCATACATAATTTTTTTCTCCTCCTACCAACTTGTTTGTTTTCTTGGCCTGCCACTCCCTGTAAAAGGCACAACATATGGTACAGGAATTTTCCTCCAACCGGGGTTTGGAAATAATTCAAAATGATTCTTTGGCCACTGTTGGCTGAAATGTGTGCTTTATTTTATGAAACCTGCTACTTAGAATCAGGGGCCATAAAACGGAACATAGTCCAGGGAACAGATTGGCTCTTGCGGCAACAAAGCTCCCTTCTCACAAAGCAACACTACAACCCAAACCTGTGCCCATCCAATCCAAAATGCCCACGGTAATTAGCCTCAGTCCTTCTCCCCTCCTTTTTTTCTTATTTGCGTATTTCCTGTTTTCTACAGTGAACAGGTAATACTTGTATAATAAAAATATTTTTAAAAACCCGTAAGACCAAAAGTAAAAAGGACAAATAGAAGGCAAGGCATGTTACGTGTTGAAGGATGAGCACATGGTCCAGTGAACAAGCAAGTTGGGAAACACTGAGTTAAAGTTCATTGGATTTCTTCCCTCCGGGACTTCTCAGACAGAGCCTTTTAACACACTGAAGAGTATCATGACCTTAAGAGGGTGCTATAGCTAGCAATATTATCAGCCTTGTTCAATCTCGGAACCCTTCTTGGGAGAAGTATCTCTGTCCACTGATTATCTGGGGACACACTTTGGAAAACCCTATTCCGAAGTGCTGGCCATGTGCAGTGTCAGGGAGATGCTCGAGTGTCATTCGGCCCCATTCTAACGTGATCGGCATAATTGAATGAAGGTGTGTTTAGTGGGGCAAATTTGAGACCCAGACCAGGAACTCTGCTAGGATCTTGCTAGTAGATTAAAAAGTGTGGGTGGATCCCTTAGGGGTTTTATTATCAGTGAAGAGATCTGGAAAGTAGAAAGACATTCCTGGACATTTGGTTTGTAGGATTACTGAGTTTCTGGTTCTGAAACAGAGGGCACATGCATTCTAGGGGCATAAAGTATGCCTGCAAACGAAATACCCCAAAGGAGAATACAAGGAATAACGGGGAGTACGTGCAACAGATGGGTCAATAGTACCCATATCCCCTGGGGCCTCAACGCTGCAAGGGCTGGACCTCCATCTGCCTAGCTGCCTGAGGAGCTCCCTGGCCACTGGAACCTGCGATGGCAAGCAGGCCAGGGGTGTATAAGAACTGATGCGGAGCAGCCTGCAACCCATGAGAGGCTCCCCTGCCTCTCCGGCGGGATGGCTGCTGTGCAGAGTCCACGCTGGCTGCCAATTCCCCAGTGGTTAGATTTCCAGTTGCCCATAGCGACCTCTGGTTTGATGCCACACCCTTCATTAGCTGCTTTCCCTTCCCTGCCTCACTTGCCCTAGGGAAACAAAGTTAAGTCCTGCAGGAATTTCCTCCCTGGCAAGATGATTACTAAGACAACCAGTTTTCCTGCGTTTCCATAATTCTACCAAGGAAGATTTGCGGCACTGCGGCCGGTTGAGAACAGTTCCATCTTATTTCCGACAGGGGGCAGCATTTAGTTTTCTATCAGAGGGAGATCTATTCCTGGGCTTGCAAATGACTCCGGCTCAAAATAAAGAAAAACAAATTGAAATGAGGATTTTAATCACTGGGAAGGGGAATGAAAGGCTGTGTCAGCGTTTCCATGGTAAGCGCCGCCTTTCTGGGGTTTATCATCCCAGCTGTAAAAATCCGCTTTATGCTAGTATTTGGCAAGAGCAAGCCTTCAGTCACTTAAAATCTATATATTATTAAAGATTCTACTTTCAATCAAGTCGGAAACGTGACTCTGTAAAAATGGCACGGAGTGCTCCCCTGCCCCTCGCGGCTGCCAACTGTGCCCGCTGCGTCCTTCCCTGCCAAATCCGCTCGGCACGGGCTCCTGGAAGCCGCAAAGCGCAGCCCCTGCGTTCCGGAAATGGTCACACAGCCGAGAAGGCCTTGACTTGGTGGAGACAAAGTGGTGGTGTTTGTAAGGTCCCGGATGTGGGGCTGTAGGGGGCTGTTCTCTGAGCACTGGTTGGCTTTCCCCCTCTCCCGCACCCCGGGTCCCAGGGCCAGCGAGCGGAAGGACAGGAGGTGGCCCAACCACGCAGCACGCCGGGCTCCTTGGATCCTGAGCCTGAGGCCCCCATGACATTACAGTGGAAGTGTCTCGGGTTGAGTTAACCTTGGACTCATTCTGATTTTAGCTTGCAGCCTGAGCACCGGTGATGTGAAGAGCGTAAAGCAGTTGGGTCACATTATCAGCCCAAAGAGGAGGCAGTTAGTGTAAAACGGGGCGCAGTCTGAATCTTTGTCAGGTCACATCAAAGCCACCTCTGCTTGATCTCAAATAAGACCTAATTTGCTGAAACTTTAGTGTGTCCTTTATTTGAAACAGGGGGCGGGTGGTTGCGGGGGTAGGCAGGGGGCTCTTCATAATGAAAGAGAAAAAGTAAGAGCAGAACAGCTACTTTTTATGATCTGAAATGAATTCCTTTTTTAAATTAAGATTTTGTTTATTCATTTACCAGAGAGGGAGAGAAAGAATACAAGCAAGGGGTGCAGCAGGCAGAGGGAGGTGAGCAGGGAGCCCGATGCGGGGCTCCATCCCAGGACCCTGGGATCATGACCTGAGCTGAAGGCAGATGCTTAACTGACTGAGCCACCCAGGCGCCCCTGAAATGAATTCTTAGTATGTGCTGCTGGTGCTTACCAGGTTTGAAGCATTAGCAATTTAATCTTACCCCTCCTGACACAGGGAGTAGTAGGTACTGTTCTTTCCATTTTAAAAATGAACAAACGACGTTCAGAGGTTGGGGAACTCACCCCTCATGGAGTGTCAGGGTGAGCAGGTGGCAGAGCAGGTGCCCGAAGCTGGGTCACTAAGCTCTGGGTATTGCACTGGGGAGAGGTCCGAAGTCCCCTCCCCTGAAACAGTGCAGGAGCAAGACACTGAGACCCCACGGCCCATCTCCTTGCCCTCCCCTGGGTGGCGGTGAACAGCCTGGCCCAGAGCTTGCTAGCCCGCAGCCCAGCAGATTTCCTGCTGCTGAGACAGAGGAAGGCTGCAGAGGGCAGGGCTGGGGGCAATGGCCAAACTCTAAAGGCACAGATTTGTTTTCAACACTAACATCTCTTAAGTGCTTACTGTCCCCCAGGCACAGTTGGAGGGGCTGTACGTAATATGTTATCTCGTTCACAAGCACTCCCAGCAACTGCCTGAGATAGGTACTAGTATTGTTCCCATTTTATAGATGAAGAAACTGAGGAAGAGAGAAACTGAATCTTGTGCCCAAGGTCATATGCAAGCCAGTAGGAGGTGGAGAGGGAATTCCGGCCCAGGCAGCTTCCCTCCCAAACCAGGGCCTGCTGCAGGGGCTGGGGGAGGGGGAGTTTCCCTAGGCTCCGAGTGTTCAAGCAAAGATGGCATGTGCTCTGGTAACCTAATCCTAAGTGGCCAGGCTGGACAGGACTTCGAGCCAGCTGGTCAAGCAAGCCGATCTTCATGTTGACCAAGCTGGTGCTACAAGAGCTGAAGTGGCTGCCTTAGGAGGGGTCCTTTCCTCCAAGGGGAGAGCCAGAATGGGAACCTGAGTCCCGTTCTGCAGGAGGCAGGGCATTGTGACCCAGCCTCACACGGAGCCGGCACTTTGTCCCCACGGTGACTCAGGGCCAGAGCCGTGCCTGGGCAGGGCTGCTGCAGGCTGTCCTGTGTCCCTGAGCTAATCCAGGTTCCACACTCCCTCATCTCTCAGTCCAGAGAAGGAAAGAGCAAACAATAGCTTGGGGTGGGGCGGGCAGTATCCCTGGTTCTGAAGTGCATTCTGAAGCAGAGAGACTCGTTCTTGTTGGGATGCAAAGATCATCCGTGCTACCCCAGGAAACTGGGGCTGTGTGAGCAGCCATCCAGGGCAGTGGCCCCCCCCCCCCCGCCCCCCCGCCGAAGCTGCAATATCCGGTCGCGCTAAGGTATTTTGGTGAGGATTCTACCACTTTGGCACTGGTCTAAGATAGTTTCCCCCTGGCACTTAGCTATACTGGCTTACAAGGCAATTAATGGGATGGGACCTTCGGAAAAGTCCAGGCCCTACACTGGGGGGGGGGGGGGGGGGGGGGAGGGGAGAGAAGAATGGGCAATAATGCGAACAAAAGAAGAGCAAAAATCAAGAATGAAAGTGAGACTTTACTACTGACCTTACAAAAACAAGGAGTTTTAAGGGCCTGCTATGAACAATGGGATGCCCACAATTTAGATAACCTACATGAAATGAATGAATTCCTAGAAAGGCAAAAACTATAAAAATGGACTCGAGAAAAAATAGACATTCTCAACAGACTTATACTGACCGGAGAGACTGGATCAGTCATTTAAAAACTCCCTTCAAAGAGACGCCCAGGCCTATATGTCTTCCCTGGTGAATGATACCAAACATTTAAAGAAGAAATAGTAATCCTTCACAAAGTCTTTCAAAAACTAGAAGAGGAAGGAATACTTGGTAACTCGTTAAATGAGTCCAGTATTAACCTGATACCAAAACGCTCTAATATAGATTCAATGTAGTGCCTATCAAAATACCAGCTTGCTCTTTTGCAGAACTTGACAGGTTGATCCTAAAACTCATATGGAAATACAAGGAATGCAGAATAACCAAAATAATCTTGAATAAGGAGAAAAAGTTGGAGGAATCACATATGCTTGTTTCAAAACTTAGTATAAAGCTACAGTCATCAAGCCAGCATGATATTGGCATAAGAAGAGACAATTAGATCCATAAAATAGAATCAACAGTCTAGAGATAAGCCCTTACTCTTATGCTCAATTGATTTTCAACAAGGGTGCCGTGACAGTTCAGTGGGTAGGAATAGTCTTTTAAACACACGGTGCCTAGGACAGCTGGATAGCCACATGCAAAAGAATGAGTGTGGATCTGTACCTCACATTTTACACCAAAATTAACTCAAAATGAATAATAGACCTAAACGTAAGAGCCAAAACTCTAAAACTTTTAGAAGAAAACACAGAAGTAAATTTTTGTGACTTTGGATTAAATAATGATTTCTTGCATGTGACACAAAAAGCAGTTTATAAAAGTAAAGATAGGTCAGTTGGACTTCATCAAGATCAAAACTGCTTTTTGCTGCAGATGGTACTACCAAAAATGAGAAGACAACCCACAGACTAGGAAAACAAATTTGCCAATCATATATCTGATAAGGGACTCATATCCTGAATACATGAGAACTCTTTTTTTTGTTATTATTATGTTATGTTAATCACCATACATTACATCATTAGTTCTTGATGTAGTGTTCCATGATTCATTGTTTGAGTATAACACCCAGTGCTCCATGCAGTACGTGCCCTCCTTAATACCCATCACCAGGCTAACCCACCCCCCTCCCCCCAGCCCTCTAGAACCCTCAGTTTGTTTCTCAGAGTCCATAGTGTCTCATGGTTCGTCTCCCCCTCCGATTTCCTCCTTTTATTCTTCCCTTCCTGCTATCTTCTTCTTCTTTTTTTAACATATAATGTATTATTTGTTTCAGAGATACAGGTCTGTGATTCAACAGTCTTACACAATTCACAGCACTCGCCATAGCACATACCCTCCCCAGCATCTATCACCCAGCCACCCCATCCCTCCCACCCCCCACCACTCCAGCAATCCTCAGTTTGTTTCCTGAGATTAAGAATTCCTCATATCAGTGAGATCATATGATACATGTCTTTCTCTGATTGACTTATTTTGCTCAGCATAACACCCTCCAGTTCCATCCACGTTGTTGCAAATGGCAAGATTTCATTCCTTTTGATGGCTGCATAATATTCCATTGTGTATATATACACCACATCTTCTTTATCCATTCATCTGTCAATGGACATCTTGGCTCTTTCCATAGTTTGGCTATTGAGGACATTGCTGCTATAAACATCGGGGTGCATGTGCCCCTTCGGATCCCTACATTTGTATCTTTGGGGTAAATACCCAGTAGTGCAATTGCTGGGTCATATGGTAGCTCTATTTTCAACCTTTTGAGGAACCTCCATACTATTTTCCGGAGTGGCTGCACCAGCTTGCATTCCCACCAACAGTGTAGAAGAGTTCCCCTTTCTCCGCATCCCCGCCAACATCTGTCGTTTCCTAACTTGTTAATTTTGGCCATTCTGACTGGTGTGAGGTGGTATCTCATTACATAAGAACTCTTACAACTCGATAATCAAAAGACAAATAACCTAATTTGAAAATGAGCAAAGATCTGAGCAGACATTTCACCAAGAGACAAATAGCAACAAGCACGCAAAAACATATTCAATAGCTCAGTCATTGTTAGCCATTGGAGGAATGTAAATCAAAACCATAATGACATCACTTTGCATCCACTAGGTTGGCTATAATCAAGAGCACAGACAACAAGTGTTGGTGAAGATGTGGAGAAACTGGAACCCTCCAACACTGCAGATGGGAATGTCAAATAGGGTGGCCACTTTGGAAAACAGTTGGCAGTCCCTCAAAAAGTTAAACGTATCGTTTCTATAGGCCCAGCCAATCTACCTCTCAGAGAATTAAAAACATGTGTTCACACAAAACTTGTGCACAACTGTTCATAGCAGCATTATTTATCACAGTCAAAACTGAAAAAATCCAAGTGTCTATCAACGGATTAATGGATTAAAAACTGTGGAATAGCTACACAATGGAATATTATTTGTCAATAAAAAGGAATGAAGTACTTACTCACGTTACAATATGGATGAACCTTGAATACTTTATGCTAAGTGAAAGAAGCCAGACACAAAAGCCCATATTCTGTATGTACTCTATTTCTAGGAAATGTCCAGAATAGGCAAACCCACAGAGATGGAAAGCAGGTGAGTGCTTGCCAGAACTGGGAGAGGAGGAAGGATAGGGAATGACTGCTAATGGGTATGGGGTTTCTCTCGGGGGTGATGAAAATGTTCTAAAATTAGCTACTGGCGATGGTTGCACAACTCTGAATATACACTAAACTGACTAAATTGTGCACTTTAAGTGGATGAAGTTTATGGTATGTAAGTGTCAATAAAACTGTTAAAATTCTAGGGGATTAGTTTCAAATATTATGATAAAAGAATACAGTGGATTACTCCGTAGCTCCTTAATTAATGTAATGTATATACATTGATATGGAAAGTTATTCACAATATAGTGAATGGGGGAGAAGCAGGTTATAATTCATTACAACATGATCTCAGTTTTTTTTTACAACATGATCTCAGTTTTATAGAAATAAACAAAACACGTGTGTGTGTGTGTGTGTGTGTGTGTGTGCACAAAATAAAATTTGGAAGGATATACATGAGAAGAGTAATTTTCACTGAGTACCACATAATAAACTATTCTTTTTCAAATTTTTATTTAATCTTCGAAGTAATAAAATCCCATGGCATAAAAGTCAAAAGCTCTGAAAGACTATCTAGTGAAAAAAATCTCCAAACCACCCCGTTCTCCTTCCAGGTGGCAACTAATATTACCAGTCGCCTGAGTGTCCTTTGGGAGAGTGTGACCCACATGGGGCCTGCTGTGCACGCTGCTTAGCACATTATTGTACTCACTTAACTGTGAATCTTGTCCATACTGAGTTATAACATGAGTCCTCACTCTTCTCTTTATGGTTAAGTAGCTCTCCATTCTGCAGATGTACCGTTGAAAGATTATAGTCACGCATTTCTTGTTTCTGCACTTAGCAGGTATTTGACTCGGAATCAGAAAGAGATTAGGCTATTTCTCCAAGAACAGTACATGTCCTGGGGATTCAGATCTAAGAAGAGTGAGTGGGGTGGGGGGGGTGGGGGAGTTGCATGAGGAGCCCTAGAACCCCAGCTGTGAAAGCAGAAGGAGAGCAGGAGAGAGGGGGTGCCCTCTGCCACTGGGGCGGGGTCCGAGAGAGATGCTGGGACTGAGCAGGAGTCCCCATAGCATTTAAGAATCACTCCTTCTTCCTTTTCCCACCTAGTCCCCGCAGAGAGAATTTGAGATCTGCTGGGGGCAGGGGAGCAGCTTTCGGGTCCCCAGGGCCACTCCTGCCTTAGCTCCTCCAGTAATCTCTCCCTGCCCCCCAGCCCAGCTCTAAATAGGACTTTCTGCCCTTGAGCATATGCTGCAGTGCTTGAGAGCCCTCTGGGAACTTTATATTCTACTCTTTCTAGAGCTTCTTAGGTCGTTTAACCTCCATCATGCAGAAACTTGGGGAAGTGCCTGGCTTTGATTCCAGCTTCCCCCTTCCTCGCTGTGTGACCTTGAGCCAGTTACCCAGTCTTTCTGTGGCTCGGTCTCCTATCTCACAGCCCGTCTAAGGGGAAGATTTCGCCACCTTTGTTGTCATCCTGGCACGGAGGGAGGGCTCCCAGATGGCACTCCATGTGTTGGCTGCCCACAGCCCTTCAGGGAGCAGAGAGAAAGGCCAATTGTGTGAAGGGAGGGGTAAAGGGATGGGGAGGCAAAGAGCTCCTCGGTGAATGAACTCTTCCTTCATCTTCATCTGTCCCCCATGTCCTTCTTGCCCTGTGCTTGTTCAGCTTCTGGAAGGCACTTCCTACTGGCCCTCCCTGCTTGCATCCAGCCCCTCTCCAGCTTGGTTGCCTGCTGTGAATGGGGCAGGAAAGAGGAAAAAAGGAAGAGACTTTTGTAGTGGCTACTCTTACTGTGTGAAGGCCTGCTCCTGGTAAAGTTCATGCTCAGCACTCGTTTTTTTTTGTTGTTGTTGTTTACTGCTTACTGGATCAAAACAAAAATAAAATGCTGCAGGTCTGGTGGTTGCCTTATGACTTTCCTGTTACTTCTTCAGATGAGCTCTCCCCTTCCCCACCCCTTCCATCCTACCCCTGACTTGGACACAGCCCAGTCTGCCTCAGGGGACTTTCATGGTGCCAGTCCCTGGCTTGTCACTACCGGGGTTCTGCAAGTAGAAACTTCTCTTTCTCTTTGTCATTGAGCTTGTTTATTTGTAAATATTCTTACCCCTTATGCTTCCTGACACCTGTCCCCCAGGACATTGACTTCAGAGGTTCTAGCAAGAGCTACCTCCAGCCCTTCCTTTGGGCTGGGCATGAACATCGGGTTCCTGGCCTCCTGGGCCTGGGCCAGCATGTGACCATCCCAAGGGCTCAGCCTGCCTCGCTGGGGCAGGTTTGCAGACAATTTAATAAGTTGCCAAAATGGAAAAGGAGTCATAAGACCCAATATCCCAGCTGAGGAAGAAATTAGATTTCTGGAAGGTATCCCTGAATAACGACCAGGTATTTTCTTCCATAGGAGTTCACACTTGACTTGACCAAGTTCAGAAGGAGGAATTGTAGAGGCTCAGTCTGGATCAGACAGGGCCTCAGGACCCACCATTCCGATGAGAACAACCCAAGTATGCACAGGGATTTTCACTGGAGCATCTGTGAGAGCTTTACAAATAACAGTGAATCTTCACAGAAGCCCTCACAGAGAGGCAGGCAGGCAGGTAGGAAGGAGGCTTCTCTCTTTGAAGATGGAGGTACCAAGCCAAGAAATGATTTATCTGAGAGCGTGAAATGCCAATGACCAAGAAAGGGAATGCTTTTCCAAGCACCTGATTGCATGTACAATTATTTGATGCTGACAAATTACTTATTTGAAATAATGCTGACTAACAGCATTTATCAAGCACTTTTTATAGGCTGGGCCCTGGGGAAAATCGTTTGCATAATTTATCCTCATAGTATTCTTAAATGTTGGTGCCATTATTGTGCCCATTTCACCAATGAGGTTCAGAGAGTTTCCCTGACTCACTGAGGTTACACGACTGGCGAGTGAAAGACCTAAGATCATAACCCAGCTCCCTCTCTGCCAGAGCCAGTGCATTCCTCTGTCCTATTCCTCAGTCCAGTGTGCGGTTTTAAATATGTCACCAACCTCAAAAATGTCCCTGCTCTCTGATCCAACAATCCCATGTCTGGTAACCTGTTCTCACGCAATACTTCTGAATGTGGATCAGTGTCTTACAGTTCAACATGGCTAAGGACACACTGCTGTGCACCCATCTTCTCTCCCAAATCCCGCTAATAGAATATGTGATAGAAAAAATACAGAAATAAAAGTAGAGTCCTGGGGCGCCTGGGTGGCTCAGTCGTTAAGCGTCTGCCTTCAGCTCAGGACATGATCCCAGGGTCCTGGGATCGAGCCCTGCATGGGGCTCCCTGCTCAGCGGGAAGCCTGCTTCTCCCTCTCCCACTCCCCCTGCTTGTGTTCCCTCTCTTGCTGTGTCTTTCTCTGTCAAATAAATAAATAAAATCTTAAAAAAAAAAAAGTAGAGTCCTAGTAGTCGTGGACAGTCAGGAGGGGGTGGGAGCATTGTCCAGAAGAAGGAGGCATTGCAGGAAAATAGAAAATTGAGGATGAGATGAAGGGGAAGCTGTAATTGCTGCAGAGCTGAATGCACGACCGTCACAGGTGACCTCTCCCTGCAGAGTTCCGGAAGAAGGGCGACAAACACTGGGTGCAGGAGTGAGCAAGGCAACGGACTGCAGGGCGGTTGAGCTAGTTCCTTCCCACTGTCCACCATCTGTTCCCTTGCACACACACAGTCACCTGAGGCTGGCTCCTGTATCCCAAACTGCATTCCTGGCCAACCAAATGGGATTCTCTGGGGGTATGGAAGTGCCTTCCAGCCACCACCCAGATGGTCTGCCCAGATGTTCATCTACAAGTATCAACAGACAATCAAGAATTGCCAAAAGTTTCTGGGCGCCTGGGTGGCTCAGATGGTTGAGCGTCTGCCTTCGGCTCAGGTCATGATCCCAGGGTCCTGGGATCGAGTCCCGCATCAGGCTCCCTGCTGCTTGGGAGCCTGCTTCTCTCTCTGCCTCTCTCTCTCTCTCTGTCTTTCATGAATAAATAAATAAAATCTTTAAAAAAAAAAAAAGAATTGCCAGAGGTTTCTGAAAAGCCAGAACCTGAAAGAAGGGCAAAAATAGAACTGACTCCAAGAAAACAGAATTAATACCTAAAACAGAAGAAAACTTTAATTAAAATGAATATCCTTGAAAGAGTTAAATGAGTATCCTATCCATTTTAAAAAATAAAATTAATAAAAAATATATAATAAAGTCTCTATGAAAAAGATACTATTTTCTTGGAAATTAAAGCCATGATTGGCAAAATTTAAAAACACAATACATGGGCTAAATAGACAAATGAAAACCAAATTGGTAAGCTGGAAGATCAAGCTAAGGGATATTCCAAAAATGTGTTAGAAAAAAATAAAGAGGTGCCATCATTTACTAAGTTACGTGGTATGAAGTATAGAATCAGACACTGATTTATCTTTCTAATGGGAGTTCCAGAGGAGACTCACAGAGAACATAGAGAATGGATAGAAGGAAATAAAAAAAGATATAGTAGAGGAAAATGTCTTAGTGCTGAAGAAACACTTCAGGTAGAAAAGGACCCAGAGAGAGCTGAGCAAGAATAAAGCAAACTTCTAAAATTCAATTTTCAAAAAAGGCTATGAATCTCCTAGAAAAATGGATAAAGAGCATAGATAATTCACAGAAGAGAATATGAGTGTGGCTAGTAAATAAGTGAAAAGAGCTTAATCTTACATATCAGGGAAATACAAATACTTTATACCCATCCAAGTGGCATAAATGAAACACACCACAATATCCAGTGTTGATGATATGATAAATCAGCAATTTCACAAATGTCATTCGTTGTGGCCTGCCAGAGGGCATCTTAGTAGCAGCTATGAAAACCTTAAATGTAATTCAACACTTATGTTTCTAGGAATCCATTCTTTTTTTTTTTAAGATTTTATTTATTTATTTATTTATTTATTTATTTGAGAGAGAGAAAGAGAGAGAATATGTGCAAGCAGGGGGAGAGATAGAGGGAGAGGGAATCTCAAGCAGACTCCGCACTGAACATGGAGCCTGACACGGGGCTTGATATCATGACCCTGAGATCATGACCTGAGACAAAATCAAGAGTAGGACGCTTAACTGTCTGAGCCATCCAGGCGCCCCTTTAGAAATCCATTCTGCAGAAATTTTCACCCATGTCCACAAAGACCTATGGACAAAGATGTTTATTGGGCCATTGTTTGTAATTGTGATTATTGGAAATCATGTAAGTGTTCATTAACAGAAACACAAATTATGTTGTGTGAGTGTGTACATTATGCACGTGTGCACCCATCATGGAGTTCCATGCAACCATCCTAAAGGATGAGGTAGATGTTTGTGCTCTGATAGAAGATGATTTCTAAGTGAAAAAATATCAGTGTTGAGGTATTGGGGTACTTTCATTCTTCTTGCCAGTGTTTCTTCAGCTCAGGGAAGCTTCCATTGACTATTTGATTATTTCATTTCCTCCTCTGAGAATCTTATCAGATGAATGTTCAAACTTTGAGGACTTGTCTCTTAACTTTGCCCTCACATCTGCCACATCTTTGCCTATTTGTGTGCCCTTTTTAATAGAAACATCAACAGAAGTTACAAGAAGTAACTTATTCTTCAGTTGTTCCATATTCAATTACTGAGTTTAAAAGAATTTTTAATAGTCAAACTTTTATCTCCATTGTCTTTGTTTCTATTTTCATATCAAGCTGGTCTTCGATGGATGCAATGTCCTCTTCAATTCTTTTGGGGATACTAATTGCATTTGCAAATAATAAAGTCTCCTTACATTTGCTTTGTTAACTTTGTTTCCTTGGAAGTTGGGTCCAACTACCTGTAGGGCCAGGTACCTATCTTTTGTGATGCTGGCTCTTAAATATTTTGCTTTCCTGCTTCTGTCTGCCCTCAGAATCAAAATTTAAAATAAAAAAAATCTAAATTTTGATGATCCAAGAGTTGTCTAGGGTATGGGGATATGGGTTCTCTGCATACTTCTGGTGGGAGTATAAATTGATAGCCATTTGGAAGATGATTTGAAAATACCTTTAAAATCTAAATGTGTATAACCTTTTTTTTTTTTTTTAAGTAGGCTCAATGCCCAGCATGGAGCCCAATATGGGGCTCATAACCCTGAGATCAAGACTTGAGCTGAGATCAAGAGTTGGACACTTAACCAACTAAGTCACCCAGGCATTCCTAAGTGTGTAAAACCTTTGATTTAATCATTCCTCTTTCAGTTTTGGAACCCTAGAGGAATACTTACCCATGTGCACAGAGATGTTTACTGCAACTTTGTTTGCAGATGTGAAAATAAAATAACCAAATAAATCCACACACAAAATCGGTATTTCCATAGGTACTTACATATGTGAATAAGTGCATAAAACACAGTGAAGGTTAAAGAGCAAACTGATACTAGCTGTTATCTCTAGGTAGATACTGAGATTGAGTGATGTTAAGGGAGATTTATTGTTTAAATGTTAATAAGAACATATTAACAAACAAATGGCAGAGGTAGCCATACCCAGGCTCCCAGGACAGGCACCAGTCTGGCTTGAGCTCAGTGTGTGTGTGTGTGTGTGTGTGGCGGGGGGTGTCCCCACAGAGGACATGATCACAGAGAATGTAGTCGAGGATGGAGCAGGACAGCTGGTGTTCAAGCGGCCGAGAGTTCTTTCCCAAAGCCCTGTTCTTACCAGGGAGGGAACTTCCAACTGGACTTAAAGAGACATTTTAATTTATTTATCGGGATACTGGAGAAATATTTCCAAAAATTCTCATCTCTCATAATAATTTGTAGAAAGGGGACTCCATGGTCAACTAGCTAGGGCAATGTTCCATGCTATTGTTGGTTTGCAACCCTCTGGGGAGCTTCACCGGTGAAATCTGAAACCAGCCACATATGGAGGGCAGGGAGAGATGAAGAAGGAAGCAAGCCACCCCAGGTTGGTAGGTGGCAGGTGTTCTCAACACCACATCACATCTCAAGGCTGCGTGCTTGGAGCAGCCTCTGGGAGCTGGGAAGGCAAGGGGAACCCACGTTCCAAAGACAGGGCAGAGGTGAGGAGTTCCAAGTGCCTGGGTCCAGCTCATAGGTCACCTGGCAGTCATGTCTTTGCAGTGACCATTCCCAGCAACTGTAGACATTGGGATATTAGAGGCTCAGGAACCATAGTGCAGACACCTGTGAACGTAATGCTTCTCAAACTTATTTGACTCTGGGACCACCCCACATTTTCTCTAGTAATAGCAATTAACATCTTGGAAACCCACTTTAATTAATAATGTGTGCTTCTTCCCATCCCTTCCCCCCCCCCCCCCCACAGTAATGTACGTGAATGGGGCAAGTTCAGGAGGTTTGCACAGGTGCTGGAAGAGAGAAGGAAGCAGGGGACAACATGTTGATGGCCTTAGGTACTGGTCCTTTCCCTAGACCTCTGGGCCAATGTTTAAATCTCCTGAAGAAGCTGTGCCCACTGGGAATTTAGATTCTAACTCAGACCACTGGGGTACCCAGAGGAATGCAGCTGGGGTCCTGGGGCAGGTGCCCATGCTCTCCAGAGGTACTGGGAGCAGCGGGTGAGGGGTCCCTAGGCTGGGTGCCTTCCTGGGCAGGAGACAGAGACACAGTCTTCTGGAGAAGAAGAGTGTGAAACTCCTCTCCAGCAACACTGGAGTGAGCTGCAGAGAGGCATGGAGGTCTTCACGGCAAGAAGAGCAATGGCAATGAAATATGGGCTGTCACCATTAATGTGAATTCACTGTACCCACTAAGTGGTGTAATTCTGATTATTTTTTAAAAGGTGGTTGCAAGTCTTTCTGTATTTTAGGGCTATTCTGCCCAACATGGTTGCCACTAGCCACATGTGGTTATTGAGCATTTGAAAAGTGGTTAGTCTGAATTGAGATGTGCTGTACATGCAAAATATACACCAGATCTAAAATATCTTGTTACATGCCAGAATTAAAATATCTCATTAATAATTTTAAATTTGGTAAATGTTGAAATGATAACATTTTGGATATATTAGGTTAAATAGAGAATATTAAAATTAATCCTACCTGTTTCTTTTTAAAAAGAATTTTATTTATTTATTTATTTATTTAGAGAGAGTGGGAGAGGGGTGGGGGGGCAATGGGGAGGGGCAGAGGGCGCGCACGCGAGAGAGAATCCCAAGCAGACTCCGTGCTGAGCATGGAACACAAAGCAGGGCTCACTCTCATGACCTAAGGTCATGACCCGAGCCAAAATCGAGAGTCGGGTGCTTAACCGACTGAGCCAACCAGGCACCTCCCTTTTTTTTATCATATGATTTCACTGATATGAGGAATCCTTTTTTTTGTCTTTAAATTATTTTATTGTTATGTTAATCACCATACATGACATCATTAGTTTGGATGTAGTGTTCCATGAATCATTGTTTGTGCATAACACCAAGTGCTCCACGCAGAACGTGCCCTCCTTAATACCCATCACCAGGCTAACCCATCCCCCACCCCCTCCCCTCTAGAACCCTCAGTTTGTTTTTCAGAGTCCATCCTCTCTCATGGTTCGTCTCCCCCTCCGATTCCCCCCCCTTCATTCTTCCCCTCCTGCTATCTTCTTCTTTTTTTTTTCTTAACATATATTGCAGTATTTGTTTCAGTGGTACAGATCTGTGATTCAACAGTCTTGCACAATTCACAGCGCTCACCATAGCACATACCCTCCCCAAGGTCTATCACCCAGCCACCCCATCCCTCCCACCCCCAACCACTCCAGCAACCCTCAGTTTGTTCCTGAGATTAAGAATTCCTCATATCAGTGAGGTCACACGATACATGTCTTTCTCTGATTGACTTATTTCACTCAGCATAACACCCTCCAGTTCCATCCACGTTGTTGCAAATGGCAAGATCTCATTCCTTTTGATGCAGGCACCCCTTTTTTAAGTGTATCTACTGGAAATTCAGTGGGACCCAGCCAGAGAGAAAATAAGTTTTTGCCCTTTGGTTTGAGAAAACGTTTTTGGACCCAGACCTGGGGAAGACTCTGAGGCAAATGGGAGGTCAACTGCTTTGTATAAGAAGGTAGAAGAAAAGGAAAATAACAGAATGGGACCAGGACAGGTGAGTATGGCCTGGGGCCAGGTCTCAGGGGGGAAGAAATGGAGGCAGGGTGGGAGGGAGGCCCAGGAACATAGCTGTAGCCAGAGACCAGGGAGACAGATGGCCAAGAAAAGGCTCCCTTAGTCCCTGAGGCAAGGCTAGCAGTGAGTTCTGCCAGCCGTGGGGTCCGTTTGTAAGTTATAAAGTCCTAAGCTGTAGGACTCCTCTGCTGTCTCCACATCCCAAGGACAGACTGCGTGGGGTTGCGGGGAGCAGGGTCCACGCTGGGGCAAAGCAGGGCCAGGTGAGGACAGTGATGTACAAAGCAATGGCCTCACAGCCAGAGGTGAGGAGGAAAGGTGAAGAGCAAAGGTAGATACTGAAAGGTCAGGCCACCGTGAGGACAGTGTGACACCCAGAAATCCTTGTTAAGTGTCCACCAGAGCCTTGGACCCCTGGCAGGGACATGCAAGGCAGCTGAGCGGTTCATTTGGGTTTTGAAAGGAAGGATCAGCCTAGGAGGCTGGCCAACTCGAGGATGTTGTAGTGTCTTCAGGCGTGCTGGGCAGTGGGGGTCAGGGAAGTCTGGCGCCAGTGCTGGCTGGATAGGTGAGGACGAGCAACAGAGCAGGGTTAAAATCCACACTAGTGAATCATGGGGAAAGGTCCCGAGGATGCGCTGCCAGGTGATGGAGCAGCATGGTGTGCTCGCAGGTGGGAAGCACGTTCTCCACGTGCCCCTCCTGAGACACCCACGGCCTTCTCAGCCTGCTCTGCATCTCAGGAGGCTGGCTGGCGAAGTTGACACATGCCAGCCTCCTTGCCCCACGACTTCGGGCAGGGACTGGCCAGTGGGGGCCCTGCTAAAGGTCCAGAGGGCAGGAGGGAGTGAGGGGGAGGTACTGAGCTCCTGGTCCTTCCCTGCAGTGCTTCAGGCAGGCTGTCCCTCGACCTTGAGCCCCCTCCACAAGGTTCTCCCTTTCTCTCTCTCACCGGCTTCCAACATCTACTCCTTCCCCTCATCCCTGCTGCTAGGGCTCCCCAGGATCACCAGCCCTGGGCGTTCCTTTGTTTCCAGTCTGCCCTTTGCTTCCGACAGAGCCCCTGGCAGATCTACAGGACATACATATGCTAACTTTTGTGCATGTAAGGGAGGAGGCAGAGTGAAAATACATATTCGAATTTGCATAAAAATACTAGATTGCACTTACATGTGGAATCTTAAAAACAAAACAAACAAACAGAAACAAAATCACAAATACAGGAAACAAATCCCTGGTTGCCAGAGGAGGGGGGTGGATGGGTTAAATAGGTGAAGGGGATTAGGAGGTACAGACTTGCAGTTATTTAACAAGAAAGAAACCAGTGAAAGTAGCTTACCGTAAGGGGGGACAGTGGGAGGAAACAGTGAGCTAGCGCAGAAGAGGAGTAAGATTTCTCATTCTGCCTCATTTTTATTATTTTGCTTTTGAACCATGTGAATTATTTATTCATCAGACAAAAGCAAACTGGAAAGAATCTTCTCCACCTCAAGTCGGATTATATGGGGGAGTCAGTTTAATTCCACCTAGACCTTTCACTGAGGAAACTCCAAATCTTGAGCTGGAAAAGCCAGGGCACGGAGGGAAGTGGTTTCGCTGAGTTGGCTCCGTGGAGCACCCCACCTGCCACACTCCCTCCTCCTGTCCTTCTAGGGCTCCGGCCACAACCACGCAACAACCCGTATACAGGAGAGAGAGCAAAACCAACTTACACAAGAAAGCCGATCAGGAAAACAAGGGAACTTCGAAAAGCAGCATCTCCGGAGGGACAGCATTTGTGCTGCTCACTCCAACCTTGAAGGATGCTGCTCAGTCTGTGGGTTTTTCTATTGGAAACTTTCAGAAGGCCTGGTAAGATCCATTCCTTTGGCTGGCTTGCTATGTGAAATGCCCCAGGCACGTGCCCTGAGCTTGGAAAATGTTCAGCTCCTTCCTTACTAGACTCCCACCTTCTCCCCCGCCCTCCAGTTTTTGGTAAGTGTGTCTTCTGGGCCTCCTATGACAGGGACACAGACGCAGAGCTCAAGCCACACCTGGAGAGGCGCCTCCCGCAACCTCGGACCTCAGCCTCACATACAGGGAACTTTGACCTTTGCTATTTCTCTGCTTTGTGGAATAATCAGAGGAACCCACTTGGGAACAGAGCTCTCATTCACAAAGCTTAGTGCTCATGCCTTATTAATCCTCCGAGTCATCATTACGAGGCAGGGAGAGGCCAAATGCTATTATAGCCTTTTAGCCAGAACAGAAGGGTAATGACCTGCCGTGTGTCATGCATGAGTCATGAGCAGAGTGGGGTCTAAACCCTGCTCTCTGGACCCTGGCGCAGCCCTCCCTCCTGGCCCTCAGCAGCGGGAGGAGGGAAAGCGCACATGTGCACACAGCTCTGGAAGGTGCTCTGCTTCTTTTCCACTCTTCCCTGCTTGCTGTGGGAAGGTCGATGGAAGATGCACAGATGGGCTTAGCGGTTACCTGAGCAGTGTGACCTTAAGTTCAAGGTCAAAGATCTTTCCCCATAGACACACAGCTGACCGAAGAGCTATCTTTCGTCCCCCTTTGGGGGTGGGGTACCATTCATGGCGGCATTGCCCAAAGTGAGCTCCTGGTCCAAGACAATCAGGAAACACTGGACAAGGGACAGTCCGTGCCTCCCTGAAGGATCTTCCCCTGGGCCGTGGTAAAACATGACCTTGCTCTGGTACTGTCAGTCCAGGCTGGTTCATCAGTCAGGCCGAATCTGGGGCAGAGACCGGGACAGATCAGTTTTATTTGGGCAGGAGGGCGTCACAGAGGTTGGGGCGGGGGTCCCTGAGGAGGTGGGGCCACCCTTCTCAGAGGCAGACCGAGGGCAGAAGGAAACTGTGTCTGAGGTGAAGGCTGTGGGGAGAGACAAACAGGAGGCAGGGCCTTCAGAAGGGTGCCAGAGAGCACTAAGGACCAACTGGCTCAGGCTCGCGTTTAGCTTGGGGTAAAAGGTGTACCCCCAGTCTCTTCCATGTGCTACCCCTTTTCCCAGTGCCGGGATAAATCATTTTCATGTGTCTTCACAGTTTCCAGATGGAAACATGACACTCAGAGAGGTAAACTGCCCATGTTTGCACAGCTGGGAAATGGTCAAACTGGAATTTGAACCCCTGTCCGGCTGGAGTCAAAATGTTCCCAGCACTCCCCAGAACATGCCGCCACATTTACTCCTAGATCTGAGCAAGCTGTGGGGAGGCCGGGAAGGAGGGACAAAGGGGACGAGCTCAGAGGTGGAGAGGAAACGGTGAGGGTGAGGTGGAGACCAGGAAATCCTGCGGGTGTGCATAGAGCGCCGTCAGCACATGGACTGAGCTATTTTAATGTCAAGGCCAGGATGCTGCCTGAAAGAATGGCAAAGGAAAAGGTGTTTGTTTCTGCAGTTGGCCTTTAAAATACATTTTTCTTCGCCAGTTGGAGCCCTGGTAAACATCTGGATCTTCCTGAATTAAGCCTTTGACATTTAAGAAAATAATTTCAGGTAACAAAGCAAATAGGCTTCAGGCTTTGTAGCCAGAAGTCTCCTGCCCTCTGAGATACCAAGCTGTTCCAGCTTCCTTGGTGCCTGCTTTTACTGAACTTGCTGGAAGATGCTCCAGAGGTGAGCTGGCCATCCTGGTAAAGCTTGGCTGAACTGTGATGCAGGAGGAAGGCAGGGCCAGCAGAAGCTGCTGATCACATATCTGGCAAGGCCTGCAGACAAGGTACCTGGATGGTTGGCCTTGTTTGACTCTTCTGCGTTCCCTGTGAGCTCCCTCTGCAAGGGGGCTGTGGAAGTTTCTGGAGCTGTGTCCTCTCTGGGCTGTAGGACTCCCATCCCTTCTCCAAAGTTCTATAGGAAAAGTTGCCATGCAAGTCAAGCTGGAAATGCCCACCAGTTGCAGTGACAGTCATTCTCAGCTCTGCCATGCCGGGTGACCTTGAGCCAGTTACTTCACTGTGTTTCTGTTTTCTCATCTGGAAAATTTGAGTGTTATAATAACATAACCTACCTCGTGGGATCTTTGGGGAGATATGCAAGGCCCTTGGAACAGTCCTGGGGCACCGAGCGCCCTGGGAGCGTGCTGGTATTACTTGTTCTGGCGAGCCTGTGGATATCACATGGTGCAGGGGGTGCGAGGATTTATTGCACACCTTCTATGTGTCGGAGAGTTTCCATAGATGATCTCCTTCAAAGCCTCCCCGTGATCCTGTAAGAAAGAGGTTATCACCAAAGTTTACAGATAAGGACTCAGATAAATCACTTTGCCTAAGGTCACAGAGTTTGGGGACTAGGAATCAGGGTTTGAACCCACATCGGTCTGGCTCCAAGCTGAATTATGCCACATTTCCTCCCTGAAGCCCACCAGGCCTGAATTCTCATTCCTGACACTGGACTAGGATACTAATAAAACCACAGCCCTGGAGGCAGGAGCTGGAAACACAGGCCATGATCACTCAGCCCCTCTGCCCATCATGGATGGGCCTTTTCGGTCATTCTCAATTCCAATTTGAGGGCCCAGTGAGGAGTGGCCAGGAAGAGACACTGAGGGAACTGAAAAGTGAGAACAAACTAGAAGAGGAGTTGGGGTCCTTGGGGCCACGAGGCAGCACACACCAGCAGAGACGTTTCCGTCTGTCCTCCCTGGCTCTGGACCACCTCGAGAAAAGCAGGCCCCAGGCACAGTGACCGGCGAGAGGCGAGCACGTGGGGAAGCAGGAGGGTGACTGAGCACCGAGCCCCAGCCGCCCTACGCTGTGATCTCGTTCAATCTCCACAGTAACCCTACGGCGTGATGATTAGTGGTGCACTTTATAGACCAGGCAGCTCAAGCCCATTAAAGTTAAAGGAGTTGCTCAAAGTCACCCAACAGGAACAGTGATGCTGTTCATACAATAGATAATATGTAATGTGCAACTGCAGAGGCTGGGCCCCTCCCTGTGGCTAGAGCTTAGTAATGCCCCAGCCCCCAGGGCTAAGGAAACGGAGGCAGGGCTAGGATTCCATGAGGACAAGGACTGGGCAGCAGAGGAAGGACGAAGGAAGTGGAGGCAGGGCAGAAGGCAGTTAGGGAGACTGGGAACGCAGAGCCCCACCTGGGCTGGGTCGGCTAGGGCGGTGCGTGAGAGCCCGCTAGCGCCTAGAGCAGACTGGGGCCAAACTCGCTGCCTCCTTGCAAAGCACCAGTACGGACCTATTTACCAGCTTTCGAATGGCAGTAAGCCTTACTTCAGCCTTCCCCCAGGGGCTCAGAGGTGGAAAAGCTCAGGAGGGAAACAGAAGTTGGGGAAGTTTCCCAGGCATGGGAGGGGGAGAGGAAGCAGCCTGGTCCAGAGTCGATCGGATCAGATCAGACCCAGGAGGGAACCTGCAAATGTTGGCTCAAGTGATGAGCAGGCCGCAGGGATTGGGGTCATCTTCCACAAGCGCCCATCTTGGGCCTCCTCTCTGGAGCCCAAAGCTAGGTCCCCGCTGTACATCCCCTCAAGGGCTCCCGTATTTCCCTCCAGCTCACATTTCTTGGAATAGCTCAATTCTGCAGGGAACCTCCACCCCTCTCAGCTGTGGGGCCCTGTAGGTCCCAATGGGCCAGTCTCGCCCTCCTGGGTGCCTGGGTCATATCCTGGAGAGAGTCCTTATGATTGGCTCCACTTTCATGACCCGTACACCTCATGGGTCAGCCACCAACGGTGGGTGGAGCTCCCCTGCATCACCCCCACCCAGCCAGTGTCTTCCCTTGGGGATCATCCCGACACACTGGCAGGCATCCTGCTGACAAGTCTGGTCACACCGCAGGAGCTGGGCAAGGCTCAGGCTGGGCACTCACATCCACAGTCCAGGCAAATGGGGAGGCAGGTGGCTTCACTCACTGGGAATGGGGCTCAGGAATACTGCCAGGCCCTGGGTGGCTCCTCATCAGAGGACCCTTGGCCATGTAGACAGGACTTTTTTGGTCCTCACAGTTTCCTGCTTGTCCTTAGGTAGAGGTGATAAAAATGCCCCTTAAGAAACTTTGCACGAACCAAGTTGTAGTCTAAGGCTTTCAAAAGAAAGAACAAGGGTAAAGAGGCTTGTGGGCTGCGGAGTTCCCAGTTTATAATAGCAATGCCATTTGCTTGCAATAGGAATGTCAATAACACAGATCTCCTGAGGAGCTGAAAGTGATGAACGCAAACCACACCAGGGCTAAGGAGACCTTGAGGTTTGCAGTCCTTCAGGCCATTCCAGCATTGCCTAATAATGGTCGCACAGCCCCCAACCTCAAGCAGAAGAGCAAGCCTGTGAGGGCCCGGCACCCCAACATGCTGACTGGTCTCTGCAGCCCCTGGGGTGGGCCACCCAGCAGCCTGCTGTGGCAGCACTGTGCACGCATGCGTCCCAGTCTCCAGCTCCCCTTGAGAAGGAGCTGCCCCCACCTGGTTAACCGCTGCCTCCCCAGCGCCCAGCACTGGTCTGGGGACAGAACAGGTCCTCGGGAACACTTGCTAAGTCTGTGGCAGCCCTGTCACCAACCCCACAGTGCCTGGGGGCACATGCTGGGGAAGGTCATTGAAAAGATATGAGTGCCAGTTGACCCGTCAGCCGGACCCAGGCGACCAGAGGCTCCTCACCCCCAGCCCTGTCCTTGGGATGTGGGAACAAGGCTTGCCTTTCCCGCTCCCAGAGGCTGCGACAAGGACAAGGTCTGGAGATGGTGATGTGGTGTTGAGAACATCTGTGCAGCATCTCTGGCTGAACCCACTTAAAGCCTCTCTCTCTATAAACTTTTAAGATGTGGCGGGTGGGTGCAGGGATCCGCGCATCTCACTGCCACCCAAGACAAGCCTCATAGGTAAGTTCCCTTTGCTATTAAACCGGCTGGAGGGGCCAGCCCCTTTCTTCCATCTCTCCCTGCCCTCCGCACTCAGGGGCCAGCTCGGATTTCACCCAGGGAGGGTTGCAAACCGACAGCACATCCCAGGTACACTGCAGCAGGCTGAGTGACCGTCACCTCTCCGTGCCTCGGTCTCCTCATGGGGTTAATAATAGTCCTTGGCCCATAGGGTGGCTGTGAGGCGGAAGAAACTGCTCAGAGATGAGGTAACAGGGCTCCTCTGTCTTTTTTCTATTCTGTCAGCTGTCTCTGTGGTCCGAGCCTGGTCCGCCCTCCTGGGAGAGTGAGTGCCCTTGTTTTCCCCACCTTCAGGCCTGAGCCCAAGTCAGTGTTCTTGCCTGCCACCACTTTAGCCAAGCCAGGAGAGTCCCCAGCCGGCCATCCTCCTACCCCAGGATCCAGCCTTGGACGCCGCTCCACCCTCATTAACTGTGTGACACGGGGCAAGTTGTGTGACCCCTCTGTGCCTCAGTTTCCTCCTCTGTAAAATGGGGTTGAAGCACCACTTTAGAAGGGGTGTAGTGAGCTTTAGTGTAAGGCATCCAGTAAGGGCGACGTAACTGTCTGCTAGTTTTATTAATGGTGCTATAGTACTGTCATGGCATTATCTTAGCTCTCCAGCACCCAGGTGCTCCCCGCCTTTGCTGCCAGAGCCTAGCACATAGTCATCCATCGGATTCACCAAATATCTGCTGGGCGCTGACCAGGTGCTATGCCCTGGGGACATAAGGATGTGCGGTACGTGGGGGATGTCCAGTGGTTCTTTTATCCATTTTTCGGGGTTCTAGTCTGGCTTCCTGATTGTCTAACCTTGCTAGTATTGATGCTAGAGTAACGTCCGCCACTAACCAGGCGCTCCCCATGTCATTCATATACACATTACCCAGTTAGATCCATGCACAGCCCTAGTGTGAAGTGTTGCTAAACTTCGTTTCCAGCTAAGGAACAGAGAGGCATGGAGAGGTCAGGGAACTTGCCCGCACCCCTGCAGGGAGGGGGTGCCAGCACCAGGATCTGAATAGATGCCTGTTTCACTCCTCACCCCTCCACCATGCTCTGGGAGGCCTGGGAGAGGTAAGACCTCCTCTCCTTGCGGGGCCCACCTCCCTGTTCTGGAGGGCCACCTTCCCCGGGCGCAGTGGGACCCTCCCTCCTTCTATCCCTGAGAAACTAGAAACCCTTCAGCAGCTTCTTGTCTCCGTACCAAAAAGACTTTCCAGCAACCAGGAGCACTGGCTTCTTTCGTGGGACTGTGTGCATTCATGTTTTCTTTGGAGGTGCTTCATGGAAAATATTAGCCCACGAACTACATAGCCATTCAGAGATGCGATCCAAAGAGGCACAAGTGTTCCAGAAATCGCTGAGAGTGAAAATGGCCCACAGACGTCCAGGTTCCAGGCCCAGATCTGGGAACAGTGCAGTGCCACGTCTGTACTTGAGCCCACAGATGGCTGTTCTGGTAGCAGGTTTTCTGAGAGAATCTCACGACAAACAAAGGCAGAAGATACTGCTTTTCCATATTAGATCTGCTCAGGGACGGAGAAAGAGCATGACTGGGGGTGGGGGAGGGAGAAGGAACCAGGATGTTTACCTCCACCAGCTAGGAGAGGCCCCTGCACCCTTTGAAAATGCACTTGCCTTTGTTACATACAGAAGGCCCAGACCTAATATCCCTTCCCATTCGTTCTCTTCTGCCCATCGGCCCAGGTGCAGGAGCTGAAGTTCTGTCACGGCCAGCACCATGCAAGGCTCCACGGGGGATGCAGGAAAGGCAGTGGGGGGGCTTACAGCCTGCAGCCTGCTTTTTGTCCTTTGCACATTGCCCAATGTCAGCAGTACCTGCTGCATAGTTTTGCAAAATATAACCAAAGTGTTAAAAACATGCCTACCTCTTAACCCAGCAATTCCAAATCCAGAGATTTAGCTTAAGGAAATAATCAAGCACATGAAACAATTTAGCTACAAGAAGGTTCAGATGATTTTTGGGTTTGTTTTGGTTTTGTTTTTTACTTTTTATTTGTTTTTAATAGTAGCAAAGGATTGGAAATGAGCCAGATGAGCAAGAAGAGGGGGCTGGTTACCAAAAGATGGGTGTATTACACAATGGAGTGATATTTGGTCATTATAGCGATTTTGTAAAAGTATCTTTACTGGAAGAGGAGTCTTGATATATTATTAAGGGAAAGGAATTATAAAATATGCTGTGATCATATGTACATTAGGATCCCATTTGTGCACATGTGTATGTGCGTGTGCACGCGCGCACGCGCACACACACACACACACACACCTCTCTGCATATCAAAGTCTACACATGACCCAGTGTTTGGTTTTTCATTATCTTGACAAGGCCTGTGCCGGGGCCCCTTTGTTCACCCCTGGAAGAGTGAATCATCACTTCCAAGCGATCTAAAGGGGCCTTTCAGAAGGTGTGTGTTGGTGGGGGGTTGGGAGTGGTGATAGCTCATGCGGAAGATGCTTTCATCCACGTGGAGGCGGTACCCCTGCTATGACAGGATTCTCTCCATCCCTCCAGCTCCCCATCCTTGTCACCCTCCCTGGAGGGAGGGGCTTAATGTGATCAAGAGTTTGGAAGGAGAAATTGGACAGGAATAGCCCAAACCCTCTTGGGTCTCTCTACTTCCCTATGTTGTAGATCTCACAGGATAGGCATCTTGGTCCAGCTTTGCCAAGACTGGGTGAGTTAGATGCCTAATTCTGGGATTCAGAATGTAGTCTCCTTGTCCAACATCAGCTTTATCGGGACAAGTGACCTTCTGGTCTCCATCGGCCTTACCATTCCTTTGTTTAATTTCTCAGTGGGTTTGGGACTCAAGTGAGGACATGAGAAAGGGGATGTTATTCACAAGGCCCACTCAAACATCTCAACATTCTGGGCCCACTTTTGGAAGCAAGAGAGTGGAACCAACTCCTTTTGTTCAAGGACTGAGAAGCTAAGATGTCTGATTGCTGGGGGCTTTTCCCTGGAGGGAAAGGCAGCTGGAACTGGACGTCAGAAGGATTTGGACTATAAGCTCCAAGAGCATAGGGACCTATGTGGAGTGGGCCATGTGTGGGACTGAGGGACCCTAAGTTTAGGGTGGCTTGATGGCATGGTATGGAGGGATTAGGGTCACTGTCTGCCCTTGGGCAAGGAGTGAGGTCATCGCGAGGCCCCGTTCAGCCCCCTCTCTGTGGCCACAGCGGTGCGGTGTTCCCCACCTTGACCTTCTCTCCCATCTCACGGTTCCACTAGGAAACCCCTTCAGTTCTACCTTCAAATACATCAAGCCACCACCTCCGATATCCTCCTGGTTATTTAACCATTGTCTCTCACTTGGATTGTTGTAATAGCCTCAAGACAGGTCCCTTGCTCCTACTTTTGCCCGTCTGCAGTTTGTTGTCAATGTTAAACCTTTTTGCCCAACTGCTCTGCTTGAATCTTCCAGTAGTGTCCCATCTCACTCAGAGAATGGCCCGATCCCTTCACTGGCCCCAAGGCCCCACCCAGTCCGGCTCCATGACCTCCCTATCTCACCTCCCACACCCTATTCACACTGACACTCTCTCTCTCTCTTCCAGGCACACTGACCTCCTCTGTCCCTAAGTCGTGCCAGGTACACTTCTGCCTCAGGGCTTTTGCACATGCTGTTTCTGCTTCTGGAACACTCTTCCCCATCCTTTCCTGATGGCTCAGTCCTTCAGGTTGTTGCTTTCAGGCTTTCTCTGATCACCCCACTGAAAATTTCAGCCTGCCTGACACTCCCAAAGCCCTTCCCCTGCTGTGATATTTCCATTGCATTTATCCCCAGTTGTCATACTATTTTTCTTATTCATTTGTTTCTTGTCTGTCTTCCCTGGCCAGAGTGTCAGTTGGGCAATGGCAGAGCTTTTTGTTCTCTATCACTGCTGTTTCCCCAGCACTCAGAAGAGTGCTTGGCACATAATAAGTGTTCAACAAATAGCTGTTGAATGAGTGAATGGATCAAAAGTTGGGTGACTGATAGTTTTAGTTGAATTTGGAAAAATAAAAGAAGTATGACCTACTGTGTACAAAAGTGTCATGGAGAAATTCACACCAAGCCCACACGGGAAAAATCAGGCTGTATTTACACTAAAATGTTATAGTGGTTTTCCCTTTGGGGGGGGCAGGGAGCTGCAGATGACATTCTTTCTCTTTCTCTGTTTTTATCTAAACATTATTTCTAATTAATCTACAATATATTGTTTCTGTAATGAAGTAAAAGTAGAGGAGTAATTTTTTTTTTAAATGGTGCTTGCTATCAGGGAAATACAAATCAAAGCCACAGTGAGATACCAACTTACACCAGTCAGAAAGATTAAAACTAACAAGATAGGAAACAATAGATGTTGGTGAGGGGATGTGGAGAAAGGGGAACCCTCTTACAATGTTGGTTAAAAATAGAGCTACCCTACAACCCAGCAATTGCACTACTAGGTGTTTACCCCAAAGATACAAATGTAATGATCCAAAGGGGCACCTGCACCCCAGTGTTCACAGCAGCAATGTCCACAATTATCAAACTGTGGAAGGAGCCCAGATGTCCCTTGACAGATGAATGGATAAAGAAGATGTGGTTCATATATACAATGGAATATTACTTAGCCATCAGAAAGGATGAATATTTACCATTTACATCAACGTGGATGGAACTGGAGGGGATTATACTGAGTGAAATAAGTCAATCAGAGAAAGACAATTATCATATGGTTTCACTCATATGTGGAATATAAGAAACAGCACAGAGGACCACAGGGGAAGGGAGGGAAAACTGAATGGGAAGTCATCAGAGAGGGAGAAAAATCATAAGAGACTCTTGACTCCGGGAAACAAACTGAGGGTTGCCGGAGGGGAGGTGGGTTGGGGGGGAGGTGGTAACTGGGTGATGGACATGGAGGAGGGCACATGATGTGATGAGCACTGGGTGTTATATGCAACTGATGAATTATTGAACTCTACCTCTGAAACTAATGATGTAGTATATGTTGGCTAACTGAATTTGAATAAAAAAATTTTAAAAACCTGGTGCTTGCTATAAGTTATAAGATGTCCAGAGGTGAGGATTGTCTGCAGACGTCTGGGCATTTCTAAATCTCCCAGATAGAGACTCTCCCTAGTCTAAGGTGCTCCACATCTGGCAGGACGGCTAGTTCTCTACCCATCGGGTGTTCTTTGTGCATACCAGCTGAACAGCTTCTGACTATACCTGAGAAAGGCTGGTGCATCAGTAAACCTGCTGTCATCAAGAAAGGAAGTCACACACTCAACCAATGGCCACCTTGCTTGGTATCCTGGCTTAGCGTGGCCCCTTGAGTAAACCATCGTAAGGTTCACGGAGCTCTGTGGCTGACAGAGCATTTTCATGTGAATCCTGTTCCTGGATCCTTGCAACAGCTTCCTATGTTACCTGTCATTCCCTTCCCCAGAGAGGCTGGGGTGGGGGGTTCAGCACTTTGGCCAAGATCCCACAGCTGGCTTCTCCCACAAAGAGCCAGGAAGGAACAAGGAGTTAGTCAGAAGGCTTTCCTGAGGGCAGCAGCGTCTGGGCTGATGACAGCTAATGACAGCTAAGCCCTTGGAGTGCTTAGAGCAAACAGAGGTGAAGAATGGCAGTAGGGGTCTGTCTAGGAAAGGAGATGCAATGCCTCTCTTATCTCAGCAGTATGAGAGGGCCTCTCAGGGAGGGAAGAAAGACCTCAATAAATGTTTGGGGTAGAGTGCCAGGTCTTGAGGGAAAGCTACTCTGCCATACAAAACAACGTGAGAACTATTTTTCAGCCCCCAGGAGAGTCTGAGAGAGGATAAAGGAAAGGTGGGGGAGGGGAAGATGGAGAAGGGCGGGCGGGAGTGGGGGAGGTCAGTGTGGGGCAGCCAGAGGCTCAAGGATCAGAGACATTCTTCTGTTGGTTTGAGGTTGTGTTGCTGTGACTGAACGTGCTCTTGTCTCCCCTCCCAGCCCTTTCTCTTCTGACATAGTTGGCAAATTCTGCTCTGCTCATAAGTATTTCATGTCAGAAGGATTTGTGAGGTACTTGACGGAAGCCGTGCAGGTAACAGCCCAGAAGAGGGGCCACACACGCACGCACACACACACGCGCACACACACGTGCACACACACGCGCACGCAAGCGGGAGCCAGGGTGGGGCGGGGCAGGAGGGGACACAAGGGGACACAAGCACATGAGCCCTATAAGGGCATACAGAAGTCTGGGGGAGAGCTTTAGGTTCCTAAAGACCGCAAATCTGATGGCTCAAGTCAACTCTACCTGGATCTCCATGAGGTGGAGAGAGGTCTGGGGGTGGGGGCTAATATCTGTGTTACATCTACAAGGAAAGTATAAGGGTGGCATTTAGGGCAAATTTATTTTCCTCTCTAAACAATTTCCCTTGTTTGAGTCAAGAAGCTAGAATTACTAAGTGCAAAGAACAACACATTTGTTCCCTGCCCCATTTCCTGCCTTACTTGGGAACAAGGCTTAATGGATCCTTTTCTTTTATAGACAATGCTACCTGCTGAATCATATAGAAACTAATCTTTTCTCAGTGGCGCAGGTTTTCAGATATCAAAGAACTTGAAAAATGCACACAAATAAGGAGCATTTGGGTTTATCCATCAGTCCTCTATGAGTTTAGTCAGCATAGATCAGTTTTCCTGTTTGCTCCGTTTGTTCCCATAGACTGGCAGTCGCCAGCGCTGGACAGAAGCTGGGATTTATCACTGTAATCCTTTTCCTCTTCCCAGGGCTGGGCTGGGGCACGAGGTCACGCAGAGCTCTGATCATAGCAGAAGGAATTGACAAGTTTCAGCCTCACAACTGGAAGCATTTCCAGGATGCAAGAACAGAGGCATCCTCCCCTCTCCTTTCTCATTTTGTCCTCTCCTTGTCGTCACCCCCCTCCAAGGAGCATGTTGGAGGGCCTGTGCCTAGAACAGTCAGGATCTCCACTCCAGGAGTGCTCTGGGACCATAATGGAGACAATCGTGAGACAGCTTTATGCCCCACCTAATGCAGTCATAGTCATTACCTGATGCCACCCTACAACAACTGTGGATTAGCAAGGAAGTCCTTGCCATCCCTCGGTGCAGTGAGGGCTGCAGGATCAGAGAGGGTTGGGACTTGGCCAAGATCACCAAGTGAGTGAGAGAGTCAGGAGTTGGACCCAGATTCGTGGTTAGTGTAAGGGCCTTTCAGGTTTGGTTTTTCCTCTTTATTGTCAGACTCTTGGCTCCGTGGATGCTCCAAACGCTGCTTGTTCTCCCTTTACCCCTCACATTGAGCTCTTCCTGCTCTGCCCCGCCCCATCTTCCTCAGTGCCCAAGGGGCTGGCTTTGTTGACATCATGCGTTGGTGCTGCACTGGCTGGCTTCCTGGTGGTTGTGTTCTGCAGCCCCAGCCCTCCTCTAAGGCTCCAGCCCCGTCCCCCCAGCCTCTGCTACACCGATTCCTGCTCTCACCCCCTCAGAGGCTGCCTGCTTCCCACTGTGGCTGGTGTCTGGGGGCCTCACTCTCCCCAGGGGTGGTTCCCTAACCCTGCAACCCCCCCTTCCCCCACCGATGTGTCCTTTCCTTAAATTGTTCTTCACTGCACCATTTTGAGGGGACCCTCTGGTCCTGTTGGGCCCCTGGCATGTCACATGGATGAAATGGGGCTGCCCTCAGGTCCCCTTGACCCCTTTGGTGGCCCCTGGGACACAGCTGAGGAATCTCAGAGTCCCAGAGGCACAGTTTGAACCGTGACCTACACACCAGGCCATGAAGACCCCACTCTGCTGTGCTGGGGTGTCTGCCAGCTGTGGGCCCCCCGTTCAGTGCAGCCCAAAGGGGTTTGCGGCCTGGGTCCTTCCCTCCTTCGCACACAGGTGCCAACGAGCCTTGCCTCCTGGAGCTCTGGGCTATCCCCCACAGTCCCAGCGATGCCTGATCTCTGGGCCCCGGTCCCTCCCCCTGCCTACTTTGCCCCCTGCACGGCATCTGGGAGGGGCCCTGTCATGGAACAGATGTCAGGAGGCTGCCCAATGGCCCTGTCCTCGCCAGGGTAGCTTCAGTGTGAGTGCCCCCGCGGCAGCCACCCTGCCATGTTCGCTCCCCGAGTAGGGGGTCCGGGACCCATCGTCCTGGCCCAGCGCCGGCACCAGAGAACACAGGGCTTCGCCACCCCCGCCTCCCTCCAAGGGGTTTGGAAACCTGCTCCCCTGCATAGAAACTGCGGATTCAGCCACCTGCCCCTGACTTCAGCAGGGACCACCAGGGCTCTGGGTGTGTTCACATACATGCACACTCCTAAGCGGAGGCAGGAGAGCCAGGGGCGGCCCTGAGCACGTACGAAGACTCTTCCTCAGAGTCCTGTTCCCCATCCTGTAGGGCAGGAACCTAAAGCGTCTCCGGGTGGGGCACTCAGAGCCGAAGACTGCAGGGAAGGTGGCCCCCCACCCCAGCCAATGGTACCTGCTTTGCTTCCATCCTGGTCGGCACAGAAAGGGGTGGCCCGAGGGCAGGTAGCCTGAGGGCAGGTGCCCCGAAGGGGGAGTTCCCTCGAGGAGGGGCACCCTCCCACCAGCTGATGCCTGTCTCCCACTCTTCTTCCAAGCGGCACTTCTCAGAACAAATCCACAAACTGGCATGCGACTCTGACCATCTGTCTCCAGTGATTTTGATTCCCATCAATCAGGCGCCTTTATTCATTAATAACAATTTTTAAAAAGTGTTTGAATGTCCATTCACGCATTTACTCATTCAGCATCGAACTGCTGGCTATTATGAGGCCCGTGGTAGAGGCGGTGGGGCAGAGACCGAGGAACACAAGCTTCCCTGCGCACCAAAACCCACGGGCTCGTGGACGGCAGAGAGCAGGGTGCCGGCAGATGGGAGGGGCTCTGATCGGCTGTGTGTCCAAGCAAGGGCCCCCCTTCCCCTCCGCGTGTTCTCCCCCACCTCTCTCTGTTCCTGTCTCCCTTCTTGTTCCCTTTCCCTTCCTCCTCTGCCTCCCAGTGACAGGCTGTTTGCATGCTCCAGTGTCCCCCCACCCCCCACAGACGCACACGCACACACACTGTGTCCCTCCTCTGACTCTCTTCGCTCACTCCACCCCCACCCTCATCCTTCCCATGCCTCAGCCGGGCCCTCCCAACCACCAGGAACCCCACACAATCGGAGGGAGGGAGGGAGGAAGCAGCCCTCACCACAAGACAAGGAACAGAACTAGGGTGACGGGCCAGAATCATGTCAGATGTTTCCCCGGAGAGGGGAAAAGGCCACAGATGATAATAAAATGGTGCTTGCTGCCATGACAACTGCAATCATTCAGCCACAATACCAGCAGTTTAGGGGCAACAGAAATCGATCAAACGTTTATTTCCCCAGCACAACCAGCATCCCTAAGGAGATGGAAGCCAAGAAGGAGATGTCTTGGGTCCTCCACCTGTCACCTGCCTGAGAACTAGAGTATGGGGCGGGGGTTGGCCCTCCTTTCTCCAATCTACCATCAGTTGTGACATCATTTTCAGCCGTGCCCTGTGTCTAACTCTTCACTCGTGTCAGCCGGGTTGACTACGGTGGTTGGGAGTCTACAGGGAGCCCAGGTGAGGAGGCCTGGCCCTAAGCTGAGGTGAGTGGCCCTGTCTCTAGCCAGGACCTGCAGGGCTGGGTGGCTCAGTGCAAACCCTGTTTGTGGACGGGAGGGCGGGAGGCAGAACCCCACAGAACTCAGCAGGAAGCAGCATCATTGTTAAGAACAAAGCCTAAAACCAACAGGCGAGACTAAAAATGATTAGCCAGGCCCTATTCTGGCTGTAGCCAAAATCACACAGATTTATCAGGTCCAGCTAAGGAAAGGCCATGAGGGGGTCATTTACACTGCTGTCCTGGGTAGTGTGTGACTGTGAACATGACTATTCTGTAACAGATCTCCTCAAGCCATGCTGTGAGCTAAGCCAGTCACAGGGCCACAGGTGGGGTATTCCTGAGGGAACGGTGACTTCTGTCTCCAGGGAAGGCACCACCTGCTCCGAGAGCGAGGCAGCACATGAGGGCCCTGGACGTTTGTTCACTCATTTATTCTGCCTCGTTAGGATGCCAGGCAAGGCTGAATGGAGGCGTGAATCGGTGCTCTCTTCCTGCCATATTCCTCCCACCTCCCCAGGCATCGTGTGACTGACTTTCAAGGGTCTCTGCGCTTAAACATATTGCCACCTGCCAGAAATCTCAACCTGTGCGAGATCTTGCTGTAAGCACGGAAGCACGGCCCGGTGTGTGTGTGGCTGTTGTAAGGAAACTCGTATAAGAGAATCCACCTGTGCCAGGGCATCTGAGAAGGGGGAGGAGGTGGTTAAAGATCGCGCCACCACCACCCATCCCATTAAATAGGATGAGTGGTTCCTAGCTGGATGGGCATTTGTGAATCCCATTCCCCTATTGGCTACAGGAAGCTTGATTTGCATGTGGATCAAAGAACAGCTACTATCAATACTGGAAATTTCCTTCTGATTCACTGGCATTGTTCCACAGGGCGAGGGGAAGCAAAGGCTAGATTCACTCACAGACGGGAGCCTCAAAGCCAAAACATCAAGGGAACAGCTCAAAACGTCAAAAAACAGCCTGACCTAAGTTCTCCCACATTTCATCTTTTCAAAAATCACAAGAAAAAGATGAGTGATCCAAAAAGAGCGAATTCACTTTAATTTCCGCTTAAATACCTCAAAGCAAAAAAGTCCAAGGGTTCAGACTCTTCTCCCACCTGACAGACAGGCCCTCATTATTCTCCCCTCTCCCTTTCCCGATTGTGCTGAAAGTCTACTTTCCAAGCCGGCGGGGGCCTCCGCGAATCGAGCCGGCGGTTGCCAGAGCATGCGTATTGCTTCGGAATAAAAGAAGTTGAACATTTATGTCCGAACGTCTCATTGATTTACCACATTGCCACAGGGGTCTACAAACAAAGAAAGACTGGCTTTGAAACATATACCATTGCAAAAACAGTTTGGCAGGTTCTTAAAAAAATGACACGTACACTCACCATATGTCCCAGCCATTCCACTGCTAGGTATTTACCCGGGAAAAAAGGAAACACATGTCCATACAGAAATTTCACATGAATGTGAAATAGCAGTTTTATTTGCATTAGCTAAAACCTGAAAGCAATCCAAATGCCAATCAATAACGAACAAATATGGCACAAACAAAATAACCAAACAAATTGTGGCATAGTCAATGCAGTGGACTACTACTCAGCTGTGAAAAAGGAGAGACTGTGGTACAAACCACAATGTGCATAAATCAAAATAATTATGCTGAGTGAAAGAAGCTAGACAAAATTTACATAAAACTTATTTATATAAGTTTTTTAATATATTTATGTAAGTTCTTATAAATAAGAATTTATATAAAACTAACAAATGCAAACAAATCTGTGGCGGCTTACAGGAGATCAGTGTTTGCCTTGGGGAAAAGGGTGCAGGGAATGAGGGGATGGAAAGGGGACTTGAAGAAATTTTGGGGGGTGATAGATATGTTCACTGTCTTGAATGTGATGATGGGTTTACGTGTACATACATGTCGAGACTTGTCCACTGTACGTGTTAAATGTATTTTTATTATATCAATTATGCCTCAATAAAGCTGTTTCTTTTAAAAAAAGAACCATGATGTGTACCTAACGGGGACGACTTATATACCCCTGCCTTAAACAACTAGAAAACCAGAAAACAATATATGGAACAATAATTTCCAACACTGGACAACAGTCAAGCCAGGACTGTGATCTCTGAGAGAAGGGAACAAACAGGTGAATCCTACAATGGTACCATCTCACTGCCTAGAGAAAACCCAAATGAAGCCTGGTGGTCTCTAAGAGTGAGGAGACAGGAGTTCTGAATTCTGGAAGGTCAAGGCAGCTCAACTTTGCAGGGCAGAGTACCAGAGCGGAGCAGCTCTACAAACGGAGACAACTCCAGAGACTATCAGATAAAAACCTCAAGTCTTTAATTTCTGATCGGTGGCTGCACATGAAGAAATTCCTCTAGGCGGGGGCAAGAACCACCTGAAAGTCTCAGGACAATTCTTGGAGTGCTTACAGGGCTAGAAAGGACTGGTATTCTCACTAGCTGAAGTAGAGACCTTGTAGTACATGGGTAGCATCCTCAGAAGGGTATTGCCTTGAGGTGCCTGGGTGGCTCAGTCAGTCTGCCTTCCGCTCAGGTCATGATCCCAGGGTCCTGGGATCGAGCCCTGCATCGGGCTCCCTGCTCAGCGGGGAAACTGCTTCTCTCCCCCCCCCCCCCCCCCCCCCGTGCTCTCTCTCTCTCACGCGCTATCTTTAAAAAAAAGAGAGAGAACGGTATTGCCTTAATAATAGAGCTAAATGAGTCCTGGACCTAGCACAAAATTTAAAAGTATTTGGTGAGACAGTCTGTGTTGTGTGAAATGGAGGTCTTGGTCCTTGGATTCCCCATGAAAACATTTACGTGGGAATCCGAGCTCATTGAAAGCCAGCCAGAAAGAAAGTAGCAAGCACAAAGCAGTTTGTTAAGGTGGAAATACACTCTCAAGGTGGGAGAATGGGCAGGTTCCAGGAGGCAGAGCTGGTCCATGGATTGTTTTGGGATTTGATATTATTGGGTCTCCCTGGGCTGGGAGGAGCTATGACAGAGAGTGAGGTGGTCTCTCATAGAGGCTGCTTCCAGGCATTTGGGAAACTCCTCCCAAAGGTCAGGAGGGGAGTTTTTGACCCTATGAGGTATGTACTGGAAAAGTCATGGCAGCTTTCTCCAACAGGCGGGGCCGTACCTGCAAGGCAAATGCATTATAATGAGTTGGGGGTTGCCCTGGGGTGGAGGTGGAGGAGGAGAGCGCTTGCTTCGCACCTGTGGCTCTTAATCGGTCAGGCCCAAGGGTCTTGGAAGCTACAAGGTCAGGATGCTGTGCCCCCAGGCTTTCAACATGTAGCTTATTTATCACTGTCCTGGCCTCCAGCTCATGTCTATCATTCCCCCATCATGGACCTGAGACTTCATCTGCTTTGGGGCGTTCCTTCTGTTGCTCAAGTCTGGCTTCTACCGAACAAAAGCAAGCCCTGAAAGGATCAAACTGTTTCCAGGTAACTGTGCCAGAACAAAGTCCAACACTCTTTCAAGGAATAAAACAAAACCCAATACCAAACACTGTAAAATTTTCATTACCTAGCATCCAATGGGAAATTAACAGGCATGCAAAACAGCAGGAGAATATGGCTTGTAAACAGGAGAAAAAAAGAAAAAAGAAAAGAAAAAGGCCCAGAAGTGGCAGAAATGATGGAACCAGCAGGCAAGGGTATTAAAATAACCATTATGAATCTTATCAATGGATTCAAGGATGTTAAAGCAAAACACAAACTCAACTATGAGAGAAATGGAAGCTATGAAAGAACCCCCAAATGAAACTCCTGGAGGTGGGAAATACAACATTGGAGAAACACATCATGAACAACATTCATTATCTCAACAGTGGGATTTGCTTACAGGCTGTCAAGTGATAATCGAATCACCACTCCCTTGGAGAAGCATCCCTGGCTGGAACAAACTCCATTATTTCATGCTCTCGCAGTGCTTCAGCCTCCTCTTCAAAGCACTTGCTATCCCTGTCATATTTCTGTTGTTCGTGGGACTATCCGATGCATGTCTGCCTTTCCCCCTGCACCGGAAAGTCCACGAGAGCAGGACCCCATGTTTGCTCACGGGTGTGCCAGCACCCAGAACACCGCCAGGCTGAGGAAAGCACTCAGTAAATAGATCTGGAATGAATGAGTGAACTCTTGTAATCAGCTTGGCATTGGATTCATCTGGCAGTTCTAGTTTAAAGCATTGCCTCTGACTTCCTTTGTCAGTGCAGGGATGCCAGCTAACCCTGGGCTACAATCCTCCCTGCAGGCTGAGTCCTGAATCAAGTGCGAACAGAAGACTCACTGAGCCCTGGAGCAAGTTGTTTAATGGCGCTGACCTCTGGGTTCTCAGCTACTACATGAGGTTCCTGAAACAGAGATCTCTGAAAACTGCCCCAGCTCTGCAGTTCCAGGATGCTGTCGTGGTCCAGTCTCCAAAAACGCTCCTCCTTCTCCCAGGATCCGCACCTCCCAGTATACATGCCCTGTAGATGCTCTACCGGCACTGAATCTGGGCTTTCTGTGTGACCTGCACGGTAGGATGGAGAGGGCTGTGTGTGACTCCTGAAGCAAAGTCATAAAGGGCATGGCGGCTTCTGCTTAGGTCTCTTGTATTGCTAGCTCTAGGGGATGCCAGCCACCACGTCCTGAGAATACTCAGGTAGCCCGAGGAGAGGTCCCCATGGAGACTAACTACTGCCCCATTCCCACTGCACTCCCCTTTTCCTTTTTCTCATGAGCTGTTTTTCACTCCAGTTTTACCCACACTCTGCTTCGGATTTTCTAGGTGATTGGGGGACTCCTGACCTGCTCTCTTGAATGAGTGTTCCTGTTCCATAGTCAGTTTCGAATATATTGCAAGCATCTGTGGGCACATAGCAGGCATTGGTTAAATATTCACTGCCTTGGTCCAGGCCTTCCAGAAAGCAGAACCTGACAAAGGATTAAGGTTCTAATAATTTAGTTAGAAGGAGTAAGGCCAGGCCAATGGAGGTGAGGGAAGAAAGAAAGGGAGACAAGAAGGCATGCGATATAATGTGAAATCCCCTGTTCCTCCGTGAGTAGGGAGGGGACACCAGGCTCTCTTGGCATGGGGCTTCTCTGGAAAAGCGGGAAGGAGTCATGATCTGGTGATCATGGGAGAAAGGAAGGTGGAGGAATTTATCTGCCCTGCTCCCATCTTCTATCTCTTAGGTCACTATTTGCCTCACAGGGAGCTAGCTCCCTCGATGATCAGCCCTTCATAACTTCCCAGGAAGCTACAGTCCATGTCCCACAGTGAGGAATTTCATCCAAGTCCCAAAGTGGAGAGCATCCAGGAGCGAGTGGGCACCAGCCAAGAAATGAACAAAGTCACTGAGCAACCTAAGAAGATAGAAAGATGTGTGTCTTGTATCGTTACCTTCTTGGTTCCTTTTCGAATTCCTCAGATACTAACTCACCAGCACAGCCCAAGGAAGGCCTGGATTCTTCTTTTGACTGCATCAGTTCCTCAAGTATGTAATGTGGGCGGAGATACAACAAGTGTGTATATTACTGTGAGCGGACCCTCGAAAGCTTGAAGACAGACAGACACACTCAAACCCTGGCCTGCAAAATACAAGACTTCCTCTTCTGCTGGCTGGAAGGAGGTCTTCTCTCTCAGCAGAGGGTCTCTGAAACAGTAACATTCACCCACCAGCTTAGAAAAGGTAACTTAATTGAGTAGAGCTGGAGCTTTTGGGCCATCCCTGGGCTATTTTAGACAAAATTAAAAGGCCTTGAAGCCCACATTTTTTTGGTAGGAGAAAAGGTGTTTCCTCCCAAGAGTTTGCGAGGTTTCTTCTTAGAGGTAACCCCTGGAGAGTGGCTGCGAGAAGCCCAGAGAGGCACCATGAGTCCCTCCAAATTCCAGTGTGTAAGAGGCCTAGGCCAGCGCTCATTAGCCGATGAGGATGGATGGTTGGTAGATGGACGGACAGGTGGATGGATGGATGGTTGGTAGATGGATGGGTGGGGCAGATGGGTGGATGGACGGATGGACAGATGGATGGATAGGTGAATGGGTGGGTGAATGAACGGATGAGGTAGCTGCTCAGTTTTGTGGATATCTAAGAAGTGTTGTCCTGACACCCTTAAATGCCCCCTTTCCAACAGGCAATCAAGGAAATCATTGCTATGGTTTTTACTGTCTTGAATCAGTCTCTCCAACATGCATTTTCCTTGTCCCTGACGCAGCCACCACCTCCAATCCCCCACCCTTCTGGCTTGTTATCAGCCCCATGCTGTCTCTTTGCATTAAAGTGACAAGCAGCAGCACAAAGCTGACGACAGGAGGCTGGAGCTGTAATTTGCACTGACATTCACTGGCGTGATCCACTTACTGCCTGGTAAGCCAGAGAGGAGATTTGTCTGATTTTGATCCCAGAAGAGAAGTGACAACCCCTCTCTACTCCTGCCATTCAAACCAAGATGCCAGGCTGGTCCTCAGGCTTGGGTCCGGGCTGGCAATGCCCAGCCGCACCACATGGGGCTTCAGTATCCTCTTTCCTTCCTCGGGTCAGAATTGCCTTTCAGACCTGATATCTGGCAAACCCTGAACAGGGGCTATGGTCGGGGGGTGGGTGGATACCACGTCATTCTCTTAGCTAGGGGCAGTGCTGTGCACAGGGCCTCCAAGGACTCTCCCGGGGAATTAAGGACCCCTGGGATGTCAGACCCTGGTTGACAATAGCTCAGTAGCCCTCTTTTTTTTTTTAAGATTTTATTTATTTATTTATTTATTTATTTATTTATTTGACAGAGAGAGAGCACAAGCAGGGGGGAGCAGCAGGCAGAGGGAGAGGGAGAAGCAGGCTTCCCGCTGAACAGAGAGCCCGACGCGGGGCTTGATCCCAGGACTCTGAGATCATGATCGGAGCTGAAGACAGATGGTTAACTGATTGAGCCACCCAGGCCGCCCCCCACCTCAGTAGCCCTCTTTCTGCCTCCATACCCCCTCTCTTTAAACTCTCCCAGCTGTCAGAGAAATGACACCGAACAGGAGGCTCACAAGAAGCTGAAGCAAGGAGTTAGCCTGTGGGCACAGCCTGCTATGTCATCTCCAAAGCCCAGTGCAAAATGAAAATATGGGACCCCTTGTTCAAAAAGGCAGAAAAAAGTACCACTAAAGGTACTAAAATAGAAGGCTCTTACCTTTCTTCTGTGGTCTCTCTCTGACTTGTCATGGTGTTTTTTTATTTGCCATATAATGCTGTTCTAAGCAAACATAAATAAATAAATGAATAAGATATTAATTATTATCATGAATTCTACCTTTCATCTTTCTGTTATACAATGACAGTTTTAAATGAACCTGTAAGAGCTTTTAACTCAGATGTGGAATCACCAAAATGACACAATTCATATCTCCTAATTCATAAAGCACATATAATTCATTTCTATCAGAGCAATGGAAATGCTGCATGATAGTGTTCTTATTTCACTTTTCTTTTTTTAAAGATTTATTTATTTTAGAGAGAGAGAGTGTGAGCAGGGGGAGGGGCAGAAGGAGGGCGAGAGAGCGAGAGAGAGAGAGAGAGAGAATCTCGGGCAGACTGCACTGAGCCTGGAGCCCGATGCGGGGCTCAGTCTCATGACCCCGAGATCAGGACCTGAGCCGAAACCAAGAGTCCGATGCTTAACTGACTGAGCCACCCAGGTCCTTGTTCTTATTTCACTTCTTGAAACACATGCATTCTAGCCACTCTTTGTATCCTTCTCATACTGACAAGTAGGGAAGACGGAAAGGAAAAGATACTATGGTCGCCCTGTCTTTACCATTCCTCCTGTGTCCTCATTTTCAGTGTCGGTGGTTGGTTAATACAGGGAGGCAACCTAAGAATACGACAGGTTTCCTTGGCCTTTCTTGGAACCCCAATGTCTTCTTTCTGCAGTCCAAACCAGTTGTGGTTGAATAGCAAGCTTGAGTCCCCCCTCCTCTCCCCTGCTCAGTCAGTCATATTGGTAACACGCTTCCCTTGTACTCATTGTGAGTCTGCAGGAATTTGGTGCTCATGGGGCATCGAAAATGCTATTTGAGATGGGGCAACAGGGAATGACAGGCATGCACATTGCTCACACATCTCTGCCTATGTGCATGCTCCATTGTCTCCTTGACTTCTCTTATAAAACACAAGTTCAAAGATAAACTTATAAAGAATTTCAAGGTCATGACAGCAAAGCATTACTCGGGGAGCCGGGGAGCCGTGTGCTCCCATGGAACTGGCCCTGTCCGTCACGGTGGTGGGATGTGAGAGCTAACACTTAGAGCTTTATATGTGGGAACTCATTGAGACTTCCTGGCAAGTGCCTACAGCAGGTAAGTTTTTACCCCACTTTTCAGGTACAAAACGTGAGGCACTCGGAGATTAAATGACTTGCCAGGTCACAGTACTGGCCACTGGTGGAGGCAAGATGCAGACCCAAGAAGTGTGGTCCTCCAGTCCATGCCCCGGACCACTAGGCTAAACTGCTCAGGACAAATCAAGGAAAGACTTGGGGGGCGGAGCCACACAGTTTTTCCTCTTGTGTCTGTATTCAGGTCCATACAGCAGCGTTGAGGAATCATTCCCTTCACGTGGGAATCCTTAACTTTACTTCTTTAAAAATGCAGCCTTTGCTCAAACGCAGATTAAGGGGCTTAGCAACAATTTAAAGATGGTGAGGGGGTGGGGATGAAGTTCACACCGGGAGGCCTCGGAGTCTATGGGTCCAAATAAGTCAGAGGAGGGCAGCAGGGGGTCCGAGGAAGCCCCTTCCTCCCAGCTGCTGTTAGACTCAGGAGCCTGGGAGTTTTGCACAGGAACCCAGCTGGTTAAGGCCTGGCTTGGTCTTTCTTGTCCCTTAGTAAACAGTGTGCATGCGCACAGGCGCACACACACGACCCAGCTCTACCTCCAGGCTACATTCTTAGAATGTGTCCCTTTACCACCCCCACATCTTCTTTCTCTCAGTGTGACTCAAAGCCATTCCCCACTGGCTGCCAGGAAAGCAAGAAAGGCATTGCTGAGCAGGTTCACCTGGTCTCCCCTTTGCATCCAGAACACTGGCCTGAGTGCGTCAGCAGGGAGGAAGGAGGACAGCCGGCCAGGATGGAGGGACATGGTAACTCCCTGTTGGTGCTTATGTAGGTGGGAGAGGGCAAGGGGAGTAGGGAGGACAGGGAATGGAGGACTTGGGGAGGGAGGGGCACAGAGGAAGTCAGAGAAGCACTTTGTACAAGGTCCTGGAAGATGAAGAGATCAATGTGTTGCCCAGTGGTCTTACATTGACCCTTATTGGTTTATCAGTCACCAGTCTAGACCCATTCAGCCATTTAAAAAAATTTTTTTTATTAACATATAATGTACTATTTGTTTCAGGGGTACAGGTCTGTGATTCATCAGTCTTACACAATTCATAGCGCTCACCATAGCACATACCCTCCCCAGTGCCCATTCAGCCATTTTTGTGGCCAACCAAACTAGTTACCTTTCCTCTGGAGTAGTGTGTGCTCTCCGATTAGCCATTCAAACAAGGGTGATGTCAAATGCAGCTGTGTCTTCCCTCTCTGACCATGAGACCCCTAGCCCCCTACCAAGAAGACTTCTGTGTCATGTGCATTAATGCACAGTTTGTGTTTTTCACTGAAATGTTCCTGCAGACAGTGTCCCATCATTCAGGAATTGAAAACAACAAATGTAACATAACTGGGTACTGACCAGTACAGATTGGATATCCAGACTTGAAGAAAGAACATCAGGGAAGGGAAGCTGTGGCTTAATGCAATTGCTTTCATCATTCTGGTAAGAGCAGCCATGCTTCTCCCCTCTGGTATTTTTCCTTTTTCCAGAATGCGGAAGGCTTTCTCTGCTTTTCCCATCTTCCCTTGCACAGTGCCTTTATGGAGCTCTTCTTGACCAGCACCAGCATGGGGCAGAGTACCCTTCCCCCTCCTGCTTCCTTATTTGGGTTGTAATATGTTATATTTCTCTCTGGACAGGATGTTTGGAAAGCAACAGGCATGTATTTGATGCGTGGTGCAAATGTCATATGGTGTGGCTAATGTCATACCATTGACAAAAGAAGACAAGAAAAGGCTCCCAGCAGATGGCTTGGTGTTACATTTCATACTACACACAGTTGATTCCTGACAGCCCAGAGCAAACAGCAGTCACTTTATCAGTGGGAGAGATGCAAGGTTTCATGTTGTCTCAAGCAAGAATTCCCCCAAATGGCTGTTTTGGGGTCCTTACCCACTTGTCCATAAATTTTCTTTTGCATGGTTCTTTTTTTCCCCTCCTCAAAGATACCACTGGTCTCAGGGCTTAGGGGCAATAATTGTTGTTCCTCTCAAAATAAAGGTCAGGGTCCTTTGTACAAAGTACATAAAGTTGGGCCAACACGATCTCTACTAAAGGGCCCCAGAAAATACCTCACTCCCCGCTTGCCACATCTGGCCAATTTGAGTAAGAAAGGCTCATGGGTGTAAGAGCATATGAAACCAATTACGGCCTCTTGCTTATCTTTTTATAGACAGGCCAAAGAGATCCCAAAATGTTAGCCAGTGCTTGAACCATAAAGGGGAGTTGGTAAAAAAAAAAAAAAAAAAAAGTTGTTTCTTTTCTTTTGTTGATAGTTTTCTGCCATCATTTTCAAAGTCTCCAGCAGAGAGCCTGACACTATGAAGATACAGTTTCTGTTTATAAAAGATGGAGAGCCTGCTCCTATCCTGGTTTGCTGATTTCCAGATTTCTTCTGGCTTTAGCACAGGAGAGCCAGGGCGTTGAATGCCAAGAAGGTGGAGGTTGATCCCTGGCTGGCTGACCCCATGTCTGGGTTAATCTCTACCAGCTACCAGTCAGGTAGGAAGCATCACTTGGCTGCAGGGCCACTGTGGACCATTCCTTTCAAGTTATTATAGGTTGCCACGGAAACAAGGATGTCTTAATGTTAAGAATAATTTGCTCCTTAATGGAAACAGTCTTTCTCGAAAGGAAAGTTAACTGGGAAACCATTTGAGTCATCCCCAGTTGCTGTCCCCACCCCACCCCCGCCCTACTTTCCTCTGTTTGCCTAGAGGTCTTAATTTTGATGATCTATGAGGTGTCAGCCAGAAGGTCTTGTGCTCTGCTGTGAAGCACTATAAAAAGGCAGATGTATGACTGTGTCATCCACAAATACCCTAGAAAGTTAAGTGTTAAACCAATGTTAATAATAAATGTTTTGCTCCAAAGTAGGTTATGGTAGCATCACCAGAGCCCTGTGAAGTATAACAAACTAATAAAATCCCAGGGAGCTCAGGAATACCTTCTACGCCTGCCATTGTGTTTACGGTACGGTCAGGAAAGTTATTAAATGCCATTCCACTTTTTTCTGCCTGAAACCCTTTGATGCCCCTCCACATCTGAACTTGATCTCCAAAGATGGGAAGTCTTGGGACGAGAAATCCCCAGGGAATGGAGAAATGACTCTTTAAATGTCTTTTTAAGGAAACATGGCCACTAACCCATCACATTGCCTCAGCCCAGTACCCACCACCACTTTGCTACAAGGCCCCCTTGATCTAAATGGGGGAGGTGATCTGGGTCCTGCCTGGCCTCCAATCATAGGGCCCTGTTTTGGTCATTTAGGAACCACTGCACTTCACTCTGGCTCCTGCAGAGGTTTGTCTGAAGAGAACCCCCAGGTAGGGAGCCTATAAGTAGGGCCACATGCTTATGGGTGCAAGAATTAGAAGCTTACTTTGTTGCCCTGTCTTTGCTCAAGAGAATTCCAAGCCAAAATTCTATATTCTGGCTCCAACATATGTAAACTCTTGACAGCTCCTTATCTTCCATTGCTTCTCTTCCAACAGGAAGAGTGTTTGTTACGGTCACTGTTGTTATATTCTATTAGAAGATCCTTCCTGGTGCAGGAAAAAGAGTCAGCATTATGGGGAAAATGAGCTACGGTCAAGAAATGAAAATGTTCCGGTTTTAAGCTAGGTTCCCCAGAAGCAGATCCTGACAGATTATTCCAGTGAAAGTGACTCATTAGGAAGTGTTCCTGGTGTTCTCCATGTTCTGTAGGGTGGGGAAACGGGCCTGGGGAGGGAAGAAGAACAAACAAGGCTGTGATGTCAAGCCAAGTCCCTAGGAGGGTAATGTTGGTATAGCATAGGTCACACCTAAGTGTCCCCATCAGGGATGAGGGACTTGGAGAGTTGGTAGCCTCTACCCCTCAGTCATTGGTTAAGGGCTGCAGGAGCAGGTCATATGAGGCACGGCCAAAGCTGCTGCAGCAGCCTGTGGCTTGTCCTCTGACACAGAAATGCAGGTGACCCTGGGAGCGGAAGCACCAGGAGAGCCCATGTGCCCAGAAACAGCAAAATGATTGGAAGGAATAACAACATAGGACTGACAGCCACTGCTATACACCTGATCTGCAAGGGAAGAAAGACTGAGCTTATTTCCAGGTTAATTTGTTTGCTCATCACTCATTCATTCACTTAGCAAACATTTACTGACCCCCTGCTCTATTCCAGTCATTGTGCTAAATGTTGTAGATACAAAAGAAGAAGACAGTGCTGATCTTGTAGTCGAGAAGCTAGGTGTCATCGGGTGGGTGGGGCACATGTGCTGGAAGGTCTGTCACCCCCCTCCCACCTCAGGTTTGGACCCAACTATTCCTGGCTTCCATCTAGGTCTCTTCTATGAAGGGCCAACCCTTCTACCTGAGGGAGCTCTCTGTATAATTACATAATCCAGGGGCCATAGGTCTGTGCTGCTTAATGCTAATACCACACCTAGAGATCTCTGGATGAAAAGCACAACATGAGTGCGAGGTATTATTAGTAATAAAGGTGGTGTTTAGTAATACCAAAATAAATAGGCTGACGGGAGTTTTGCTCTGCATTTAGGGAAGTGTTCCGGGTCTCCTAGGCCCTTTATCTAAGAATCAAATGCTCCCAACCTCTATAAAACATTCCTGCCCTGGTTTGTCTTAGGACCTGAGCATTTTTCTGGCATCTGCGCTTCGGTAAGTGTCCTGCTGATTCCAAGGACCGGGGCCGTGGGGGCGGCATCTCAGCAGCAGTCCAGGCAAATGGGTTACCTAAGGTCACATCCACCTAGTGCCCTCGACCAACAGGCCAGGGCCAGGAAGGAAGGAAAGGGAATTGGAGTGGAGACTGATGGCAAAGTGTTTCTTATCTGTAGGGTAACGTGGGTTGGGAAAAGTACAGTGTCCTTGCCCCTCCATGCTTGGGACTGAGGACTTGAAGATCAGAACAGGCCCTCAAGGTTGGCACGCCAGATAAAACAAAGGGCACAAAGCTATATCCACACTTCAGATAAACCGTGAATACTTTTTTTTTAGTATAAGTATGTCCCAAATAGCTCATGGGATATGCTTATAATAAAACCTGATTTGTTGCTCATCTGAAATTCAGATGAAACTGGGCATCTTATATTTTTATTTGCCAGAGCTATCAACCCTGGCAACCCTACCCCCAAGGTCTTCTCCAGCAAGACTTTACTCCTTTAATTCCCTGCCCAGGTGAGAAACGGAAGGCCAGATAACCATGGGGGACTCCATTTCAGCCACACGGTGGGTACAGATCTCTCCAATCCAGCCATTTATCTGAAGTCAACTAAAATTACTTTTTAAGATCTTCAACTGTTGCTGGGATGAGGAGTGGAGACCCCAAACTGTTCTTTAACTCATTCTTAAGTTCCCTAATGCCAAACAGAAAGCCCAGCTGCCCTGGGGAGACGGCCGGCAAACATGTTCATGGGCAGGAAAACTGAGGTACAGAAATAACTAAGGTAAGACTCTCTTAGCGGGGGCTCAAATTCCAGGATTTCTTTTTTGAATGTAACTCCTTACATTTTTTCGCCCTGTGATCAGCTTCTCCTATGCTTATGAAGACAACAATGCTTTATGATTTATAACTGCCAGAATGGAAAGCTTATGTCAAACTGAATGCCGTGTGCAGATTTTGAAGCCATAGGGAAGTACAACCATCCCCAAACCTCAAACTTGTCAGCCCTTTTCTCCTGCCATAGCACTTTCCTGGCAATTACTTCATTTGAGCCTTGACATGGTCTTAGAGGCAGGCAACACAAATGCTATTGCACCCTTTGGCAGGTGAGGCAGGTCAGGCCAACACAAGTTGAGGGCTTTGTCCAGAGTGACAGGGGGTGGGGGGTGGCAGAAACCTCATTTATGGCCCTGGTCCTTCCCATCTGAATCAGCTGTTAGGAAATAGACCTGGAGTCAGGGTCTGGACTTTAGAGTCAAGGTCTGGGATATATCACTGAAGGATTCTAGACCTTGCCTCCCATAGCATATTTGGTAGAGGCCACACATTCATTCCATAAATCCATATTGAATATGTATGGTGTGCCAGGCATGGTCCAGGTGCTAGGGACAGAGCTGGGAGAGGCGGACAAAGTCCTGGCCTTCATGGGGCTTCTATCCTGGAGGTGGTGTCAGATGGTGGAAGATAGGGACAGAAGGAAAGGGTGGGAGGTGAGGCTGCTTTATGGAGGGTGAAGAGGAAGCTCTTTCTAGAGAGGGGATGCTTGAACCACCAGTGTCGTGTGCCGTCTGGGTCCTTGCCTTAGCAGACAGAGGGACCGAAGAGCTCCAGGATGGGAAGAAGCTCAGTGTCTGAGGGACAGAGTGGGGCCAGAGGGCCAGAGTGGAGCTGACAAGCTGCAGAGCAGGGAGATGAGGTCTCAGCACCAGGCAGGCCATGGTCAGGAGTTTGGATTTTATTTGAATTGTGATGGGGAAAGCATATCTTAGCTCTTCTCACCTTCTCCTGTAAAAGTCAAGAAAGAAAGAGGATGTGGGCGCAGGTGCAGAGCAGGTGGCACGGAGAGTCCATAGAGACCCTCACAGATGAAGGCCATGAGTCCCTTGGCCTTTGGAAGGGGCAGGTGACATCTCTGGCTGTTGCCTCCTGTTCGATGTTTGGCTCCTGGAGCTTGGAGTTTTCCCAGGATGTAAAGTTCTCTTCCCTGAAGCTTCAGGTCTTCTCCTAAAAGCTGGTAGTTACTCTGATAAGGCTTTAGATCCCGCTGCTGTAATTTCTAGGCCCTGGTGGCCTTTGGACACAGGCTGGAATGTCCCAATGTGCCTCTGCAGGCTGCCAAGAAAAGACAGTCCAAGTCTGATGTGAGGGTGAACAGAGCAGGGCCCTGGCACAGTGGCCGAACACTTCATACACCCAGCTCCTTGGACTCGGGAGAAGGCAATCTGTCTCCTTATCCAGGGGCCGTGTTAGAACATTTGGACTAGTGGTTCTCAAAGTGTGGTCCCTGGACCAGCCGCATCAGCATCAAGTGGGAAGTTGTTAGAATTGCTAAGTCAAAACCTCCTGAGGTAGAGCTCAGCTTTCCGTGTTTTAACAAGTACTCCTGATGATTCTAATATCGAGTAGTTTGAGAACCATTGCTTCAAGGGAAAGCTGGGCAGATGGTTTAAAAAAAATTCTGCTTTAGATAAGACTTGGCTCTCAGTGTAAAGTCAAATCAGAGCAAAAACAGAAACCTTCAGGGCACAGGGATATGTGATGCCAAAACCCCAACCAACCACTGAGTCTAACATCTGAGTTGTAACTTCTCCAATTCAAAAGAACTCTGTGATGAAACATATTAATAAAGAATAAACTTTAGCTACTTCTCCCAAATAGGTTCCGAGCCCTTAGTTTATCCTTGGCGCACTCTGGATGCTCCTGGGGTGGATATTAATTCATTCATTCTCACGCTCAGCTGCTGAAGATACAAAGATGGTAATACCCTCAACTAGCTTGAATTAAAGAGAGGAGTGTGACTTGTAAATGAAACATTACAAAGCAGAGTAGTAAATACTACAAGAGCGTGGTGGGTTGGGGTGAAGGAGACAGAGGGAAGGAAGGAGGAGGGTTATCTCAGCCCAACTGGGAGGAAGGAAACATGGGAGGTTGGCAAGGGTTAACCCAGCTCACCCCGTCCGGAGGCTGAATCAAATCATGATGCAGTCAGATGGGAAAGCTCCAGCCCATAACCCTGCCTTCTCCTGGAGAGCAGAATTGTCTGCAGAGCCCAAATACACCCCATTGTCATAACCGTGTGCTTGGGCTGTGAGCGGGGAGACCGGAGGAGTATGGGCACCACTCGCAGTCTCAGCCCCCTGGTTGCTGACCAGGGGCTCCTTTTCCTGATCGGTTTCTCACTGGTTGGTTGGTCAGCTCCAAAGCCCAGCACCCGCTTCTCGGTAAAATCACCCTGATAGACACTCCCAAACCTCCCTTCTACCACAGAATTCTGTCCATTAAAGTACTTTCAATTGAGCAAGGAAAGACTCAGAATAAATCCCTGTTTATATAAGCAACAATTCAACAACTCCAGGCCTTCACATGCAGCCCAAGTAATTCTACTCATCCCCACAGCGTGGCCCACCTTTGATAATTCATTCATTTGAAACGATTTATTCTGCCAGGCCCTGACTCAAGTGCTTACCCCATCATGTTACCGATGATTGATAATTATGCGAGAATTTTTAGCTTCAGTAGTAATAAAGAACATAACAATGAACTGCTATTTTTCACCTGTCAAATTAACAATGCTTTGTTTTAAAGAAAACAGTGTGGAGCCTGTGAGATGGGTACCTATAGCACCATCATTAGTAAGAGCACCTGGGACATCTTTCTGGAAAGTAATTTGACAGTGTGCATCAGAACTAAATGTTAAAACTGATTAAACAGTTTAAGGAAGTTATTGGGGGTTTAGACAAATATTCATATCAGCTACTATTTATTAAGCACATACCATGGGTTGTGCATCAAATACAAATGCATACATCAAATACATACAAGTTACCTCCTCTACCAGCCAAGATGTTCACAAACACATTGTTTTTAATGACAAAAAATCAGAAACAAGTGACATTGCAATAATAAAGAATGCTTAAACAAATTAGAATGAGTCCACAGAACATAATACTATGCATGAAAAACTTTTTTAAAAAGATTTTTGAATGCTGCAGGAAATGCTTTTATATATACAGTAAGATTTTAATTTATGAAATACATATAATAAACATATGTGCATTAAAAATAACAAAGAGATGGGGCACCTGGGTGGCTCAGTTGATTGAGCGTCTGCCTTTGGCTCAGGTCATGATTCCAGGGTCCTGGGATCGAGCCCTGTGTCGGGCTCCCTGTTTAGCAGGGAGTCTGCTTCTCCCTCTCCCTCTGCCTGCTGCTCCCCCTGCTTGTGCTCTCTCTCTGTCAAATAAATTTAAAAAATCTTTAAAAATAAATAAAAATAACAAAGAGAAATAAGCCAAAATACTATGAGGTAGAATGAGAACTTTCACTTTTTATGCTTTCTGTATTTTCCTATCTTTCTACAATTGGCAAGTAACCCTTTTATAATGAAAAGGTTATAAAGATTAAAACACACAGGCGACTTCCCCCTGGGTATAAGGAACTCCTTATCTCATTGTTCCTCCAGACAGCTGCCTCCTGGTCCAGTCCTGGTGAGTCATCCACCTTGTCTGCTTTTTATTTTCTCTTTGCAAAATGGACATGATAATCCTGGCCTTTCCACCTCATGAGGTAGTTCTATGTCGCCGTCAAAACCCCAGGTGAATGCTAATCACTGGTATTACTAACACACTAATGCTTTCTGGGAGAGGTGAATCCCAGTGATTGTGACATCACCACTGAGACTCCCATGAGGAAGGAATGGGCTCCTGGGACAGGGTTTCCCATGACACCTCCTCTTCCCAGAAAACTTCCTCCTGCGTAGGTGTCCAAGAGGCGCTGGAGGGGACTTGTATATCCAGCAGCCACTGCGGCTCCCAAATGACTGAAAGCCTCGGCAGCAGACCACTGAGCCTCTAATCACACACTGCAGGTCGGCCGCGTTTTGGCTGAAGTTGACTGGCATCAGCTGGCTTGGGCTCCAGGCTGCAGTATGGGGCCAGGTCGGTGCCACATGGCTCTCATCCTCCAGGGACCAGCAAGCTAGCCGGGGCATGTTCTTCTGGCAATGGCAGAGGCGCAAGAGGTCACACCCAATCACATCAGCACATTTCACACCGCTGTATGCGTCACATCTGCGAAGATCCCTGGCCAAGCCCAAAGTCTTGGGCAGAGAAGTGTTCCCGTCCGGAAACTGTAGGAGGATCTGCAAACTCACATGGCAAAGGGTGTGGATGCAGCCAAAGGTGGAGACTTGAGATCAGTGACTCAATGTGGTGCTAGAATGGTTAGGGAGCTGTTTGCCCCCTGCCCATCCAGACCGAAGGAGCTGTGCCTACGCTACACCCCTTCTTCTCTCATGAGCAACATCCAAGGGGGCTTGGCTTGGAGCGCGGTGGGGCTCTCACCTGGGCTGCAGTGCCAGCGAGCATAAAGGCAGGCCTCGACGCCATCCATCTGTTTTCCTCGTCTACTTTATTTCCAAACCTGCAGCCTGGAGCCATATTTTACATGCTTTTTAATTGGCAGCATTCCTGCTTCTTGTGTTGCCATGGTTTTAAAAGGTTGTGTGTATTTTTATCATCTCAAGACCACATCTCAACCACTTCTCTGGTGTGTAAACATCTTTATGACTGGAGTCCTCCCTGGGAAGACCAAATGGATGTGTCCCCAGGCTGGCCTGGAAGGATCCATCTGACGGTGTGGTCTGTCTCCTGGATGGGGGATCCCCCCACCAGGACAGCACCAGAGGAAAGCAGGGAGCTGGGGGAGCTTCGGCAGATGTGCCTGATCAAGGCTGAGGAGATGCCTCCACAGAAATAGCAGAGATGGAGAGTTGCAGAGACAGAGCCTAGCGTTGGGAGCTGGGAGGCAGGTGGCCATGCACCGGGCCTGGGCTTCAGTCTTAGTGGTGACGAACAAGGCCAGGCAGGAGGGTGAAGGACCCAAGTGCAATCTGTGGCCCTGAAATGTGGGGTCCAGCATAGACCAAGGGCTTCTCACCAGCAGGGACCCTGGGTTAAGATGACTTCTTTTAAATGGAACAAGATGACTCGGCACAACTACAAAAGAGGAGTCTCCTTTTCCTTCTGAAAAGAAGCAAAGATGTAAGAGAAAAATTTGACCTGGTCTGTAATTCTGCCAAATGGTGGAAGCAACAGAGCTGTTCCTGTTGGATTTACACCTGCCTCGCGAGAGCTCCCCGTCACTATCAAAAGCCAAGGGTTGAGCCTCAGTCTCATTGTGAGAAAGATCATCAGATGCTGCCCCCAACACCTGACCAGCACTCCTCAGAACCATCAAGGCCATCGACAACAAGGAAGTCAGAGAAAGTGCCACAGCAGGGAGGATTTTAGGATCCTGGGGAGGAAATGTAATGTGGTGTCCAGGATGGGATCCTGGAACAGAAAGAGACATTAGATGAAAACCAAGGAAATCCAAATAAACTATGGACTTTTGTTAATAATGTATCATTCATGATACATTGAATATTATACAATGAACATTAATGTTCATTAATGAGCCTCACATGGGGCTCCTCGCTCAGTGCAGGGTCTGCTTGGGATTCACTCTCTCCCTCTGGCCCTCCCTCTGCTTTCTAAATAAATAAACAAACAAACAAATAGATAAATAAAATCTTTAAAAACAAATTAGTTCATTAATTGTAACAAATGTACCAGCTGATGTAAGATGTTTGTAAATACCGGAAATGGGGTATGGAATGTATTGGAACCTTCTGTACTATCTTAATTTTTCTGTAAACCTAAAACCGTTCTAAAAAATAAAGTCTAATTCAGAAAAACAAATCAAGGGCCAAGAGCACACACCTGGAAGCCAGGTTGCCTTGGGTCCAATCCTGTCTGTCCTCACCTTGGGTAAGCCACTTAACCCTTCTGTGCCTTGGTTTCTTCTTTGTAAAATGGGAATAATCACAGTAGCTCTGCTTGTCCTGGGGACTAAACTCTGGAAGAGTGTCTGGCACCAAGTAAGTGCTGCTAGTGTTTATTTAATACATAAAACTAAAGGTGTGAGTCCACCTCACATGTTCTTTGAAACAAGAAGAGCACACATTAGCTGAGGTTTTTTTTTCTTAAAAAAAAAAAGAAAAGAAAACAAGTATTGGTGAGGATGTGGAGTAAAGGAACTCTTGTGCACTGTTGGTGGGAATGTAAATTGATGCAGCCGCTGTGGAAAATAGTATGGAGATTCCTCGAAAAAAATATAAATAGAAATACCATACGATCCAGTAATTCCACTATTGGGTACTTACCCAGGGAAAACACTAACTCAAAAAGATATATGCACCCCTATGTTTACTGCGGTATTATTTACAATAGCCAAGACATGGAAGCAACTCAGGTGTTCATCAATAGACAAATGGATAAGGAAAATGTGACACACACACACACACACACACACACACACACACACACACGAATATTATGCAGCCATAAGAGAGGATGAGATTATGCCATTTGAGACAGCATGGATGGACCTAGAGGGTATTATGTTAAGTGAAATAAGTCAGGCTGAGAAAGACAAGTACCATATGATTCCACTCATAAATGGAATCTAAAAGAAAAATGGATAAACAAAAAGCAGAATCAGAACTATAAATACAGAGAACAAACGGATGGTTGCAGGGGATGGGGGGACAGTTGGGCAAAACAGGTGAAGGGGAGGGGGAGATACAGACCTCCAGTTATGGAATGAGTAAAGCACAGGAATAAAAAGCAGAGCATAAGGAATACAGTCAGTGATATTGTAATAGGGATGTAATGGGACAGATGGTAGTTATACTTGTGGTGAGCGCAGATAGCATCATGTATAAACTTGTCAAATCACTAAGTTGTACACCTGAAACTAATGTAACATTATGTGTCAACTATACTCATATTAAAAAAAAAAGGAGCATGCTCAGGGCTCACTTTGGGCTATGCTATCGTGTAAACCCTGCAACGTGCCCATTCCCTGCAGCATGGCCTGAGTTCAGCTCCTCCTGCTCTTTCTCTTGAACGTTTCCCATCCTTTGCCAGGTTCAGATGAGATGCGCCCACCTGGAAACCTCCACCAGAGTTGGTATCAGCAAAGGCAGATTCACTGCCTCCTTCTGTCCTCCCTCTTCTTTCAGCCCTGGAAACCTCCTACTCAATTGGGGACGCAGCAATATTCCCAGACACCCCCAATCTCAGCACCCTCCCCCAGCCCCAGACTGCCCAGCTGCCTCTCCTGCCAGCATGGACACCCGTCCAGCGCTGAGCACCTTGGGAAGGAAGGGCACGTCATCACCCAACAGGATGCTTGGGAAACACGTGTGTTCCTTATTGCTCAGGAAGAGGTCTCCCTCAAGAACAATCCTGATCTTTGTCCAAACGATTGAGAGCTTGACACAAGTCATCTTCCTGTGAGCATCTGAAAAAAGCCTGTGTCCAAGCAGAATCAGATGCACACATCTGCTGTTTCCTTCAGTCCAGAGCTCGGGTTCCTGGAGCTATTTCCTGCTTGTGCTCATGGCCACACACCCCCTCTGGGGCCGTAGGTAAAAGGAAAGCCAAACACTGCTCCGTCCGACGTGGCTGCCACTGAAAGTCTACAGCTACAGGATGGAGCTGAATCTCCCAGAACTATTCCCCGGTGGGTTCCCCCACTCTCTGCTGAAGAGGACTGTTTTTGGCCCAAACTCTCGAGACACTAGCAAAGGGGGTTGTTCAGATGACCCTCATTTTACAGGTGAAGAAACCGAGACCTTCTGAAGACAACAGAGACTTCAGCCATGTTTCCTGTTTGGAGAAGGGATTGCCATTTCCCATCCACCTTCTATCTGGGCTTAGCTCATTTTCTTTGCTTTTCTTTGCTCTCCATCATGCCGGTGTTTGGCAATGACCTACATAGACCACATGCCTAATAATAACATGGGCTTTGTTAGCACCTAACATTCAAGAGCCTCTGGGGATTTGGCAAAAACAATATTTACTAAATCATCTGCTTGTTGCAAACAAACCCTCACGCCTCTGGGGCAGCCTTAAAGAGAAGACACTGCTGGCTGGGCGTACCTGACACAGCAGCCCCTTGACTTTTTCTCTTTTTCATTTTTTAATATGGAAATCCTGCCCCTGGCTCAGTTGCACGGGGTCGATATTTAACATATATAGCAACTAGTATGCTCAGGTATTGACCAGCCAGAATGGTTGTCAGCCAGGGTACCCAACTAGGGCCCTACCCTCACCTCCGCCCCCTGTTGGCCAGGCAGTGCTCCTGAAGCTGCAGGATTAGGGGAAGGTCCAGAGAGTTCCAGGGAAGGAGTCTTGGTGGTCAGGGCAGCAGGACAATTGCTGTGCCACGTGATAGGGAAATAATTCAGTGTTTAACCAGCTGACTGCCAACCCTAAATGCAACACATTCTCAATTCCTAGAGAGTACAGATCCATACCACCCGGCTGGACATGGACTTACCCATAAGCATACGTGATGGTTGATTATGGCAGGCCAAGGAGCAGAGGTGTTTGGATTTAAGAACCTTGAGGATTTCATTTTAGTACCTGCCACCTCCCCTCTGGGCTACTGGAGCTGGAAGTGCAACTGGAGATGGGTTGGGTGAATAGATGTAGGAAGTGGGCGTCAGTGGCAAATGATAGCATGAGATGGTTGAAGCTGGAGAAGCCCAAGAGGGTCCCCAAGTCCAAAGAACAAGTGTGGAGTTAGACCTGAGAGACAGGACAATCGAGGCAGATGCTGGGAAGATCCTAGAGGGTCAAGAGGACCAGAGCATAATGAAGCAAGGGAGTCTAAAACCATTGCCTCAAAAACTCGACCATCCTTGCCATGGGAAGCTTAGCTGTGGTTCAGTGTAAGGAAGGGGTAGAGTTACTCAGTACTTGCCTCATAACCTGCTTGTGAAAAGATTTTCCCGAGTGTTTGCAGCTAGCTCACATAGCAAGTTCCTTCTAGAAAAGTTGTTCCAGATGCCAAAGCTGATCCGTCAGAGACCTTCCCCATTCGAAGGGCTACTTCCCACTGGGAAAAAGCATGATTTGGATGAGTGATCATTTCCATCAGAGTCCAAATTCTTCATGACTTTGGCAGTACAGATATTCTAACATAGTCATTTTCAAACTGGGCTGGAAGGCCACTGGTGGGATTCACGAAATCTCTGATGGATGCAAATTGCTCTACAAACATGTGAGTCCTTACTTCTGCTTGTCTGAGTGAATGCCACACAATCCTCCAACTGTCGTTTATGAAGAACTCATCGCTTCTTACCGGTAACTTATTAAGTGAATCACTAAGGATGACTGAATTTGGAATTTGCGAATCCAAATTAGTGTGTGACTAGGATACTTTTACTCTGCATTCTACCCAGACCCAGTCATCCATGCCACATGTGGCAATTTTCAAAACTCCTGCTGGGCATGCATCCCTGTGCATGGCCAGAATGCCCCGACTTAAGAGGAGGCAAGCTCTGTTACCGCTTTCATCAGTTGTTGCTACTATGTTATCCACGTACTACAGCTGGTTACAGATTATCTGATCTTCTCTTCAGTGTTTAGGATCCCATATTCATCCCATTGGTAGTTGGGGCCCATAATTGTCTAATAACTAGATTGGAAGAAATGCCTACATTGTGGTTCAGATAGGAATCGTCGATGCCCCTACTGCAAAAGCAAGCGTTTACGTAATACCACCCCTCTCCCTAAAACGCAAGCTACTTGTACAGTGACACTTTGTGCAGTGACACTGTGGCAAACAAGTCACATCTTTTTTCCACTGGAAAGTATGAAAGGGTAGAATGGGTGCAGAGTGAGGTCTATCGCCCCACCTAAGTGGCTTGGAGTAAAAAAATGTCTAAAGGTTATTGCTCCCCTCGGGGAAGTTTTTCTAAGTGTAATTTTATTTTTTTAATAGATTATAAATTCCTGTGACTCAAAAGTCAACACAATACTAAAAGGCAGAATTGAGACATTTCATTCCCACTGCTCCCCAGTCTACATGGATCCTCCACCCCACACACTAGAAGTCACCACTGTAATTTGTTTCTTGTAAACCCTTCAGTGTGGCTTTACTCAAATAGAGAGTATTTTCCCCAAAAAAGAGGTTTTAAATATTTCACTAATGCACAGAGCTCCCCTGACCTCACATTAAAAGGTAATGTTAAATAAGGTAGATAAATTCAGAAGTGACCCCTGGAGACTGAAATTGTCTCTGAGGTTTATCTTGCTATGAGTGTCAGCAGCAGCGACCTTTTTTAAATACACCTGGCTCTTGGGAAAACAATAGAATAGTTTTTCTCTGGCTCCCTGGTTCCTCTGCTTCCTCCTGTGTCAATAACCCCCGCAAAGGTCTCTGACAAAGTCTCACCTCCACCTCCACCAAACTCACCTGTCTAGAGACCCATCACATCTGTGCTTGTGGGGATGGGTGAATGGATTGTCCTGCGTACAATATTCAAGGAAGAAATGGCTGGCTGGCTCAAATCAAGTTTCTTCCAACTGGAAACAGTCCTTTCAAAATTGATCCAGTGGAGAAACTTGATTCTGGAGCATGTCCCAAGCATGCAATATCCAACCTATTTATGGAGTGTGTATCATGTGCCAAGTGTTATGGCAGGTGCCAGGAGGAAGGGTGAGCAGGACACAGTTCCTGTCCTCACAGGCCTCACAGCCTCAGGAGAGGTACAAGACATTGTTATAAGAGCCTTGAGGAGGGCCCCCTAGCTAGGGTGGAGAGCTCAGAGGCTTCGCAGGGGAAGCCTCATCAAAACTGTGATAAGAGGGGCAAGAAGGTTCAGCTGGACAGTGAGCGGGGGCCTGAGGTGACATTACATGCTGAGACCTCAGCATGAACAAACCAGTCATTCCTCCTCTCCAACTGGGACCTTGTGGAGAAAATCCTGGTGATCGAAGGAGTGACTTTAATGGAGGTGTAGGGGCAGCAGGAGTTGGAGGTGTTTGGGAGAGAGTGGGGGTGTGGAATCCCTCACATCACAACACTCGTCCTACTCTGTGCCAGGGCAGTGGGCGGGGGGGGGTGGTGGTACCAGCCAACAGTCAGGAAATTAAATGCCTTCTCTCCTGAGGACCCCCAAGTTTATTCCAGTTACTTCATATTGCTTTGGAAATCTCAGAAAATGTCATAGCAATGGTAACTTCCATGGAAAGGCCTGAAAATGTACATGAGTCAGAAGGTGAATCAATCAGGTTCCCAACAGAAAAGCAGATGGCACATTCATAGCAGGATAACCTGGGGAGGGGTTATTTATAAAAGTGTGGGTGTGTGTGGGCACAACCAGTAGTACAATGGCTGGGTCCTCACCACTTTTAGGCCCAAAGGAAGGAGATTGGGGGTAGGTACCAGAATTTGCAGGGTAAGGGTGTCTTGTTAGGCCCCCGGGTCTTGAGAGGAGCAGTGGCCTTCAGCAGAGGTGATCTTGCAGAGAGAGAGCCAAGGCGCATAAATTCCTCAACCTTGCTCTCCTTCCTTCTGGCAGGCTTCCCATGTAGCTGAAGCCAGCCCTAGGAGAGGACACAGGGCCTGCCAATATGGTGCCGGACACAGAGCAGTGTGGGGCAAAGATCCGGAGGGGCATAGGTGGCAAGAAGACAAAAGGAAACCCACCAAGACCTCGCTTGACTCAGGGCAGTGGGAGACTGGACAAGCTTTTTTCTCTTCTTCATGCTTTTCTCTGCTTTTCTAATATTCTCAAAATGAGCACAAGTGACTCCTGGAATTGCAGAAAATATGATTTTTAGATTTAAAAGGTCCAAGCACCAACCACATCAACAACCATAACAGCAACAAGAAACGTGGACCAAGGAGGCCCCACTGGGCAGTACAAATGCCTTTATTAATTAGAGCAGAAAAGGGAGGCCTCACAAAAAATTCTTTTCCACTTTGAACAGCCAGCTGACGCTTTCCCACAGGATACCGACCACAGAGAGAGCAAATGCAACATGCATTCTCAACTAAGCTCTTGGGAAGAAGAGTCACCAGGCTCTGAAGAAAGTGACACCCAAGCCCGTCTTGCTTCTCTGAAGTGAGGCTTGTGTAGAGGGAGGTCATCATAGGGGAAGCCACTCAGCATTCCAGGGACATGGGTTCAATCCCCAGCTCAGCCACTTCATTGTGGGGGAACCTCAAGCAGCAGACTGTGAGTGCTGCCCCAGCTCCTCCCCTCCTGAAGGCACCGTGAGGGCCCCTGGCCTTGCAAATTTCCAGAACTTCTGCAAATATTACTTGCAAATGAAGGAGAGGAGGGCACAGAAGATAATAGCCACTGCAAAAGGCAAGAGCAAATGTCCCAACTGCTCCCTCTTTCATGGCCCACAACATCTAGGAGGCCTGCAGCACCGATCACCTTTGGACAGAAAGAACACACCTTCAACTTGGGTGAATTGAGGAGAAACCCATGCGCCAGAGGCACGTACAATCGATTCCTCTATGTTCCATCAGATGGCCTTTCTATCTCTCTTGTTTCTCTGCCTTCTTCACTCCTCAGCTCTGCAGACTCAGGGAGCCCAGACCCTGACCGGAGTTATCTTGTGCAGCTCCCTCCCTACTTCCAGGGTGGAGGTAGACCCTCAGGTTTGGGACTTTCAGAGACTTCAGAGGACAGAACCTATGATGCGCACCTTTCTCTTGCTGCCTCAGCCACTTTTGGCTGTGTGATTTCAGTGTGGGATTGTACTAAAAGTTCCCTGTCCCTTGAGGAAGGAACAAGATGGATGAGGCCAATGGAAACCCCATCTCACCACATGAGGAAAATCATGGCTGAAGAGGGTGTGAGAAGGAGGCAAGACAAGGAGATGGAAAATTCACAATAAAGACTGCATGAAGCCTGAAAATGTGTTCACATTTTGTTATTGTCCTCAATCTCTTCAACATGCAACACACTCACAGCTAGAGCCTGAAGGTTTTAAGGTCAAAGGGAAATGCAGGGGCCAAGGAAAACTCTTGTTAGATGCTAGACCCTCCTCAGACCCTCTCACCTCTCATGACTTCCACTACAGCCGGGAGGGAGGAGAAGGAGCCATATGCCGGGCCCTCTTGATACTTGAAGGCATTGCACCTGTCTTCCTCCCTAGTTTAAACATTATAAGCCGACCCCCGGCATTTTTGGTACTGAGAATGGGTGGGTGCTGGACACAGGGACTTCAGGAAGAGAACAAGGTATGAAAATGGAGCACTTGTCCTTCCTGCAGGATGGGGTTGTGGCTGAAAGTATGGATTTGGAGGTCAGATTGAGAAGGTCCAAAGCCCATCCCCTCTGCCTCCTGTCATCACTTGGGCCCTCTGGTCTACCACTATAAATAGGATAACCAGGCCTTAAGTGCTTCCTAAGGCAATGCAATGTAAAATACACAAGACCAACTTGGACACATCCTTGCCTTAAAAAAATTGACCCTGAAACTAATCAAGCCTCTGGATCTCTTTAACAGTTTACAGAAAATATAGGGATTGAAGAAGAAATTAAGCAACACTATAAAGACACAATCAGCCCAATCCAGAATGTGGGATATTCTACAAGATAAATGACCTAGCAAATCAACAAATCAACAGCATGGAAAAGGGAAGAAAAGATATACAAAAACAATGGACTGTGGATCACCACATCAAAAACTAATGATGTATTGTATGGTGACTAACATAACATAATAAAATTTAAAGATTTATTTATTGAAAAAAGAAAAAAGAAAAGAGTGGAAATTGTTAAAGAATAAGAAAGATCCAAGAGGGGCACCTGAGTGGCTCAGTCGTTTAAGTGTCTGCCTTCGGCTCAGGTCATGATCTCAGGGTCCTGGGATTGAGTCCCACATCAGGCTCCCTGCTCAGTGGGGAGCCTGCTTCTCCCTCTGCCTGCCCCTCAGCCCGGCTTGTGCTCTCTCTCTCTCTCTCTCTCACTCTCCTTCAAATAAATAAAATCTTAAAAAAAAAAAAAAAGACCCAAGAGAGAGGAATATCAAAAGAAATGCGTGAGCCTTGTTTGGGTCCTGATTTGAAAATAGAACAAGACAAGACAAAACAAAACAACCCTAAAGAGACATCTTTAAGAGAACTGATCTAATATTAAGGAATGACTGTTAATTTTGTAAAAGTGAATAATGGCGTGGTAGTTATATTTCTAAAAAGTCCTTACCAATTACAGATGCACCCTGAAGTATTTATGGCTGAAATGACACGGTGTCTGGGATTCACAGAGTCAAGGAGTAACAGGGGACAGAGTTAAATGGTTGGGGCTGGGCAATGAGTGCCTGAGTTTTCATCATACCCTTCTGCCAGCATTGTGTATTGTCTGGAAGTTTTTACAGTAAAACCTTTTATAAAGTCACCATTATATGGCTACAAGTCATGTCTGGTGCTGGATCAGACACCTTTGGTGCCACCTCAGCATCTGTTGGGCTGAGCAGGGCTTGCATCCATGGCTGGGGGGTAGTTCCCTGCAGCTTTGACCTGCTTCATTTCCAGAATGAGCCACGGGTCTCTCTGACTTGTGGCAGGGGATGCCGGCTTGAGTCTGCTCAGCACATCCCACACCCCGCCAGGTGGAGCCCCCAAGTTCAGGGGAGTTAGTGTCCCGTGAGCATAAGTCCAGGTGCCTTGCTGTAAAGGTGCATAAACTGGGACTGTGTGAAGGGAAGGGACACCTTCATGACAGCTGGTCGGTGACAGAGCTGGACCAGGGATTCTGTCTTGATGGCTCCCACAGCACCCAGCAGAGGGCTTTGCCCACAGTAGGCTCTCAATAAGGATGTTTTGCATGATTAAATAGAGACCGTAACAACACAACACAATTAACAATAGAAGGTTCTAAAACTAGGTCTTCTTTTTTTTTCCATATGACTGGTTTTAAGACCCTGAAGTATTATTTGAGAAAATGAATACCTGTGAAGGAAGACAGTCTCTTATGCTCTGGCAATACACTTCCACATCAGTGGTAAAACACTGAGCTTACTGTCTCTTAGCTCTACCTTCAACATAACGAACCCAAGTGTCCACACAGGTAAACAGGTGTGTGTGTGCTCCATATTGCTGGAGATAAAAATAGCTCATGAGCTTGGAAGAACAATCTGCTTTAATTCTATTTTCAAATTCTAGAATTTGAAAAAAATGCTTTGAAAATAATTGGCATTTCCCCCCAAGCACAAATATTTTAAATATTAACATGAATGAGATAACATGCGGAGGCAACTCCTCCAGCCCAAGTCCTCATGACTACAGGAATCCATTCCTTCTTTTCTCTTTCCACGCTCTGCTGGGGCTTTCAGGGAGCTGTGACAAAATCAGCAGGATTGCCAAAGTTTGAAAAATAAGCAACTTGGCTATCAGGTAAAAATATACAAAAGATACCCATACCCTCTTTTTTTGTGTAGAGAGCAAGGAAATATTTTTTATTAGAAAACTGGCAAGCAGAAAGCTAGTTGAGTGATGAAGGTTCCAACTGTGTGGCTAACCTGTTTAGCCAGGACCAGATGGTTCAGAGGGCCGGTAATGAGATCCAAAGTATTCTCTATCTAGGTCAGCACTGAATCCAGCCTAGGTCACAAACAACAGAGTGGTTTGGCCAGATGTGTGTTCAGAAGCTGATGGAAATGAGAGAGTGTTCTAAGATACATACATATTTGACTTTGGGTCTAATTTGTCTCCTTTTTGGGCAGGCTTTGGTCCTGAGTTCTCAGACGGGGTTGTGGAAGGAAAACTTTCTGTATAGAATAGATCTGCAGTTGTGGTTCTTTCCCAAAAGATTGCAGAATGTCATTGACTTTCCAGAACTTTAAAGAAAAACAGTGTCGGGGGCCCCTGGGTGGCTCAGTTGGTTAAACTTTTGACTCTTGATCTCAGTTCAGGTCTTGATCTCAGGGTCGTGAGTTCAAGCCCTGTATCGGGCTCCATGCTGGGCATGGAACCTACTTAAAAATCTTTTTTTTTTTTAATTTAAAAAAAAGTTAGAAAAAGAAAAAAGAAAAACACAGTGACTAGTATGAACCAGAATGCAGGAAATCCTCTCATACATGGTAGATGAGTGTAAATGATTACCACTTTTCTACAGATAAATTTGACCATATATATCAAAAAACCCTAAAAGTTGCACAGTACTCCACTTCTAGGAATTTATTCTAAGGAAATAATCAAGAATGTACCCTAAGATCTTATTTATATTAAAAATAAAGATAAAAATAATAATAATTTTTTTTCAAAAATAGAGCAATGAACTAATCTTATTGCCCAACAGTAGGGGATTTTTAAAATGATGGTGCGATGCGCTATCTTCAGCCATTAAGAACAATATTGCAGAAATGTATTCATTGACATAGAAAGACAAAAAGCTGGTTATAAAGTAGCCTGACCTCATTTTTGCTTCTCAAAAGCTTTTTATCCACAATGCATATGCAGGTGCTTAGAAAGATGTATGAGCAGTTGGTCACAGTAATCTCTGGGTAAGAGAGTAAGAGGCACATTTTCTTTCCTTCTTTGAGTTATTTGTTTTCTAAACTTTTTTATAATAAGAATTTACTTTTATGTTTGCTGTTGAAAGGCTATTTAAAAACAGAAATTAAGAGCTGTTCAGGAGGATTCTCTGTAGTGGCCAAAAGGCAGGGTGGTGGAGGTGTCATCCATGGAAGAAAAGAGGTATGGGAAAGGAACATGCAACGGACTCTGTACTCTTTCAAGGGAGATGTGATGCTAAGGCACTGAGCCCCAAACTTGCATGGAATGACCCTGCTGTGGAATTGAAAAGAAACCTCTGCGGTCCTCCCACAGCAATGCAGGGCTGCCGGTGCACCTTAGAACTGCCAGGCTGCACCCAGTCAGCACACTGAGAAGAAGCCTTCCACTGGTGAGGCTGGACCCGGGTAGAGGCGAGGGGGAGGGGCAGCTCCTGGGCTGGAACAAAACCCAGGCCACCAGCAGCTTTCTTAAAAATTACTCTTCTTGGCTTATTCCTCATTGATTTAAACATATAATTTCTTAATCCCTCAAGAGCAGTCTTTGAAAGTATGGAAGAAACCCATATAAACATCAAGAGAGAATGGAGCCAGCCAGCCAAAGGGGGATTTTTTCTTTTTTTTCAGCTTTCCCATTTTGAGGTGTTTCCTTCTACCAACAGATGTCTCAGTGCCAGGGGAGCCCAGCTCTGGATGGACGCTCCTTTTTCTCTTTGTCCCTCTGAGGTCTGGAATAAGTGTCTTCCCCCTCTTAGCACATGCGTGTCCTCAATTAATTGTACAGCAGCCCGATCTAGGATGGTAAATCCACCCTGGAATGCTCACTTGAGCTCAAAAAGCAAGCAAGGCAACAACCCAACCGAAGGTTTTGAGCTTCCCGGGTAAAGGCAGGGCTGATGTGCACAGCTTTCCCCACGATGGGCTCCTGGGCTCCGGCATAGCAGACTCAGGAGTTAGGAAGACACATGGTTCAGAGGTGACGGTGCCCAGACCTGAAAGACCCACGAAAGACCAACACAGGCATCCCCGGGGCCAGACTCTACTTGACACCCCTGAGTGCTACAGAGGAAGGGCTTTGGGACCACACAAAGCTGATTCTGAAGAATTTGGAGGCCAATGGCACTATTTATGGAGCTGCTTGGGATAACTGACAAAACTCTTGGAGTCTTAGTACCTTTGTTTGTAAAGTGAAAATAACAAAACCCAGGGAAGTTGCAGGAATTAAAGGAGACAGGCCCGAGGGCCCGGAAGAGTCTCACAGAGATGTGCAGCACAGGGCTGAAGAAGAACTCCCGGAGTCCTACCCTCTGAGTGGTCATCCTGGGAACAAAGACAACTAATCATCTACCCCAGTATCAGCCCTTCCTTGGCCAGGCAACAGCTCCCTGGAATAAAGCTCATGTGGCCCAGGCTCTCCTGTAGCTAGATGTGGTCATGAGAGATATTCCGGCCCGTGGGACACTCCATTTACATGGGAGAGTCATGTGCATCTGGGGTTTGGGGGAGAAGTGGGCCCTGCACCACCCCCCCCACTATTCTCCTGGGCCCGAGCATCAACTAGATGGCTGAAGCTGAACAGTCAGATAATCATATTGGGTTGCGAGCCGAGGATGGCAGTGGTAAGGCAGAAGGAGCCTGAATCCCTAATAGCTTCCCAGAGCCCCACCACAGCAGCCCAGATGCCCTAACTCTGGATTCATTTACAGGACTGAAAGATAAACTCCTGTGTTCTTTCAGCCACTGTTGTTTTAGATTTTCACTCCTACATGGACAGATCCAGTCCTAACTTAAACATCACTCATGCTATATGTAAAGCTGTGAAAATAAAGGCTAGCAGCTGACCACCCTAAGAGTAGTCTTTCATGTTCATATAAGCCCCCCACACCCAGGGCCTCTTATATCACACAGTGCCAGACTGACCAGGCTCTCTCTTGTCATAGCAAGTCACCACGCACCCAGAAGGGTTTCCCCACTGATTCAAGGAACAGGGCTCCTCTGTGTGCACCCAGCACAAGAAGACCCCAGAGTCGCTGAATCTATTTGAACACCAAAGACAGATTATGTTTACAAGAGTCAAAGCAAACGCTTATCCACCTATCTGCAGAGTGGGGGCAGGAGGCTACAGTACAGTATATTACAGTATGTAGGATAGCATTTAATACGATACTATATAGCATAGTATTCAAGCTTTGAACTCCAACATTTCAGAGACATTGTTCAAGATCCAGGAAGACCTGCTGCTCATAAACTTTTAGGGATGATTTTTTTTCCTTTAAACAGAAGATTTATTTTCATCTCCCCTTTCCTGTTTCTGTTTATTTTATAAGGGACCCCGATATGATACAAGAAGCGTGTTTTGCACTAATATTCTTTCCTAAAGACTTGTCTCTGATAGTGTTTTGTACCAAAAAAAAAAAAAAAAGTGATTTTCTTGGCTATTGCTTCTTTGAGGTGGCTTATTTCCTTGTTAGAAAGAATTGCAGAGTTTATTTTGGTGGTTGCTTGGCTGGTTTGTTGGGGTTTTGTATGTGTGGTAAAATATACATAACATAAAATTTACCGTTTTACCCATTTTTAACTGTGCAGTTTCCTGGCATTAAGCACATTCACCTTGTGGTACAACCATCACCACCACGTATCTCTGCAATGTTTCATTTTTGTAAACTGAAACTCCATACCCATTGAAAAACTTCCCACTCCTCCCCCCTACCCCCTCGGCTCCTGGCAACCCCCATTCTACTTTCTGGCTGGATGAACTGACTCTTCTAGGAACCACCTGTAAGTGGAATCACACCATATTTGTCCTTTTGTGTCTGACTTATTTTATTTGGCATAATGTCTTCAAGGTTCATCCCTGATGTAGTGTGTGTCACAATTTCATTCCTTTTAAAGGTTGAACAAAAATACTCATTCGGGTGGCTACTCCACATTTTGTTCATTCACCCATTCACCTGTGATGGCCCCTTGGGTTGCTTCCACCTTTCGGCTATTGTGAATAATGCTGTTATGAACATGCGGATACAGAGTTCTGCTTTTGAGGACCCTCCATACTGTTAAGGATTGCTTCAGAAGAAGAGCATGAGGGTGTAGTTTTTCCAGGAGTGGTTAAAACAATGATTCCCAAACTGGATTATGCGTCAGAATGACCTGGGAACTCTTACATGCAAGTTCCTGATTGCCCCATTTTCCAAGACTACTGAATGAGATTATCTAGGGGAGGAGTTGGGAATCTGGAATTTAACACAAGTTCCCTGTTGCCACTCATCTCTGGGGTGGCCTACGGGGCCATCAGGGGCAGGGAGGAGGGGTCCAGCTGTCCCAGCTGTGTCTACTACACACACCCAAAGGGAGACAAGCTTTGTTAGACACAGGTCCCACGCCGCTTTTCTCTCCATATGTGGCAGAAATTTCTTGTAAGAAAGTGAAGGAGTAACGAAAGCCGTCTTCCTGTCTGATGAGGAACCAGAGTAACAGCTCTTACTGCTCAGAACTCAGGGCTTACTGGCCTGAACCTCCTTCGTAATCTCTCAGGAGTGGGCAGAGAAGATGCCGCAGGGCGTTTTTTACGCACTCTTCCTGAGACAGGATCTGATTGGCCCTGTTTTTCACTATCCAATATCGAGGGCTCTTATTTGACAGCGCCTTGGGTCAAGCTTTCTCATAGGTGATTTGGCTTCCTTCCACCTAGGCTATCAGAGCCTTTACTAGGGATTCCCAATTCAATGCTAGCTGTTGGCCTCTGCCAACAGTGTGTGCTTCCAGGAGTGTTTGTAAGGCTGTGTGGATCCTCCAGGACAGGCACTGTTCCCCAATGAATGCTGTGAGCAGAGCTTTCCTCCTCTGAGCACCTGAATTTTTTTTTTTAAGTTTCGTTTTGTAGTTTGCTATAACATCATTGTATTGAGCTTAGAAAATTTGGAAATTATAGGAAAATAGAAGGAAGGAGGAAAAAAATGTGGTCCTAATCCCACTTCCCAGAGTTTACCATTTTTGTGAATTCCTTCCTGTCTTTTTTCTCTGCATAGCATTTTCCCATGTTATTATAAACTCATACATGCATTTCAGTGGGTGCATGGATCTACCATGGTTTACTCAATTCTTTGTTTACTTTTAAATATTTTTAGTTGTTTCCAACTTTTCTCTATTGAAAATGGTATTATAATGACATCTTTAGACCAAAAGCCTCTTGCAATATTTTCCCTTATAGCAAAGGCCAAGAAATAGGATTATTAAGTCAAAGTCATGAACATAGTAAGGCCTTTGATATATGTAGCCCATCTAATTTTTGAGAGGATGGGTACCAAACTGCACAACAATGGGCAAATATAAAAATGGGCACCGTTACCTAGATCCTAGTCTAGTGGTTGGACGCTGAATGATTTTGCCCTCAGGGGACATCTGACAATGTCTGGAGGCATTTTTGATTTTCGTAAGGGGAGGGATACTACTGGCATCTGTTGAGCAGAGGCCAGGGATGCTGCTAAGCATCCTACAATGCACATTATAGCTATACACAACAAAGAATCATCTGGCCCAGAATGTCAATAGTGTCAAGGTTGAGAACGCAACTCTATTGTAACCATCACTCGGATCACAACCCATTCAGGGAGAAAAAGACAGAATCTTATCAGTTCAATTTCAGGGCCCAGCTGTCAGCTGCTGTTGCTTCTGTCTGTGCTACATGATGTCAGTGATGAAAACCAGTCTAAACATCAGCTCAATGTGTCCTTGTCCAAGATTGGCACCCTGCTCCAGAATCAGATTTCATCTTGACCAACCCAGGGCACTACCTGAAGCACCTCTTACCCTGGGGCCCTGAGAATTCTTACCAGTCAGCTGCCCATGGCTTTCAGTCCAGACCACTGCCTCCCATCAGAAATGTTCCAATACAATTCAAAACAGGGGATCCATATGCTCTGATTTTGAGAAATTTTCTGGCATCCTATGCAAATTTACCCATACATCATCCGTTCTCAAACCCACAGTACCCCTGTGCAATACACCCAAACCCTAGGACTTTGAAGACAGGAATTCAAGTCACAGATCTAATGTGTGGTAAAGACAGCTAACTCTTCCCAGTATCTATTCTCCTTTTCCTCCACGGTAATAGAATCTGCAGTTTTTAGGTGGTCAATGTCTTCTCAGAATAAACACCTCATTTCCTAGATGTTCTTGCAGCTATCCAATGGCTTGTAAGAGGAAGTGTTGAGTGTGACTTCTGGTGGTGTCCTGTCAGAGGCAATGCACCCTTTTTTACTGATGGCGTAAATAAATGTGGACATGCTGGCTTGATCTAAAGCAGCCATCTTAGACCAAGAGTTGGAAGTCAAGTTTGGAGGATGTCAGAGCAACAAGATAGAAGGAGCCTGGGTCCTTGAAGATGGTGGAGTTACTGTGCCAACCCTGTACTCTTTACCACCAGGCTTCACTATGTGGGAGAGAAACAACCCATGTTTAATTTAAGCCACTGTTATTTTGGTCTCTGTTACAACTGAACCTAATCCTAAGTGACACATGATCCCACTTCCTCATTTGAAAGATAAAAATGCAGGTCTGAATGGACTATATCAGGCTTGGTTCATTGTGCCTTTTCTGCCAGCTGTCTGGGAGTTTGCTGAATAAGAAAAAAAAATGAATCATTTAAGAGAAATGGTGTATTTTGGGATACCTTATGAGATTGATAACACAAGAGAAGATAAAAGACTTGAATTGGGAGGAAAGCAAAGCCTTCAGAATATGTGAGATGAGATTTGGGGCACAGCAAGGAAAGAGAAAATAAAGCATCAGCTCTGATTTTTCAGGGTTAGATCTCCTGAATCTGAGAGTAGTTAAAACTCTAACGACACTCTCGTTGATGTAATGATCCGTTTTTAGCAGTCAGCATGTCTGAATGCAGAGACTGTTTATAGAGCAGCGTAATTAATAGATACTTCATGGAAGTGATTGTTGCTGGTTCAATTATTCTTTAAGAGATTGGACAGATCAAGAGACTGCTCTGGCAAGAGAATCACCCTTTCTTTTCTCCCCTTCAACATAAGTGAACACTCATAATTTATTAAAATTATCCCTTTGGTTTCATTTCACTCACAAAGGAAATGTATGCAGCTTCTTAAAATATACAGATTTATTTCTCCTAGAGTCTAGCAGGTAAAGAGAAAGATAATCGGCATCCTATTGAGTTAGAAGAAAGCTGTGTCTGCATATTGCCTAAGCAACCAGTTGCTCAGGACAATTCTGCCAAAACACCCATCGACTCTGTGAAAAGTCCATCAGCCTGGTTATGTGACATCCCACAGCCCTCTGTTTGCCCTTACCAGATCGAGTAGCTGAATTTCTTATTTTCTATTGCCTCTATTGGCGATTTTCTATTGCCTCCTAAAGACACTGCTGCTAGTAAAGCTTTGACTTCATAGAGGAAGTCATCTATCTTTAAAACTCTCCACAGGGTGACTTCCCTCATGACCATCAGAAAATGCTCTGCAGAAATAAGCTTCCATTGCCTACTGGAGCTTGAATAGTCAAATGAAGCCTAGTTCCTGGGACAAACAGAAACAATTAGAAAGAAGACCATTAATTGGGCTTCCCCCTTTTCTTCTTCTCTGTGCCCAGAAAATGGTTTTTCTTGGCTCTAGGACTAAATGGAGTGAATGCCTGGTCCAGATTTGCTTGGATCCTTCTTCTCTAAGCAACTAATTCTTGATGGAAAATATGCTTATATCAGGTAAGCCCACACCAAAGAGAAGGAAAAGCCTCCATTTATCCCGTCTCTTTGATTTCATTTCAGCCTCTGGAGGCAAAGTCAGCTCAGGCAAGCCTCATGCAGTACTTCACGGCATAGAAAACTGTTGGGTCTGGCTGGCTGCACTGTTATCATAGAGTGACAGAACCCTGCTTGGCAGCAGCCTCTTCAGCAGGTTGCTGTGACTCTGAAGGCTGTTTGCATCACAAAAGAGTATCTGAGCTGCACCAAGATTCAACCTACAAAACATGTAGGTGACCCACCCTGTGTACATCCACCTTTCTATGCATTTACTCTTCTCATCTGTGACTGGCCTACTTTCATATCTACTTCTCTCATACTCCTTAGTCTAGCCAGTTCCAACTTCACACGAGCTGCCACACCCTGGTTCTGTCTGCTAGTTTAATCCTTCACTTCAACCAATGGTGTGCCAGAGCCAGCTCCCATTGGCTTAAGAAAGCCAATTGTGCACAGCTCTTCATAATGTCATGTTCAATAACATCACATTGGTAGCTGGAAATCAGGCATGGTAAGGATAATTACAACACAGAAACCAGCAAAATCTATAAGAACTTCCCCACCCTGACCCAGAAAGCCGATTAAACGTTTGCCACCATGTGCCGGATCTATCCCTTTTGAAAAGGGGTAAATATGTGTCTGTTTATCATAGTCAATGTAAATAATACACTACATTAAAAAATAATTTAAAAAATAAAGAATTTTAGGCCAACCTTAACTGGATTCTGGTTTGAACCAACTAAATGTAAAAAGATATTTGGAAAAATTTGAAACCAAATATAGATAATATTAAAGAACTCATGTTAATTTTTTAGGCATAAAAATATTATGGAAGAATAGAGGGGCACTTCCTCAACTTGATAAAGAACATATACAAAAAACCTATAGCTAACTTCATTACTTGAGAGAAACTAAAAGTTTTCCCACTAAGGTCATGAATGAGTCATGAGAAAGATGTTCCCTCTTCTTTTCAGCATTGTACAAGAAGTCCTAGCTAATGCAATAAGATAAGAAAATGAAACACAAAGGATACAGATTGGAATAGAAGAAATAAAGCTGTCTTTGTTTACAGACAACATGGCTGTCTATGTAGAAAACCTGAAAGAATCAACAGTAACAACAAAACCTCCTGGAACTAATAAGGTATTATAGCAGGGTTGCAGGATATAAGATTAACATATAAAAGTCTATTGCTTTTCTATACAGCAGCAATAAACAAGTGGAATTTGAAATTAAAAACATATTACCTGGGGTGCCTGGGTGGCTCAGATGGTAAAGCATCTGCCTTCAGCTCAGGTCATGATCCCAGGGTCTTGGGATCAAGCCCCGCATCAGCCTCTCTGCTCGGCGGGGAGCCTGCTTTTCCCTCTCCCTCTGCTGCTCCTCCTGTTTGTGCTTTCTTGCTCTGTCTAATAAGTAAATAAAATCTTTGGAAAAAAAACATATTCTCTATGTCAACTATACTTAAAAAAAATTTTGAAAACCACATCATTTACATTAGCACCTCCCAAAATAAAATACTTAGGTATAAATCTAAAAAATATGTACAAGATCTATATATGAGGAAAACTACAAGACTCTGATGAAAGAAATCAAAGAACTAAATAAATAGAGAGATGCCCATGGATAAAAAGACTCAATATTGTCAAGATGCCCATTTTTCTCAACTTGATCTATAGATTCAATGCAAGCCCAATCAAAGTCCCAGCAAGTTATTTTGTGGATATCAACAAACTGATTTTAAAGTGTATGTGGAATGGCAAAAGACCTAGAATAGTAACACAATATTGCAGGAGAACAAACTGAGAGAATTGAAATTACCTGACTTCAAGGCTTACGATAAAGACACAGTAATCAAGATTGTGTGATTAGACAAAAAGAGACAAAAGAATAGGCAAATAGATCAATGGTATAGAATAAATAGTCCAGAAATGGACCCACATAAATATAGTCAACTGATCTTTGACAAAGTGGCAAAGGCACTTTGCAGGAAAAAAAGTCATTTCAGTGAATGGTGCTGGAACAATCAGACATCCATATTCAAGAAAAATGTATCTAAACACAGACCTTATGCCCTTCACAAACTAACTCGACGTGGGTCACAGATTTCAATGTAAAATGCAAAACTATAAAACTCCTAGCAGGTAACACCGGGGAAAATCTAAATGACCTTGGGTATAGCGATGACTTTTTAGATACAGCACCAAAAGCACAATCCATGCCTTACAATTGAGAAGCTGAACCTCATTAAAATTAAAAACTTCTGCTCTCCAAAACACTCTGTCAAACGAGTAAGAAGACAAGCCACAGACTTGGGAGAAAACTTTTGCAAAAGACTTATCTGATGAAGGACTGCTATCCAAAACAAAGAATTCTTAAGACTCAACAATAAGAAAATGAACAATCTGATTTTTAAAATGAGGAAAAGATCTTAACAGACACTAAAGAAGATGTACAGATGGCAAGTAAGCATATGAAAAGATGCTCAACATCATATAATCATTAGGTAATTGCAAGTTAAAACAACGAGATACCACTACACACATACATATAAGAACGGCCAAAACCCTAAACATTGACAACACCAAATGCTGTCAAAGATGTGGAACCACAGAAATTCTCACTCATTGTTGGTGAGAATACAAAATGGTACAGCCACTTTGGAAGATAGTTTGGCAGTTTCTTACAAAACTGAATGTATTGTCACCATACAATCCAGCAGCTGTGTTCTTTGGTATTTACCCAAGTTAGGTGAAAAGTTATGTCCACACAAAAGCATGCACATGGATATTTATAGTAGCTTTATTCATGATTGCCTAAACTTGGAAATAACCAAGAGCTACCATCCTTTAGTAGGTGAGGTGCATCTAGACAATGGAATATTATTCAGCACTAAAAAGAAATGAACTATTAAGCCATGAGAATATATGGAGAGACTTTAATGCATATTACAAAGTGAAAAAATCTAATCTAAAAAGGCTACATACCATATAATTGCAACTATATGATGCTCTGGAAAAGGCAAAACTATGGAGACAGTAAAAATATCAGTGGTTGCCAAAGGTTAGGGGGTTAGACAAATAGGCTGAGCACACAGGATTTTTAGGGCAGTGAAACTATTTTGCATAATGGTATAATGGTGGATATATGTCATTACACACTTATCAAAACAATAGAACACGCAACACCAAAAGTGAATTCTAACGTAAACTACAGATTTTGGGTGATCATGATATGTCATGTAGGATCATCAATTATCACAAATGTGCCACTCTAGTGACAGATGTTCATAATGGAGGAGTCTATACGTGATGGGGGGCAGGGGATATATGGGAAATCTCTGCACTTCCCACTCAATTTTGCTGGAAATCTAAAACCGCTCCAAAAAATAAAGTCTACTTTTAAAGAACTGGTATTCTGGTTATGTAGGGAATTGTTTCTGTAGTTTAAAGAAGTATTGAGGGATTAAATGCCATAATATCTATAATTTAAAAAACACGTCAGAAGAAGAAACAAAGCAAATATGGAAAAATGCTAGCAATTGTTAAATCTCAAGGACGGATGTAGGGAGGTTTGTGCTACTAGTCTCCATTTCTGTATTTTTGAAATTTTTCATAATAATAATTTAAAAGAACTTCCAGCCACGAAAGCTGTGAGTTTGGGCAATCTCAGGTAGGACTGTTCATATCTGTCCCCTACAATCTGGGCCTGGGTTACTCAAACAGTTGTAAACCTACCGGGTTGTGATTGTCCCAGTGCAAGCCTTTATAGCACACGTTTGTATTGGGCCGAGCTGGCCGCTGGCCAGGGCTCTGCCTGCCCCTGTGAGCACACGGGACGGAGCTGGGGTCAAGTCTGCAGAGGGCAGAATGAGGCAGCCACTGACTAGTAGCATTTTGGGCTTTCCCAGTCAGGCTGGAGGCAGATGTGTGCAGTACACATTTCACTATTTAACATTTGTGCTTTTTGTAATCATATAGACTGACTGAAAACAACTGTTTTTCAATAACCCTCCTAGGAAGCCCCTCCCATTTTGTTCAGTTAAACGTTTTAGTTTCCACGAACTGCATCTGGCATGGTTATACAATTCTCTGAGCGGCAAATACCGTTTAATCGAAATAATATTTTATTTTTAAAGATTTTACCCATTTTTTTTTGACAAAGAGAGAGACAGCGAGAGGGAACACAAGCAAGGGCAGTGGGAGAGGGAGAAGCAGGTTTCCCGCAGAGCAGGGAGCCCGATATGGGGCTCGATCCCAGGGTCCTGGGATCATGACCCAAGCTGAAGGCAGACGCCTAACAACTGAGTCACTAAGGTGCCCCTCAAAATATTTTTTTTATTTTTTTTATTTATTTTATAATAAATAAATTTATTTTTATTTATAAATTTATTTATTATATAAATAAATTTATATAATAAATAAATATTATTTATTTATTTTTTTATTTATTTTATTTTTTTTAAGATTTTATTTATTTATCAGAGAGAGAGACAGAGGCAGGCAGAGGGAGAAGCAGGCTCCTTGCTCAGCAAGGAGCCCGATGTGGGACTCGATCCCAGGACCCTGGGATCATGACCTGAGCCGAAGGCAGACACTTAACCGACTGAGCCACCCAGGCGTCCCCAAAATAATATTTTAAAATATCTATTTTCTTGTACTGATGCTTCCCCCTTTTCTTCCAAGGGGAATCCTTTGGCCTTGGGGAGTTTTAGGGATCTTATAAATGCAAAGAAAAAGAGTTCACATTTAGCTTCTAGCATCCAAACTAGGTTTTTATTTTTTTGGAAAGATTTTATTTAATTATTTATTTTAGATCAAGAGAGCATGCAGTGCAAGTGCAGGGGTGGGGGGTTGGAACAGAGTGGGAGGGAGAGTGACAAGCAGACTCCATGCTGAGCAAGGAGCTGGTCACGGGGCTCAATCCCATGACTGGGAGATCATGACCTAAGCCAAAACTGACTGAGCCACCCAGGTGCCCCAAAACTAGGATTTTAAAACAAGAAGTGTCTTTAGGGAAAAAGTTTTGTAAGTCCTTCTATCCTTACCCTTTAGGGAGAATGGCAGTCCTGGTGGACCTGGGGGTGACCCCAGCCTTTTAGGTCACAGAGTCCTATTCAATCAGGAAGAGGAAGGGGGCCAGGGAGGGAGAAACCAGTGTTGGGTATATGTCCTAAATGCTATCTCTGGGCTCATGTAGTGTGTCAGATGAATGGAGAAAACTGGGGGCACCACTTCTGCCCATGTCTCATTTGGGACTCTGGGAGGAGCTTACCCCATGAGCTCCCCACACCAACCTTCCATAGGAAACTACATCAGAGAACACTCAGAGGCACATGTGATCTAGCAGAAGGAGTTTGGCTCTTATGTGATGGAAGGTACCCCACAGTCCCCATGTGCCCTCTCGGGGGAAACGAAGCTGAATTGAGAGGCACTGGGCCTGCCGGGAGCCCCTGGTGAAGGTGAGGTGGCCCCAGAGCAGAGGAGAGTGGGACAGACACTCAGAAGACTCTGGTGCAGAAGCAACAGTGGCCTAGTCAACCTGAGAGAGTCCGGTCTGTGAGTGACAGCAGCGACACCAATAGGACATGCAAACCCAGTGGTCCCCATCCACACAGCAATCCCAGCCTGCTGCTCCATGGCTGAGACTGGCCCTCACATCTGTCCAACCATCCCACCCTCCCTCTGATACCACAGGGTCCTGTAAAATACAGCCCTCTCCCCAGTATTTACACATCACCTCAGAGGAGCAGAAAGTGGAGCACTTTCCCCCAAAGACCTAGAAAGACTGTGTCAACGACTGCATTTACCCAAGCGCACTGGACCTAGGTAAGCATGAGCTGCTCCTCCCCCTTCCTCCTTCTGCCCAACAGGGAGGGCTCTTCTGACAAAGACTGAAGGAACTATAGTTCTTTTGCTCATCTGAATGCAACGTGAGAAGATCCAAATCATGTTACAGCCAAAGTTTGTTCTGTGGCACATCCTTCTCCCAAGATGCTCACGATAAGAGTCTCATGACCAAACAAATCTGGGAACACCTCTATCCTGAATGCCCCTTCTGGAGCTGTACAACACACTTTGACATATCGAGGGTTCTAAAGGTTTTGCAGTGAAAAGCCTGTTGAATCTTTGTTGATCTCAGCACTATGCTTGGCCCCCACTCCTTCCCTTTGGATAATCTCCATTAATGTCCCAAAGTACATGTGTTCCCATGAACATGCTAGAACCTTGTTCAGTGGAAAAGAAAGTTTGCTGGGCTCACCTATGGAAAACCACATTTAGGCTCCAATGGGCAGGGGGCGGGGGGTGGGAGGTTTATTTTCATTTACCTCCTTGCAGAAGAAATGAAGCATCTCCCAAGCAGTTCCCAGGTGGCTCAGGCACATGATGCAGACACTTTCCAGCATTTCCAGCCCCTTGTTGACAGGCACATTTGTATGATTAGGGTCAGGTATATCCTGCATGCAGGACTTGACTCTAGCTGATTCATGGTTTTCATTTTGCTGCCGGAGACAAGTTGTTAAAATGCAAACACATATTTTTGGTTTTCCTTCACAAACCATTGACTGAAGTGGAAAGAACACTGGATTAAGTGAGGAGTGTAGAAAAACCTGGGTTTGAAGCTCTGCCCATGCACTAGTGGACAACCAGCCCCAGTTCAAGTGTCAACAAAACCATCAAAGGCAAATGGAAGTGGACTTGGACCCTTCACTGAAAACCCTCCCAGAACAGGATGTGGGCTTCCCAAATTCCTTGCGCATTCCTACATATCACTCCCATGGCCTCCTTGCCACCTTAGCCTTCCCTGTGTTTGTCCCTCAGACTAAGACCTAAGCAGTCCTGGATTGTATCTGGTGTTTCTGGGGCCTCCTAAGAGCCCATGTCCTAACTCCCATCCCCTTCCCCTTGGCCAGCTATTGATTTAGGGCTTTTTCCCTCTTCCCTGCTGTGGCCTGATGACTTCAGCTGAACCACAATGCTGAGAGCAGATAGTCTGTAGCCTTGGACATCCCATAGAGCCTTAGATTCATTCCATAATGACATTAATAAAAGATGCCTGTTTTGTCTCCCTTGCAGGGCTGTTAAGAGATCAAAGGAATAAAAGTCTACCTAAGTCTGACGTTCACTGGAAAGCCCAATACAAATGTCCCTTGTTATAATCTATTTTTATATAATTTAATTTTTGATGTTACACAGTATCTTTAGTGACTCTCCAAACAGCCAGTGTTGTTATCTGTTTTCTCATCTAAGAAAACAAAAGGTTTAGTGAAATATTTTCTACTCAGAAAAATCTTAAATTCAGAAGGAGGGGGTCAGTGGCCTCAGATCCATACCACGAAACACCCCTGTGAAGAAGATGCTCGGGCCTGCACAGACAGGTGCCTCCTACACCATGTTCCTGCGCTAGTTGATAGCTACAGATCCAGTTCCTTTTCATTTGGGAACTGCTGACATTGAATTTTCACTGGCTTCGATTTTCTGTTGGCCTTCATTACTTCCTTCCTCCCTCCCTGGCTTCCAAGCTTTTATGATGTTGAAACCTTTGGCACACAGGGCTGCTGACATACCTTTTGTACACCAAGCTGTTGTGCTCTACTTTTAGAAGTAAACAGAATCACATGTTGTTTTAAGGAGCTTCTGGAAACCACTGGGGGAACAGATTCTGTCCAGCTCTGACAGATTTTGAACAGAAAATCTCCAGTTCTTCTAACTTCCCCATGTATTAGTGGAATATCTCCTCCAGATCCGAGTATCAACAAAACCATCAAAGGCAAATGGGAGCCAAGCCCTGGACTCTTCACCACTTTCTTCACACAGCATGTGGGCTCAGATATTCTGAACCAATCACATTTCTGGCAGCACCATCAAAACTCTCAACCTAAAATCAGTCTTGGGGAAACTGAAGTAAGGGCAAAACCCCTGGAGAATACTATTAAAGCACTGAAGGTGAAAGGGATACATTTTAATACCCCAACAAATCTCCCCCTGGATCAATTCTTAGCCAAATGAATCATGGCTGCATTGGATTTCTAGTCGAATCAGTTTCCCCACTCTAGTACTGCAGTCCTCAGAGAGACATTGACCAACAGGAACGATTCCAGGGATGAGGGCCAAGGTAGCTCTTCACCCTGTTGGCAAGTGAGGTGGCTTCCTAAGGCAATCAGAGCCTAAACCTGATTGGAAAACTCCATAACCCCCAATATTTGATTATCTTCTTGTTCCTGTGTAATTATAAGGTTAGATTCTATTTGGCAAAGCCTGTCATCTAGTCCACCTTGGAATTTCCAGTTGTAAGACACTGGCAATCACAAATCCTCACTTCCTCCCTTTCCAAAAGGTGAGATTTTGAAATCCTTATCAACTCACATGTGTGGGGAGTGCTCAGGTACAACATTTTCTGTTCACAACTATTCTCTGGTAAAGCTTCACTATAATCCCACAAGGATAGGGCAAGTATTACCAGTCTCATCTTATGGTTGAACAAACTAAGGGTTGGAGAGTTTGAGGAGGTTCCCCATGGGTCCTACTGTTGGTAATGACAGAGTTACCAAGTCTCATGTTCTTTCTTTTCATTCAGCAGCTTCTTAACCTAAGCCTTTTGTCTGGCTTCAAGAGATTGCCTAGAAAAATTTATATGTACATGCATTTTTCTAGAAAGGGGGTCTATAGGTGTCATGGGATTTCCAAAGAGATGCAAGATTCAAAAATGGCTAAGAACACACTGACTGTTTCGTTTGGCATAGAGAAGGTGTTCAACATTTCCATGCTGAATTGAATTGAGGATAATTGGGGTTGGGGAGATGGGCCTCAGAAGGGTAGCACTCTGTTTATCCAGAAGAGTGCCCTGTGGGGAAGGACTCCTGAGTTGCCACAGTTGAGCTCCTGGTCCTGGTAATTCAGAGAACACATTGCAGAAGTTGGGGAGCAGGCCAGGACAATTTCCTGATGCACATATAGCCCAGAACCCAGGACCAACTCAGCTCACCTGGGGAGGACATATTCCTAAAGAAGTTTATCGTGAGAACACTGTTGAAAGAGAGAGAAATTGCCAACCCCTCCCCTGGACTTGGAGTGTGGTGGCCAGTTTAGGGGTTCTTTGGTCTTCTAGGACTTCTCTAGAAACAAAGAAATGAAACCTGCCTCAGGGGATTCCTGCCTTCAGCTGGCCCAAGGCTCATTACAGAGTGAGACAAGGGCAGAGTTGAGCTTCCCAACCTCATGCAGAGAAGATAAATGAATATGGGGCTTTGGCAGAGAGTTGAAACAAATGTGGAGATCAAGGAGCATCACTGTCAAGCCAGTTGTCCTCTTGGCAACTGGACCAGCTTTGACTCTACTCATTTGGGCATCTTAAAGAACTAGGCATGTATGATGGTTCAGCATCCCTTCAGAGACATGAAGTAAAATCAGGACATTTTTGTCCTAACAACAGAATATATATCCCCTCTTGGCTAGCAGGACACATGCTGTTAGAATGTGTAAAATCTGATGAACTTGGGTAGTAGGAAACAAGCATAAGAACCCTAAGTCGGCCTTCCAGTTTGGGCTATTTTGGTCTTTGTGTTTCACAGGATGCGTTTAGAGGAGAGATTTCCGTGACCACTGAAACACAGAGAAACTCGGTGCCCAAAGAAGAATGAGGGGAAACAAGAGCCTGCGTGTGTGTCCCCTGGTAAACAATGAGGCCGGAAGCATCTATCTGGAATGCAGTCAAAACAAACAGCCGCCCGCTGAAATGCTGGGTACCCGTGTTCTCAAAATGCAGCGCCTCTTTAACAAAACTTTGCTGGGGAACAGATATAAAAGGATGGGTGTGGTAAGGAGCTGTATGGGAAAAAGTTGGGAGCAAAGATTTTTTTAGCAGCCAAATAGTATGTGTTTGTGCAGGAGAGACAGAGAGAGGCAGAGAGGGAAAGAGAGAGAGAGAGAGAGAGAAGAGCGGAGAAACCGAGATTCAGTTGTTGGAAATGCTCTACAATTAAAATTCAGCCCACAATTCATCTCAGTCCCTTTCAGTGGAGTCCTGGCACTATACTTGGGTTGTGGCAGCTCCTTGAGCGATCCTGAGTATAATAGCCTGGGAAGAAATATATGATATGTTTCAAGATCCTTGAATTCATCTTAATCAAGTTACAATGATGGGGGAGAGGTTCAAGCAGCAATGCTGGCATTATTTTAATTCACCTAGTGGAAAATTACTGAAGCATATTTCATATAATTAGGGTCAAGAATGGATTTGGCATCATTTGAGGCAAAGGCCCCAAACACAAAGCCGATTCAGCTGGCATGGTTTCTAGCCTAGAGAACAGCAAGTCTGGCAACAATTAACCAGGCAAGAGGAAATAGTAGAGAGACCACTGTTTGGCCACCCTCTGCACAGACCAGGGCAAAGAATCATGGAACTCCAGCAATTAGCAGTATAAGGGACCCACTGGAACACAACAACATGTTGTGAGTAATGGCTTGTGCCTGGAACATCTCAGGAAGTTTTATGAATGTTAATTTAGTTGTGCAATAGTCCAGGAAAGTAAGTGGTCCTTGTTTTGCAAACACTAGGCTTGCTGGGAGCTGAGTCTCCCTGAGACTCACAGGTGTCCTGGGGTGAGTTGACCCTAGATCCTGAGGCTGATAGATTAAAAAAGAAGAAGAAAAGAAGTAAACCTATATTGTTAACCACATGGCTGATGAACAGAAACTAGATTTGGAACAGAACCAGGATGCTCAGCACAGATGCTTCCATTCAGGACCAAAAAAGAGTTGTCCTGAGCCTTAACGCTGTCAGCTGTGTGCAAGAAAGGATGACAGTGAAATCCCCAAACCAGCCTCATGGCATTCTTAGGCCATAAGTGTCCAGTGAGCTGGCTGCCAGTGTGGGGAAGTTTGGGGTTCAAGTGTGGTAACATCTTGGCTTGCTGGTGGATGCTACGAAGTCAGAACCAAAAGGCACACACAACATCATTGTGATTACTTTGCTTCCCCCTTAGGCTGCTCCCAGTAGATGCCTTGGGGATAAGACCAGTAGGCTTGTCTCTGGGCAGATTCCAAGGGGAGTATTGGGAAGCAAAGTACCAAATTCTGTTATACACAGCAGAGCACATAAATCGGTAGGTATGAAAATGTAAGCCTCACAGAGGTGACCTTATGTAAGAGAGACTCAAATAACAGTGGCTTGAACAAGATGGAAGTTACTTCTCTCTCCTGTAACAGCCTGGACATCAGCGGTCCGGGGCAAGTCTGATGGCTTATGGTGGAGGGACCCAATCTCCTTCAATCTTGTTCTCTGCTGTCCCTAAGACATTCCCCTCATCTACATGGTTCAAGATGACTCATCACCGCCATATGCCCATTCCAGCAGCAAAGGAGAAGAGCAGGACCCTCCTCTACCCAATAGGATATTCCACACATCCTTTCCCAGTGGTCCGAAGACAGTCCTGTGCCACACCTACTTGCAAGGATGACTGGAAAATGTAGTTTTTTTTCCTGAGTTGCCATGCACCCAACCAAGAATTGCATTTCTTTGGAAGCAGGAAAGAGGCAGTCTGAGGGCATAGGGGGTGATGGCAGTCAAATCTTTGGCTCCCTGTTAGAAGTCTCCTCCCCTAAGCTCCTTCATCAGTTGCCCCTCCTCTTCCTCCTCTCCCCCAGCACTTCTTTTTCTGTGCCCCACACAGCACCTCGACTTCCTCTTTGCCGCATCCCCTTTCTCCCTGGCTCCATGGTCCCACTCAGAACTCTCTTTTTGTCCTCCTCTTTTCATATTCTCTTCTTCACATGAGCTGGAGAGGCTTAAAAATAAGGAAAGACAAAGTCACATCTCTCATGAACATCTGGCAAGCATTTTTTTCTGGATGTAACTCCATGTATTATGTTGACCACTTTAAACAGTTACTTCCCTAAATATAGTGGAGGCCTTCTATGAATAAGAAGTGGCTCTGACATTGTACTACGTGGGCTCAAAAACACTAAATAAGTTTCAAACACACAAATCAAAGACACTAAATACATTTCAAACACACTTCTCTCTTCGTTCTGACTGGTGGAGACATGGATGGACACATGTAAGAGACGGAAAAGGAAAGGGATGATGGCCAGACCATATATGACAATAAGACTCTGACTCCCATAAGAAGCCCAGGGAGCCAAACCACAACCTCTGCAGCAACTGGCCCAGAACAGAGTCACGCCTTGGTCAGTAGCTGCCAGCTGCCCTATTTTTTTTTTGCCACCACTGCCCCTACAGTCTTCTCCTAATTCAAGGCCAACCAGAGGAGCCAAATATCAAATACGCTCCCCTAACCAATCGCATAGGATGCCCTGCTTCTAGTTTATGGGTCTCTGGCTCACCCATGTCTCCTGCCCCCAGCCTCTAATCAGAGGACTCCTGAAGCCATGGCTTTTCTCCCCTGTCAAGCTCTCCCACCCTTCTGGTCTGCCTTGGAGTCCCTACCAAAGGCAAGCCCTAACTCTCTTGCTAACGCAAGTTCTGGATAAATAGTCTCTGCTTGTACCTGTTTGTTTATCTTATTCATTTATTTTCACACTTGCAAAAAACTCAGTGAGCTGAACATTTAAGACCAGTGCTCTTTATATTGTTTACTCTGTATATCTCACCCACCCCAAATTTTTAAACCTTAACTTTGCTCGACCTTCTGAATAAAGAAAAGATGGACGATATTAGGAGGAGTAAAAGAAAAGCAAAGAACCTGGTAAAACAAAGTAAGCACCGTTGGCTTCACTGGGCAATATAAGAACCAAGAACTTCTCATTGCTAGTTCATTTGAAATGCCACACGCAGACTTAGGAACAGCTCCTTCTTTTTATGAAAAGGCCATAATCACTGTGCTAAAAAGGGAGATTGAAAGACAAGATCCCTAGAAGTTGCACATCCAGAGTTTCTGGGGCCCTGTCCTAGAGTGTGCATGCAGGTTGGTGAAACAAGACCCAGATCAAGGCACCACTAGCTCTGAGTAATAAAACTTTACTGACTAACCCATACAGGCACCATGTTTTTTCCCCATGCCTCTGTTCTAGGGACACAACTCTCTGTAATGGTCTATTTCGTCTTAGGATATAACTTGCCTCAGCCAGTGCGCCCCCCACCCCCATCCGGAGACCCACTAAAGGTTGGTGGGATTGGCTTCCATCCTGTTCCCCAGAAGCTCTCAGAGTTACCACAAGGAAAGTTCCTCAGTTCTCTCCCATGGCGCAGGGGAGCCCTTGATGCAAATTAAACCCAGACAATCAGAAAACAAAAGACTCCCTTACCAACAAACTGATGCTGATTCTTGTATATTTTGAAGAATTTAATTCAGGGAGGTTCTAGGAACAAAATGGAACTTTCCCCCAATGTTTTGGCTGACTTTTTGACATAAGTTGTGAGGCATAAAATATTCAAAGAAATCAAATATAAAGAGTGAGAGTGAGGTTTAGGATTAGGATTGAAGCATGGCTAAAAGTCGAAGAATCAACAGGATTGTTTGTGACAGGAACACCAGGCTGTTCTTCCAGATTCCAGAGCTGAATTGCAAATGTAGAGGATATGCCCTTCTGTTTGTACTCCAGCCAGAGTGAGGTCTCCAGGGTAAAGCAGGGATGGATGACTTCACACTCAGCAAAGGATGGGGGGGCGGGGGGCGCTCCAAGGACCTGAACTCACAGCTACCACCAGGGCCACACAGGGATGATGGTTGAAGGGAAGGATGGCTACTCACAGATGGTGGGTATGAGACTCAACTCAGTGATGTTAATGGGGTTGCAAAGTAGAAGACAGGACATTAGATATGAATGCCAGGATCAAACTAAGTATCCCCAAGTCCACTGTGAAGCACAGGCTTCTCACCTTCCACAAAGAACATGACCTGGTGGGTGTCACCAAGCCCTTCCTTGCTCTCTTCATTCATCCCAGCAGCCCTCCAAGGGGTTCTAGTATTTCCCCCATTTAAAACTGTCTGCAGATGTCCTTCTCCTGGCACCAAATGTGGTACCAATGTCACCCCAATCATATCCTCTTGACTGACAATTATCTTGGCATGCTCCCGTATCACCCTTGCCCAGGACATTCTTAGACTCTTACCATTGAGGCCCTGAACCCCTCTGGTCCAGCAGCCACCATGTTGCTCGCATGCATCCCCTCCCTTCCCATTTCGTCTGCCCTCCACTGCTCAGGCCTCTGCAGCCCAGCCGGACTCTGGCCCTGACCGCTGAGCTGTGGGCCCCAGCCTCTGTCCTCTCCTGCTGCCACCTGCCCCCCACCGCCTTCCAGACTTGGCCACATCCCCCAGCCTGACTCCCCCAGCCTGACTCCCCAAGTGCTCGTCCCTCCAGCCCCATCCTCAACCTCACTCCCCTGACAACCCTGCAGGTACCCTTTTGTCCAGGCTCACATGTTCTGGCTGATGCTGCCTCTTTCCTCCCTTTTAAAAAAAACAGTTTTCGCCATGAGCTGTAACGTTAAAAATCCCACTTAGGATGAGGACAGCAACACGAGAACTTCACTCCCCCCCACCCCACCCCTGCCTCCCACAATGTGAAAAGACAGATAATCTACAAAAGTTCATCGGAGAACTAAGGTCACAAGGAAACCAGGTGAACTAGATTCCAAACAAGACAAAGGCCTTCAGGGAGCTAAGGGACACATGAACGGTTTCACCTTTGGCAGAGCATGGACAGGTGAGGTTATTGTGGGCCACTATGAAACACAGCATAAAGATAGAAAAATGAAATATGCCTGTAGAGCTTCGTGAATTCTTGGAGAGTAAGCACCTGTATAACGACCCCCCGGGGCAACAGATAGGTTGTTCCCTACCCCCCTGAGAAGAGCAGCACTGCTGGTCTTTATGGTAAAAGCTCCCTTGCTTTTCTTTATCCTTTTACCACTAAATGTGAGTCTCTAATCACTACAGTTCAGTTTGCCTTTTTAAACTTTACAAAATGTAGCCCCACCGGTCCTCTCCAGCAGCCTCCTTCACTCAGCACTGGGTGCATGAGATTCTGCCACGCTGCCCAAGAGTATAACTTAGGCCCGTGCGTCTTTGCTCCTGACTCCTCCTTCCTGGAAAGTCTGTCCCTCACTATCCCACCCAGTCCCCACACGTACCTGCCAAATCATCACCGACCCTCAGAATTCAGTACAAATGCCCCTTCCTCCCCCAAGAAGCCCTCCCTATTGCCCCGCATGGAAGCTGCCACACCTGCTCGTGACTCCAACACCTTGAACTTATCTGCCACCTCTTTGGCCTGCCTTACTCTGCACCATGGTTCCTTGCCCCGAGATTACACCACGTTGTTGTGTGTCCTCAAAACCAGACACCCGGACTGTTTTCTTTATTTGGGATCTGCATGAAACAAAAGGGGTACAGACTCCACTGGGCCAGAGCTTGGCAGAGCCTGGAAGGTTTTCTCCTTATTGTTTGATTGTGTCCCATGGTCCTGCAGATTTCGGGGTGTCAGGAACTAGAAGCAAGACTGCACTTGCTCTGGGGATTGCTCTGGGGACTGAATCCCACATTCGAACTGTTTCCATTGTATCTGTGTCTTAGAGAAGTGATGCGTAGAGTATCGCCTGGCTCTTTGAGCTTCCATATTATTTAGATTTTGGATAAACAGGAGTTTCCTTTCTGGCTCTCTAGGACTAAGTCAGTTGGAGTATCATTTCAGTTTGAATGAAAACAGAGCTCTGTCCCTGACACTGAAATTTTGAGAAACGCAGACTGGAGAGACGGTCTTGGTGTACCTTTGATGACCCATGGCAGAGAAAGAGGTATTTGAGACACTTTAGGAAACTTGCTTCTGTGCTCCAAAAGGGACATGGGTGTGGAGGGGGAATGTGAGAGATGGGGAAGCTGAGCAGGAGCCCAAAGCACCAGGTCCCATGACAGTAGCCACGAGGACTGAGTCTCTTGCCTGAGGTTGGAGCAGCGTCTTCTAGGGTCCCTGTTGCCTGGTAGGGACACTCTGCCTGGGATCTGAGTCCTTTACCTCTATTATTGTTTATACTTCATGGAGTCTGGAAGCTGAAAAGACCTGTAAGCTAAGAGGAGGAGGAAGAGTTTACCTTCCTCAAAAACATGAACAAAACCAAAGAACAGTTATTATCCCCAAGCTACATCTTAACAGCGGTGGTTGTTGACAGGTGAGTTTATGGTAAGGAACCGAAGGAGGTGTCTTTCTGTACTGCACCTTTAAAAATTGTTTGAAAGCTTTTATAACAATGAAAATATTTGATCAAGGAAACCCAGGAGCAAAGTAAAGGTATAATACTAGTTTCTTAGCAAGTATGCAGCCATTCCCCTCCAGACTCTCCCCACCCCTACCCCCTACTCCATTTTGTGGGCCCACCTGGGCCAGACACCCAATGCCCTTATCCCACGAGCAGCTTCTCCCCTTGCTGCCTGTTTCCCTCCTCGCCTCCCCTCTCTGCAGTGCTCTGCAAGAAACCGTGGGAGATAGCTCTCCTATCCTACCCCACCCTGCTCATAGCATATTCCATTGTTCCAGCTGAGGGGCCTGCCCCGTGTAACTGTCACATTGGATAGATTGCCTCATGGCAAAATGTTCATGCCTGGGCTAATGCCTATATTTCCCCCACCATGAAACAGTATTTAGAGTTACAAGCTATTCCACTCCATTTTATCTAATGATGTCACTTCTTAGAATATATTCTAGAGAGATCACCCAAAGAAGGTGGAACAGGTACTGTTGATGCCCTGCCCAGATGCCCTCTACCATGCCAGAGCACCGGTCCCACCCCTGTGGGATTTTGGCAGCCAACAGCTGACGCCTTCCCCAAGCTGACTCCCCGGGGAGCTTATGTGCCCTCCTCTACCACCCAGGGCAGTCTTCAGTCCATAATTGACTCAAGTTTCTTTGCCTCAAGAGGGGATCACCTCTGTGATGCAGTTCACACTCCAGAGCTCCCCATGGGATCTGCCACAGGCCAACTCCAGCCAAGGGCCCATCTTTGCTCAGCTCCTTCCCCTGTTGCCCTGCTCCCCTCACTCTTGTCCTCCTTGGGCCTGAGCTCAAGGAATCACACGCACCTGAACCCCACGTCAGGCTCTGCTTCTGGGGAACCTGACCTAAGACACAGCGGAGAGTTATACTCAGGAAAAAGGCTTATTACAGAGTCATAGAGATAGAGAAAGTTAGGCAGATGCCAATAGGAGAGATCATCATCAGGGGTTGGAACTGGGGTAGGAGACTTGCTTTTCACCATCAGCTTTTCTGTTCTCTTTAATTCATTATCATGCGCTTGCATTATTGTGATTCAAGTATATTAAATTTAAAAACAAAAAATATATATCCATACCACCTCCAAATGAAGCAATGGGCTCACACTTAATGGTCGTCTGGATTTCTTTTTGGAAAGTCAGTCCAGAAAATGTCAAAACATCTAGGCTGGGCCTAGAATGAAATCTACTTCAGGTGAATTTATCTCTTTATCTGTAGGTAGGTAGAAGGTTCATATCGTTTTCTGCTATAATTTGGCTGTATACAGAAAGTAACCAAATCCTAAATCAGAACAGAGTGAAAAACAAAACAAAAAAAAAACCTAAAATGGGGCCCTATTTATTACTAAACTATAGGACATTAAGTTCATTGTAATACCACCCAATGTCAGTAGCACCCAATATTTTTTTCAATTAAATGACAAGGAAGGAGAATTTGAGGATAGTTGGCTGAGCAGAAGCTCTGAAAGTTACTGGTCTTACAGGTACAGATCCAAAAGCAAGACAGCTTCTGCCTCTGGATGGGGGTAGCACTGTTCAGGAGGAAGGCAAGGCCCTCACTGTGCACTGAATGGGGGACAAGGAGGTAGGGGGTCCAAGCTCCTGCCATGTGACTGAATTGGCCGCACTGTGGTCTGAGACAGGGATACCAGCTGATGGAGGCCTGGAGCAAGGGATGTGGCCCACAGTAGCCAGTTCATAAAGTATTCATGCAGCAGCCATTTGGTGCCTCCTCTGTGCTGGGGACTGTGAGGGATGTTGGGGACATCACACACAGAGGAGGGAAATAGAAATAAAGTGTGTCAGTCGGGGACCTTGATTGCAGGCAACAGAAACAGATTTTGCCTAAGAGGAGCAAAACTGAATTTATTGAAAGGCTAATGAGCCACAGAATTGCAAGAAGTTTAGAAGTGCTTTGAAACAGGCAGGGCAGCTCGGGTTGGAGGGGCTAAAAGGAGGAACTACAGGAATGGTTTAATAACAGAAGAATGTAATGTATTCTAGGAGAAAGCATTACAGTGGTCAAGCATAGGCCTTACATCTGTCCCTTTCTGTGTGGGGATGGTCACAGTAGGGATGAGCCCTACATTTGTGGGAGGTGGGGCTCACTGTAGTTACTGCCCTAATGAGACCACATACTGTGGGGGATTGTCCACGAGGAAACCGAGGTGCTCCTCAAGAGGGTGAATAGGCTTTCTGGGGGGAGACAAGCAATGAGCTGTGATGTGGAAGATCAGTAGAAGTCAGCCAAGCCAAGGAGAGGGGGCGGTTGAAGAATGCTCTGGCAGAGGACTGCCAATGGCTGGATGCCTTAGAGTCTCAAGCAGTTTTAGAAATGGTAAGAACCATGTTTCCCCAATTTATATGGTTCCTTATTCCTAAAGGAGTAATTCAATTGATGGTGCAGCCTCAGGTCACGATGCCTTGGGATGGGGGATATTGGCCTCTCTTTGGGCTTGATGCCCAGCCTGACCAGGACCTGGGAGGGGAAAGGCCTGTCGAGGCCAGCAGGGCCATTGTTTTTAAATGTATATATATATATATTTAATTCCAGTGTTGTTAACATACAGTGTTATATTAGTTTCAGGTGTATGACATAGTGATTCAACAATTCCATACATCACCCAGTGCTCATCACAACAAGTGCACTCCTTAATCCCCATCACCTATTTCCCCCATCCCCCACCCACCTCCCTTCTGGTAACCAGCAGTTTGTTCTCTATAGTTAAGAGTCTGTTTCTTGTTTTGCCTTTTTCCCTTTGCTTGTTTGTTTCTTAAATTCCACATGAGTGAGATCATATTTGTCTTTCTCTGACTTATTTCGCTTAGTATTATATTCCCTAGTTCCCCCCATGTTGTTGCAGTGACAAGATTTCATTCTTTTTTATGGCTGAAAAATATTCCATTGAATATATACTACCTATTCTTCATCCATTCATCTATTGATGGGCACTTTGGTGGCTTCTATAATTTGGCTATTGTAAATAATGCTGCTACAAACATAGGAGTGCATGTATCTCTTTGAATTAGTGTTTTTGTATTTTTGGGGTAAATACCCAGTAGTGTGATTATTACATCAAAGTGTACTTCTATGTTTAACTTTTTGAGGAAACTCCATATTTTTTTCCACAGTGGCTGCACCAGTTTGCATTCCCACCAACAGTGCACCAGAGTTCCTTTTTCTCCACATCTTTATCAACACTTGTTATTTCCTGTGTTTTTTATTTTAGCCATTCTGACAGGTGTGAGGTGATATCTCATTGCAGTTTTGATTTGCATTTCTCTGATGATGAGTGATATTGAGCATCTTTTCACGTGTCTGCTGGCCATCCAGATGTCTTTGGAGAATGTCTGTTCCTGTCTTCTGCCTTATTTTTTAATTGGATTATTTATTTTTGGGGGTGTTGAGTTGTATAAGTTCTTTATATTTTGTGGATCCTAACCCTTTATTGGATATGTAATTTGCAAATATTTTCTCCCATTCCATAGACTGCCTTTTAGTTTTGTTGATTGTTTCCCTTGCTCTACAGGGGAAATAAGAGTAAACTTTTTATTTTGATGTAGTCCCAATAGTTTATTTTTGCTTTTGCTCCCCTTGCCTCAGGAGACAAATCTAGAAAAATGTTGCTACAGCTGACTTCAGAGACATTACTGCCTAGGATCTCTTCTAGGATTTTTATGGTTTCAGGTCTAACATTTAGGTCCTTAATCCATTTTGAGTTTATTTTTGTGTATGGTGTAAAAAAGTGGTCCAGCTTCATTCTTTTGCGTGAAGCTGACCAGTTTTCCCAGCACCGTTTGTTGAGGAGACTGTCTTTTTCCCACTGGGTATTCTTTCCTGATTGGTTGAGATTAATTGACCATATAATTGTGGATTTATTTCTGGATTTTCTCTTCTGTTCTATTGACCTTTATGTCTGTTTCTGTGCCAGTATCATACTGCTTTCCTTACCACAGATTTGTAAAATAACTTGAAGTCTGGAATTGGGATACCTCCAGCTTTGCTTTTCTTTTTCATAATTGCTTTGACTATTCGGGGTCTTTTGTGGTTCCATATAAATTTTAGGATTGTTCTAGTTCTGTGAAAAATGCTATTCGTGTTTTGATAGGGACTTCATTAAATGTGTAGATTGCTTTGGATAGTATAAACATTTTAACAATAATTATTCTTTCCAATCCATGAGCATGGAATGTCTTTCCATTTCTTTGTATCTTCCTCAATTTCTTTTATCAGTGTTTTATAGTTTTCAGAGTACAGGTCTTTCACTTCTTGGATTAGGTTTATTCCTAGGTATCTTACTATTTTTGGCATAATTGTAAGTGGGATTGTTTTCTTAATTTTTTTCTCTGCTGCTTCATTGTTAGTGTGTAGAAATGCAACAGATTTCTGCACGTTGATTTTGTATCCTGTGACTTTACTATTCATTTATCAGTTCTAGTAGTTTTTTGGTGGAGTCTTTAAGGTTTTCTGTGTATAGTATTATGTCACTTATAAATAGTGATAGTTTTACTTCTTCTTTACCAATTTGGATCTCTTTTATTTCTTTATGTTATCTAATTGCTAGGCCTTCCAGTACTATGTTGAATAAAAGTGGTGAGAGTAGACATCCTTGTCTTGTTCCTGATCTTAGGGGGAAAGCTTTCAGTTTTTCCCCACTGAGTGTGAGGTTGGCTATGGGTTTTTCACAGATGGCCTTTATTATGTTGAGATATGTTCCCTCTAACCCTACTTTGTTGAGGGCTTTTATCATGAATGGAGGTTGTAATTTGTCAAATGCCTTTTCTGCATCTACTGAAATGATCATATGGTTCTTATCCTTTCTCTTATTGATATGATGTATCATTTGATTGATTTGTGAATATTGAACCACCTTTGCAGCCCAGGAATAAATCCCACTCGATCATGGTGGATGATTTTTTAATATATTGTTGGACTCAGTTTGCTAGTATGTTGTTGAGGATTTTTGCATCTATGTTCATCAGAGATACTGGTTTGTTGTTCTCTTTTTTAGTGGAGTATTTATCTGGTTTTGGCCTCAGGGTAATATTGGGCTCATAGAATTGAGTTTGGAAGTTTTTCTTCTTCTTCTATTTTTTCGAACAGTTTGAGAAGAATAGTTATTAACTCTTTTTTAAATGTTTGGTAGAATTTGCCTGTGAAGCCATCTGGCCCTGAACTTTGGTTTGTTGGGAGTTTGTTGGTGGTTGATTCAGTCTCCTTGCTGGTGATTGATCTGTTCAAATTTTCTATTTCTTCCTGCTTCAGTTTTGGGAATTTTTATGTTTCTAGGAACTTATCCATTTCTTCCAGGTTGTCTAATTTGTTGGCATATAATGTTTTATAATATTCTCTTACAATTGTTTGTGTTTCTGTGGTGTTGGTTGTTATTTCTCCTCTTTCCTCTGTGATTTTTTTGAGTCTTGAGTCCTTTTCTCTCTCTCTGATGAGTCTGGCTAGATATTTATCAATTTTGTTGATCTTTCAAAGAACAAGCTCCTGGTTTCATTGATCTGTTCTATTGTTCTTTTAGCTTCTATATCATTTATTTTTGTTCTAATCTTTATTATTTCTTTCTGCTGGTTTTGAGTTTTGTTTATTATTCTTTTTCTAGCTCCTTAAGGTGGATGGTTAGGTTGTATGTTTGAGATTGTTCTTGCTTCTTTAACTAGGCCTGTATTGCTATAAACTTCCCTCTTGGAACCACTTTTGCTGCATCTCAAAGGTTTTGGACCACTGTGTTTTCATTTTTGTTTATTTCCATCTATTTTTTTATTGCTTCTTTAATTTCCTGGTTGACCCATTTATTGTTTAGTAGCATGTTGTTTAACCTCCATGGAGTTGTGTTCTTTCCAGATGTTTTCTTGTGGTTGATTTCTAGTTTCATAGCATTGTGGTCAGAAAAGATGCATGGTATGACTTTGATCTTCTTGAATTTGTTGAGGCTTGTTTTGTGGCCTGATATGTGATCTATTCTGGAGAATGTTCCGTGTGCATTGAAAAGAACACACATTCTGCTGTTTTAGGATGGAATGTTCTGAATATATCTGTTAAATCCATCTGTTCCAGTGTGTCATTCAAAGCCTCTGTTTCCTTGTTGATTTTCTGTTTGGATGATCTGTCCATCCATGTAAGTGGAGTGCTAAATTCCCCTACTATTATTGTATTATCAATTAGTTCTTTTATGTTTGTTATTAACTGATTTATGTATTTGGGTTCTCCCATGTTGGGTGCATAAATATTTACAATTGTTACATCTCCTTGTTGGATTGTCTCTTTATCATTATACAGTGTCCTTGTCTCTTTTTACAGTCTTCATTTTAAAATCTATTTTCTCAGATATAAGTATTGCTATTCTGGCTTTCTTTTGACACCCATTTGCATGCTAGATGGTTCTCCATCTCCTCACTTTCAATCTGCAGGTGTCTTTAGGTCTGAAATGAATCTCTTGTAGGCGGCATGTAGATGGGTCTTGTTTTTTTTTTTTAATCCATTCTGATACCCTATATCTTTTGATTGAAGTGTTTGGTTCATATCAATTATTGATAGTTATGTATGTATTGCGATTTGTTACTTGTTTGTGGTTGTTTTTGTAGTTTTTCTCTGATCCTTTCTTTTCTTTCTCTTTTTTATGGTTTGCTGGTTTGCTTTAGTGATGTAGTTGGATTCTTTTCTCTTTATTCTTTGCATATCTATTATCGGGTTGTGATTTGTGGTTACCATTAGGTTTGCATATAACATCTTCTGCATATAGCAGTTTATATTGACGGTCACTTGAGTTTGAACCCATTCTTTACTCTCTCCCTCCCACATTTTAGGTATATGGTGTCATACTTTACATCTTTTTATTTTGTGAGTCCCTTGACTGATTTTTTACAGAAATATCTGTAAACAGAAATATCTATTTTTACTGCTTTTGTGTTTCCTACTTTTCATACTCTCACTTATGGTCTTCTTTTCCACTTGAAGAGTCCCCTTTAATATTTCTTATAGGGCTAGTTTAGTGTTCCTGAACTCCGTTAGTTTTTGTTTGTCTGAGAAACTCTTTCTTTCTACTCTGAATGACAGCCTTGCTAGATAGAGTGTTCCTGCCTATAGAATTTTCCCTTTCAGCGTTTTGAATATATCATACCAGCAGGGCCATTCTTGAAGGGTGCTCTGTATTGAAGAGCTGCTGGGGGGAAAGGTTGCTCCCTGCGGTGGGCAGGAAGGGTTGTAGAGGTAGAGCAGGGTGAAAGCTGGAGTGCTGTGGCTATAATCTAGTTGAGGCAAGACAAAACCTGTGGAGGGAGGAAATTGAGAGTGGTGAATGTATAGGCAAAAGCAGGCCTTGCCATAAAGTAAAAAGGATCCACTAGGACAGTCTCTGCACGTAAACAACATGGTAAAGCCTATATCTGGGCTTCCCATTGACATTTTAGCCGCAACCAGGACACCCAGGGTTAGGCCGGGTCACATGTACAGAGTAGATCTTAAAGATGGGTTTAAGACACTACCCCCTCTACCATTTTCTTGCCCTGTTGCTCTGCAAATATTATGTCATTTGTCCAGGTCTCGCAGAGGAGAATTTCCTTTTGTACCTCTTCTGGACATCTGTGGCTTGACTACTGTTCCCTTTTCTCTAGTGAGGCCTCTGATTTTTTGTTTGGGGATCATCCTATCTTCATTCTTCAGGAGTGGAGCTCATACCCCTGGCAACAAAGATTGCTTCAAGGACAGACACATACCCTAAGCCAGTCCAGTCAGAGTGAATCTTGGGAATTTTTGTGGAAGTCACTGGAAGAGATTTTTATTCTTCTCCATTGAATGAAAGCCTAAATTTAGTCATCCTACAGCCATCTTGCCTTTGATATGGAGACAGTCATAGCATGGAGCTCAAAAATGGAGCCACAAATGTATGGCAGGGCTATGATACTAAGGCAAAACAAGTCCTAGTGACACTCTTTTAGCCTCTGGATCAAGCTATACCTAAAGCCAGAGAGATATCCCTGGATTTTTCCATTACATTTAAGTTCTTCTATAGTTTGCTGGTTTCACCCAATAGAACAATGGCAATAGACAAGCTCTGCAGAAGCTGGGCTCTGAAATCACTACCTTGATCCCTGGGCCAGAGTTTGGTTGGTGTTGTCTTTCACCAATGGACTTGGTCCTTTGCAGCAACAGCCCCTCTGGGCAGTGTGTTCAGTGATCAAAACTATCCTCAGACACACCTATGCTGGCCCACTGAAGCTGGCAGTGAGGAAATGGGCAGGCCCAGCTCATTGCAGCTGGAACTGCGTGGGAGGGAGGCTTCGCTTGGCTCAGCCCTGGGAATGCCTGCAGGTGTGCATTGCCATCTCTGTGCCAGCATGCCATGTGCTACAATCTACCTCTCAAAGAGGTGTTTCTCCAAAGCCTGCAGTGGAGGCTTATGGTGTTGCCATGGAGGAAATGGGAGGAACCAGGATAGGAGTCTCATCCTGGGGGCATCCAGTCATGAGGGTGACAAGACCTTGCTTGGGGTAGTACTAAGAGCTGTGGACTTGTTGTGTGTTTGGGGTGCTTGAGCCAGCCGCTCCCCAGAGGAACTCATGCCCATCCACAGGATCACTGTCACCAGGGGGACCATAGCACTAACAGTAGAAGCACTCACACTTGTCTGACAGCGAAGGGCTTTGGCCCACGCTGAGTATGTGCTTCTCAGTAGCACACAACGTGTGGGTGTTGGAGCCAGGGGCCAGGGTTGGATACTGGGAGCTATATAAGCATGGGCAAGTGGCTTAACCTCCGTGCCTCAGTTTCTTCAGTCAAATGTGGATAATAATAGCACTGGCTTCATGAGTAGTTATGAGAATTAACTGAACTAATATCTCCAGGACTGGGCCTGGCTTATAGCGAGGGCTGCAGGTCGGTGGGAAAAGCATTCTTAACAGACTGTTTTTAGCTGACTGTCAAGGCTAGGCTTGTACATTGTACATAGTGAATGCCTATACATTCACTACTCTCAATTCCCTCCCTCCATAGGTTTTGTCTTGCCTCTATTAGATTATAACCACAGCACTCCAGCTTTCACCCTGCTCTACCTCTACAACCCTTCCTGCCCACCGCAGGGAGCAACCTTTCCCCCCAGCAGCTCTTCAATACAGAGCACCCTTCAAGAATGGCCCTGCTGGTATGATATATTCAAAACGCTGAAAGGGAAAAATCTACAGACCTTCTTCTGACTCAGCCAGGAACACAAGGGTGATGTTCACACACTCCAGAATGGTTCATGTGGGCACACCCACACCCCCAGAGTGCAGCCTCAAGCGGAATCTCTGTCGGGTGTTCCATCTGAGTCGATGGCACATTGGGCATATTATCATTAATTTTACTCAAAGTGAGATGTGTCAATATTCCCATATTCTATGTCTGCAACTGCAAACACCAGGGAAACTGACTGGAGCTCACTGGGTATTTATCGGGGTCCATGGGATATTCCTGCTTTCTCAGCCTCTCAACTTGTGGCTGCTTCAATGTTAAGGACAACGGGCAACTGGGCATTCAGCTGAACATCTGACCTAACTTCCATGGTGGCAAAACTTGAGTCTTCTTTATCTGTTTGGTGTGAAGAGGCCTAGATTGGAGGTCCTTGTGCCTGCAGACACACCCTCACCTTACATAACAAGCCCCAGGACTTACAGGAGATGAAATGAGATCCATTCCCACTGTGTTGACTGCCCAGCTTTGCTATGATCCTTTGGAGAGTCCTGTCTCTCAAGCTGGGGTGGGGGGACAGCAGGACTTCAGTGAAACATTAGTCACCCTGAATAATTCTCCACTCAGCTTTGGATAAGGATAAGTTCCAGGCAAAAGGGGACTGTTCCCATCCTGTGACAGCAGCTTGATGGCTGGGACTGGTGCAATAGTCTTCTAACTGGTCTCTAGCTTTGCCTTCTGTCATGATGCCTTCTGATCCATCCTCACTGGCCTCAGGGAGGGTTCTGTGAAATATGAAGCTGCCATTTGCTTCCCTAAAATCCTCCTGTGATTCCTGCAGCCTAGAGCAGGACTGTTCAATGGGACTTTCTGTGATGATGGGAATGTTTTACATCTGTGCTGTCCAATACTGTGACCCTAACCACATGTAGCTATTGAGCACTTGAAATGTGGATAATGTGTCTGGTGAACTGAATTTTTAGTTGCATTTTATTTCAATTAGTTGAAATTGGAATTGCCACATATGGCTAGGGGCTACATATTAGACAGTGCAGGTCTAGAGAATGAAATGTCAAGTGCCAGGCATGTCCTAGCCCTATTTGAGCAAGTTTAATTTTTTTGCCAGAATTCATTCAAACTGGGAATTCCAGCCATAGCAAATGACTTACAACTCCCTAAAACCCTGTGCCCACTTCACACAACCATGCATTGGCATCTGCTGCTCTTTTTGCCTGGAATGTTATCCTTCCCTGCCCAAATGTGTCCGCAAACTGCCTGCCAGGCAAACAGCCCTCCTTCAATGCACAGTTTCAGTGTTACCTCTACTATCAAGCTTTATCATCCACCCCCTGCCCTCCCCATGCAGAATTAACCACCCCTCCCTTTCTTTGTCAGTACAGATATGCTGCAGGCCCTTCCAACACTCAGAATGCCCATGTGTTTCCCATCTGCTTCTCTCTGCAAGTAAAGGCAGATTCCTCGAGAGAAGATTCCAGGTCGAACTCACCTTTGGGCCCCCTAGTGTCTGGCCCAGGGGTTGGCTCATCTCAAGCAGTCATCAGATGATGGCTGAAGAAATAAAATCATTATAGTGGACATATGCCATGGTTCAGGCTGTCCTGTGTCCAACTTCCTGTCCTCTTCTGTCCCAGTCACTCTTTGAGACTTCTCTTTGTGTGTGGCCTTGGGAGTTAGGAGAGTCAGAAGGGAAGATCTTCCTCTTACTGCCTGGGCCATCCTTCCAGAGAGCATAAAGAAGGCAGTGATGCCAAGGTGGATGGAGGTCACACTTGTAATTTCTGCTGACCGGCCTGCCAAAGCTCCAAGATTGGCTCTCCAGCCTCCAGTCAAACATGTGAGCTCCCGATTCGCTGAGAGCTGGCTATCTCTTGGTGGTCAGCTACCAGTGACACTGGCAGTCATGAAGATAACTCCCAGGTCTACAGAGCCCTGCAGGAGGAAACGATTTGTTTTTCTGTGATTAGACTCAATGGGTGACAAGGTTGAGCTGTCAAAATGCACAAAGCTGAGGTTGAAGCCCGAGCAGAAGATCCCCCCTCCGCACCCCAGGCAGCAGAGGGGGACCCAGAGGGAGGTATAATGGACAATGCCAGGAGTCTGGCCCATGCCAGGAGAGCACAGCACCATCCACTCCAACAAGAGGACTGGGATAGCTGGTTAACCACATACTGGGCCACCCCAAGCACTGAGGGAGAAGGGGGGACTACTTGGAGACTCCAGGTGATCCTGAGGAATTGTTTTGACAGGGATTGGGAAACTGAAGGCCATGGTGGGGTTTTGGTGTGCTATTGGTGAGTATTACTGATTGGGTTTAAGTAAATATCCACTCAAATACACTGTGAACCAAAAAATGTACTCATCTCTTCAGCAAAGTTTATGAAGGGCCTCTTCCTTTGCACAAGGTACCATGTCAGCACTCTTTCCCACCTCAGGGCCTTTGCCCAAGCTGTGTCTCCTGCCCAGATTTCTCTTTCTGCCTTGTCTGAACCGCTCCTACCCATCATTCACACTTATTCTAAATGTCACTTCCCTGCAAAAACCCCCCTTTGTACCCAGATTAGGTCTCCTGGACCCTGGTACTTCACCATATAGCACATGTCGGAGTTATAATTGTGTAGCCAGTTATTGGTGGGATCATTTTAAGAAAGGCCCTCTTCCTTGCTACACGGCAGGCTCCGTGAGAGCAGTGACAGTGCCTATCCTGTTCACAGATGCATCCTCAGTACTGCACACTACAGTGTCTGACATGCGAGAATTATTTGTTGAATGAATGAACAAAAGACGAGATGAAGAGGGAGGAAGGGAGGGAGGGAGGACAGAAGGGTTGCAGCACTCTCTCCTGGCCCTGTGGGTGACCACAGTATGATATTGTCCCCACTTACCTTTGCCCTAAAAGAGGAAATACTATGATATGTGAAATTTCTGCTATTTATACATTACCCAGTCTGTGGTATCTTATAGCAGCCCGAAAGGACTAAGACACCTACTACATCACACATCAGACGTGAAGGCTATAGATATTTGATGCTTTCTTCTGCAGCTCAAAAAATACCAAATATAAATGTGGTATTTTCTTATTAGTATTTTGCACATGAGACTTGGGAAGAAAGGAGACTTACAAAAACTGAGCACTAAGTCTACCCAATGTTGTACCCTGGGCAGGATCCTGGACCAGAAAAAAAGACATTAGTGGAAAAACAGGAATCTGAACAGACTTTGCAGTTTAGCTAATAGTATTGTACTGGTATTTGTGTCTTGGGTTTGATGAATGTTCCAGAGTTATGCAATATTTAACTCTGTAGAAGCTGGGTGAAATGTATGTATGCAAACTCTGTATTATCCTTGCAACTGTTTTTTTTGTTTTGCTTTGTTTTGTTTTTGAGAGGGAGAGAGAGAGAGCGCACATGCGTGGGGGATGGGGAACAGAAGGAGAGGGAGAGAGAGAATCCCAAGCAGGCTCCATACCCAGCACAGAGCCTGAAGCAGGGCTTGATCCCAGGACCCTGAGATCTTGACCTGAGCTGAAATCAAGAGTTGGATGCTTAACCAACTGAGGCACCCAGGTGCCCCACCCTTGCAATTTTTATGTAAATCGAAAATTATTGCAAAATAAAAAGTTTATTTAAGAAAAGAGTTCATCTAATTTCTTATTTTAAGTGTTACAAAATATAAATCTCTGCATAGAGATATGATGGATGATTTTTATTGTGTTTATTACACCTTCTGTGTTCTACAATGGCATGTATTGTTTTTCTAATTAGAAAACAAAGTGTTTTTAGTAAAAATAATTAAATAGCTTGGTTTAGAAAATATTCAAGTATGTATAAGTTTTGTTTTTAATTGAAAACACAGTAGCACCATTAAGATTAAAATGTAAAAGATATAATAATCCATCTTCTTACTACTGTGACAAGCTGGATTCTCAGTTTTTCATGTAACCATTCACATGTAAAACTAATGCTGTGAAGATGCAATGGGGGCTGGGCTGTCAAGTTTTAAGCCAGATGCCTGGCTTGTATTTCCTGCAGATGCAACTAGAGCAGATTGTGTGGTAATCTTCAAATGACAAGTGCTCAAAATGCTCAGCTGCCAATCTCGATCCTACAGAGTTCTGAAGATGTGTCCCTTAACTCCCTTCAAGACCTCCCATCATTGTCACGGTGTGTGTGGGTGGTGTGGTCAGGCGGGACTGGGAAGGTCATGTGCCACTGGGTCCCAGAGCACACCTATGTGACACCACTTGACCTTAGCTGCCTGCTGGGGGAGTAGGAGAAGCTGCCTCTAAAGCTGGAGATGCAAAATGGGTGCTAATGGGAGCCTGCTGCTCTAAAGTCATTCTAGATGTGAGTTTGGAAAAAAGTGGGTGGCTCCATTCTCTTCTGCAAAGTGAGGCAGAGAATTAACTATTCATTGTCAAATAACCAAAGGAAGAGTCCAGCATGACCCAGGAACGCTGGGGTTTTGCAGTACTCTGTCCCTGCTGTACCCCATCCTATATTTTTATCTTGACTAATCATCAACTTTCTCTTCAAGACCTCTCAAAAGTTGTATGAGCTAGTCTGAATCCTGACAAATTAAAGCTTTCTTTTACTGCGTTGGAAGAAGTGCCATTTCACATGAAGAAAAGTATGAAGTGTTTCTCTGAATCTACTCCCCTGGTCTCAGAATGTGGAAAGTGGCCCTTTGTCCACTGCAGAGTATCAGCGGCTCTGGAGCCCCCTGTAATTTGGGATCATATCTCTGTCCCAGGACAGAGACCAGAGTGACCTCCTTCCACTTGGGGCAGTGGGGAATGGCTTGCTGCGCCTCCCTGACCTCAGACCCAGGCCCAGCCCTGGGTCACTGACTGCTCCTGCAACCCCCGTTTCTCCCCACATTTATTCCCCCCTCCCCTTGCTGTTGGGACATTGGGCCCCTCCCTAAAGCCACCAGCAGTTGTGATGGACCAAGTGCCAGTCCTCCGCCTGGCATTAAGTCTCCCTCCAGGCTCTCTTGCTGTCCCTTTGGTCAGACCAGTCTTCCATGCTTCCTCGCTTCTGCCCCCTGGCATCTGCCCCTCTTTTTCAGAGTCCTTCCTGCTCCCACTGAATTTCTACCTATTTCCAAGCCTGATTCATGTAGAGCTTCACTGTGGGGTCCAAGGACAGGCATCATGCATGTTAAAGACACAGACTACTAGGACCACCCCCGACCTTTGGCCACAGAACTGTGTTTTCCCAGACCATTGAGTGGTTTGCATGTGCCTTACAATGGTAGAAGAAACTTTGAAATGAAATGGTCTCCACGTGTGGGCCTGAGGCCATCAACAGCAACAGAATCACCATGCCAGAAATGCAGATTCCTGGTCATATCCTAAAGATAGAGGAATTGGAACTTCTGGGGGTGAGACCCAGGAATCTTCATGTTTGACACCCTGTTGTGATTCTCTTGTATTTTCTTTATAAATTATATGTTGTATAATTTAAAAAATCACAAATCACTATAATTTTAATAGCAAGTAAATTTTAATAAATCATTTCAGTAATAATTTTAATTATATTAATTATAAATTAGTCTACATTGCTACAGACATTAGATATCAAATATAAATACATATGTTAGGGACACCTGGGTGGCTCATTTGGTTAAGTATCTGCCTTTGGCTCAGGTCATGATCCCAGCATCCTGGGTTCAAGTCTCACATCAGGCTCCTTGCTCAGCAGGGAGCCTGCTTCTGCTGAGCAGGCTCAGCCTACTGTTCCCCCAGCTTGTGTTCTCTCTCTCTCTCTGACAAACAAATAAAATATTTTTAAAAAATACGTATGTTATTTGTTACTGTATGTAATGAGTTTTACTTGGTACATGAAATATATTGTAGCAGATCAAAACATCAGGGAGAAGGCTGACATTTCATTTAGCCACCATACCCTGTGGCTGTCCTGTTCCCAGAACAACTTCATTGTATTTACACACATGTGTATATTCTGAGAGAAATCACATATTATACATTTTATACATATGGTACCTTTTGTATCATTCTGCAGCTTTCTTTTTTACACTCAGCAATATGTTTTGAGGAGCTTTCTGTGTTAGAAAGCAGAGGGCCAGCATGTACGAGGACCACCAACTATTCCCTTGTATACATTTCTTAAGCCATTAGTGGACAGTTCGTTTTTCTGCAATGCTATAGTGAACATTCTTGAACATACCTCCTGCACCAGAGTGTGTGGGTTTCTTTAGGGCAGAAATAACAAAGGGCTATAAAATGGAATTGTTGGTCATGGAGGGATGAGCATTTTAAGTGTTTAAATGCTATTGCCAAAATGGCTATAGCCTTTCAGCGCTTTACACCTTCCAGTTTAATCTCTTTGTTTTGGGGTTGATTTCACACGAAGTCTGGAATTGGACATTATGTTATAACATCAGAACAGATGATGCTCCAAAGGAGCTTGAATTCACCTCCTAAGACCAGTGCAGCTGACGCGCACTGAACCTTCTCAGCACTCTTCATGGGCTTACTTGTTTAGTCCTCATGTCCCTGATCCTTTGAGGCAGGTACTCCCAGAGTACCAATGCCAGACTGAGGCCCTGACCAAGCCTGGAAGGTAACGAAGTAGCCCATGTAAGATTCCAAGTTTGTATCTACTGCACTCCCTCATTGGCTTTTCACATTCTGGGTAAGCAAGGGACCGGCAGGATCTAAATTCACATACTTGGACTGAGACTTCTTCAAAGACATATTCATAGCTGACTTATCTCAGGAGATCATTAGGAAATTACCCACATAGAAAAACCAATAGGATCTGCAATGTAGGGGATATTATAGTGTGTAAAAGTATCCATCCAGAGCTTCATCTGGATGCCAGCGGAAGGCTCCCAGGATTTGCTGCAGCAGAGACAGAAATTTGGGGGGAAGTCACCGAAAGCACTATTAAAAACAAAAGAAGCATAAGCAAACTTTGTTTTTGTCCATGGGTGAGGATGTGCCCAGCCCTCAGCATTTCATTCTGTACCTGCGCTGTTTCCCTGACTCAGAACAAGAAGCCACTGACTTCATGCACCTTCTGAGTGGAACTTTCTTGCAGTGCTCCAGGGTTATCGCGATAGACTCTGAATTTAACAGCAGCCCTGGGCCTCCGTCCTTTAGGAGCACAATTTCATTCTGCCTGGTTTTTTCTTTGCCACTTTTTACAGAGACAAAATGTGTGACTTTTCTTGATGAGCAAACAGCCAAAGGTGTTCGGGAAGGTCTATCATTTTTCTGGTGGCAAGACACCCTAAACTAAATTCATTAGCGGCTCTTCTGTTTGGAATTTCAAAATATTCTCTGACCTATATAAATTCCTTGTTCCGTCCTCTTCTAATACAAGAAGATTAACTGGCATGCGCTGTGGCTACAGAACAAAGCAGTAACATAGTGTAACAAAAAGGGGCTTGGAGACTGTCATTCCACTGTTGAAAACCTCAAAACCCATGCTCTGGCCCCTGCTTCCTCTCTTCCTAAGGATTTTTCTTCATGTCTATACCTTTATGAATAGTAGATCATAGCTACCGCTTTTTAGACACAAGTCAAGACTTGTCCTTAGTTCTACATGGATTTGTCATTTATTTGTGTTTCTATATTTCCCTACCTTTTAGAAAAATATGAAAGGAACACAAGTTTGGCTATGTTTTATGAGCAACTAACTGTAATGAGTCATGTGGGCAAATGCTGAGTGGGTGACCACCAACTCAGATAAATCAGTTCCCTCTCTACTTCTCAGTTTTCTTTCCCTAAATAAACATGACACAGTATGCTCATGGGTTCATTCATTTGACAAATATTTATTGAGCTCTTAGTCTGTGCCTTGCACCGGTGCAGGGTGCTGGAGCTACGGTGGTAAACAAAATACATATGGCTCCTGCCCTCATGGAATTTAGTTATCAGTGGACATTAAAGCCTTGCAGGGACAAAAACACTGTATTGGTCAGAAGCAATATACATATATGCTTATGGAAACATTCTTTTCCCCCTCTGTCTCTAAAACCCATACTCTTATGTGTCTACACTGTGTACTGGCGCTTACTCGATGACATGTTAACAGCAACCAACTGTAGCCTCATCAACAACAAATGCATGGCTTAGAGTTTTCATATTCCCAATGCTCAGGATGATGGGGTAGGTGGCTCTGAGCCCTGAACATGGCCTTAGGCCCAAGAGTCCCTAGCCTTCTTCCTTTCCTAAATGGCCTTTCAGCTGGGACAGGCCACTGTAGATGTTGAATGTATGATCACAATGATAATAAAACGGGTATTTTCCTACCAGAATTAATGATGGGTACATCTGTGCCAAGATACCTTTGTGAATATTAATGATTTGAACAATCCAGGCCTGAGTTTGTGGACATTCAGGGACACTGCATTTCATGTTCATTAAACCTCAGCTGGTTTAGACTAGTGATTTCCCCCCTAGTTTATGACCATGATTAGCCCCTGAAATCTGAATTAGGCCATTTTGGTTGATTTCATATGGTGCAGAGTTAGATCTAGCTCACTGATTGTAAAAGAAACCATCCTGTCTTCACTCTCAGTTTCTGGCCCTTCCCCTGGCTCTGAGCTCATAAGAATACTCCACTACCTTGAATAACTGCAAGTTTACTATTTAAGAAGTATGGGGATTATCATGAATAAGCCACAGCCAACCACAGTGCAGACTGAGATCTACTAATTAGCATCAGGTCCAGGCAAAGGGCCCCTGTTGGGAGGGCCTGAGTGCTGACTGGGGACCAGAGTTTAGTCATCTCTGGTGAGTCAAGCCCCCATGCACTGTAAGGGAGTGTGTTAAGTGTCATTAAAGGAGGGTTCCCAGCTCTTGCCAGCAGTTTTGTTCCTTTCACCACTACCCACACCCCCAATGCCCCTCCACTCCACGGGGCAGAACAGAGGATTGGATAAGGACAAGCAAAACCTCAGGCTGGCCATTCCAGGAGTGGCAAGAAAGAGAGAGAGAGAGAGAGAGAGAGAGAGAGAGAGAGAGACTGAGAAGAGAAAGAGAGGGTGGGGGTGGTGAGCACCTGCATAACTCATCCCACTTCTATCTAACCTTTCCACTGCTTTCTGAGGACTAGGTGGTTCCTCCCCTTTCAACATTATTCCTTTAAATTAAACTTTGAGGACAAAAGGTATTTAACACCTTACGAAGTAGGATGAACAAAATTTAGAGTCTCAATTCTGAACTTTTGAATCTTGAAAGCCACTCATTTGATTACCTGTATATTTACTAAACAAGTGTTCATTGAGTAGCTACCATGTGCAAAGCAGTGAGGATACAAAGGTGAACACTTTCAGTCTCCATCTTGGAGGAGCTTGTAATCCTGAGTAGAGGTAAGAGATTATTGTACTCTTGTGTTGGAAAAGCCATGCCACATGGCCTATGAGGTGTTATGGGAACACAAAGGAGACCACCCAATCCAGGTTGGGGAGGAGGTTAAGTCGGAGGCTATGACATTGCAGCTAAGACCTGAGAGACATAGAAGTCAACAATGAGGATAGGAGACAGATATCTGGTTTGCCTTTCCATCACTGTGATTTGTAACTTTGGGGGTATCAGAAAAATGATAGGTCTTCTCTTAAAGGTCAGCTGAATGTACTACCTAAGGATGACCGACCTCTCACCAAAGGCTGGCTCAGAGTGGTTATCAAAGCTCAGAGAAAATCAGGGTTATTTTCAGTTAGGAGTGAATCGCCACATATAACACAATGCCCGTGACTTTGGGGCCAAAATTCAAGAAACATTAAGGATATTTCCTGGTTTCCTTTTCTTGACTTAGCAAATTAGAGGCTAGAGGAGAAATAAAGGAAGAGTTACTAGCTCTAAGTAACTAGAGTTACTAGTGCTAAGAATCTCATGTATTGTTGTTGTTAGTTTTGAAAACAGCACAGTTGTCTGTGTAATATAATTACTTATAATCTCCCCTGCTTAAAACAAATTGGAGTAAAGTCTTCTAGGAAGAGGCGAGAGGGTCATGGTGGAGACAGTATGAATTTTTTGTGAGGGATTGGGGGTTGAGGGAACATTGGAAATGGCATATGTGGCACTGATTTTTTGGTCCTTGATGAGAGTGAGGGAGGGGATGGCTCACAGTCTGGTGAAAGAGGTTGGACAAGTCATTACAAGTCAATGGAAAGAGCAAGGTGCTCTTGGCAACATGCAGGAACAGAGTGGAGAACCAACGTGGGTGTTCCACACGTGGAGAACACGGAAAGTGTGCTGGGCAGGAACAGTGTCTCTAAAGTGCCCCTAACATACCATGCTTTCAAGTACAGTCACATGACACTGTTTTATAGCCTAGCTTTGATTGTAGCATTTATTTAGCTTTTATGAAAATAACACTGTGAAGGAAGGAAACGAATTTAGGGACTTTGACAAGATTGTTCTTTTTTTAAATTGCTTTCTCATTTTTGTTGCTATTAGCATCTACAATGCAGGAAAACACAATTAAAACAGTAATATTTTTTTAAAATTTATACAAAATGTTCAACCATACATAAAAGTGGAGAACAAAATACAATAAACCCCTGATTTGTCTCGTCTTAACCTCCCCCACCACACACAACACAATTTTTGTTTGGCTTTGCTCAAATAGTTTAAAGCAAATTCTAGGCATCATTTCATTTCATCCCTAAATATTACAGTAGGTATCTCTATCAAAGAATAACTTTTTAAAAAACATAACCACAATGCCATTTTCATGTGATGCAATACCCAGAACAAACCAAATTTTCCTAAATAGCTCCAATAATAATTTTATAGCTGTTTCATTCAAGTCAGGATCCAAATAAGATCTACACATCATATTTAATTGAAAGTCTCTTTTGCTCTGTAAATTCTTCTCCCCTCCCTGTTTTTATGCCATTTACTTGAGGAAGGGGAGAAATGAGTCATTGTCCTGTACAATATCCTACATTCTGGATTTGGCTGATTGTTTCCTCCTAGTATCATTCAACTTGTTCTTGTCTTTACTGTAAGCTGGATTAGATTCTTGTTAAAATTTTTTTTTTGGCTAGAAAACTTCACAGATGCCTTCTGTTTTCTGATGTATTACAGCATGAGGTGCATGGTGTCTGACTGCCCTACTTTTAGAGATGTAAAAACTGATCAGTGGGTTTGGGTGTTATCAGCAGGGTCCATCCAAAGGTTCCCTGTCAACCATTCACCTAATAGTTATTGATGGTGGTTGCCTGGATTCTTTATTTCATTAGGTGTTCCAGCGTGGTGGTTTTCTAACTCTATCATTCCTTTTGTCTTTATTAGCTAGAATTCTTCTATAAAGAACCCCTTATTATCTCTTTAGTTGCTCTGAAATACAGTTCATACCAGAAAGGCAGGAGAAGTGCTTGGTTATCTCCCTTTACCCACTCTTAACTCAATTTAATCCATTGAGGCATTGTTTTCCAATGCTCAAATTGTCTCCTCCTTGGCCAGTGAAGTCTCCTCAAGTCAGCTTCTGTGTCATCTTGACTTGACCCTAGCAGGACTCGATACCTCCCTTGCTTTTGAGAACAAGTGTCTACAGATTATTTATTTATTTTAGATTTTATTTATTTGAGAGAGAGTGAGAGAGAAGAGTGCATGTGTGTGTGAGCGGGGGAGGGGCAGAGGGAGAGGGAGAAGCAAACTCCCTGCTGAGCAGGGAGCCCGAAGTGGAGCTCAATCTCATGATCCTGTGATCAGGACCCGAGCCAAAGGTAGACGCCTAACTGACTGAGCCACCCAGGTGCCCCTCTACAGCTTCTTTCTGATGAATTCACTAGACTTGGGAAAATCCTTATACCCCTATCCCCACTACCTTTTTCTTGCCCATCCAAGACAAGTAATGGTTTATACTGGTCATATCAGTCAGGAAGGCTTTCAGCTATAAGGAAGCATAATGAACAAATAGAATTTTCAATTTTTTCACAGAACACAAAGTCCGGAGCAGGCAGCTGTTAGCATTTGTTCAGCAGCTCCATGGGGTCCAGAGCCAGCATAGCTATGATTCTCTTGGCCTCTCCTTCCTGGTTGCAAAATGGCAGCTCCTATTCCAGGCATCATGCCCAATTAGGGCAGGAAGAAAGGGGACGGCCAGAGCCAGCTGCAGCTGTCCCTTTGTATCAGAAAAGCAAAAGTGTTCCCCAAACCACCACTCCACCCCCATCCCACTCAGCTGAATTCTACCCAGCTCTTATTGTCCAGACTGGATTAGATGGACACCCCTACTTGCGAGGAAGGCCAGGAAAGTGATCGCTTAGTTTTGCTGGGTTCTATAGTCCAAGCAAGCAAGGGTGTGGTGGCTGGGAGTGAACATAGGGCTAGTTCTGGGAGAGTAGTCTCGAGTCCTGAATCAATATTCCCTGCCCTGGTTTTTTATTTTAATTTTTTTTAATTTAAAAGATTTTGAGAGAGGGCATGTGTGCGTGCAAGTGAGGGGAGGGGCAGAAGGAGAGAATCTTCAAGTGGACTCCCAGGATCCATGGGATCTTGACCTGAGCCAAAATCAAGAATCCAACGCTTAACTGAGTGAGCCACTCTGGCGCCCCTATTTTTTTTTTATTTTTTACATAATGTCTAATATTCCTTGATTTTGAAGCAGGGTGGGACAGTTCAAAGATTTGTGAGCTGGAAATAAGTAAAGCTTTACTTTTGTAAGACTGCTCTAAGGAAATGATATCAGCTGTTTTGACATCCGTGCCCTGATGGCTCAGCTCAGCGCCGTTCAGTTATCAGATGCCAACTCCAGCTATAGGATCTGTGCGGCCAAGTGTCCCATCTCCTGTCTGCATGGGGACAGAGCAGTCTCACCTTCATCATGACAGACACCTCAGTTGAGCTGTAGTGATCCATATGATGCCAGAATACCTTGTGGCTACAGTTTCACAGAAGCCACTCAATCTTTGCACTGTTCTGGCAAAGAGAAGGGCTAACATGCAGCCAGCACTCACTGACACCGACACACGAGCTTATTCTGCACCCCCTGCCTGGAGCCTCACAGTCCTGTAGCCTTGGCCATCCTGGCTCCTCTCTGAGGAGCCCACCCCACCTGCCCATGACCTCCTAACAATCCAGCAACTGAAAACCAAGGCCTGGTCTAACAGGGGCCCTAAGACACTACTCCCACCAGCACTAGGGCCATCCATTCCATGTCCGTACATTTAGAGGTAATTTAAAAATATTTTTACTGTCTTCCAGAAGAAAAAACATTGTTACTATTCCTACTGGTCATTTTTCTGGACTGTCCATGGCTGAAGGCAAATGATAACTAATTCAAGGAATGGAAGTGGATAATTCCATCACTGACAATCTTGATTTCCTTGAGGCTAATGAGTCTCATATTAGAAAACTTGAGTTGTTCTGATACTAGTTTTTTCTTTAATATTCATGCTGCAAGCAAAAGAAGCCAGACACAAAAGAACACACTCTATATGATTCCATTTATAGGAAGTTGAAGAAGAGGCAAGACTATAAGAAGTCACAAGTGGTTACCCTGGGGGGTTAGCATGGATAGGGAAGGGGCACAAGAAGGTCTCTGGGGTGCTGGTTTTGTTCTTTTTCATGGTCTAGGTATTGAAACTGCTGGCCACTAACCCAGTATCCATCCTCTCCTTTCTCCTTTCTGTCAGAATCTGATCTCCTTGTGGGGGTGGAGGTGGCAGGTGAGGAGCTGAACACTACATTTCCCAGCCTCTTTTGGAACTAGGGCTGGTCATATGACATACTTAGGGCCAATGGGATGCATGTGAAAATCCATGGGACTTCCAGGGAATCTCCTTCAGGCAGACAGGCTCAGAAGTCCTCCCTGAGTGTACTGAAGGGTATACTGCCATCAGCCTCAGACATCCCAAATGTCCATTCATGCACTCTTATGTAAAATTCCCCCATGTCACTGGTTCTGTGGTTTGGTTCACTTATTCAACAAATACTGATTGAGCACTTGGGCTCAATAAGTTGGGCATGTGCTGATCAGGTGTCACAGATTCAGATGTCCCAGGGCCAGGCCTGTAATTAGAGATGTAGGCCTGCGCTGAAGGACCAGAGCAGATGAAGGAGGACCTAGGCCCTGGCTAATAAGGAGGATGGGGAGAGCCATTGCTTAGCTCTAACAGCTGGTTTGACATGTGAAAAATTCAAATCTCAAGTTGTAATATCTTCCCATTTTTCAAGAGGGCCAGAAATCTTGATTTTATTTTTAAAATTAACTCTGCCATGAGGCTGGACTTCTAGCTATGGTAGAGTAAAATTGGACTAAGTTGGTATATTAGTTTTCTATTGCTATGTAACAGATTATCACAAACTTAACAGCCCAATCAACATATATTTGCTAACTCACAGTTCTTGCAGATCAGAAGTACAGGCAGGCTCAACAGGTCTCTCTGCTCAGTGTCTTACAAGGCTCAAATCAAGGTGTTAGCTGGACCAGGCTCTTAACTAGAGGCTTTGGAAAAGAATCCACTTCCAATCTCATTGAGGCTGAAGTCATCACATTATGCCACATGAACATATATAAGGAGATCAAATCCAGCAGCATGTAATAATGACCTAAGTGGAATTTATCTTGGGGATGCAAGGTTGATTTAGCATCTGAAAATTATTTAATGCAATGTGTCATATTAATGTAATAGACAAAACCTACACAGTCAATGCATGCAGAGAAAGCATTTGACAAAATCCAACACTCATTCATGATGAAACTCTCAACAAACTCTGAATATAAGGGAATTTCTTCAAACAGATAAAAAGCACCTAAGAAAAATCGATAGTAAATATCATACTTAATAGTGGAAAACTAAATGAGTTTTTGAGAACAAAGCAAGAATATCTACTTTCACCACTTTTTTAAAAAAGATTTTATTTTTATGTACTCTCTATACCCAATGTGGGGCTCAAACTTACAAACCTGAGATCAGGAGTTGTATGCTCTACTGATGGAGCCAGGCAAACTGAAGAACTAACCACTTCTATTCAATATCATATGGTAAGTTATAGGCTGTCAAGAAGATAAGAAAAAGAAATTAAAGGCATTCAGACTGGAAAAGAAGAAATAAAACTGTCTTTATTTGCAGATGATATGATCCTGCTTCTGGAAAATACTAGTGAATCTGAAAACACCAAACTAGAACTAACAAATGAGAATGTTGAAGGATATAAAAATCAACATTTCTATATTCTGATAATGAACAACCTAGAAATAAAGAAAATAATGCAATTCATAATAGCACTAAAAAGTGCTATTTTGTTACCCTTAGAAATACACATCTTTTGTTACCTAAGTTACCCTTAGAAATAAGGGTAAAAAAAGATGTGCAACACCTAAAAACAACAAAACATTGCTGAGAGAAATTTTAAAAGATCTAAATAAATGGGGAGATATACCATGTTCATGAACTGTTAAGACCCATTATTGTTAAGATGGCAATTCTCCCTAAACTGATCTGTACATACAACACAACTCCAATAAAAATCCCATTCCAAAAAAACTGTTTTGGTAGAAATTGACAAGCTGCTCCTAAAGTTTACATGGCATTGCAACATACCTAGAATAGTAAAACAATTTTGAAAAAGAACAACAGAGTTGGAGGACTTATTCTGCCCGTTTTAAAAACTTACTGTAGTCAAAGACCATGTCACAGTGGTGTAAGGATAGACATATAGATCAGTAGAAATGAATAGGAAGTCCAGAAAATCCTTACATTTATGGTAAATAGATTTTCAATGAAGGTGACAAGGCAATTCAATTGGGAAATGATACTCTTTGACAAATGGTTCAGGGGCAATTGACTATCTGTATGCAAAAAATGAATTAATTGATAAAATATGTAGACACTTTACATCATGTATAACAATTAATTCAATTGGATTATAGACTAAATTGTCAAATTGAACTATAAACTTGAAGAAAAACACAGGAGAAAAATAATCTGATTTTGGCTTAGGCAAAAATTTCTTAGATATGACATCCAAAACATGATTCATAAAAATGAAAAATTTGATAATTGGAATTCATCAAAATGCAAAACTTTGGCACATTTAAAGGTATCATCAAAAATATGAGAAGACAAACCACAGCCTGGGAGAAAATATTTGCAAGTCATATATCTAATTAACAGCTTGTATCTGAAATATGTAAAAAATTCTTAAAACTCATTAAGACAAACAACCCAACTAAAAATGGGCAAAAGATTCGAATAGATCTTTCACCAAAGAAGATATATGAATGACTAGAAAGCACATGAAAATATGGTCAACATTGTTGGTCATCAGAGAAATGCAAATTAAAATCATAGTGAGTACCTCTGCACTTTTATTAGAATAGCGATAACTTAAAGGTCAAATAATGCCAAGTGTTGCCAAGGATGTGGAGAAACTAGAGCCCTCATATATTGATGATGGGAATATAAAATAGTAAGTCACTTTAGAAAATAATTTGTCGAATTTGCAAACACGAAACCAGCCCTCCAAGAAATATTGAAAGGGGTCCTCTAAGCAAAGAGAGAGCCTAAAAGCAGCAAAGACCAGAAAGGAACACAGACAACATACAGTAACAGTCACCTTACAGGCAATACAATGGCACTAAATTCATACCTTTCAATAGTTACCCTGAATGTAAATGGGCTCAATGCCCCAATCAAAAGACACAGGCTATCAGATTGGATTAAAAAACAAGACCCATCCATATGCTGTCTGCAAGAGACTCATTTTAGACCCAAAGACACCCCCAGATTGAAAGTGAGGGGGTGGAAAACCATTTACCATGCTAATGGACACCAAAAGAAAGCTGGGGTGGCAATCCTTATATCAGACAAACTAGATTTTAAAACAAAGACTGTAATAAGAGATGAGGAAGGACACTATATTCCTACTTAAAGGTTCTATCCAACAAGAAGATCTAACAATTGTAAATATCTATGCCCCTAACATGGGAGCAACCAATTATATAAGGCAATTAATAACAAAAGCAAAGAAACACATTGACAACAATACAATAATAGTGGGGGACTTTAACACCCCCCTGACTGAAATGGACAGATCATCTAAACAAAAGATCAACAAGGAAATAAAGACTTTAAATGACACACTGGACCAAATGGACTTCACAGACATGTTCAGAACATTCCATCCCAAAGCAACGGAATACACATTCTTCTCTAGTGCCCATGGAACATTCTCCAGAACTGATCACATCCTAGGTCACAAATCAGGTCTCAACCGGTACCAAAAGATTGGGATCATTCCCTGCATATTTTCAGACCACAATGCTTTGAAACTAGAACTCAATCACAAGAGGAAAGTCGGAAAGAACTCAAATACATGGAGGCTAAAGAGCATCCTACTAAAGAATGAATGGGTCAACCAGGAAATTAAAGAAGAATTAAAAAAATTCATGGAAACCAATGAAAATGAAAACACAACTGTCCAAAATCTTTGGGATACAGCAAAGGCAGTCCTGAGAGGAAAGTATATAGCAATACAAGCCTTTCTCAAGAAACAAGAAAGGTCTCAAATACACAATCTAACCCTACACCTAAAGGAGCTGGAGAAAGAACAGCAAATAAAGCCTAAACCCAGCAGGAGAAGAGAAATAATAAAGATCAGAGCAGAAATCAATGAAATAGAAACCAAAAGAACAGTAGAACAGATCAACGAAACTAGGAGCTGGTTCTTTGAAAGAATTAACAAGATTGATAAACCCCTGGCCAGACTTATCCAAAAGAAAAGAGAAATGACCCAAAGCAACAAAATCATGAATGAGAGAGGAGAGATCACAACCAACACCAAAGAAATACAAACAATTATAAGAACATATTATGAGCAACTCTATGCCAGCAAATTAGATAACCTGGAAGAAATGGGTGCATTCCTAGAGATGTATCAACTACCAAAACTGAACCAGGAAGAAATAGAAAACCTAAACAGACCTATAACCACTAAGGAAATTGAAGCAGTCATCAAAAATCTCGCAAGAAACAAAAGCCCAGGGCCAGATGGCTTCCCAGGGGAATTCTATCAGACATTTAAAGAAGAATTAATACCTATTCTCCTGAAACTGTTCCAAAAAATAGAAATGGAAGGAAAACTTCCAAATTCATTTTATGAGGCCACCATTACCTTGATCCCAAAACTAGACAAAGATTCCATCAAAAAGGAGAATTACAGACCAATATCCTTGATGAACATGGATGCAAAAATTCTCACCAAAATACTAGCCAATAGGATCCAACAGTACATTAAAAGGATTATTCACCACGACCAAGTGGGATTTATCCCTGGGCTGCAAGGCTGGTTCAACATCCACAAATCAATCAACGTGATACAATACATTAACAAAAGAAAGAACAAGAATCATATGATCCTCTCAATAGATGCAGAAAAAGCATTTGACAAAGTACAGCATCCTTTCTTGATCAAAACTCTTTAGAGTATAGGGATAGAGGGGACATACCTCAATATCATAAAAGCCATCTACGAAAAACCTACAGCGAATATCATTCTCAATGGGGAAAAGCTGAGAGCTTTTCCCCTAAGGTCAGGAATGCGGCAGGGATGTCCACTCTCACCACTGCTATTCAACATAGTATTAGAAGTCCTAGCCACAGCAATCAGACAACAAAAAGAAATCAAAGGCATCCAAATCGGCAAAGAGGAAGTCAAACTCTCACTCTTTGCAGATGATATGATACTGTATGTGGAAAACCCAAAAGACTCCACCCCAAAACAGCTAGAACTCATACAGGAATTCAGTCAAGTAGCAGGCTATAAAATCAATGCACAGAAATCAGTGGCATTCCTATACACCAACAACAAGACAGAAGAGAGGCAAATCAAGGAGTCGATCCCATTCACAATTGCACCCAAAACTATAAGATACCTAGGAATAAATTTAACCAAAGAGGCAAAGGATCTGTACTCAGAAAACTATAAAATACTCATGAAAGAAATTGAAGAAGACACAAAGAAATGGAAAAATGTTCCATGCTCATGGATTGGGAGAACCAACATTGTGAAGATGTCAATGCTACCTAGAGCAATCTACACATTCAATGCAATCCCCATCAAAATACCATCCACTTTTTTCAAAGAAATGGAACAAATAATCCTAAAATTTGTATGGAACCAGAAGAGACCCCAAATAGTCAGAGGAATATTGAAAAAGAAAAGCAAAGCTGGCGGCATCACAATTCCGGACTTCCAGCTCTATTACAAAGCTGTCATCATCAAGACAGTATGGTACTGGCACAAAAACAGACACATAGATCAATGGAACAGAATCGAGAGCCCAGAAATGGACCCTCAACTCTATGGTCAACTTATCTTTGACAAAGCAGGAAAGAATGTCCAATGGAAAAAAGACAGTCTCTTCAACAAATGGTGTTGGGAAAATTGGACAGCCACATGCAGAAGAATGAAACTGGACCATTTCCTTACACCACACACAAAAATAGACTCCAAATGGTTGAAAGACCTAAACGTGAGACAGGAGTCCATCAAAATCCTAAAGGAGAACACAGGTAGCAACCTCTTCGACCTCAGCCGCAGCAACTTCTTCCTAGAAACATCACCAAAGGCACGGGAAGCCAGGGCAAAAATGAACTATTGGGATTTCATCAAGATAAAAAGCTTTTGCACAGCAAAAGAAACAGTCCACAAAACCAAAAGACAACTGACAGAATGGGAGAAAATATTTGCAAATGACATATCAGATAAAGGGCTAGTATCCAAAATCTATAAAGAACTTATCAAACTCAACACCCAAAGAACAAATAATCCAATCAAGAAATGGGCAGAAGACATGAACAGACATTTTTCCAAAGAAGACATCCAAATGGCCAACAGGCACATGAAAAAGTGCTCCACATCGCTCGGCATCAGGGAAATCCAAATCAAAACCTCAATGAGATACCACCTCACACCCGTCAGAATGGCTAAAATTAACAAGTCAGGGAACGACAGATGTTGGTGGGGATGTGGAGAAAGGGGAACCCTCCTACACTGTTGGTGGGAATGCAAGCTGGTGCAACCCCTCTGGGAAACAGTATGGAGGTTCCTCAAACAGTTGAAATTAGAGCTACCATTAGATCCAGCAATTGCACTACTGGGTATTTACCCCAAAGATACAAATGTAGGGACCCGAAGGGGTACGTGCACCCCAATGTTTATAGCAGCAATGTCCACAATAGCCAAACTGTGGAAAGAGCCAAGATGTCCATCGACAGATGAATGGCTAAAGAAGAGGTGGTATATATACACAATGGAATATTATGCAGCCATCAAAAGGAATGAGATCTTGCCATTTGCAATGACATGGATGGAACTGGAGGGTGTTATGCTGAGTGAAATAAGTCAATCAGAGAAAGACATGTATCATATGACCTCACTGATATGAGGAATTCTTAATCTCAGGAACAAACTGAGGGTTGCTGGAGTGGCGGGGGGTGGGAGGGATGGGGTGACTGGGTGATAGACATTGGGGAGGGTATGTGCTACGGTGAGCACTGTGAATTGTGTAAGACTGTTGAATCACAGATCTGTACTTCTGAAACAAATAACGCAACATATTTTAAGAAAAAAAGAAAAAGAAGAAGATAGCAGGAGAGGAAGAATGAAGGGGAGTAAGTCAGAGGGGGAGACGAACCAGGAGAGATGATGGACTCTGAAAAACAAACTGAGGGTTCTAGAGGGGAGGAGGGTAGGGGGATGGGTTAGCCTGGCGATGGGTATTAAAGAGGGCACGTTCTGCATGGAGCACTGGGTGTTATGCACAAACAATGAATCATGGAACACTACCTCAAAAACAAATGATGTAATATATGGTGATTAACATAACAATAAAAAATTAAAAAAAAAGAAAATAATTTGTCACTACCTTAAAATGTTAGAGTTATGACATGACCCAATAATTCGACCTAGAAATATACCCAAGAAAAATGAAAACATGTCCCCATTTAGAGTTTATATAATTATATATGGCAGCATTATCCGCAATAGCAAAAATGTGGAAATAAAGTGTAGTTTATCTATATAATGGAATACTATTCAGCAATACAAAGGAATGAACTGATACAACTACATGAACTACAAGATGGATAAATCTTATGCTAAGTGAAAAAAGCCTGACACCACAGACGACACATTGTATAATTCTATTTATATAACATTTCTAGAAAGGCAAACCTACAGAGATAGAAAACAAATTATTGGTCGCTGAGGACTTGAAATTGGAGTGTGAATGACTGCATATGCACATGAGAAGACTTTTTGGGAGAGATGGAAATATTTTAAAAGTGGATTAAGGTGATGGCTGCATAACTTTGTAAATTTACTAAAAATCACTGAATTACCATGTATTCTGGGTGAACTTTACAATATGCAAATCAGACCTCAATAAAGTGATTAAACATAAAAATTAAATCTCCCAATTTTAAAATGCTCACAACTAGTTCAAATTCTTAAAAAATCTTTGTGAAAAAAAAAACACCCCAAGTCTGCAGTGATACCTGAAGCCTGTGTATAAGTCCTTGGGCTGCCCTCTTGAAATGTCAGGGCCAAGTGGCATGAATAGAATTTTAAATGAAATAAAATCCTCGTTTTCTAGGAGTTGAAGAGCCAAAGGCAGAAAATGGGAAAGGAAACAATTACAACAGCCCATGATAAATGCTCTAAGTGGGTTGCGCAGTGAGCTATGGGTCCAGATAGTCTTTGGCTCTGACTGGGTGAGGGCTGGGGCACCACAGAGGAGGTTGGACAGTGCAGTTAGGTTCTGAAGCATAAGCAAGAATTTAGGAGGTTGCAAGTGTGGGAAGCCGGGGGGGGGGGGGGGGGGGCGGGCATTTCCAGGCAGGGGGAACAGAACAGGGAAAGCTGGAGATGTGGTGCACATGGAGAATAGAAAAAGCAGGAAAGGAAGGTGGGGGCCACATTATGAAGGGTTTGGTAGGCCATGTTAAAGCTTTTGGATATGGGATTAAGAAGGAGTTTACTTGTTGGAGAACATGGGCATGCTTCTTTTGGCCTAAATTAAACTTTGTAAATTTTGGCAATATCATATTGTACTCATTTAAACATATTCATTAATATACCACTTACTGTGTCCCAGGCACTGTTTTAATACTTCAAATAAACTCACTTAATCCCATCAACAGTGGTTCTCAAACTCTAACTTGCATGAGAATCACCACAGTTTTTGATTTAGTACATCTGGAGTGGAGCCTGAGAATTTGCATTTTGATTCAGTTCCCAGAAGAAGCTGATATGCTGGTCGAAGGAGCACACTTTGAGAACCATTGCTTTACAGCAAGTTTACCAGTGGCTTTATACCTTATAAGAAAGGTGTCATTATCACTGCCATCCCAGTGTTATAGATGAGAAAACAGTTAAGCAACCTGCCCAAAGCCATATAGCATTTAGTGATGGGGCTGGGATTCAATGCCAAGCAATGACAGGCATATCTCCTAGGTCACAGGTTGCAAACAGAGTTAAGGGCTGGCATTTTCAATCTTTGTTTGCAACTATCAAAAATATATTACACACACACACACACACACACACACACACACACACAGGTTGGCCTCAACTGACATCTGAGATACAAGAGTGAAACGTGCTGATGCCAAGGGAGTGGTAAGGGAAGGTCTTTCAGGAACTCTGTGGGCCATTCCAATGAAGTATTATTTTGGTCCTACTGGGATGAAGCTAGGCTTTAGAAATGCACGAGTATCAATGTACAAAATTACTAATTAAATATCTAAAGGAAAATCTTTACCATGTCACACCTCGAAACTGAACTGTAGATGAGTACTCAATATCTATTGCTTTAAATATATTTATTTCAAATTTTTTACAAATTATGAAAACTAACAATATCTGGAGAAGACAATATAATGCTTTTTGTGTGTATGTGTGTGGGGGGAGGGTGTCCCAAGATGAAAATTGCAATTCTTTCAAGAATCTGCTTGCTTTTCACATCTTGATCTAATTCGTAGCATCTCCCTGGTTGCCTTCCAATAAACAACTTCTTCTTTAAATTGGTGGCATTATGTTATGTTTGAGATCTGAATCACAGAGACTGTAATACAAACCTGCATGCTCCATCTTGTCGTTTTGTAGAGTGCTGTATATCTAATTAAAGCTTCTTATGGGTCCATAAAAAGACTTAACATTAAAAAAGCAGTCTGTGTTGGAGAAAGCCCCAGGGCAGTTCGGAGGAGGGGTTTCTTCATTAACAATAAACATATTTGCTTAAATTCAAAGTTAAGTGATAATATATTAATTTGCACTTGAATATTCTTAAATATTGCCTAAGCATAATCAGATCACGTTCCCACATTTATGGTGTGGAACTGAAAATGGGTCATGTTCTTGCCAGCAGCACTCTAGCTTCCCAAGAAACACGGGGAATGAATAAATGATTCACCATGTGGCCAGTACCAACTGTATCCCTGATGTTATTCGAATCAATTTATTATTCTGTTCCTTTTCATTTATTGTTTTGCTATTCATATGTCCTTGTTACCCTTATAGATTTTAGTCAAAACCTGAGTCACATGGCAACAATATAAATACTCTTTTCCAAGGGCTTATCTATTATGGCGTTGTTTTGTGGTTACTGTTACATCTCAGGGGCCATAAGCCTTGGTGGCAGAGGCTATCAACCACTGGAATTCCCTTGGGGGAACATTATAGTATTTTTTTTCCCCTTTACTGGGTTCCCTAAATAGTGATACCTCCCTGAGGGGAAAAGTGCATGGTCTTCCAACTTCCCAGTAGTAAAGGCCCGAATTCCACAAAGAAACTACTGCTTAACATATGGCTAGAGTTAGAATGGCAGCGTCAAAGTGAGATTTTTCTTTTATGGTCTTCCTAAATCAGAGTGATCCCAGAACTGGGGCTTTGACTCATCCTTAAAAGTGTAGAGGCCCAGCCTGAGGCCTAGAACCTAAGGCTTTCTCCAGCCAATGATCCATCACGCCATGCTAGAGCATTAGGGTAACTGGGAGTCCCCCTTTAATAGAAAACCTTATGTTATCACCCTGAGGGTTTGCACCCCCCCCAATCCACTTTTACTTTTCAATCATCTTCAGACATGCAAAATTGATGCTGTGGAGAGTCTGGGAAAAAAAAAAAACAACCCTGACATTTGCAGGTCAACAAAGACATTTGCTAAAGCCATCTAGAGTTCTCTTCTGCACCCAATCAATTTAATCAAATTTGGAGCATCTAAGCAGCTTTTACTTGTATATTTACTTTTTCTTGTGTCCTTCCTCACTAGGTGTCTTTTATTGGAAGGGTGGAAAGAAAGGAGAAACAGAAAGGGAAAAGCAGGTTGGAGAAACCTGGCACCTGGCTTGTTGGCTCTCCCTTTTAGGAACCTCAGAGAGCTGATTAGCCATTGCAAGACAAGCTTTCAAGGGTGGGAGTCAGTCCCCCCCCCCACCTCCAGCACCCCTCTGTGGCTTTGGTTAAGCTCCCTTCCCCAGCCAGTTGGCCTGGTGACCATGCCGCTGAATCATCTAGTTAACCACGGTTAAGGTCTGCTGTTTTGAATCCCGGACTTCATATGCTTTATTACTTTCCACGACCTTTTGCCCTTCCAGGCGGTTTCCAGTGGAGGCAGCTAACTGATGGGGCCGGCTCGGCTAGTGTCTCCCGTAGACCTTTAAAGCCAGCGCTGCATTCAGATGGTGGGCTTTTCTCCTTTTGTTTAAACAGCAACAAAATCAACAAAATTCTTTCAAATTGGGTTCCCAAGAAATAAAACTGTAGAGAAAAAGAACATATGTATATTCGTATATATATACATATGAATGTATATTTAATTTTTTCCCTCCCCTTGCTTAAACTTGGGCGGGAAATGCGGCGAACCTTTAAAAGGGTAAAGTGCGTGCTACCCTTAGCCCCCCGCTTCAGGACGCAGTCAGGGGCGCACGCTGTCCCTTCCCTCCGAATTTCCCCCGACAGCTCGCGCTACTTTTCTTAGCCATTGTCCCATATCCCCGGTGCTTCCTCCTGCATCGTCCCCTCTTCTCGGGCGCCTCGCCTGCTTCCTACCGCCAGCCACAGCCCAGACTCGCTGAGGTGAGACGCCGCCAGTATGCCCTCCAGCAGCCAGCGCGCTGGAGCCCGCAGGTGCTGTCGGCCCCGCCCTTCCCATGGCCCCGCCCCGGCGTTGCGTCACAGTGACGCGCGTGCCGCGCAGGCGCAGCTCGGCCCCACCCCCTCCCCGCGGCCGGCCGCCCGCTCGGTATTATGATTAGCACTGGGTGCGGGGATTCGGCGGCCGGGAGGGAGTCGTCGGCGCCGCGGCCGCTGCTGACGGACGCTTGCCTGCCGGCTGAGGTAGGAGCGAGCGCGGAGCGCGGCCGGGCGCGGCGGCCGTGGACCGCGGTGCGGGCCGGCCTCCGCCGCCTGGTAGCCTGCGCCGTTGCCGGGCTGGGAGTCCGGGCCGGGGCGCCCACCGCAGGCGGAAAGTAAGTTGCGCGCTCCGCGCTCCCCGCGCCGGCCGCAGCGCGGGCCCGGGAGGACGCGGAGCCGGGGCTGCGGCGGCCGGAGCCGGCGCGGCGGCGGCGCGGCCTGGCGGCGGGGCGGCGGCGGGCCCGGCGGGAGCCGGCACTGCGGCGGCCGGCCGCGGGCTACCGGAGGCCCTGCCCTTGCGGCCGCGGCCGGATTGCGGCACCTCGGGAGGTGCCCGCATCCCGCGCCCCGCCCCGAGCGGGCCGAGTGCGGCGCCGCGGGGCCCCGCGTCCGGGCCAGGCTCCCCGCGCCCAGGTACTCTCATGGGGTGTGTGTTCTCGGAATGTGTTTTCCTTTTTCAAACGAATCTGGAAATCTGGCCGCAGCAAGAGGGGTTCCTTGGTAAAACTGCAGCCTTACAATAGAATGGGGATATTGTTGTCTGTAGAGAAAGGGCATCGGGGTAGGGAAGGAGGAGCAGTGCCATTCCCGAGGGAGAGCTAGAAAAAATGTTTTTTTTCCAGATCGGGAAACCTCCGTTCTTTTCCATAGTCATCGCCTGTTGATTTCTTTCTGGACCCTTTTGCAAAAACCTTCCTGCCTTTAACTTGGACTTGGGATCTAGGAAAGTGACAGTCTTATCCTGGGGGGTGTGGGGGGGGGGTTCCTGGAGTTGTGCTATTCCTAACAGTTGGATCAGATAGCTTCTTGGGAAGATCGGTTTAAGCTCAGTATTTGGGGAGAATTTAGCACTAGGGTTCTTAAATCTATAGAGGTCTGAGGATATAGGACCTTTCAAACTGTCAGGTTACTTTTTTCTCTTTTTAAAAATTGAGTGCATTCTCAGTCTTAGATGCGGGTGGTAAAGCTGATTTAATGAGTTTCACATTTTATCAGGTTTTAAGGTGAGGCATGACTTAGAAGTGATGGAACTGCAAATGTTTTGAGTATCCTGCTGAATTTTCACCAATTTCTGTCAAACGTCAGATGCCTCAGTTTGGGTTCCTTTTACCCGGTTGTCTCAAATCAGCCTAATTTATCAGAATGTAGATCAGTGTACTTTAAAGCCAGGGGCTCTCAAGGTTTATATAATCAATTTATTAATTTATAATCTTGTTACATTGCTTTCCAAATTTATAAAATCATTCCCTTAAGGAAATCTGTCTTCAGCTTCTGCTTACATATTTCTTTTGGAATTGGATTCCTGAGGAGGAATGTACTGTACAAGTGGTGATTTAAGCATACCAATTAGACAAGTTTCCTTTAAACAAATACATATTCTTTTATCCAACTATCTTATTGTCCCTCTTAGGAAAACATGACATTCCCATTTTACAGAGCTAGAAATGAGAGAAATTACATGACATTCCCAAGGTCAGACATTAAAGCAGTGTAGTAGCTGAAAAATTAAGTGTATGGTGCTAACTTCTTTTACCTCTTCAAGGTTTTCCAGGCAGGGAACTTTGAGTATCACCTATTTTTTTAAATCTGCACAATCAGTTTTTGTTGTTTTATTTTATGCACAGAAATGGCTGTCACCCTATTAGTATTTTACTATTTAGAGTAAATTTTTCAGTATCGTTGCAGTAAGATCAATTAGTTTAAAACATACAAGAACCTAGAAGGTATCCTAATTTTTATTTTTCTAGAACAGAAATATAAATTGGGACTTTATGTTCAAATTTAATCCCATAATCCTCAAATAAAGGCTTTTACATGTCCTTATTAAAATTGAAGGGCTTTCGTGATATTTTGACTGGTCACAGGAAATACTGTTCATCTAAACCTTATTATGGGTATTTCTGTCATATAGAAAGTGAAACTAAGTGGAAAAAAAGTTATTTATTTTTGGAGATAATTGAACAGCCATGGTTCTAAGCATTGGTATAAATGAGGCATGATGTCTTCCCTATGGCAGCTTGTCTGAGCCTAAGAGCTCACTCAGTACACTGCCCAAGAAGAAAAGGGCACAAGTGAACTTTCCACATGGCCAGAATTTTAGGAATTAAAAACATAGATGAGGAACTCTAAAGACCTATTTTAACTGCATGTGCGCTGTTTGCTTAACAGCCAGAAGATAGAATTTTTAGCCAAATACTTTTATAATAAAATATAATTTAGGTACTTCTCAGCGTATGTGTGTGCAGGTAAATTCCTAGAGCAACTTCGGTGGAAAAGTTACTTGAGTAGATTCTAGTAGTTTTGAAGATAAACTTAACCTATGATCATTTATTCATGGCGCCTTTGTGTGTCTATTTTCAGGGCCCTGGGTTCAAGGGTAGCAATAGAAAAATGAATAAAAACCAGTGACTGCCTTTAGGAGCTTACGGGCTATTGGGGACACTGAAGTAAACAGTAACAATAGGATCCAGCGAATGCTGTGATGAAGCATAGGCAAAACCCTGCAGAAGCACAAAGATGGGGGCAGGGAACTGTCTGACTTGGGAATGCTTTACAGAGGAGGTGACACTGAATGAGTCTTAAAGTACAGGCAGAGAAAAGGGGAAAGTGCTCAGAGGGTTCAGGGAGGATGAGAAGACAAGGTTAAGTGGTGGAAGAACTGAGATCCAAGTGGATGGAAGGGAGATGAGGAGGTAAAGACAGTGCAGCTGTTTTTTTTTTGTTTGTTCGTTTGTTTTAAGATTTTATTTATTTATTTGACAGAGAGAGACACAGCGAGAGAAGGAACACAAGCAGGGGGAGTGGGAGAGGGAGAAGTAGGCTTCCCGCCAAGCAGGAGCCTGACGCGGGGCTCGATCCCAGGACCCTGGGATCATGACCTGAGCCGAAGGCAGACACTTAATGACTGAGCCACCCAGGCGCCCCATTTTTTGTTTTTTTTTTAAGAATATGAGAAGGAAGGAAGAGGAATGGGGCAGGAACTTGGGCATGGAGAGGGAAGTTTTCAGTATTTTGTTTTTGTTTGCAAAGAGCTGGTGTAAAGTCTCTCAGACTTACTAGCCTCACCAGAGCACTGGACATGTGTTTTCTACTCTGGATGATCTGGAACTACATTATTCACCCTGGATGGTTTCCTCGTCTGTTTTTCTGTAAGTTTGCTTTAGATTGAGGCCTTATATCCTATGGGAAACCATTTCTTGCCCATGGTAGGGGAGGAGCTTGTCTAAAGAGGATTCCTGCTATACCTTCCCTGAACATTTATTTCTCTGCTGCTTCCAGAGCCTCCTGAGATTCTGCTTTGGCACCTCCAGCATTTGGCTTCTGCTCAGGTAGCCTCTTCCATAACAAATTAGGCCTCTTTCTCTCTCCTTACTTGTTGTATTGTACCCTCCAGAGTGCTGCTGTGTGGCTATTCAGCAGTTACTTCAAAGTCTGTCACAGACCACAGATCACAAGTCTGTGATGTTTTAAGTTTGCAGTGTCTTCGGGCTCAAAGCAGGATTGGGTCTGTCTGTCTACATACATACCCCCTCAACTACATATTGGCCTGGAAATGTAGGTTATGAAATCTGTGCTCCAGAAGTGTGGGTTATAGGTCATTTAAATGGTCAGATCATAGCCCCACTGGGCCTCAGTTGCTCATTTGTCGATATGCAGTTATTTTTCTCAAACTTAATTGAAGGCAGAGACCACTTCTTTGATTTCAACATCCCCAGACCAGTGTAATGCCTCATGCGTAGTTAGGATACCCAAGTGGTGTCTCGATGAAGAAACTTCAAAAATGTAAACGTATTTTGTTGATTTTATCAGCCTATTAATAGAAACTGTACCCATTTTAATACAGCTGGGCTAAATTTAAATTGTTTTTCAGTCATAGAATTTTGGAACTAGAAGCAAATCTTTCACTTGATCCTAGCATGTAGTAGATGCTCAAGAAATGTTTGTTCCTGTCCTGTGTATTTCTGGTCTGAGGGAATGGCACCACTTGCTACCACTGTCCATTAGAATCATTCTGGATTTCCATCTTTGCTTTGCCCCCCATGCATTGAGTTCTGAGATTCTACTTTCTAAACATGTCTCCTCCATTAATCCTCATCATCACTACCCACATACTGGCTGCCTTCATTTTTAGGTCATTAAGTGATCATTTACCTGGAGAAATTTTCAGTTGTCTCTTTACCTGTCCCGCAGCTCTAGTCTTGCCCTAACAGGCTGGTCTTCACTTTGCTACCAGAGTGGTTTGTGTAACTGTCATCTCTGATTGCCATTCCCCTGCTCAGGATTCATCTTTGGCTTCTTTTTTTAAAATTTTTATTTATTTATTTATTGGAGAGAGAGAGCACACGCGCATGAGTTGGGGGTGGTGGGGGGGGAGGCAAATGGAGAGGGAGAGGCAGACTCCCCACTGAGCAGGGAGCCCCACGCAATGCAGGGCTCGCGCTCCGTCCCAGGACCTTGGGATCATGACCTGACCTGAAGGCAGACGCTTAATTGACTGAGCCACTCAGGTACCCCCTTCTTAGTGGCAGCTTTCATTTGTTCATTTAATAATATGTATCTATATATTTTGGGTAGATGCTATACTCAACCGGCCCTAGGATACAGAGTGGAATAAAAGGGACATGGGCCTTACACAGACTGAAGTTATCATTTAGTTGAGTGGGGACACAGATTATTACTCATGTAACTATATAACTGCAGTTGTGATAATGGCTCTGCTGGGAAAGGAATGGTGCCATGAGAGGGCATGGGAGCTGGTGTGCAGGGGTGTGGGGAGGGGAGGGACACACTCAGGAGGGTGACCTTTCAGCTGGGCCCTGAAGCCCCTGGTAAGGGCTTGTCAGACCCAAGGAACTGCAGCTGATTTGCTTGGAATACCAGACCCTTTGGGTATCTGGCCCCTGCCTACCTGTCTGATCTCATCTCCTATGCTCTGTATTACTGTCCCAGTCACCCTAAGCTCTCTCAGGTCTCTTTTCTGAAAAGCCTCTTCCCCATCATTGCTGATTTCAATTCGTAGCTGAAATAAGAAAATGAATTTCTCTGAGATGCCTCCTATGAACTCCCCAACGTAGGTTTTGGGGAAAGAACACCTCTTCTAGCATATCCCTGTAAGAGATTGTACAGACCTTGTGGCAGGGATCTTCCTAGTATGTCTATAGAGGCATTTAGGGGCAGCTTGATGGGCCTTTTAGGGGATATCAGTGTAAGGTGGGAAACTAAGTATATAACCCCCCTCAAATATCAGACTCTCCTGGGAGGAGGGCCAGTTCTGAAAAGTTGGGGGGAAAACGGTGGATGATATTGAGCCTACTCGCATCTTGCTAATATATATTATCCCACTTAGCCTTCATAATAACTGTGTAGGTGGTGATTATCTTTGTTTTATAGATTAAGATGTGCCTATTTGTAGAAGTTGAGTCACTTGCTGGGCTCCAGGTTCTGTGGTACTCTTTCTCCTGCGCTATGATGCTACGGCTCATGTTTGCTGAATAAATGAATTTTGATCATTTAAAGGTGCACCTCTATGGTGAGGATAGTAAAGGTTGACCCTGTGGTAGTTTGAAATGCTGAATCTTAGGACGCTCTCCCAGCTCCTCTCTGATGTTCCCTCCCCTTCTGTGTACACACCTCTTAGGCCGTTATTCTTTATATTGCGTAGCTAGGGGAAAACGTTCAAATAATAAATTGAACTGGATTTAATACATATTCATCCATGTTGGCTTTTCTTTATTAGAGAAATTACATTTTAGATAATGTAAGTTTTACTCATAGTATAACTTACTTAGATAAAGTTCATTTCAGACTTAGGTCAGGATACTAACAAGTATTCGTGGAGAGAGTATGAAGCTAGAATGTACTGTATTTGTGGATCTTTTTTTAAAATAGTCATAATATTCTAGCCTTTTATATTTAGCAGTGGACAAAAGCAGAGCAATTGAATTTAAAAATAAAGTTTAGCTTCCTGTTTTAGTTCATTTTCTACAGGTGAAACAGTCCTCTCTTTATTGGCATAAAGTATTATGAGGGCTACTGAAGAAATTTGGAATGAGAATATTCACATAGTCTCAGTTCCAGGGCTTGATTTTGTCCTTTGCGCTCCTATTTGATATGTATTTGCTAATCCTCTTGTGAAGGAAAATGCTTTTTCGGAAACAAATGGAGAGAATGTAATTTGCAAAGTATATTAAAATTGCAGTGTGGGAAAGGATACAATTTTTAAGCAGAAAATAGAACCTCCCTAAATTTGTCTGAATTACTTGCTTGGTGTTGGCTGTTCTGTGCCACTGGCTGTTCTTGGCATCACAAAATTGTATGTAAGCTCTAAGGTGAAGTTATTTTTAAGGTGCCGTTCCATTTTTACGTGATCAGTAAATATCTCAGTCTGTCTTTTGACTAGTTATTTGCCTGTAACTTCCTTTCTTAAAAAGCAGTTTCAAAAAAGCTTTAATGGAATTGTTTGTTAATGTTTATTAAGTGGTGCTAGGGAAGTTCCTCCATTTAATTGATTGCTTGGCTAGGTAACTAGCATAGCATATCAGCATTGGAAGAACACAAGAATTGTCAAAATTGATTTATTTTAGTGCTGTTTCCCTGGGAACTAGAAAGGCCTAGGTAAACGGGAGGCATTGTATTGTTGCACGAAAAAGTGGAGGGCCCAGGAATTGGTGGGACCTGGAGTCCAACCGAGGCACCTCTTAGCTAGATATAGGCCTGGGGCAAAGGAAGTCCTTATCCTTATTTGGCCCTGCTTTCTCATCTATGAAATGGGTATGATATTTCCATTATATTGCTGGTTGTGTGGAATAAGTGATGAATCAAATGTAGAGTTCAGTACTGACATAGATTGCCAGTTATTACATTGTTTACCCTTTTTGAGACCTGCATTAAAACAAAACTGGAATTCTAAAATGAACAGTTGTGGCAGTGAAAGACATTTTTAAAATTTGAAGTGAGACAGTTGTGGTTTTGCTATAGTACTGGACTCATTTCTGTATATACCTATTTAGGTTTGTAGTAGGTTTTTAGGAAAGTTGTATGGGTGAGAGATCTAATCTAAGTCAGAACAAAAATTGATGTTTTATGGAACTTTAAAGTGGACAGTGAACTTTTAAAATTGGTTTAAATTCTCTAATTACCTTATTTCTATGTTGCTTTCATGTTAGTACCTGAAGCGTTTTCCTCTTCTGTTTAGACCTCTTAGCAGCTCTGTTATTAGAAGGTGCTTCTGTGCATTTTTAACTCTTTAATGACACTTTAATTAAACTTAAGTATAATTTAAAAATAGATAAGTGGTGAATTGAGTATGGCAAGTTTTCCATTAGTTTTGAGAAAGTAAGAGTTCATTATAGTTGCCTAGATGGTAAGCCATTAGGTATTTTTCAGGATCAGGCTTCTTAACCCTACTAACTTATCTCACATCTACCCCAAATCATAACTTCACCCAAACTAATGGTTTCCTTTCCGAAGCCAGCCAGCCATGTGCATGCTCTGCTGCCTGTTTCCCCCACTTTCAGGAATGGTGTTCCATTGCTCCCTCTTGAAGGGTAAGCTCTGGTCTATGGGCTGCCCTGTCCCTGCCTTTTTAGTGTCCTCTACTCTTCCTTTGGCACACCTCACCCAGGCTAACCTGTGTAGTTATTTATCTTTTTATGTGTAGATAGCTTATTTGTAAGGTTATAATGGACAGAGACTGTGTTGTATTCTACACAGTTAGGGCTCAAATATTTGCTAATGAAAATAGACTTTGTGTTCCTCTTCCTTCCTCAGCCTGAAGGAATTGCATACCTTGTCCCTCAAGGGAAGCAAAATATTTCCTTGAATATGTCTTGTTTATTAAGATGACATAAGTAGGTTTTAGACAATATATTTTTAGGGAAATTGGTCTTTTCATAGATCTCAGTGGAAAAGTAAACTGAAAATTATGTACAAAAAGTCAAAATTTTAATAAACTATCTTTTTTAGATTATAAAAGCAGCACACATTCATTGCCAAAAATTTGAAAAGAACAGAAAAGCATAAAGAGAAAAAAATTCTATAATCTTACCAACTTAACATTTAGGTATTTTTAAAATATATATGCAGACAAATTATATGCTTTAAAAAAATTGAGATCATGCCATGAAATTTGGTATATGAATTAACATTTTATTGTGAGAATTTCTGCATGAGATTAAATAGCCTCAAAATATGACTGCATAGTGTTAATGTTAGGTGTACTTTGATTTAATTGTTTTCTTCTTGCAGACCTTTAGATTATTTCTAATTTTTTGAATATATAAATATCACTGAACATTGTTGACTATAAAAATTTTTAACATCTTTATTTCTTTAAGACATAATCTAGTAGTGAGATTATTAAATCAAGGAGAGTAATTATTTTAAGGCTCTTGATATATGTATTGCCACATTGCTTATCAGAAATTTCAGAAATAAAATAATTTGCAGTCTTAATATAAGAGAATCTCAAATGATTTAGTCTTTTAAGTCAAAGTCATTGTAATGTTAGGTACCAGTATTTTTGTTTATGGGTTAGTTTATTTTTTTCTGTTCCAGTATTCTTTTTTGACCATTTTTTAATGACCATTTTCATCATATCAGCAGGGAAAGAAAAAGATGACAGAGAGTGAAAATTAGTTTTGATAGGATTAATAAAAGTTCGGAAGAAAGATTTAGATGATTAAGTTTTTAAATCCTCCAAACTTCCAACTTATATTGTCTTCCTGGCAACAAGGAGTAATTGCGGTTAGTTTTATGTATTGTGGAGTAACTTCTACATACCAGCTTTTGCTTAAGTCATTATTAAATATGTGAGCGCTTTATACCAGGGCTGTCACCAGAACTGGTGACACACTTAGCATTTTTCATCATTTTAGCAAGAGGCAGATTCTGTTGAGGAATTCAAACTTATCATCTGCCCTGCTAGTCCAAGTTTTGTGGCTTGGATGTTAACCTCTTTTGCTTTACAAATAATTAGTACTACTCTACATCAGTTAATAAATCGCCTGACTCCTGGACACATTAAAATTCTGTGATATATCCTGGAACATGGCTTGTTTCACTTGAATAAAGGTGACGTAAACCAATGCTTCATGAGATCGATCTGCACTGGTGACCCAGTCCCCACCTGGGGAGCCGAGCAGTCCTTTCAGCCTGCCATTCCTGGTCACCTCAGTTGCCCCCAGTCCATTAAAATTGACCGCTTGGAAGAAAACTTATAGAACATGAAGGAGGCAGTTACCTTCCCTTGGAAAATACTTTCCTAGACATTTGGAGGTACAATTTTACCTCTTTGGACATTTCTCATAATAAATAATTTAACCTTTTAATTTGTAGTTCCCATCTTGAGTCCACCCAGTGAGTGCAGCCTGATAACCACATAATCTACATGATAACCACATGGTAATACTCAGTCCATCCAGTGAAAAACTCTGGATCCTTCCATAACTTAGGACCTCTTGACCTATTTGTGGTTTCTTCATCTTTGATTTATGGCTTATATTGGTAACTCCCAGGGGGAGGAGTGCTGTTCTAGAAATGTGGAATATTGTTTATTTTGGATAGAGGGAAGAGCAGTGGCAACTGCATGTAGGTTTGTGTTTATTTTGCTTGACCAGGAGGTTGTTGATACTCTCAGAGGATTTAGTCTCCTGTCTTCCTTTCAGCCTATGGGTATCTTTGAAATTTTAGCAGTAAGATTGGGGTGGTAGAATTCATTGGGGGAGTGTTCATTCTTTACTTCCATTAGTTTTTCGATAAACATGCAGTTTAGTCTAGTATTTTCCATGAGTAAAAATTACAGTTTTCATTTTTGGTATTTGTAAAAGATACCAGATAATTTCCGTATGTAGGAAGCTTAAATGCAGTTTTAGTGTGGCTTTGCAAAAACTCATTTTCAGGGCGCCTGGGTGGCTCAGTTGGTTGGGCGACTGCCTTTGGCTCCGGTCATGATCCTGGAGTCCCGGGATCGAGTCCCACATCGGGCTCCCTGCTAAGCGGGGAGTCTGCTTCTCCCTCTGACCCTCCCCCCTCTCATGTGCGCGCGCGCTCTCTCTCTCTCTCTCTCTCTCATTCTATCTCTCTTCCAAATAAATAAATGAAAAAAAACCTCATTTTCCAGTTATCTGTATTAGAGGGAGAGCATTGGCACAGATACATTTTTTTTAAAGCACTTAATTTGGAAGTTTTTGCATATTTAAATATTGGTGGTCTGATTTTAGGAAATTTATAATATCCTCAATAAAATGTAGAGAAACACATGGCCCTTTTTGTTCTATTCCTCTACTTTCTCATGCCATGGATTGGCCATGCAGAGCTACCTTTGTTTGGTGTGCTATTTTGTCCTCCCCTAGAGGTGTGAGTAGGAGACAATTGTTTGATATATAGACCACACTGCAGTGGTGATGATGTCAGTGAAAATCTAAGTGAATTTTGACAAGAATAACAGGGTGATTTCCAAATTGACAGTAGATTTAACCGAGGCTGGTTCTACAACTGTTTTCAGCAGCTTGCAAAATGTGTGTAGGGCCACCCACACTTCCTTCCTCTTCTCCAGCCACACCCGCACACTTCAGTTTGCTTCTCTCTTTGGTTGGGAGAACATAAGTATATTCTTGCAACATATACTGGTGGTGGTTTCTCAAACATGAATTTCCGTATTCAAAAACACTTTTTTGACTAGTTGGCCTATTTCATTTAGGTCCAGCCCAGTTATATGCATGTGTGAACATATGCTAAATAAGATTGCTTTAGAATAGCCTAATTTAGACGTTTTGCTGTTTTTAAAGGTGGCATCTTTGTTATGTGTCATTAAAAATACCGAATTACAAGAACTCAGTGTGTAGGAAAATGTTCATTATGTAGAAAGGAAGTAAAAGTCGTCTCAGACTTAAGTATCTTAGCTTTGTAAAGAAATATAGGTATGGGGCGCCTGGGTGGCTTAGTCGTTAAGCGTGTGCCTTCGGCTCAGGTCATGATCCCAGGGTCCTGGGATCGAGCCCCGCATCGGGCTCTCTGCTCAGTGGAAAGCCTGCTTCTCCCTCTCCCACTCCCCCTGCTTGTGTTCCCTCTCTCACTGTGTCTCTCTCTCTTTCAAATAAATCAAAAAATCTTTAAAAAAAAAAAAAAGTAGGTATAAAGGATATATACTAACAGCTAAAGAGTGGACATCTTAGATGAATTTATGGGTGATCCCCACCCCACCCCCTCATATTGTGCTTTTCTGCATTTTCCAAATTTTCTAAAGTGAATTTGTATCAACTTGTTTTGTAGAGAAAACACTTCTAAAGTGGTTGTAAACCTTTTTTCCTTCCCTCTGTGTCTGTCTATATGCCATTTTATAAAAAAACTTGTGCCTGGGCATATATGTAGAAAATAATTGGGAAGGCTGTGTAGTGTACCAAACTGTTAACAGAGATTGTCACAGAGAGTAGAATGAATAATGGATGATTTGTAAAAAAAAAATTCTTTTTACCAGTTTATGTGTTCTAATTGTTTACTCTCTTATATTGTACAGGTATTTCATAACTTCATAATAGAAGCAAAATACTAAAACAAAGGAAAGTGATATGTCAAGTGAGAAAAGCAGGCTACAAGATATAAACTTATGTACAGAATGATCACTCCTTTTTAAAACAAAATAAGGAAGAAGCTGTATATGAGTATTTGCAGAAAGATCGCTAAAATATTGATAGTGCTTATCTTCAGGGGTAGGACTATGGGATGCCTTTTTATTCTTTCTACTTTCTAGTCTGTATTTTCCAGATTTTCTGTAAGAATATATTACTTTTGGGGGGGGAAATGTAAAGGAGCATTTAATTCTTTTTGAAAAGGTAGATTTGAAAGAAAGTCATCTTGGTATCATTTTAAAAACAAATACTTAGATTTTGTGGGATGTTTTATTGAAAAATCATCAGACTTTGATGCCCAACTAGAGATACTGTTTTCTTTATATTACAGTCGTACATCAGTCATTTTCAATTTAATACATTTTAGGAAACTGAACAGCTCAGTGGATTCATTCTTGAAGTAGGGTGGAAGAATTTCTACTCGGATAAGGGAGAATACCATCGTTTTAACAGTGATGGTGGTGGTAGCTAGTGTTTCTCGCTTACTCTGTGCCAGGCTTCATTCTAAACACTTTTCCTATACTAACTCATTCAGTTCTCACCACAACCTATGAAGTTGTACTCTTACTATTAACATTTTCTAATAAGGAAACTGATCATACAGAGAGGTCAGGTTTTGCTGAGGTCCTGTGGCCAGTGGTAGGTGAGGTCGGATTCAGATCCAGTGTCTGGCGCTCAGACCCAGTGCTGAGCCACGCTGACTGCCTTGCCTAGGGACTGGCTCGTGGAAAGAGAAGCAAGCAAGGGTAATGTCAGGAGCTACCATATCCCACTTGGAGCTGAAGGAGCAGGTAGCATTCCAGGGTTCACATGTCTCTAAAGGTGGGCCTGTGCCCATGACCTTGCTGGCCCTGTTTATGAGCTTCATGATTACAGATGCTCACCTGTAGTGTGTTGTGTAAATTGCCTTGGCCTAGTGTGAATGTTTAGGCCTTTCAGTATTTGTGGGATATTTCAGTGTTATGGAAAGGACTGTAAGGCCACCTCAGCCAAGGACTCTTACCATGCCACAGACTTTGATGTCAGTGATCTGTTCACATTCTCTGTGTTCATAGTGATAGTTTCTTTTTTACTATCGAATGGAAAGCCTCTGGTATGAAGGTGTTTTATGTGTTCCCAGATGCTGGCATGGTAATTGATTTCTGCTGGACTGCTAGAAGATCGTGTGTTGTAAAGGTTGCCCTTCTTGGCTGTGGGAGTGAGTGTTTCATGAGCTGTCAAGGGTTCCTGCAGGCAAGCTGGACTTGGAAACCAGAATGGGCAGGATTGGAGCTGCCCACCGCTGCTGATTGGGCAAGTCAAGCCTCATTGTGCCTAGCTTGCAGGCTCTTGGTGATGATCCGTGAAATATGGATTTGGCGCCTGTTACCCAGGAAGCATTTAGAAAATGGCGAATCGTCTGTTCATGATTATTATTTCCTCCTCCTTCTAGTGGAAAAATCTGTCTGACCGGGCTACCTGGAACAATCTCTGTGTATCTGTTACTGTTAAATTCCTGTTCACTCAAGATCCTCTGAATGGGTTTTAATTCACATAGGGAAGGGGAGAGGGGACTGGGTCACTAAGGACAAATTTGCCACTTTTATGTTTGTCTGGATATTTTGACTTTAAGCAAAGTTAAATAGAACTAAACGAAAATCTCCTCCTGTATCATCTTTTAGGAAAAAGAAGCTGTTAACGAAACCGTGGTAACAAGGATTATTCAATATGCGGTTTGCAGGGTATGTGCTGGAGCCACTACAGAGTCACCTGCACTTTATATAAGCCACATCTTCACATTTGGCATTGAGGTTCAGAATGACTTTTGGTCACTGGAAGATCCTCAAAGATCAAAAAACAATTTAGTTATTTCCTGTGCTAACACAAAATGCACTTGATGGTAGGATTACACAGTGGGCTAGTACTTAAAAAGATGTTCACTAACAAGGTTATTTTTCCTTCCAACCTTCAGTTAATCATAATGTCCTGTTTTTAGGTATATAATTACAGTTTCATAGACCCTGGAAAGGGATATACGTACAAAACAAAGGACAAAAAGAGTAAATTTCTTGATAGTGAAAGTGATTATTATTTCACTCCAGGGTAGTCTCATTGTGAAGATACCTTATTAGATTCTTTCCCATGAACTCGCTAGTAGATTAAAAACTGTTTTCATTGTACCATTTTGCTGGTACTGTTCTGGGAAGAGAAACCTCAAAGTGTTAGTTGTGATTGTTTCTGGGTGTTGGAGACCCTAAAAAAAGACTTTCCTTCCTCATCTGTCTACACATTTGTTACTTTCGTAATAAGGCAAAATTAAAACTGGGAAAACCTAATTAATTAAAATTAAATTCAGATTTATTTCTAAATTCGGGTTTAGATGCCACTTTATAAGAATATATCTAAACTAAAGTGATAGATGAAAAAAGCAAATAGGGGCACCTGGGTGGCTCAGTCATTAAGCGTCTGCCTTCGGCTCAGGTTGTGATCCCGGGGTCCTGGGATCGAGCCCCACATCGGGCTCCCTGCTCAGCGGGAAGCCTGCTTCTCCCTCTCTCGCTGTGTCTCTCTCTATCAAATAAATAAAACCTTTAAAAAAACAAACAACAAAAACCACAAGTATTGTATAACTTGGGGGCGGCCTGAAATTGTTTTGAGAGCTTAAGTTGCATTTACAAGCTTGTACAATAGAAACATAGACTCAGGTAGAATTTTAAGGATAATTACTGCCCTTATAATTAATCAAAATTAGAGATTTAAAGATAGTTTTCTGCCCCCTGGAGTTAGCTTAGAGTTTCTATTTTTGAAAATTAAATATGCCCGAATTAAACTTTCTTTTGGGGAACTACTGTCCAATTAAAGCAAGATCTTTTCACTCAGATTTCCCTGTTAATCTTATCATTAAAATTAATAGCTCAGATGACATGATAATACACAGTATGGAAGAAATTTGCTTTTTCTCCAACACCTGTACATATTACTGGTTTATTTTAAAAATCTTTATAGAAACAGGATTAACTTAGTTTGGTTTTGAAATTAGTTTGTAGAAACAGGTAGCATAGTTGTTAAAAGCAGAGGCTTTGAGTTCAGGTAGCCCTGGGTTCAAATCCTAGCTCTTTTACACACTGGCCAGGTAGCCAATGACAAGTGACTTACCATTTCTGTGCCTCAGAGTGGGGCTAATAATCCCTGTTTCTGAGGGCAGTTGTAAGGATTAAATGAGGATGACGTAAAGCATTTGGTATGTGAGTGACATATTGTACTTCCTCAGTGAACGGTTGTTTATATTTATAGTAATTACTAAAATATAAAAAAACATGAAACTAACATTGGCTTTTTAAGCTTTCTCTCTCTCTCTCTGTATGTGTGTGTGTATATATATATATATATATATATATATATATGTATAGTGGGGACCCCAGATATGTGTTTCAGATCATTTCAATTTGCATGTGAGAATGACTTTATGCCTCTTTTATAGTTGGTACTTTAACTCACCAGATAGATAATCCTAAATGTAACATTGTTTAGAGTGGTTAAATGTTTATAAAGAAGGTGAGCTTTGAAATAAGAATTTGGTTTGAATCTTAGCACTTTGATTCATTCTGCACAAATATGTATAGTAGGTTTTTTTTTATTTTTTAAGAGATTTTATTTATTTATTTGACAGAGAGAGACAGTGAGAGAGGGAACACAAGCAGGGAGAGTGGGAGAGGGAGAAGCAGACTTCTTGCTGAGCAGGGAGCCCCATGCGGGGCTCGATCCCAGGACCCTGGGATCATGACCTGAGTGGAAGGCAGATGCTTAACAGCTGAGCCACCCAGGTGCCCATATAGTAGGGTTTTAATAAATGTTAGCTTTTCTTCTGTTCTTTTAGGCAAAAATGAGATTTAAAGAAATGTAATGCTAGAGCTTTAAAATAAAAAAATGATCTCATTTTATGTACAATTTACTTTTTTTGGTTATTTTTATCTAAGTGGGAGTAGATAATGTAAGTACTATTAATAAAACAACTGGAAACATGCAGTAGAAAAGGTTTCATAGAAGGGAGGGGTATGCACACAGGACAGAGCTAGTCTTGGGAGATGGCTGTATTCCTCGTTGGATTTTGCTATAATTCTATTAAATTTTGGTCAGAAAAAATAATAGGAATTTAATTTGTGAGATTTAAAGTGGTATCTTAATTTGTATAATTTTATACATTGGTTTTTCTGAGGGTCATTTATAAGAGCCTCTTTCTGTATTTAGAGTTCATAAAGGTTTAGAATTTTAAATGCCATGTGAGATACGGTCTTTAAAACCAAATGGTCTTTAAGATGGTTTAAGAATGCATGCTTGTTCATTGTTGAAATATAATCAGATCATGGTGGGTTGTTTGAGAGTTGGAAAACTGTAATAAAGATAAGCATAACTGAGAAGTACAAAGTGTGAGTACCAGTCAGTCGGCAAACATTAAGCACCTAATGTGTGCTTAGCTAGGCACTAGTGTGACAAGAAGAGCAACAATCACCTTGGAAACATTTTGAAAAAAAGTTGAATTTCAAAATTTAATAAACTTGACTACTGGTTATGTGTTAAAACACTGTTCAAGGAATGGTAGAAGGGAAAAAAAAAATAGAACCTTAGAGTCCTCAGAACTTTGCAGTCTTAGGATGAGGATGGCATATACAAAAACCTATAGAATAAGACCATACGGGTGTCCCGAGCAGCTGTTGGAGATATGGAGTAGGGAAGGTAATTCCAGCTGGGAGGGTTAGAGGAGGCCTCACTAAAGGGATCTGTTTGTGCTTACAGGAAATAGTGCTAGCTTTGGAATAACAGGAAAAAGTTGTTGGGTTTCTGTCCAAATGTTTATTCCGTTTTCCCTTTTTTGTCAGTTCTTGTTTTTTAAGACACTAAATGAAATTACTTTTGCAAGATTTTTTTTTTTACCCAGAGTTTATCAAACTTGCCAGTTTCCTTATTTCTGACATCACCAAAAACTTGTTTCAACTAATTTTTTTCAGTTTGCAAAGTTTAATATGGCATTTAAATCGCAGCCTTTGTAACATAAACCTAAAATACATATATAGATGGTTATAAATGGCCCTTACTCATTTTATGTCTCTATTTACTTCAAGCTTCTATTAAAACTTTAAAAAAAAGAGAAAGCTATAAGAGAAAAAGCTACAGAAACTTAATTTTGTTTCTCCTCTTTTGTAGGTGTCCATGGCGACATTGAAAATGAATTCCTTATTTTCACCAGATATTCTTATATGAGAAGATCCATTTCAAACAGTCTAGATATTTTTCCTTCTGTTGGACCAGCATGGCAGGATTCAAGCGAGGGTATGATGGAAAGATTGCTGGATTATATGATCTGGATAAAACCTTGGGTCGAGGTCATTTTGCAGTGGTTAAACTTGCCAGGCATGTCTTTACAGGTGAAAAAGTAGCAGTAAAAGTTATTGACAAGACAAAATTGGACACTTTAGCCACTGGTCATCTTTTCCAAGAAGTGAGATGCATGAAACTAGTGCAGCATCCCAACATTGTACGCCTTTATGAAGTTATTGACACCCAGACCAAACTATATCTTATTCTAGAACTTGGGGATGGAGGAGATATGTTCGATTACATAATGAAACACGAAGAGGGACTTAATGAAGATTTGGCTAAGAAGTACTTTGCTCAGATTGTTCATGCCATATCTTACTGCCATAAACTCCATGTGGTTCACAGAGACTTAAAACCAGAGAATGTGGTCTTCTTTGAAAAACAAGGTCTTGTAAAGTTGACAGACTTTGGTTTCAGCAACAAATTTCAACCAGGGAAGAAGCTCACTACAAGCTGTGGATCTCTTGCATATTCTGCGCCAGAAATTCTGCTTGGTGATGAGTATGATGCACCCGCAGTAGGTAGGTAACCTTTTTCCAGTATTTGCCCACTTGAATTCCACCAGCTAGAGTGTAGTTGGTCAAATTGGTGGTTGTTTATCTGAAAACCATTTCTTAAGATACTTTCTTAAATGTGTCTTAATTAACAGATTTGCCTTCATGAATGCCATACATTCCTAAAGTTGGCAGTTTGTTTTACCCTTTAGATGGCAAATGTTTAAAGTATATTTCAGCACAAAGAAAAATGAGTAAGTTATCATTTAAGGTAAACATCATCTACTCATTGTAATTCTTTTGAAGGTCTGAGTACATTTCCTATCTTCTTAGATTCTTCTGGTAGTACCCCTAGTCAGCTTCTTCCTGTGCATATCCTTTAACAGTCATTGAGACTCATGTTGGAAAGGTACTATGAATATTACAATACATTATGAAGAATTTGGGCATGGGAATCATTTATTAATTGTGATGTTGAAGAGTGCACTTGATCTCTCTGCTTTATTTCCTCATCCATGGAATAGAATTGGATCAGATAGAGGTATATCGTCCTATGCTGTCATGTTTACCATCCACAGAGACCTGTGTGGTTGTTATTGTCTGCCTCACTGTACAGGACAGGTAATTGACATACAGACATCTGCTATATGGTGGATTCCAGGATCTTGGTAGCCCTGGGCATTCCCAGCTACCTTCTCTTCACTCCAACACATTATTGTGTTCTCTCTTGTCATGAGTTATCTACTTGGGGTGGAAGTGTTTACTGCTTCTCAGCTTATGTCAGCTTTGTCCCTTGGGATCATATCTGTTTTGAAGGTCATATGGGAATTTCTGTATAATTTTTAAGGATTTGCTAAGTTGAATGTATGGTCATCTTTTACAGTTTTTAGTTTAATCTTGGAACAGTATGCCCTAAAACTACATGTATATGATGTCAGACTTCATAGATAGGAGTCTTCTGTTTGTCTTCTGATCATTTGAAATGCATGTTACAAGAAGAGGAAAGATACACATTGAAAAGCACATTGAAGAGTGCTGATTTTTATACTGAATATTTTGTACACCAAGACACTGCCTTTGTGTCTGGAAAAGACTGTTAGACTGTGTTCTGGAAAAGAAAGGGTTATTGAATGGTTCCTGCCCACTACAGATGACAAGGCTTCATCAAAACTTTTTATTAGGATATTTGAGTCAGGTTTTTGATGAGTGGAGCAGGCTAATCAGAAAATGAAGCCAAGAATTAACAGAAGAGGAAACAAATGTCTGAACATGAAAATGATGTTCAACCTCACTAATAGGGAAGATAAAACCACGATCAGCTACTGTTTCATACTTTTCACATTAGGAAAAACTGAAGTCAGACAAATCTAAGCGTAGGTAAGACTATAGATCATTGGGAACTCTTGTAGTATGTAGAAGGCAATTTGTCAGTGTCTACTAAAGTTAAAGATGTACACAATCTTGAGACGTAGCAGTTCTCTTCCTGTGTACACACCCTAAAGATGCTCTCACTCATGTACACAGATTTTCAAAGAATGTTTTTAACAGCATTATTGTGTATTCATCAGTAGGGGAATACATTGTTTGATATTCATATGATGGAAATGGTGAAAATTAATGAACTATGTATGTCATCATGGCTAGTGTTCACAAACATAATGTTTAAGGAGAGCAAATCAGTGAGAGTACTTATAGTATTGTAACATGAAATTTTAAAGAAGACAAAGCAGTGTTACATTGTTTAGGGGTGTGTGCACATGTGGTAAAGTACTGATGAATGCATGAGGTCAAGATAGTTACTTCTGAAGGGCAGGCATACCTAGAGAGTTTCAGCTGTGTTGGTGTTATTTCCAACTTGGGTGGTGGGTATGTAGGTATTCACTGTAATGCTTTTTTCCCCCCCCTTATATCTTAAGTATTGCCTAATAAAACTTTTTAGAAGTTTTTAAAAAGGAAAAGAAAAGTGTCTGGGAGGATGCTTACCAGTCTGATAAATGGTTGGTGAAGTATGAATTGGGTGGAGTTTATGGGTAACTTTTCTTACTTGTATTTATTTCAATTTTGTATAATTGTGTGATTGAGATATAGAAGTACTTTAAAAAACAAATGGACAGTTATCTTTCTGCTAATGTAGTATTTATTGTGCTGGAATCGGTCAGTGATTTTTCACAAATATGTAGTAGAATTAGGGACAAAGATTAAAATCTGTCCTTTTGTTAAATTACTAGATGTTGCTGTATTAAGCAACTTCAGTTCAGTTTTATATGTGTTTTAGAGTGCACTGGTCCTTAACACTGACACTTGGTTCAAGGATTATTATTTTCAAAGAATCAGGTTTTGATTTTATGTATCAGCTGCACTTCTGTTTTCTATGTCATTACTTTTTCTTGCATTGTTACTAATTTTTTCCCACAATCTTTCAAAAGTTTCCCTTTTCTTTTATTGTCCTAATTTCTCACATTTAAGGCTGTATGTTGCTCTCTCCTGCAATCTCTGGTCACATCCTGGGGATTTCACTCTGCAGTCATTGCTGAAGTTTATCTTTACTGTTTTGTTTCTTGTTTAACCCAAAGTTTCTTTTTTTTCTTTTTAAATTCTTTTCTTTTTAAATTTTAATTTAATTTATTTTTCCTTTAGGTATTTGGTTTTTAGCTTCTAATTTTAGTACATTGCAGTCAGTAATGTACACTGCAACCTGATTGGTTTTTGCTTTGGGAAGTATTTTTTAGATTTTCTGTGTGGCTTAATATATACAGTGATTTTTGGTGACTATTTCCCATATGATTAAAATATTTGTAGTCTTAGCATATACAAGTTTTTATACATATTTTAAGGTTGTTAATTATGTATTTTGTTCCTTTGTGTCATGTTTTATTCTGATGTTATTTTCTGAGAGAATTATGCTATTTCCTATTCTAATCTGAATTTTGTATTTTAATCAACTTTTACTTTATATATGTTATTTTCAAACTGTGTGAGGTATATAAAGTTTTGTAATTTATTTTACATGATGGGCTATACCTTCTTTCAATATGAAACTGTGCTTTGTTGCCATGGATTCTATATTGTCATTTTGTTTTAGGACATATTAGTGTCTTCCCTTAATATTCAGAGTTAATATCCATATCATTCCCTCTGCCCCACAAAGAAGAACTATATGTAGTTTGCTTTTACTTCCCTTTTAGTTACCGATTTTTAATTTGCTTTTATTAATAAATACTTTTTTTCTGGTTTGGTAATGCTTTAAGATCTGACAAAGAATGTGGACATATTTTAAATTGTGTTCTTAAGCATCTTTAATTATTCCTTTCTTTGACCTAACGTCCTGCATGTGAAGAACATCTCGAAATCCAGTATGAATTTAAAAGTGACTAGCTGGTCTATCTGAAAAGCATTGCCTTGTCTTTGTGAAAAATTAGATTAGTAAAACATAAATTGAGACATTCTTGACTGTTAATTATGTGCGACTTACAGTTTGTGTAATATGCCAGTTTTTGGAAATCTTGGCATATTCAAGCCAAGAGTTGTGGTTTAACTAGAATCCACATTGCATGTATTTAAGGCAGTCCATTCCTTGCTCTGATTTAGCGCTGTGAAGAAATATCTCAGCGTGCTCCCTCGTATAAAAGAGTCTCTTAGAGAATGTAGGAAATGGGCAGCCACCAGAGCTGTGATTGTAGTAGTATTATGTATATAATATGTTTAAATATTGTTTTTTTGAAAACTTTTAAAAGGATTACTCCTTTCTCTGCAGATCGTACAGCCTAAGCCATAATACCTTTGTGGTAGAACTTTGAAAGAGTCCAAAAGTACCTAAATCAGTAATTTTCTTTTTGGTTTATCTGAATCTGCTAGTATAGTTTGTTATGAATTGATAACTCTTTGCTTTTATTTCCGATTTCTTCCAGAAAAACTGTTAATGTGCCTGCTTTTAATGTGCCCAAAATCTGAGTGGGTACAGTTCCATTTCCCTATCATTTATTAGAGACAGATGTCTTAGTAATGCTACTGTGTTTTCCGACTTAAACCTTCTCTTCCCCGAGTCAGACTCTGGTTAAATTTTATATTACTTACTCTTATGCAGTTTGCCATTTGGACTGTGGGCCCTGATGGGTTCTAGATTAGAAGACCTTGGTTTGTGTCACAGAGTTTTAGGCCCAAGTGTGGAGTTTGGGATTATACATTTTTAAGGGATGATTTGTGCCCTTTTTGTGCATAGGGAAGGAAGTTTGATCTGCTTTAAAGCGTTATCTTGTCTCTTTTATTTAAAAAGATACACATAAAACCCGCCTGCATGGTATGTGTCTGACATGAGCTGCACTGCAGCCTGGGCCCAGGCAAATGCCTGTGCTTTCAGTTGTACAGAACTGAAAAACGTATCTATAGAAACGTGGCCCACACCTTCCACAGTCTAGCTGCCAAGTGCACGGTCACATACTCTGAAAGATACCTTTGACAGAGTATAACATCATCACTTGTCATATAAACCAAAAGAAAAAAAATCCTAAACTCTCTGAAGTTTCACATGCCTGTGAGAAATGACAGTTATTTCAGAGATCACAGTTAAAAATTGATCTGGCCTGAACCCTGTGTAAATAAAAGCACTTAATGGTATTAGCTCTGTATGCACAATGTACTGGCTTTACAGTGTGAATGTTGTGTAATTATGTATTTAGGAAACAGCAAAAGTTCTGTGCTTTGAGTAAAATCTTCAGTTTTATAAATAAGCTATTACTGGATGTAATATTTGTCGTAAAGATTCTTGAGCATGAGGGCACCTGGGTGGCTCAGTTGGTTAAGCGACTGCCTTCGGCTCAGGTCATGATCCTGGAGTCCCAGGATCGAGTCCCACATCGGGCTCCCTGCTCAGCAGGGAGCCTGCTTCTCCCTCTGACCCTCTTCCTTCTCGTGCTCTCTATCTCTCATTCTCTCTCTCTCAAATAAATAAAATCTTTAAAAAAAAAAAAGATTCTTGAGCATGAAATGTTATGGGTAGTGTAATCTATAGGTACCATACAAATGGGTTTTTTAGGCTAACGCCACCATTGATTTTTTAGTGAGAGGCCCGAAAAATGAGATATAAATGACTTACGTGCTTTCAGTGTTTTCCCTACTGCATTTTTAGCTCTGGTGCTTATCGTTCTCACTGTTTTAAGATTCAGATCAAGTGAAATATATGTTGACACTACTTTGAAAAGTATAATTTACTGGTGGTATGGTAAGATCTAAATTGGTGGTTCTCTACTTACCATCTGTAAGTTTCACCTAGAGCGTATTTAAAACCAAGCAAACCTTGTCGGGGGGTGGGCACCCTAAAGATTGTGATTCAGATAATCTTGGTTGAGGCCCTCATCCAGAAGCTTCTCTGAGATTCTGATGGGCATCCAGCCTTGTGTACCTGTGATGTAAAATCCTAGAGTCAAATGTTTTTGGTTATTAGTGGAAAAATTCCTAACATTTTAATTCTAATATTCTTTAAAGAAAAAGTGTTCAGAAAATAATGTTTAAACCTCTTTAGTTTAAAAAATTGAACAAGAACATATACGCTTTTTTGATGTTGATAATTGAGCTTAAATTTCTCTGCTCCCCCTCCCCCATTTTTTTTTTTTTTAAGATTTTATTTATTTATTTGACAGAGAAAGACACAGCAAGAGAGGGAACACAGACAGGGGGAGTGGGAGAGGGAGAAGCAGGCTTCCCGCTGAGCAGGGAGCCCGATGTGGGGCTCGATCCCAGGACCCTGGGATCACGACCCGAGCCAAAGGCAGACGCCTAACGACTGAGCCACCCAGGCCCCCCCCCCCCCCCATTTTAATCATACCCTTTGCTTATTTAGGGATAAGTAAGTGAAAACCAAATTTCAGGTCCTTTGGAAATTTTTTCTGATGTTCCAGTACCTGGAACTTCAGGCTAGACACCCCTTGCCTTTCCTGTTAAGAGGCCAGAGACTGTCCTGTTTGCTTTCCGCTGTCATGCCTGGAGCTGCTTGTCAGGGTGTCCCTTGGCCTTGTGCAGGTCAGAAGGTTGCCTCACTGCCTCATATAAAACCATTTTCTTCAGAAGATTCAAAGCACCTTTGCACTTTTCTAAGGGCTCTTGCTGCTACTAACTAGACTTGGGTTTGGGTTGGTTTTACATGGGCCTTTGTGCTCCTCTTATTCCTTTCCTCTCAAAGCCTGTGTGGAAAGACAAAGGTGTGCAGCACTGATAATCATAGGTCCCACTAGAATGAAAACTGGAAGTTACTATTCATTTACTTTTCAGACTAGTGCCCAAGCTCTGAGTCTTTTGGTATTTCATATGAGGATGTGGGAATTGGGCTGATTGACATGACTATGTGCATCTTTGAAAGAAGATAAGAGAAGGAAGGGAGTTTAAAGGCAAGTTTCCTGTCATTTGTATGTGCTGCTATTTTTCAGACACTGACAGTTACAGGTGAGGGGAGGCCCTGTGGCTCTGGGCAAGAGGAAGTCAGGAATTGTCATGTGGAACAGCTGAAAGAGAGGGGAATTCCTTTGGAGGTGCCAGTATTAGGTAGTCACCACTCATAAGGGAAAAAAATGCTTATCAGTTCCTTTTAAAATTTATATGCGTCTCTCTCCTCTGCTCAGAACACTTTAAAGACTTACCATTTCCTTCACAGTCAAAACCCGAGTCCTCATAGCGGCCAACGTGGCCCTCAAGATTGGCTTCCTCATTGTCTTCCTCACTTTTTCCTCCCACTCTTTTTTCAGTTGCTTACTCAGCTCCAACAACGCTGCCTTCTTGTTAGTCACATTCCACATCCAGTCCTGCCTCAGGGCCCTTCTGTCTCCCTTCCCTCTACTTAGGCTCTTGCCCACTGCCACCCTCTTGGCCAGGCCCCACCCTCTACTCCAAAGCTGGAGGGCCCCAGCACTGCCTGTTCTCCCTCCCCACTTGACTCATTTCTGTGGTCTCTGTTACTTCCATTTGTGAAATGAGGGTAATAATAGTTCTCGCCTTTAGGATTGTTGAAGGAGTTAGATGAATGAAAACAAGGAAATACTTAGCATAATGCCAGACACAGAATCAGTCTTCAGTCAGATATAACTGTCACAGCCAGCCCTTTGGAGCGCTCACAGAATGCCTTGTTTCTTTGGTGCTAGGGCTGCAGGGGTGCCAAAGGGTGTTTAAAGATCATGGCCTCATTTTCCTTTCGAGGTGCTGTCTTTTCCTTTGGAAATTTGTCCCCAGGGGAATTTCTGAAATGTTGGCTGCCGTGGGAAAACTGGGAGGAAGGGGCAGGCCCAGGACCTTTGCTCTTGTGTTTTTCTCACACATGTTTTTAGTTGTATTTAACTTTCAGAATGTAGGAAGTAAGTTAACTTGGATTTTTCTTTGTGTGTGTGTTTTTTTTAATGTTAGATAAAAGCAAAGGAAAGTATTTATTTGATAACTGGTTAGTTTCTTGGAACTTCAGAAGTGCTTTTTAAGCCACTTAAAATAGTTAACTATCTTAATACAGAAATACAGCCTAGGAAACCTTGAGGGAGTTGAAAACATCAAATTTGCTTGGGTATTTTTTTTTTTTTTTTTTTTGGTAGGGAGAAGCATAAACCTGTTGAAGGAAGACTAGTTTGCAAAACAAAAAAATCAGTAAGCACAAACTTTTAACACAACAAACTTGGAAACTTGTTAGTCACAATATACATTGCTGGACAGACTCCGAACTCAAATGTTGAGTAGAATCACTGTAATATTTTTAAGAACTGGTGAAAACTGTCTTGACACGTAGGTGCTGTGCTCTTGTGCTTGCTCTGAGACAGCCTGGTGGGACTTGTTAGTGACACATCTCCGTTTCTGGGGAAACTGTCCCTCCACATCCGGAAGTTGCCTGTGTGGTCCTGGAGTTGTCATGACTCCCAGAGCAGCCGCTTGGGAAATGCTTTCACAGTCACATTAACATACATAGTAGTGTGGTTCTCTTCTTTCACGGGCTGTGGCTTCTCTCAGTTAGGTCCTCACATGTTTGACGCAGACTTTGGTGGAGAAAGACAGAGAGCAGACATAGAACAGGGCGCCATAGAGCTAAGCCAAGCTCATTATCAGAGATATACTGTGGAACCGGTGCTTCCTTACAACTGTGATTCCAAATACATGTCTTTGCTGTTTTTAAATGTCTTCTTCCCGTCATTCTTGATAACCCATTTTCTACCTAACCTGCTTTGTCTTTGGAAAACACTGATTTATCTTACATAGTTTTTATTGATTAGCCTTATGGTGATATCTTTAAAATTGTATCCAGTATGGTGTAGAAAAGTACCTAATTTAATATTACAAAATTTTAATTCAATTATTTTAAGCCTTGGAACCTAAGGCAAACATCAGCATTTGTGGCATTGTCTGGTGAGTAGGAGAACAAGACTTTGTGTAGTGAGACCTTCTTTGTGGATACATCTTAAATTCTGCCTGGGGTGCAGTCAGGCACAGAGTAGGTGTACTAGATAAAAATAACAGAGGAATTGTAGATGGCTAAAAACAGAGGATGATGAGGTACAGGGGACACCTGATGGCCTTTTCCCTTTGGAATTGGATGGGATGACGGCTAGGCCTTGCTCATTTCAGATGGCTCACTTGTTCCCCTTGCTCAATAGTAAGGTCTTTGAGAGAGAGGACTGCGTGTTTATATCTTATCTGTGTCCCATCCCTATCACCTGGTAAACACCACAAGCTCTTAATGTTTGTTTAAATGAGTAAATATTACAGAGACAAACTAAAGAAATGAAAATTTACATTCCTTTAAACTAGTTTACAAAGTATAATTGGAGCCACTCCCCATGGTCCTTCCTGATGTCCTTGCTCATGTTGGAACTCTTTCCCTGCTTTCTGTATATATATTAATGCGTCCTGGACTCACCATGAGTGTGATGGAAGCTGTGGTTCCTCTCTTCATGGAGAGGCAGAGTTGCAGTTTCAGGCACGTTATTACATATGGACCACTGTGAAGCCCTGTTTTGGATCTGACCTTGCAGGCTTGTTGAGCTGAGTAAAAAAAAACAAAAAAAAAACCAGGCACACAGCTTTGACAGGAAGGATGAACACAGGCAGTTTTGAAATAAGCTTTGGAGCATAAATTACAGGTGAGGAATAGTGTCCTTATTTTTGTGTTTTGGCTACTTGACTCTGACTTTTTGTTTTACACGTTTAGATCTCCCGTTTTCCTTACTGTGTTTTGAATTCCCGAGTTATGACTTGGGAATATCGTAATGGAAAATTGGAGGTAAGCTTATAGACAGGGTTTCTCCCAAAAGGAAGATCAAGTCATTGGGGATATGGTGTGCTTTTTTGTTTTTTAAAGTCAAAGAATTAATTTGTAGGTATTTGGTGTGTTTGATATGTGGTTTTGGGTTTTTATTTTGTAAACCCATTTTATGTTGTTAACAGTTTATATGTATCGACTATTCACTGACATTAGGAGGTCCTTGTTACGGTTTAAAGAGACTTTAACATAGATTAGGAGCTCCAGTAGGTAGCAAGGAACCCCTCAGATGGTGTGATCTCCATGTTCCAAGGTGTGATTCTCAGTTTTGTACTCAGTGGTAATTAGTTTCTAGAGGACTGAAACTGGCTTAACAAATTTTTAAGAGACTAATGTATACAAATACCAGTTGATTGATATACCAGATTTTAAATGTCCGTCTACTACAAGCTTATATTCTTAATTCAGATTAGTGATATTTTCCTAAATTTACCTAATTTTTTTCAGGCTCTAAAAAGTTGGCATACATAAGATTTTCTTTTAGGTGTAGTATAAATTGATTTGGTTTAACCTTTCTTAGGAATATTTGTGATCCATTGATATTCCTGAGGTCCCATGATTCATGTTTGGATTTCTGCCTCAGCTCTTAGAAAGGGCTCTTCCCAATTCTGGAATTTCAGTCCATTTCTTTCTTTTCCTTCCAAGGCCTTGAAAACATGATTCAGCAGTTCCACCTCTAGGAATATATCCAAAGGAAACAAAAATACTAACTCAAAAAGATATCTACACCCCCATGTTCAGAACAGCATTATTTACAATAGCCAAGACATTGGAACAACTGTCCATCAGTGGATAAATGGATGAAGAAGTTGTAGTATATATATGTACATACACACAATGGGATATTATTCAGCCATAAAAATTAGGAAATCCTACCGTTTGTGACAGTATGGATCATGAAGGTATTATGCTAAGTGAAATAAGAAAGATACTGTATGATCTCATTTGTATGTGGAATCTAAAACCAAACCAAAATGAACACCACGCTCAGAAAAAGAGATCAGATTCGTGGTTACTGGGGATGTAATGGACAGTGTGATGACAATAGTTAACACTGTTGTATGGTATATAGGAGACTTAAAAGAATAGGTCCTAAGAATTCTCATCACAAGGAGATATTAAGTTTTTCTTTTTATTGTATCTATGGGATAGTGGCTGTTAACTAAATCTATTGTAATCATTTCACAACACGCATAAACTAAACCATCATTCTGTATACCTTAAAGTTACGCAGATGTATGTCAGTTATTTCTCAATAAAACTGGGAGGAGAAAAAACCAAACATGATAGGCCCCTTTGTTCACTATATGGAGTCCAGGCCTTTAGCAGTGCTTATGGGCTCTTGGAGGTAGGGCAAAGTACATACTTGTTATTGAAGCAGCTCTAACAGGGGTATCCTAGATGAAAGATAAGATGGAGCCATCTTTTATAAGCCAGATAGTTGTTAACTTTTTCTGCAAAAGAAGGAATAGAGATGAATTGTGACAAGGGACACAAAGGGCAGTAGTACCATCTCTCCTGGACATTCTCCCTTCGTTGCCAACCTCTAAGGTCTCATTATGATTACATCCCAGCGCCTAGCACAGTGCCTGGCAATTGGTGCCACACATTTGTTGAAAATTCATATCAGTGTCTGCTTTGTAGCCCTTTAGTGTAAGGACCAGTGCCCCCAGGGATACCACTGTATCTTAGCATGGTTCTTACCTGGTAATGTAGATGTAGAAAAACAGGCTCTAAATAGTTCTAACTTCCTCAATTATCAGAAGGCATCAGAGGAGACATTATATAATAAATTGTACTGGAAATAAACATTTAAGGAAGAAGGAATGCTAGGACCCTGTCTATGTGCTGTGTCAAAATAAATTCGAGGTGAATTAAGGATTTGAATATAAAGAATTAAGCCACCCCCCCTAAAGGTAATATTCATAAGATCTTGGCCTTTCTGAACAGGAATCATAAGGAAAAGTTAATAGATTTGATTATAGTTTATGGATATGGTGCGCATCTAGTTTTTTTTTAGAAATTATAATGGAAACCAAGGAAATGATTTGTAATATAGATGATTAATAGTCTTACTGTAGAAAGAGCTCTTACAAATGAAAAGAAAGTTCATTAAAAAGTTATATAAATAACCAAGTTGGAAAAGTTTAGTTTTAAAAGTAATTGGAGTATCCCGGACTTAGTATAAAGTTACAATAATCAAGACTGTATGATGTTAACAAAAAAGCATATGTATAGATCAGTGGAATAGAATAGAGTCCATAAATAAGTCCACACATATATGGTCAATTGATTTTCAGCAGAAGTGCTAAAGCAGTTCAGTAGAGAAAGAGTAACTAGTTTTTCAACAGTGTTGCTGGAAGTTAAATACCCATGTGCAAAAAATGAACCTTGATCCATTCTTTATGCCACTTAAAAAAACTCAGTGTGCATCAGAGACTTAAATGTGAATCATAAAACTGTAAAACCTCTAGAAGAAAACATAGAAGATCTTTGCAGCTTTGACTTAGGCAAAGCTATTTTAGATACAACATCAAAAGCATGATCTATAAGAGAAAAATTTGATAAATTGAATTTTATAAAAATCAACTCCTGCTTCTTGAAAGATACTGTTAAGCTACCACAACAGGGAGAAAATACTTGCAAATCACATATCTGATAGAGAATATATAAAGATTCTCAAAGAAGGAAGATATTTACAAATGATAAATCTGCTAAGGGGTTAAAATCCAAAATATAATAACATATAAACTCAACACCAAAAACACAAATAGTCCAATTAAAAAATGGGGGGAAGAACATTTTTCCCAAGGAGCCATACAGCTGGCCAATAGACAAATGAAAGATGCTCTGCATCGCTAATCATCAGGGAAATGCAAATCAAAACCACAGTGAGAGATCACCTCACACCAGTCAGAATGGCCAGTATGGAAAAGACAAGAAGTAACAAGTGTTGGTGAGGATGCGGAGGAAAGGGAACCCTGGGCACTGTCGGTGGGAAAGTAAATTGGTGCAACCCCAGTGGAAAACAGTATGGGTGGTTCCTCAAAAAATTAAAAATAGAAATACCATACAATCCATTAATTCCACTACTGGATATTTACACAAAGGAAACAAAAATAATAATTTGAAAAGATTTATGCACCTTTATGTTTATTGTAGCATTTACAATAGCTAAGATACAGAAGCAACACAAGTGTTCATTGATGGATGAATGGATAAAGATGTAGTGTGTACACACACACTGGAGTATTACTCAGCCATAAAAAGGATGAGATCTTGCCATTTGCAACAACATGGATGGACCAAGAGGGTATTATGCTAAGAGAAATAAGTCAGAGAATGTCAAATGCCATATGGTTTTACTTACATGTGGAATCTAAAAAACAAACAAAAATCAGACTCTTAAGTACAGAGAACAAATGGGTGGTTGCCAGAGGGTTGCTATCCCTGAAATAGATAAAGGGGATTAAGAGGTACAAATTTAAGTAAGTCATGGAAATGGAAAGTACAAATGATACAGTAATAACATTGTATAGTGACTACACTTATGATGAGCACTGAGGAATGTGTAGAATTGTCGAATCACTATGTTGTACGCTTGAAACTAATATAACGTATGTCAACTATACTTCAGTAATTTTTTTAAAAAGTTTTTGAAGCTGTTTTTAGGAAATAATGTAAATGCAGTCAATATGACTTTTAAAATAAAGCCTTTTTCTGTATTGCTAGAGGTTGTGTATAAAAAAAGAACTCTCAAAACTCAACAAATTAAAAAGCAACCCAATGTTAAAATGAACGAAAGATGTGAACAAACAACTCACCAAAGAAGACATAATATGGCACATAAGCACATGTAGATGCTCCACATCATTAGTCATTAGGGAAAATGCAAATTAAAGCTACATCTATTAGAATGGCTAAAGTTTTTTAAACTGCCAGTCCCAAGAGTTGACAAGGATGTGAATGGAGCCATTGGAATCCTCATACTTTGCTGATGAGAAGGTCAAGTCCTAGAGCCACCTTTGGAAAGTCATTAGGCAGTTCCGTATAAAGGTAACATATACTTACTGTATGCCTCAGCAAGCTTACTTCTAGGTATTTACCCAAGAGAATGTTTAAGTTTGCACAAGCCTCTGTACTCAGATGGTTTTATTCATAATTGCCCCAAACTGAAATAAGCTCTGGAACATCTATATAGTGGACTCCCACTCAAACAATAAAAAGTGATGACCTACTGATAACATGCAACAACGTGGATGAATCTCAAATGCGTTAGGTAAAAAAAAAGCCAGACTTCATACTGTGTGATTCCATTTGTAGACAAGACTTGGAGAGACAGAGCTAGACCTGTGGTCGCCCGGGGCTGGGCCGGGAGGAGCGGTGGGATACAGGGTCCAGGGAACCTTTGGGGTGGTAGAGCCGCTCCAGATCTTGATTGTGGCAGTGGTTGCATGACTGCATTGTTCGAACTCCCAGAAATGCACACTAATGATGGTGACTTCCAGTGCATGTAAATTAAACCTTGAAGAAACGAGGGAAAATAGGACAGTGTAAATAAGGACCAATCTCTCATATCTTTGTCTAATAGGCTAATATTAAAGAATGTGGTGTTGATGAGTGTGGAGGGGCTGCTGATAGAGTCTTACTGTCACTGAACATGTATTACTTTGATAATCTGAAAGAAGTGAATGTTAAAAATGTTAAAAACTGGAAAATGTGTGGTTATACTTGGGAGAACTTTCTAGCTGAAGTTTTAGTCCTAATCCTGTGTGGAACCAACCAGGTTGTATGGTTATTGTAATTTCTTGGAAAATATAACATGCTATGCTGACTTTTTTTTTTTTTTAAAGATTTTATTTATTTAAGAGAGCGAGAATGAGAGAGAGAGAGAGCACATGAGGGGGGGATGGTCAGAGGGAGAAGCAGGCTCCCTGCCGGGCAGGGCGCCCGATGCGGGACTCAATCCTGGGACCCCGGGATCACGACCTGAGCCGAAGGCAGTCACCCAACCAACTGAGCCACCCAGGCGCCCCTGACTTTTTTTAATGTAGGAAAATAAGTTGTATACACTTTTCAACCACATGTCTGTTTAGGTGTTATGCATGGAGAACTAACCAGAATGAAAAATTTCAAGAAACAGTATTTTTAATTTGAATCTTGTTACAGCAAATACACGATTTTAAAGTTTTTTTTTCTTTATCCTCAAATGAGAAAGTTAAAATCTTTTTGACAAGCTTAAACATTTGGGGCAGTCTAGGATAATGTTGTGTTCTGTTAAAGGACAAACTTCATTTGGCTTCTTGTCCCCCACATGCATTAAATATCGTGTGCCTTTTGAAAGAGAACCCATGGGAGTTGGCATATGCAGGTGATTTTTATTAACTGATATTTTAATAGCTTGTATATTTGTCTTACGTTAGCATGCCTCAACCTTATGCAAAAGTCTCAGTGTTTTTAGAATAAATTTAAGAAAACATCAAAATACTCCTCTACCTATTAAACTAAAGCATCAAGCAGACTTAACATTTTACTAATCATACAGTCCTTTAGTCTGCATGGTTTATATTGTTTAACAAATAGAATTGGACATTTTTAGATTTGATATTAAATTTGAATATTCCTATTTTCTAGATCAAAGTTAGACTTGTGAAATTTGCATTTGTCATAATCTTATGGGAAGTTTATGTGTGAAATCACTTCTGAAAACTAAATCTACAGTCACTGTGTATGGGCAGCAGCTGCCTTCTTTGAAGAGCATCCATGTTGAAATGTATAGAAGAAGGTGCTTGTGTGCATGTTGCCATGCTGATGGCCTGACAGCAGCATGTTTCCACATTTCAAAAGTATTTCTTAAAATGTGAACGTTTTAGACTTTGTGGCTAGTGTTATAAAATTGGACAAAAGCCAGAGATTTTCCCACGTAAGCTTCGTGTAAAAGGAAGTATTTAGTTTTCACAAGGTATTAGATGTAAATTTGGATGTAATTTAAAAGATGTAATTTTGGAAAGCTATGAATTTGTAGTGGGTTCTTGCCTCACCTAGGTGTTTAGAAATGCCTTGAGCGACTGTTTTGGCTAGGCAGAGACTTGGAGACAGACCTTGGTAATGTCCCCGAGGTGGGTTGTGCTCTGGTGGCTCTAGCTTTGGTGTCCCCTTCCCCTGGTGAAACCTCGGGTGTGTCCTGAAGCATAGAAATGGAACTAGAGGGTGAAATGGCCAGCAGCACTGACCTGGCCCATTCCCTGGCTTCACAAGACCTAGCGTTTAATATTAGGGTTTTTTTTTTTTTTTTTTTTTAAGTCCTTGAAAGAAGTTACTTGTGCTAAAAATTCAAACTAAAATAATTCCTACTGTTCATGCTTTGGAGAGATTGATCTGTGAATTCATTGAGCGAACCTTGCAGAACCAAGTGTCCCCAGGCCACAGGTTGAGAATCACTGTCTCAGTGAGATTAGGCTTTTTTTTTATTACCTTTTTATTCCTCTAAAGACGTTTCTGCTTATCCCACTGAAGTACATACACTTCATAATGTTCTGTTAAGCACAGCTAATTTTTAATTACTTTTTTTTTACAAACAATAAATGAATGTTTTTGTAAGATAATTCAAATAGTAAAGAAGTAGATTGAATAAAAAGTATTAAATTCTTTTTGCCTTTTCCCTACCTGTCTCCCTCCTATACTTAGAGGTAAGGATTTTCTCAATTCTTGCAGGTTCTGTAGTGATACATGTAGTGCTTTTTGCCTTAGACACCCTCTCAGAAATTACCAGATGAGTGGTGGTGTCCACCTTTCGTGGAAGAGAAGTCTCAGGCACAGAAGGCAGGTAGAACTTGACCAAGAATACTAACTAATTAAATGGCCAAGGTAGGATTTGAGCCCAGGGCTCTCTGATGCTTTAGCCCAGGCGTGTTCTTTTCATTAGGCCATACTGAAGGAAATTACATGATTTTAGCCTGGCCTATCTTTTTTGCTCTTCATCTGTAAAGTTCACTAAAATCAGATTTGTAAAGTGATTTATGAAAGAATGCTGAGTCGGAATGTCTGCTGCTTGTCTGGTTTGGATTTATGAACGTGTGCAGTCCCCACAGTGTGTGATTGATAACCTTTGGACTTCTTGAACTTTTCCCTGTTTTCTTTTGACTTGAAAAAACAAGTTTGCACAAGGCGTTAAACCCTTAACTAAAACAAACTGCAGCTTGTCTTCACTGGTGCCACCCCTTCCCCCACTCTGGGTACTTAGTCTCCTTTTTCTCTTAGCTCTTATTTGAAGGTCATTGATAACTACAGACTGCCCCCTGCTGCAGCTGCCTTTTGTGGGACCCTAACCAAACAGTGTTTACAAAGGTACTGCTTTCTCTTTAGCTCTAGGTTCATTCTGGCATTCAGCAAACTTCTGAGAGTGCAGGGACATATTCTGCTCTCAAGGAGCTCTGAGGAATAGAGGAAAACATCCTTAATTATAGCTCACTGTGGGGATGCCCGGGTCGCCAGGTTGGAGGGCGGTTTGGGGAGGTCTCAGGGGGAGCTGAGGGTCACTGGTAGGATCCTTGGAGGATTCTGGGCACATGCTAGAATTGGCAGGATCTTCCTGACCTGGAAGTGAGAGGTGTGGAGTCTGGGGTGCTTCCTGAGTTTTGATTGGATAGGTGGAGGTGCCATAGACCACACTAGAACCCAGATGAGACAACTAGGTTTGGGTAAAAGGTGATAAGCTTAATTTGGACAGCATTGATTTTTGAAGTCCTCAGGGGGCATTCAGATGGATTCAGGTGTGGGAAAGTTTTTTGAAATATGTATGAGTGATGGCATTCATTCTAACTTTCTTCCTAAGAAAAGAAACGATTACTTGTTAAATAGTAAAACTTTGCTTCTAACTAAAGTGTTGGTAAAACCAGAAATAATATAGATACCCTAAAACATGGACTTGTCCAAATGCTTCATTCCTCTTCTGCCCCACTCTTCCCCTGTTAGTTCAGAAGACCACTTGGAGAATGGTCTCTAGTCCGGTCCCTCAGAACCAACCATTGATCGTGTTGGGAACAAGAATCTTCAGTGACCAGAGCTCTAGGTGATGTTGAATGCAGATGAGTAGTTCTTACTGTGTAGGGAGCAGTTCACATCCGTAGACCTTAGGGTTTCTGAATATCCATACAAGGAACAAAGTCCTAAGACCTACATGCTTGTGTAATGGTACTTGCTATTCTAAGAAAGCATTGCCTTTTACAATAGTTTTGGGTCATATATCAGTTGCTGGTAACCACAGTTGGAACTGAAAAGTGATTGCATAAATCCTGCTGGTTTTAAGTGGTGTCATAAAAGGTGCTGGTCCCTGCTTCATCTGTAGTGGTTTTAGAAACATTCCATTGCTTCTGTTATGATTGATGGCTGCACTAATAAAAGAAAGCCAGAAGAAAACGTAGAAGTTTCCACCTGAAACTTTTCTTCTGGTCTTGCCATTTTTTATTACTTTCTAATCCCTGCTTGTTCTTTGGCTCTCTAGATAATTCACTTCCGTAAGTGATTTTTTAGAAAACTTCTCAGCAGTCATGACGTCCTCCACCCACCCCCTGCCCCACCATTTGGCAGTAGCTTTTCCTCAAATTAATCATTAGCATGTTCTTCTTTTTGTTTTGTTTTCATTTTGATCTTTTGTTAGCCTGCCTAAAATGACCTTTGTAGTAGAAACCCCACCTCTGACCCTAGAAATGGCATAATTGTATTATGACAAGTTGACCTGCTGACTTTTGGCAGGTGAAGGAGACGTCAGGGCTCATTTTTTGTACTCTTATTTCCAGCTTGCTTGAGAGCTGCCATAAGGGGGCCAGTAACTCCCATTCTGTGTACTAACAAAGACCTCGTTATCTTTCCACCCCTTCCCTCAGTTCCATGAGTTGGAAGTGTTTTTTTAACCAAAGGAACTATATTTATTGATACTTTCTTTTTCCATTTTTTATTAACCAAGAACCTAATAGCCGGGTCTGAAATCAAAACATATGCTTCAGATAGTAGTATCAACATTAAATTTGATTTTTCAGATGGTTGATATTTGTTAACTTGTATACCTTTAATATGAATAGACAATTCCATTAACATTTTTTAAAATAAAAATAATGTGAAGTCCCTATTCCATTATCTTTCTCTCACCTTTTCCCTGTCCATCCCCTAATCCCCAGTTACAGACTTGATGGATCCCAAGCTGAACAAGTACGAACTCCCTCCCCCACTTGAGGGAAGTGTAATAGATAATCCTTCTTGATGCCATTGTTAGTCCTGTAATACCAGATACCTTGTCCTGGGGACCCAAGATCATGAATTGTCACCTTTTGTAGCTGCATTACTAAGAGGCCTTTCCTGTTCTCTCCCCCCATCTCCACTAGTTTCTCTTGTCTTGTGTTGGCTTTGTGCCTTCTTGAGCTTCCCTGCTGTCTCTCACAGTGAACTGGGAGCCCTGTAAGGGCAAGGATGTCCCCCATTCATCTCGGTGTCCACTCCACTGTGCTCAGGAACAGTGCCCGTGCGGTACAGATGAACGAGGGCAGGACAGTGCAGCCTCCTTAGAATGCTGTCTGTGTTCTGGGCTCTGTCCCGAATACTCAGCATGGATTTGATTTTAATATCTTTAAAGCCCACAACAGCATTAAGAGGAAGTGCATTACTGCTCTATTCCCATTTAACGATTGGGAACATGTTTAAATACTTGGTTAAAGTCATACCACTTTGTGTTTGTTTCATGATTGTTTTTTCTCTTTCCTTTGCCCCTTAGGATGGAAAAGTAAAATCACTCAGACACAAGACTAAGAAGAGAAATTAAGTCTGGAAAATAAGTACATAAAATAAGCAGCCCCTTGAATAATCACATTGTCTCAGTGAGAGGGTCATTTGCCCTTTCTGAAACTTGACTCCCTTAGTCACACTGCTGCTCTTCTTTTAGCTGCTTCATATCCTGTCACTTAGCTTTGTAAACTACCAGGCACAGAATTGTATTTCTAAATTTCTCAAATTTTAAGCACTCCTACATTCAGAAGTTATTTGAGCCCTAACGAAACAGTGGAGACAGTATATTCATGTTGTTTTTCTCCTTTTACTCTTCTAATCATGCACCACTTCCTAACAAGTGGTGTGTGAGTCTGCTTGGGCAAATGATCCTGAAGAGAACATTTCCAAATAATTGGACTTCCTTATTGCTGTTGAGGTTGATATTTAACAGAAAAAGAAAGTTTTCTTTAACCAGATAAGAATTTGGGATAATTATTAGTTGATGTTTATATTATTTGTTAAACTTTTAAAACATCAGCTTTGTCTGATTGCACCGTCAGATATCACCTCCAATTTAGCATAGAGAAAAAGTAAAAAACTAAATAACCAAAGAGGTTTATCCACAGTTAAAGTATGAGATGGTAGAAGAAATAATGTAACCAGATTCATTTTATAAAAATTGTTGTTGGGGCGCCTGGGTGGCTCAGTCGTTAAGCGTCTGCCTTCGGCTCAGGTCATGATCCCAGGGTCCTGGGATCGAGCCCCACATCGGGTTCCCTGCTCAGCGGGAAGCCTGCTTCTCCCCACTCCCCCTGCTTGTGTTCCTGCTCTCACTCGCTCGCTCTCTGTCAAATAAATAAAATCTTAAAAAAAAATTGTTTTGTAGGATTTATATGGAAGATAAGAATTTATTGTATCTCAAATACATATGTATTAATGGTTGGGCTTGGTTATAGTAGTAGCCCTGGACATTAGTCAGTATTTGAACAACAGAAGAGAGAGTGAGTTTTTGTTTTAACTCCCCTGATTTTTATGTTGATGTGTTTTATTGCAAGCCACTTAAAATCCCTTCCCTTCTTTGGGGAGGAGGTAGCCAAAAATAAAATAACACAAAATAATATAAATCAACCAAAAATAAAACCGTGGTATATTTCCCTTCTTATGTAATAAACATTGATGAAAAGATGGGTTCACTTTATAGCGAATTTCTAGGAATATAACTGCTTTGTAAAATGGGGGACACATGTATTAAAGGGAGAATAATTGTAATTGCCACTTGTTCACAGTAGTGGCTTGAGAGTTGGGGCAGGTAACCGAAAATAGGTTCAGATTGTTCAAAGAGGGTTTAGGTTAAACAACTATATAGATTTCCTTTGAAACTCTTAATAAGTTACAACTAGTATTGGGGTTATAAATTCTTCTCACTGGATAGTTAAAGAACAGGTGCAGCTAGCCACCATTACTCAGATTGTTTGACTTTGTATGGGGATGGCCCTCTACATTCCAAGATCAAGGGAAAGAAATGGGGGTCAGTGAGTAGAGTGGAGTCCTGAGCCAGCTTGCTGTCCTGGGGTGGTAGGTCACATAATTTATGCATCCAACAAGCAATGCCAGGCACATCTCTTGGGGACACTGAAGAGCCAAGGGTTTGGACTGAATGATCTCTAGGTCCCTTTTATTCTTACATATGTAATGTTTTAATTTTAGTATATTTTTCCATATGCTTAACTAATTTTCATTGAAGCCTCCTTAGTAAAATCTGTTGTACATATAAAAAAATCACAATGTGTTTTAACTTTTGGGTTTCTGCCTTTATTGCCCTCTTTGTTTAGTTTGGACCAAGGAGAAGATATTTTATTAACAGGTTACAATTCTGCTGGAAAATAATATGGATCCTACATTATTTTGGGGGTTTAAGCTAAATGAAAACAGCAGTTGAGTATTAACAGATGTGACAAAGTCCACATGGCTTGCATTCTCTTCTAAGCCTTTTGTGGTAGAAAGCTTCTTGAATTCATCTCTTGTTTTATTAATGTTTATGTAATCATACATATACTGTAGTTTCTGGAATGAGTGAATGATTTGTGATGCCGTTCCTAAATGGATTCATCCTTTGTTCATTTGAAAAGCCATCATTTTTCCAAACGATTGGTGAGATTTTATCTAATGGCAAGAAGGTAGGGGGTTATTTGCTCTTGTAGGAGTTAGTCTAATGCTACAGTTGGTAGTGTCCTTGGATGTCAACTAGTCCAGCCTTACAATCACTACAGGAATGTCTTATGCAGAATATTAGACAGATGGTTGCCCAGCCTTTGCTGAAATACTTAGAGTGATGGGAAACCTGTTTTCCCGTGCTTTATTAAGTAGCTTCTGTTGTTTTTAAGCCAAAGTGTGCCTCCTGGTTACTTCTATCTTCAGACCTAGTTTTGTCCTCTGAAATAATGTATCACCTGTCTTTTTCTTCATTGACAGCACAGAAATGTTTCTCTTCTCTGAATTTTAATTTTCTTAACTATAAAATGACTGTGATTTACATCATCTGGTTATCTCACCAGGATTGAGGTAAAGAAAACTGAGATAATTATGACGTTAGGCAAAATCGTTTTCATGTCTCATAGTATTAAAATACTAGTTTTAGTTTTTCTCTGGTAAATAATGTCATGAGAAAGACAGCAGTCTGTTGTCCAGTGGCTTGGGAACCTTGAGACGTACTTTCCACTTGATATTCTTGCCATTAATGAATTAATTTATCTCTTTGTTGAACATTTATTGACTATTCACTATGTGGCTGAGGTGAATATAAAAACAGTGAACAAGACAGATACCTTCCCTGCCTTATTGGGACTTAAGTTTTCTTCCCTAGATGTTTTTCTTTGAGATATAAATGGTTTTCACTATTGAAATAAAATAATATTGTTAGTCTACTTTCGCTCTTCTTAGCGCTTTTGGTTTTCTAACTCATCCAATATTTAACAGTATGTCTTTGATTTGTAGATATATGGAGTCTGGGAGTGATCCTTTTCATGTTGGTGTGTGGGCAACCACCTTTTCAAGAGGCCAATGACAGTGAAACATTGACAATGATCATGGATTGCAAATATACCGTACCATCCCATGTGTCCAAAGAGTGTAAAGAGTAAGTAAAAACAGAAAAAGAATGTGGAAACTTAAAACACTCATACTAAAACCAGATTTTTATTTATTTTTTAAAGATTTATTTATTTATCTAGAGTGCAAGCAGGGGGAGGGGCAGAGAGGGAGAGAGAGGGAGAGAATCCCAAGCAGACCCTGCGCTGAGTGTGGAGCCCTGCTCTGCGCTCAATCTCATGTCCCTGATATCATGACCTGATCAAAATTAAGAGTTGGATGCTTAACCAACTGAGCCACCCATGCACCCCCCCAGAAGTTTTGTTTTATTCCATTAACATGTCAAAAAAATATATAAGCATCTGAGTTCGTTTTAATTTTTGAACTTGATATTTTATTTTTGTTAAGTGTGTTTTGGGGGGTTAACTCCAGAATATAATTTGAAATTTAATATTGGAGTACAAAATGTGTTCGTCTATTTCTTAAATATGCTTGTTTTCAAGAAACCCATTATATGCCTCTTCAGCCTCCAGGAGTGGTAGTTACTGGAAGTGAAGATATTATCATGGGAACTACCTTGGTGGTTTTGCATCAGCAAAAAAGCAAGACCACCTGGAATTATTTTAAATTCCAGAGGAAACTTAAGGCATTTCTATTCCTGAAATAGACCACCAAGACACCATTTTAGGTTTTACATAATGTTTCCCTTAATTTTATTCATACACTGCTTTCCCCAGTTGGTTTGTGTGATTATGGGAATCCAGCAACCAAAAGTACACTCAAGTTGATTATTTGGAATTTAAAGTATAGTTCTGTGATATGTATAGTGAGAAATATAATAATGGAATAAAAGAACTGTTAGAAGCTCAGTATTTTATTGACATTATGGGTGATATATATATATTATATATATATATATTTTTTTAATGGGTGATATTTTTAAGTAAGTTCAGCTGAGATTATAGCTACTACTTTAAGGATTTGTTGTAGTAACAAAGTTTTGAATTTTTCCCATCAGCTGGTAAGAAGGAAATCTGATGGTTCGAGAAATCTTTTCTCCAAGTGGAACCCCATCTTAGGCCCATGTGGTGGATGATTAAGAGCTTACCTATTCAAACTCTTTGGTTTCAGATACAGGCTTCTCTATCTACTGATGATGTGAGAATGGTAGAACCTCTTATCCAGAGTAAGAAATAGCACAGTTATGATATCTTAGGAGACTTCTCTGTTTCTCCCTTGTAGAGGGATTATTTATAATAATCATAGGACCATTGAGTTTTTTACTTTTTCCTATGTCAGTTTTGCTTACTTCTGTTTTTTAAGGAGCTTGCCCATTTTATCTAAATTTTCAAATTTATTGGCCTCAAGTACTTATATTTTCTGGTTATATTTGTAAAGTATATAGATCAGTGGGATGTTGCCCTTTATCATTCCACTGTTGACAGTTTTTGCCTTCTCTTGTTTTTGTCTTGATTAGTTTTGCCTGAGGTTTGTTAATTTTATTAGTCTTTTTCAAGGAACTGCCTTTTATCTTTATTAATTTACTTATATTTCTTGTTTTATGTTGTGAATTTTCTCTTATCTGTATTATTTCCTTCTACCTACTTCATGGGCTGATTCTCTTCTTTTTTTTTTCTTATGTTGGATACTTGGCTCACAAATTTTCCTTTTCTAATGTCGTAGTTAAGGCTATTAAATTGCCTCCTTGTACCATTTCTGCAGTATCTTACTAGTTTTGATTTATAGCCCTGTTATTATTCAGTTCTGAGTATTTTCTAGCTTCAAATGCTTTATTTGACCTTAAGTTTTTAGAGGGGTATTTTACATTTCCAAATGTATAAAATTTTTCTAATTACTTTTTTGTTACTTCCATTGTGGTCCAGGAATATAGTCTATATAATACTAGTTTTTTGTTGTTTTTCAAATTGTTGAGGCTTGCTTAATGCTTAGCATGGAGTCAGTTTTTGTAAATGATTCTTTTGTTCTGGAAGAGAATGTGTTATTTACCCATTTTCAGGGTCAGAGTTATATATAAATCCTTAAGATCAAGCTTGTTAATTATGCTGTTCTAAATTACTTACATCTTTTCTGAGTTGATTACTTGATTTATCACTTACTGAGATACTCTTTCACTATGATGGTGTATTTATTTTATTCTTGGGAGTCTATCAGTTCTTGCTTTAAGTGTTTTGAGGCAACGGTAATTAGGTACAAATTGTTGTATCTTACTGGTGAATTGAACTTGTATATCACTTGTTTATCTCTAATGATGCTTTTTGCCTTAAAGTCAGTCTGTGTTATCTAGTCTTAGCTAGCCATACCAGTCTTCTTTTGGTTAGCATTTATGTGCTATATAGTTTTCCATTCATTTACTTTAAACCTTTTATTGTCTTGATTTTAAGTATGTCTTTTTTAACATCTGGGAGCTGGGGTTTAATCCCTTCTGAGGATTTTTGTCTTTTCATCAGAGTTTATTCCATTCATATTTATTGTCTTCACTGAAAGATGTAGGTATATTTATGCTCTTCTTATATGCTTCATATTTCTCCTACTTTTCTTCCTTTTTTTTTGGTCTATTCCTTCTTTAGGATTGATGGAGGTTTTTCTTTTTCCCCTTACTTGGCTTTCTCCCTTCAACTAGCTTGGAAGTTTTAGTCAATTATTTTAGTGCTTATCCTGTTTTAACACACACATACATATCTGTATGCTTAATTAATTAATTTTAATTTTTTAAAGATTTTATTAGGGAGAAAGAGCTTGTGGGGGTGGGGCAGAAGGAGAAGCAGAGTCCCTGTTGAGCAGGGAGCCCCCTATGTGGGATTCCCAGCACCCTGGGATCATGACCTGAGCTGAAGGCAGACACTTAACCAACTAAGCCACCCAGGTGCCCCCTATATGCTTAATTTAATAAAATTGATAGGTAATCCTTATGTTTATCTCTTCCTAAACAACACAAAATCCTTAGAACACTTTACCATTCAATATTTTCTAACTCCACAAATTATAGTACAGTAAAAAAATTGTTTAGAATTACCCAGATGCTTGATAAAAAACTGTATATCCTTCCATTTGGGATCACATTCTTCTACTAAAATTATACCCTTTAGAATTTCTTTGATGAGCATTTGTTGGTGATAAACTTTCTCAGTTTTTCATTGAAAGTTTCATTAAGTGTAGAATTCTAGGTGTGGACAGTTTTCTCTCAGGTTATTGAAGATGTTACCACATCTTCTGATATGTCTTGTTACTTTTGGGATGTCATCTGTTCATGTTATTATTGTTCTTGCACAGGTGATCTCTCTCTTCTCAGGCTGCTCTAAGAGCTTCTATTCATTCTGCTTAGGATATGTTAGGTTTTCCGGGTCAGGATTTATGTTCTTCCATGAATTTGGAAAATCCTTAGCTATAATCTTTTCAAATATAGTTTCTTGCCCATTCCCTCATTCCCTTCTGGAACTCTGATTAGATATATGTTTAGGTATTTTCACTCTGTCCTCCTTGTCTTTTCATCTCTTAGTTCACCGGTGCAGGGTTATTTCCTTGGCTCTATCTTCCAGTTCATTAATTTTCTTTATATCTAATTTTAAAAATTTGTCCATTGCTTTTTTTTTTTTTTTTTTACTGTCTTCTGTATTTCAGACTTCTCCATGTCTTGAACATATTCAGCACAGTTGTCTTCTGTGTCTGAAAATTTCAGTATTTTAAGACTTTGCATTTTGATGTTGCCATCATGTTTTTTTAGTTCTTGTTAGTACTTGTTTCCTTTGTATTTTTTGATTGTGAGGCCGTATTCCTTGTAATACTATGTGGGAGTTCTTTTAAGTTACGTTCCTATGGAAAGGTTTTACATTTCCTTCTCTACTATAGTTACTTAGGAGCACCTCCAGCTTAAAACCACCTTAAATTAACAACTTCTCTACATGTACCACACAGATATCATTAATTTGGACCACAAACTTGTGTGAGGACCAGCCTGTGGCTAGAAATTCTTAGACGAGATTTCCCTGTCCCACTCCACAGCCAGTGTTGAGGCAGGCAGGTTTCTTTTTTGATATGTTAGCAGATTTGTTTCTCATTTCTCATTCACCGTTACACTGAAGCTGGGACCCCAGCTCTTTACAAGGGCTCTAGTTGTACTCCCTGTCTTCAGTAGGCCCTACACATTATATTCTATTTTGTGCACTCAGTATAGCTTTCAAAACCAAAGCAGAAGCAATCGGGTCAAAGTCTAGCTTTGTCATTCGCCTCCTAAAAGTCCTTTTACTCTATTTTTACCTTTGAGTATTCTTTCCTTTCTTCCATCTTTATGTATATAGGTATTTATTATTTTGCCAGCACAATGCATTTAAACAAAATATATGTTTAAAAGCCTGTGGCATTTTGATTGTTTTCATCAAGATCATTTATTCTTCCTGAAGCAGAAGTTGGCTCATGCACTGTATTCTGTATGTCATTGGTTGATCACTATAGCTGGTTCTGGCATGCCACTAAGCCACAGTTAATTCAACAACAGATGTTGATATCTAGAGCTAATTCTAGATGATGGAAGCTGTTTGGCTTATCAGTATATCCGGCAGTTGTGATTTTCTATTTATGAATCTGATGGCACTAAATTTTTTTTATTCCCCTCGCCGCACCACCACCACCACTAGTGAGCCTAATGAAATTGATGGTATAAGTGTAGGAAACAATTCTGATTAATGAAATAATCCACCATTACTAATCCCTGCCAACAGTTTACTCTAACAGTGGACTTACCTTCCTTTCCAGCCTGATCACACGGATGCTACAGAGAGATCCCAAGAGAAGGGCCTCCTTAGAAGAGATTGAAAATCATCCTTGGCTTCAGGGAGTGGACCCTTCACCAGCCACAAAGTATAACATCCCCCTCGTGTCATACAAAAACCTCTCGGAGGAAGAACACAATAGCATCATTCAGCGCATGGTGCTCGGGGACATAGCAGACCGCGACGCCATTGTAGAGTATGTCAGCACTCATCAGCATGGGGCCACGGGTTTAGGATTCTTGGAATGGTCTCTTAACTTGTCAGGGCCTGTGGACACTGTAATGCGTAGAGTTCCCAGTTGGCAGAAGTCATGTCATTTATTTCTAGAGTTCCTGGCCCAGTGCCTGTCTCATAGGTTTTATTCTGTTGTTTTTATTTTTGTACTAGTGAACAAGTACACCATTGCTGGGTGGTGTCACCGAATGCTGTGGCCTCTCTCCCTTCCTGTAGGGGTGGATTGGAATAGCTTCTTTTGTATCCTAGATTAATTTAATAATAACATGTCTTTTCCATAGCGGCATTTTCTTCATTGTCATGTTTCCCTCTGCTCCCCACAGTGAGTGGGGAGAATGGGGTGGACTGCAGTCCTCTAAATGAGGGGTTGACACACGGGGCCGGTCACACATTGTTGTAAGGAAAGTTTTAGTGGGCCACAATCGTGCCTGGTGGCTTGGGTATTGTCATTAGCCACGTTGTGCTACAATATCACAGTAGCTGTGAGAGAGACCACGTGACCCACAAAGCATAAAATGTTTACTTTCTGGCCCTTCAGAGCCCTTGCTGCAGCGACCTGCAACCCATAAGATACAAAGTTGTTAATTAAGTCATTTAAAACCAAAGCCAGTTTTTAATAATCTAAGAAGTTTGGCATCAAGAATAATATAAAGATGCAGTTGCTTTGTTTTAATAATGATTTATTTCTATAAGAGGTCCTGTCTAGAAAATTATGAAGTATTTCCACAAATGAAAAGTCAAAATGTTATTTAACCTGTTGAATGAAACTGTCGGGTATAATGGAAAGAGGAGATGCTCGGTCGGGGGGTGAGGGGTGGGCGAAAAAGAAAACCACTCAGATTCAAAATTTTGGTTTAAGTACAAATTTCTACAGATTTCCAGCTGCATTATGAGTTGTCATACTTAATGACCTAAGTGAATAGGAAGAGCAGGACACTTGCTATGCCTGCCAAGGACACTTGCTTTAGGAATGTGTAGAAAGTGATTTTTCATTTTGAGTGCATAGAAGGCTATTTGTATCTCCCTGAATTGGCTCAATGTTCTTAGCCTAAATAAACACATGCAGTGGTATCATTTAGAACTATTGGATTCATGTAAATTCAACGATGAATCCAAAGGGAGGGGCAGTCTCCCTGGCTCAGGTGACCCCATTTGCCTTTGCACTGGTGGGCAGGTGCACGGTGAAGCAGGGGCTGGGAGGCCCGAGCTCACTCCCCCCAGCTGGTCTCAGCTCTTGCCCATGGCTTGTCTGTGACCAGCTCCCCCTCCTGAGCATGATGCCTCAACTCAAGGACACGTGTTTTTTGGTCCCCTCAAAATGAGCCAGTGACCTTAGTTTGGTACTTGGCTTAGGAAACCACTCTAAGAAGTCATTCTGAGCCCTGAATTTCATCTTGGGCTCTTTCTTTAGAGTTTTGCACCTCAGACTGCCCTGCCCCCATTAGCTGTGACCCCCCCTCTCCATCTTGTGAAAAGGGATCTTTGTATTGCTTCTTTCCTAAGTGTTCAGTTGTGTATTTTCAATGACTACAGAAAGTTTCTGAGCCCTATAGACCCTTGTAGTGCGCTTGTGCGGTCCGCAGCCCAGGCCAGGCCAGCCGCAGGAGGGCAGGCGGCCGTGTGCCCTGTGGGCGGGAGGCTGCCAGCCCCAGGCTGCAGGGTGCCTGCTCAGACTAAGGACTCAGAGCCCTCTTTTGAAATGGATGAATGAATACATTGATTTTATTCAAAGAAGAGGCTAATGACATGTTCTCAGTTATATTAGTAATTCATTAAATGCAAAGAGTGTAAAAATAAAAACTTATCCTCATTTTTCTGATTGATACTGGTATTTCAGTGCACATTCATACAGCTCATTTCATACTACTGATGGAAGCAAGTAAGCCAATTTAATGAAAATGAATACTTTGACACAGATTAAAGTTTTGTATAATGCATACATTCTTGGAAAGCTTCATCACCTTTTTTATGCATTGAAAACTGACATCCAGCTCAGCTGCTCTCAGCGTTTTGGATTTTTCTTACTAACTGAACATTTTTATATGGTTTTTTAGAATTTCATGAGTGATCTAAATAACTACTAGGTTTTTCTTCTTGCTTGTGTTTTTTTCATGATTTTAAAGATTCCACGTCATTGGATTTCATTTGCTTGTACTTTGGGAAAAAAAAAAGAATTCTGCTTGTAAAACAAACCTGCTGACATGGCTTACATTTATTCTCCCTTATTTTCCTCAGAGCCCTGGAAACCAACAGGTATAATCATATCACGGCCACTTACTTCTTGCTTGCTGAAAGGATCCTGAGGGAGAAGCAAGAGAAAGAAATACAAACCAGATCTGCAAGTCCTAGCAATATCAAGGCCCAGTTTAGGTGAGAAAAAAAAAATCTTCACTGATTTTAGTAAGTTAATGTTTTGAAATAGAGAACTCCTTTAAAAAAATGCTTCCTAACTCTTTGGGGCACAAGAGTATAAACAGTTGTGGCATCTTCATTGGAGAGGCCACGCATGGGCTCTCCCTGTGTGGGAGTCTTGTTCCTTCGTCACCAAGAACACCTTCCTTCCTGGGCTCAGGGGAGAGGGGCTGTGGCTGCTGGCCTGGCCGGGAAAACACGTTTGGAGAAGCAGCCTCAAGCAGAGTGTCTGTCAACTATTTTCATTAAACTCTTCTGGATCTTATATGTATTAATGTGTTATTTTCTTTAAGTTTTCATTCTAGGAACAGGGCCAAATGTTCCCACTGTTATTTGAAATAATTTTTAAGAACATTGAGGGCATTTCCATGCCATGATATTATCTCAGGATTTCAGTGATTTGACAGATCAGCTAGTTGATTTATTTATTGGCTGCTTGATGTTGGGAGGTCACTTCACCTCTTTTGGACTAAGCTTCCTGGTCTGTGAAATGGGAGTAATAATACATCCACCTCCTGAGCCTGGGCTCCACGTGTTTGTGGTCACTGTTACGACTATTTCACCACCACTGGTGTCTTTGGTAAAGTCATGAATGTGCTCTTCCCCATTTTTCCCCCTCCTCCCCACCTTGCTTTTTCTTCTGCCATATTATATGCTTTCCCTTCAAAATCAAAGGACGGAGAGGATTACATTTTTACATCACCACTATGAAAGTCATGTAGAATTTATCTTTTCCTCTTCAGATAAAGGAATCCATGGAAGTGTAGTGATTCAAAAACAGAAGGATGCTCCCAATTCTGAATAATTCTCTACGCGTACATCCATATACAAATGTGTGTGTGTGAATATGTAATAATAATTATTTAAAATAAGCAGAAAGCCATTGGATTTAAATTACGTGCAGTCAACTTGCCATGTGTAGGTTGTTACTTGGGATGCAGCAACAGAGAAGAGCGAAGAAAATGTTCCTGGATGGCCAAAGAATAAAGATTTAGAAGTTTAGGATTGGAAAGTGGACTTAGTAACTTCGTTTAGATCCTGGATGGAGGCTTATGTAATGAAACCTAGGCACGCTGTCTGCTGTGTGTGTGGAAGGGGACTGGTCCCAGGGAGCCAGGGACTCAGGCCTGAGGCCGACCAGAACAGTGACTTCGAGGGGTGAGGTCATCCTAGTCCTGACCTGGCCCCCCTTTGGGAAAGAGCAGGGTCACCACAGATCAGGCCACCACATCTGGAGTCGGTCTAGCCTTAGAGGATGGAATATGTGGATTTGAGCTGTTTTCAGTGAAACAGATCAGAACTCGATCTAAAGTTGATCACATGTGTAAATAAGTTGGTTGTACCTTATTATAAAAGTTATAGGGCCTATAAAGAAATATCCGCGCCTTCCCTCAAGTTTTCCTTTTACCCTCCTGGAGATACCGGAGTGGAGGTTCCGTGAGGGCCTTACCTCCTCCCGGGCCCAGGGCAGGTGGGGCATCTGCTTCCTTGCCTTTTTACTGGCACTGTGACTTTGTCGTCAAAACCCCGGACCTGACTTAGTTCTGTCGCTGGACATGCCTTCAGATCAGAGTGATCCTGGGGCTCAGGACCCTGGACTGGGTGGGGAGACAGGTGTTGAAACTAGCCCAGCTCTTCCGGGGGCTGCGGCAGGCAGGGTGAGCTAGGGAGCCCCAGCTGCAGCGAGAGCGCCTCCTTTGGGTTCTGCAAGCCTGGGCTGGAAGTGTGGCGTGGTCTATGTGTTAGAAGAGGCCTTGTGAGGTCCTCTGAGGAGTGGACCCCGGCACGGGAGCGCTTGGTGCCAGCATCCCCTCCGAGCCCCAGGAAGTGAGGGGAATCCCTGAGGCCAGACCGCAGAGGCCCGGCTGTTCTGCAGCGGCCATTTAGAAGCTTCCTGTGTTGCCCCGGGGGTGCAGTAGCTGTGGAACCCAGCCTCCATGTCACTGTCCGCCAGCCTGCGTGACCTTGGGCAGGTTTCCTACCCTGTCCGTGTTGTCACTTCTTCCCCCGTGAAGGGGAATGATCATGGCCCCAGCTTGTGGAGAGCTGCGGGGATGAAGTGCATTCGGCCCTGTCCGGCTCTCCCCACTGTGCTGCCTCTGGGAAGCACTCAGGCCGTGCGAACTGTTCTGTCCACATGACTCATTTACAATTCTTGTTTAGCCATCTCTGCTCACAGGGTTGTGGCGATGAAGAGGACTGACTTCGGTTAGCACAACATGGAGCTCAGATGTGCGCTCAATTAACGTGAGTGGTTGAACCACTTACTCCTATAAAAGCCGTTCGTTCAGAAGTGGCCAATGGAGGAGCCACCCCAGTGGCCACAGCCACCCCTCCTGTTTTGGGGAGTGGGCTCTGAGAACGGTTTTGGCTTTCTTTTCAGGTGGGGTGGGAGGTGAGGAGAGAAGAGCCTCCGCCACGTGTGGGCCCCCTGATCCTGGACTGCGCTGGCTGCCACTCTGGTGGGTCGGACACAGTCGGCACCCGGCCTCCCGGCCCAGGGCCCCCTGGGGTGTTTGCAGGCGTTGGGGGGGGGGCTGCTCTTTCAGGAACGGGGGTGGGGTGCCATGCTCCAGAGCCCACAGGCGTCGCCCCGGCTTTGTGCATTTGTGTTGGTGGGGAACAGAGGACTTGTCCAGAGACACTTAGTGACCTCAGAGACATTATCCAGCACTCGGCCTTTATGAACTACCAAGAAGTGACTAGCATAGATGGACCACGCCATGGACAAAGAGGAAATGGCTCTGAGTTGGGGGAAAGATATCTGTCGTAAATTCCTGTGAGTTTTTTAAAGCTCTAGATTCAATTGGGTTTTATTTCTAGGATAACAGAATTGGTGTGAAAATGAAAGTGTCATAGTGTGGAAGTGGCTATTTTAAAGATCTCTGGCATCTCCTCTTCCCCTGGACAGAGAGGACAGTTAAGAATTCCAAAACAGCTAGAGACCTCATTTTCAAAAAGTTTTCTTCTTTGACTGCCAAGCAATGTTCTTGTTGCTTGGGTGACTCTAGATGGGGGAATAAAATCGAAGTTTAAATAATTGTGGATTTGCCACTACACTTGTGTGGACATTTAAAAATACTTGGATTTATATTTAGCGTCGTGTGTTTTTTTAATTGGTGAAGAAGAGTTATACGTATGCCCGTGTACATTGACTTTTCTTTGCAGTATTCTCATGTTTAATCCACTGAACTATTTCCATTTATTTTTATAAACACCAGACTTTTACACCATCCTGTCATATCTGGAAGACTGGGAATTTCAGGTGAATTGTTGTTTTGTTTTGTTTTGTTTTTTTTCAGGTGAATTTTATTAGCAAAGCATATACCTTCAAAGGTTGTGATCTAAGACTCAGAGGAACGAAACGTGTTGTGTTTGGGTTTTGCTTTGGTGATCTCCCTTGTGCTTTTTAAAACTTTTTCTTGTGGTGTAAGACTCATATGGGAAAGATGGAGTAGCTCCTGGCTCCCTTTCCTGACAGCTCTGATGAAGTTCTCATTTGGCTAGTAAGCCACAGCCTGATCCATGTTTCAGAAGCACATTTGCCCTGCTGGTGTCCTTGCTAATCTTTATAGGATGTCGAATGGGTTTGCGAGGCTGCTGTTTTTTGTTTTTTTTTTTTTTTCCTTTTTTTGCGTATTTCTTTTTTTCAGTCTGTGGATTTTGCCCCAGTCAGTGTTATATGATGTAGTTTTAGTAGAGTCTGCATATTATTTATGACATGGCTTTCTTCTTCCAATCTGTTACACAGGCAGTCGTGGCCCACCAAAATCGATGTACCCCAGGACCTTGAGGATGATCTCACGGCCACTCCTCTGTCCCACGCGACTGTCCCTCAGTCTCCTGCTCGGGCTGCTGACAGTGTCCTCAATGGCCACAGGAGCAAAGGCCTGTGTGACTCGTCTAAGAAGGACGACCTCCCCGAGTTGGCCGGACCAGCTCTCTCCACCGTGTCCCCGGCGAGCTTGAAAGCCACGGCCAGCGGACGCAAGTGCCTGTTCCGGGTGGAGGAAGACGAAGAGGAAGATGAGGAGGACAAGAAGCCCATGTCCCTCTCGTCACAAGTGGTTCTGCGCCGGAAGCCCTCGGTGACCAACCGGCTGACGTCGAGGAAGAGCGCCCCCGTGCTCAACCAGATCTTTGAGGAAGGGGAGTCGGATGACGAGTTTGACATGGACGAGAACCTGCCCCCCAAGCTGAGCCGGCTCAAGATGAACATCGCTTCCCCGGGCACGGTGCACAAACGCTACCACCGCCGGAAAAGCCAGGGCCGAGGCTCCAGTTGCAGCAGCTCGGAGACCAGTGACGACGACTCGGAGAGCCGGCGGCGGCTGGACAAAGACAGTGGCTTCACCTACTCTTGGCACCGGCGGGATAGCAGCGAGGGGCCCCCGGGCAGCGAGGGTGACGGCGGGGGCCAGGGCAAGCCAAGCGCCGGCAGTGGCGGCGCGGACAAGGCCAGCCCGAGCGAGAACAGCGCGGGTGGCGGCAGCCCCGCGGGTGGCTCGGGTGGCAAGCCCACCGGCACGTCGGGCAGCACGCGCCGCTGCGCCGGCCCTGGGCCCGGCGAGCTGGTGCAGAGCCTCAAACTCATGAGCCTCTGCCTGGGCTCCCAGCTGCATGGCGGCGCCAAGTACATCCTCGACCCGCAGGGCGGCTTGTCCTTCTCCAGCGTCAAGGTCCAGGAGAAGTCCACATGGAAGATGTGCATCAGCTCCACGGGCAGCGCGGGCCAGGCCCCGGGCGTGGGCAGCATAAAGTTTTTCTCCGACCACGTGGCAGACAGCAGCACTGAGTTAGAACGGATAAAGAGCAAGAACCGGAAAAATAACGTGCTGCAGCTACCTCTGTGCGAAAAGACCATCTCTGTGAACATCCAGCGGAACCCTAAGGACGGGCTGCTGTGCGCCTCCAGCCAGGCCAGCTGCTGCCATGTCATCTGACTGGCACCCTCCCCGGCCGCCGGCACCCTCCCCGCTCGGGCCTGAGCACCGGCGCGCTTCTCCACTCTTCTCTGCGCTTCTCGTTTGGCTTTTGCTCTTTCACAGTGGGCGTTAGGAGCAGTTATTTATTACCTTTCACTTGTTCGCCTGACGATGTGACAATGCATGGTCTTTGTGCATGCTGCTAGACACTTCTTTTCCAGCCGAAAAGTCTGTTGTGTAATTTTTACATTTATAATTTTAATGTGGATGATCAGGATTAAATTAAAATGTATATTTGGAACCTAATATAAATGGAGCACTTAGAAATTTGATGTTCCGCACTTAATCTAGAGAGAAAAAAATGCTTTTGTTTCCGTGTGACAGATCTAAATTCCTTTCCTGACCTTCTGTGATAACGGAAACTCCGTGCTCTGAGGCACACTCCCGTGGTGTCTGAGACAGAACCAAAGCAATAACATGGTGATGCCGACAGGCCTGGAGCCTGCGAGCGTGTGCGTGCCCCGCCTCCCGAGGCCTGTGCGGAGCAGAGTACAGTGAGCGTCTGCACTGAGAACCTTAAAACCATGATTTCAGCATACCCACACCTGTTTGTCTTAAGCTATAGTGTGAAAAAAAAAAGTTTGGGCTCTTAAAATTTAACTGAAAAAGATTTTCTTGTTTTGTACTAGGTGAGATAAAGTACTTAGATTTATACGGCAGCTTCCCCCATAGTGGTAAATTACAAACAGACAATCTTATTTTGTAATGTGATGAAGTGAACTGATGGTGTCTTAACTCTACTTATAGAGTGTGTAGTCTGTCTAACAGAACAAAAAGATGCTCGGTGTAAATTCCTTCCTATAGGGCACACCCTAGGGTTTCCTTTAAAACCATGTAGGTAGAAGAAACTGTAGGGCCTGATATGGGAGCAAAGGTGCACACAGAGGTTGGCAAAGTCAAAACCCTATAAATTTTTTTTAAAAATTACTGGGATTTGATTTTTAGGAGTTTGGTAATTAGGTTGTCTCTTTCGGGTTTTTTTCCCCCCATTCTATATCCTTTAGCTCAGTAAGCTATGAAATTGGCTGATCAAAAACATATAAAAGAACAAAATTCACACATAAAGCAAACAAAAATGCACAAAGCCTGCTTTGTTTTTTTTTTTGTTGTCGTTTTGGTTTTTGCTTTTTTTTTTTTTTTTTGCTGGAAGTGTTTTTTACTTTGCCTTCCTGCCAAAACAATAATCAAAGAACTCTTACTTTAAACTGCTCCTGTACAAAGACTACTTTTGACCAGATAATCATCTTTCGTGGCATTTTATCTTGTAAGACGCAGTATATTGCAGATTGCTACTTTTGGAAGGGGCCAGATGCTACTTTTTCAGGCTGTGCCCTGGGGGTCTTCAAAGCAATGCTTATCCACATTGGTGGTAGGATGTGGCTGGGCCAGGGTTGGGGCGGGGGGACCTTCCCACACTCAGCAGCTTTCCTTCACGTCTCTGAAGCGACAGTCACTTTGTAGAGTGGGCAGGGCACCAAAGGACTGCATTCCATTGGTCACGGTTTCTCCAAGTACACCCTGACTCTGCTACTTAGGGTTCATAGATTTTACTCCGAACTCTGAATTTCACAATATACTTAACTAAGATGATACTTAAAATACTTATTTTACTTTCTAGACCTAGGCTAGATATGTTTTAAGCTACAGCTCTAGTTCATTGTGATATTTATAATTGAAAGCTACCAGAAAAGATGTGTGGGTGAAGCCATAGAACATATTTGCTTGAAATTCTTGAGCAGGGATCTTATAAAGGGCCAGAAATAAGATGTGTGGTTCACATAGATGGTGAGCGTAACATCTGTATAAAACGTAGGAGAGAAGTTTATAAAGGGCATTGGCAATAAACTCTTTGTTGCAGCTGTTTTCCAAGTAATGTAAATACTTTTTCCTGTGATTATGTATAGCCTTGGAATGGCACCTTTTAACTAACCCGTATGTGTTTGGTTTCCAATGGTTTTTTATATTCAGATGTATATATGGTGCTCACTTTAGGATCTCAGCAGTGTTGACCGTTTATGCTGCATAGCTGTATTATAGCCTTAGTAGTTGTGTGTGGTTGGTTGACCCTCTGGGTATACAGATGTTAGTCTGAGTGGCGTCTTACTCATTTGTTCGTAAGTGAATGATTGTGCATGTGTCGTATGTCATAGTATGTCGTCACATAAAAGGGAGGGAGCAAATAACCATTACATTAAGACAATATTGGACCAAACTATTTACTAGCTCTAAACAGTTTCTTGTACCCCTTAACCTGTCTTCAGAAGTTGCATAGAGTTATAGTAGTGTGTAAATTAAATACTGTGGAAAAACAATTAGTCTTGTATTTTTCTGTATGTGTGTGTACATATATATATACACATATATATATATAAAATTATGTACTTCTGGCAATTCTATCTGTATTTAAAGATGTGACAATCTTGACACCGATTTTAAGAATAGCTGTGAGACTGAAAGTAAAGATATCCCTACCAAGGAAGAATTGATGTGTGTTAAGAGGGTACAGAATTATCAGCTGATTTGGTCAGTTGCTTCCACTGCTGGTTGATTTTCCTCATTGTGTAAACATTGACAGGTATGTGACAAATGGGAAAAAAAAATTCCAAATAATAAAGTGGCATATTGGTGTTCAGCAATATAACCTGCGTCCCACGTTTCTCTTTCTTCTGATTGCAGACCCAGCCTGGGTGAGACGCCCCTTTGTGTATGCCATGCACCTGTGCTGCCAGGTGTGACTGAAAACTTATGGTGACTGTTCATGCTTTGAACTCATGACCACAAGCCTCAGGTGGCCCCGGGACTGCCCATTAATTATGCTTTATTTCCCCAATTCATCATTTCCCTCACTTAGCTCGTCACCATGCTCCGAAATAATGGAATAAACTGAAGCCGTTAGAACTGCCGAAGGCTCCCGCTTCACCCTCCCACCTTCACCTGAATCTGCACGCCCTGCCCTTGCCCCTGGTTGCGTGATCCCAAGGTCAATTCCTTTACTCACACCTTGAGGCCTGATGGGGATGAGTGAGGCAGCCACGAGGACTACTCATTCACTTCTTTCTTGTACCATCAAACTTCACTGCTAGATCATTCCTAACAGCAAACCAAACAAACATGACTTTATTCCCCGACCTTAAAGAGATGTCCTTGTTGTTCTCTCCTGTCTTCGCTCTTTAAACCCTTCCAATCAGGCTCCTGCTGCCATCACCCCACCATAACTGCTTACTCAAGGTCGGCAGTGGCCTCCATGTGTTAAAACTGGTGGTCAGTTTTTAAAACCAGCTTTGTGGGCACCTGGGTGGCTCAGTTGGTTAACCGACTGCCTTAGGCTTGGGTCATGATCCTGGAGTCTCAAGATCGAGTCCAGCGTCAGGCTCCCTGCTCAGCGGGGAGTCTGCTTCTCCCTCTGACCCTCCCCCTTCTCATGCTCTCATTCTCTCTCTCAAATAATCTTTAAAACCAGTTTTGACATATAATCCACAGCATAGAATTTCCAGTTGTACAAGTCAGTGCTTTTCACTGTATTCTCAGAATTGTGCAACCATTACCAGAAATCCAAAAAGAAATCTGTACCTGTTGGCACTTCCTCCCTTCCTGTCAGCTCCCTGCCGCAGCCTTAGCCCCTGGTGACCACTAACCCCAGCGGCCAGCTTCTAACCCATGGTAGCGTTTGATGAGTTGGTCACCCTTCCTCATAAACCTCCCATTGTTCTGGGCCCCACTTTCCACCTCGCTGCTCTTTATCCCACTGGCTCCTCGCCCAGCCTCTGAATTTGGAGTACCCTGAGGTTCATTTCTGGATCCTTCTCTGCACTTTCTGTCTCTCAGTCATCCCATTCAGTCTAACATTTACATGCTGATAGAACCCAAAAATATGTTTAGCCCACCTCCCCAGAACACCAGATTCCATCAACCTATTTGACTTCTCTACATGGACGTGTCTAATAAGCCCCTGAGTTTTTACATGCTCAAAACTTAAACCTTCCCTTCAAATCCTTATCTTCCTAATGCTTGCCATCTCATAAATGGTGGCTCTAAACCTTTTGCCCAAGTCAAGAATCTGGGTGTCCTTCCCTCTGTCATTCCAGTAGCCAAGCCATCAGCAAATCTTAGGCAACATTCAAAAACTGGCCTGTTCTTACTGCTTTCCCTGCTAACGCTCTAGTCAATGACACCATCATCACAACTGGACAACTGTAAATACCTCCTGGAGAGTCTTGCTGCTTTTGTCCTTGCCTTTCTCTTGTCTGTTCTCTGTATAACAGGGTGAGTGATGCTTTTAAAAGCTAAAGCATGTCATGTTTCAGTGAAAGGTGTTTAATTTCCAAATATTTGGGGATTTTCCACATAAGTTTCTGTTACTAATTTCTAGTGCAGGTCTGTTTTGGCCAGAAATCATGCTTTGTATAACTGAAATCTTTTAAAACTTCCCGAAACTCTTCTTATGGCTCAGCTAATGGCCTCTCTTGAATGTTTTTGTGAGTGCTGGAAAAGTGTGGTTGTTGGTAAAGTGTTCTATATGTCAGTCCCAGTTGCTTATTAATGTTAGGTCTTCTGTATCCTCACTGATTCTCTGTCTTGTGTCAGTTAGTGAGAGAGGAGTACTGAAATCTAGAATTGTGGATTGGCCTATTTCTCCTTTTGTTCTATCAGCTTTGCTTTATGAAATTTGAAGCGTTGTTGTTAGGTACATACACATTTAAGATTGTTAAGTCCCAATGGACTGATCTTTTTCATCATTTTGAAATGTTCCTCTTTATTGCTGATAAATGATTCTTTGTCATGAACTCTACTTTGTGTGATATAGCCACTCTAGCTTTCTTTGATTGGTGGGAGTATTTCTTTTTCCATCTTTTTACTTTTAACCTATCTGTGTCTTTATATTTAAGGTAGAGTTGTTTTGTTTTTGGATTTTTTGTTTCTTTTTTTATAGACAGCATATAGTGGGGTCTTGCTTTTTTTTCTAATCTGCAAATCTTTGCCTTTTATTTGCAGTATTTTAGATCAAGTACATTTGGTGTAATTAACATGGTTGGATTTAAATCTACCATCTTTCTGGCTTTCTATTTGATCTGTTTCTTATTTCTTTTCCCCTCTTTACTATGTTCTTTTTGTTTAACTGAGCACTTTTTATTGGCTTATTGGTTGTGCATGTTTAAATTTTTAGTGCTTGTTATAGGGATGGGTATATATATATGGATGGATATATGTATAAATATAGCACATTGTATTTATATATTTAGGTAATATATCTAATATATAGACATACATAATATATATATAAAGCCGCAATCTACCTCATACAGAATGTAAGAACCTTACAACTGTATTTCCACTTTCCTCTTTGTGCTATTGTTGGCATACATTTTATTTTTATGTATGCATAAATATTTTTGTTTTAAATTGTTTTATTTTGAAGAGATAATGGGAAAAAGTTTATTTTACCTACATCTTATCATTTCCAGCACTCTTCATTTCTCTGTGTAGATCCACATTTCGGTATTTTCCTTCAGATTTTCATGCAGTGCAGGTCTGCTGAAAATATATTCTGTCAGTTTTTGCTTGTCTAAAAAAGTATTTTTACTTAATTCATGAAGGATATGTGCATTGGGTATAAAATTCTAGGCTGCTTTTTACTGCAATGCTGGACAATACATTTTACATTGTTGAGTGCTAGATTTTTCTATTCATGTAAAAAGTGTTGGTTTTCATTTTGCATACAGTTACTTGGGAGCAGGTAGATCCTTTGGGGTTTTGCTTTTAAAGTGTGTTAGGACAGATCCAGAGCTGTGTCTAGGGCTAATTTGACCCACACTGAGACAATACCTCCTGTGCCCTCCACTGAAGTGACATGTCATGCCACCAGACACATCAGACTTCAGGGTGCCCCCTTGCCTTGCTGTTCCCCACAGCTGCCCACGGGGCTCTGGGGAGGGACAGATGAGAAGGGGGAACGGGACTTGAAGCCTCCTTGAGCTAAGGGGACCCAAGCACCTTGTTGACTGCCAGCACATTAGATTTCTGAGGACCCCTGACTCTAGAACTGAGCACTTAGTGGACACCCCACTCCAAGCAGGGTGTGATACAGGTTGAGAAGTTAGGAGGAGAAAAAAACTGAATCTTGGTCCTTCTGAGTTCATAGTGCCCTTGAGTCAGAAATGAGGATCTAAATTCGTACCAGATGAAGATCAGAGGTGGTGACATGTGGCAGGGCACTGCTGGGGGGGTGGTTCTGGAGAGTTCCAAGGAGGGTGAGTCTGGGGAGGGAGTCAGAGTTGATTGCCAGGGATGGAGAACTGAATAGCTGGGCAGATGTGGATCGCCAGCCCCTCTAGGTGCTGAGGGCCAGCAGTGGACTTTGCTGAGGGAGAGTCCACTTTGCTTCTTGGCTCCTTCATCTTTTCACCAGGATGTTTAGCTTTCTGGACCAGAGGACTGGAAGAACTGGAGGCTGGGGGGAGCACAGCTGGAAGGTGTGGTACTGAGCGGAAGGCCTGCATGCAGGGGAAGTGAGACTGATTCAGTGCCCACTGTGTGCGGCCACAGGCTTGGGAGGGCCCCCTCGATTTAATGCTCTGCTCCTAGTTTGTCGTCTTGAAATTCTTAAAAACTTTCAAGCAAGGGTACCGCGTATTCATTTTGCACCGGGCCCCTTAGGGCTGAGAGATTCCTTGCAGATCTGTACTCCACAAGGAAGGGAGGTCATCTAGACCCTGAGAAGGGGGGACTTTGGTGAGAGCATAGACCCTGAGGGAGCGGCAAAGGCCAGAGACAGGAGCCAGACCGCCTCCAGTGTGGCGATGAGCGACAGCATCAAGGAGGCGGCGGAGGGTGTGCGTGTGTGTGTGCAGACCACTGACTGTGAGGCCAGCAGGTGAGCCTGAGAACTTCTTGCTGAGGCTGTGTGGTCTGTGGATCAGCTCTGAGCACCAGAGGGTCCCCTGAGCTTGTGGAGAATGAGATGGAAGCAGGTCCTTGGAGGGCTCTCTCAGAAGTGTCAGGAGCGAGGTGGAAGTGGTAAAGTGAGCTTGGATCATGCCCCACTGAAGGATGGATGGGCGGCGCATTGCCCCTGCCTCCCGGTGCAGTCCCTGATGCTCAAGAGAGGTGAGAGGCCCGCCCAAGGGCACAGCACGCCTGCCCGAGGATCTGATCCCAGAGCCCACTCCTCAGGTTGCCTACCTGGATGTGGAGAGGTGAGCCTACCTGGATGCGGAGAGGTGAGACTGGCCTTTGACATTACCTTTGACCTTGCAGTACCAGAGAGCCGGCCAAGCAGTATTAAGCCTTGTCCTGTAAGGTTCCACTTTAAGCCACACTGGAGCTCGTACCTGACCCGTGTATAAGCATCTTGTTACCTTCCTACCGCCTGAAATTTCCAAAATCATACACATCGCTGGTCCTAGGGGATTGCGGACCTGTAGGTGAGACCAGGTTGGGCAGCTGATCACACACCTCGTGGGGCCAGATCATCTAGAGTCAGGGCTGAGAGCCGGTCTCACGACATTTCCGCAAGAATTCTGGCTGGCTGCGGCTTCCCTGGGCCAGATGGCTAGTTCCTGGGGCCTGCCGCCTGGGAGGAGATGGAGACCAGGGAAGGCCTATCTCTCGGTCCCTGGGAAGGCCTGTTGTCTGTTAGGAAAGTGGACCTTTGGCATGTTCGTGTAGGAAGCACAGCAACAGCCCGGCCCGGTGGACACGCAGTGCGGGTGGACGTCCACCATGTCGGTGGGTTGATGCAGGTTGTTCTGCAAACCCCAACCTGTGTCCTTCCTTCAGGTGTGGCCCAGAGGCGCGGACGGCTTCCAGCTGGGAAACAGCTGTGGCCAGCTGCTTGGCAAGGCCCGGGGCCGGCGGGGGGCCTGGGGGGGTGCTGGTGAGCAGCCCCCCACTGGCGGTCGGTCCTGCCACGTTCCGGGACCCCCCCCCCCCCGGCTCCACCTGCGACGGACAAACCCGTGGCGCCTGTTTTCGGCCTTGCTTTCTGGGGTCGGGAGGGGCAGAGGTTGCCCTAAAGGGGCTCGTCAGCCTCCAGCAGTTGGGGAGACATAACTGGTTTCACCTTTTCAAGCCAGACAGCTGTGTAAAGGGGGGCATGTCCCCGTGTCTACACTTGAGCTGCCTTCTGGTTCATTATTCCGCACTCTACCATGAAGTCCCTGGTACCGAACAGCACTTTAAAGTGAAGATTCGGCCTCAAGGCTGGTTATGCCCACCTGGGCCTGTCGGAGGCTGGGGATGGCACACTCGGGCTAAGAGAGAGAGGGCAGTGGGGGGGGGGGGGAAGGGGCCACGTGCTCTGGCCACTTTGTGCCTTGTGCCCCCTTCCCCAGTCCAGAGAGGAGGCCATGTGTCATCAGCGGGATCTGTGCCACACACGCAGGGCAAAACGCCACCATCCCTCTTTTACTTGTTTAATAATCACGTGAGGCCCACATACCAGTCAGCAGGGAGTTCGGCACCCCCTCCCTCCCCTGAACGGCCCAAACATCCCAGGGCCCTACAGAGGGCCAGGGCAGATGGGGGTCACCCAACGCCGGCACCCCGGAGCTGGAAGGCCTCTGGCCCTGCAGGCTGCTGCTCTACCCCAGCTCCTGTTCAGGCCCAGGGCTCCTGGACCGGTGGGTGCGGAGGTCCCCCACCTGGCCCCATGGGGTCAAGGCAGTGAGGAAGGAAGCTGGCTACTTCTGGGGAGAAACCAGAAAGGCCTCTGCCCCGCCGTGGTTCTCAAACCTCAGTATGCGCGGCATCCACTGCAGGCATCTTCGGGGACGTGACTCCGGGGCCAACCTGCCCACATCCTCTTCCTCAGGCCCAGGGTGCTGGGAGCAGGGTAATCGCTTGAACAAGGGCCAGGTGCTCCGTTCCCAGTGGGGTGCGAACATACTCTGAGCAAGCTGGGGCCCTGTGCTGCTGAGCCAGCGCCACTGCCGCATGGCCCCCATGCGGGACTCGCTGTCCCCCAACCTAGGCTTTGGGTGGGGCCCCCTGGCTGGCTTGCAAGTGTCCCACAACCTTCCTGGGTGCCCACTTTTGCATGGATGAGAAGACTATAAACGGGCCTCTCGACAGGGCCAGAAAAAGTGTCTTCCATCCCCTGAAGAGGCTGTGGCCCCTCTCGTGGTTGGGACAAAGGATGCTCCCAAGCTGAAGGATACAGCTGCCCTGGCTCAGGGGCCACGTCTTTCCTCCAGGCTCTGGTGGCCTCCTGGAGGTGCCGGTGGCTCCGGTCTCAGGCCCCCTGCTCTTGAAGCCACCCTCGGGTGAGCGTGGGGCACGGGGAGGGAAGCCTGGCCTGTTTCTTCAGACTCGGCCCTGTTGGCTGCTGTTGGCCAAGAGCTGGTGCCACATACTGTCATCGCGGGGCCCTGGGATTCTTGGAATAACTCAGCTGGAGGACTCTGGATCCTAGGCCTTCTTCCTTCTGTGGCTAGTTTCCTGCTGGAGAAAGCGTGGGAGCTGCAGGGGTGAGGGCTGAGGAGAGAGCGGGTGGTGGGCAGCTTGGTGCAGGCTGCATGCAGTACGATCCTGGCAGATGTAGGCCCATGTGGAGCTGTGGAGAGAGCTGTGGGGGAACCCTGTGTGCCTCAGCTTCCTCATCTCTAAAGGAGAACAATGTAAGGAAACCAAGGCCCATGGGGTGTATCAAGGAGGGCAGTGGGCTCCCGGCCTCCAGCTTCATCGTAGGGCTGGGTATCCCTAACCGCTGGCTTCCTGCTCCCTCCCCTAAGCCGCTAAGATAAAGATTTGTCCTCAAGTCTGAGTGTTTGAGCTGCTGATGAGGAGGGGGACAGTGTGCCCCTCAGGAGGGACAGGAGGGTCCACTGTCTGACCCCCTCTCCCCAAGGCGGCAGCCAGGGGCTGGACTCTGCCAGCTGAAGCCCAGGCCTAGTCAGAGGGACACTCTGGGGTCCCTGTGGCACTTGTGTGGGGCATTACAGCCCAGCTCTCTGTCGGGGGCACCCACTAAATGTCAGAGCACAGACCTAGATGTCATGCTGGTGGCGCCAGGGCAGTTGGGCTGAAGAGTGAACCAGGCTTCGGGCAGGCCGTACCAGGGTCAAGGCCGGCCACGGTCTATGGGCTTAGGAACAATCGGCATCTTAGAGCCTCAGAGAGGCGAGCTGGGTGGGCGGTGGGGGGGCGTCATCCATGGGGAGAGACGGCTGGGCGCCTTCCATGGTGGGGTGCACAGAGCCTCCTAGCACGTTGGGGGAGCCCAGCAAGGGCTGTGGCCCCCCCTGGGGCTGCGGTGCTTCTCCGGGCCTGTCCTCGTGGAAAGCCAGTGCTGACCAGGCCTGGAGGCCAAGCGCCCGGGCTCCGCGCCCCCTGGCTGACCACGGCGTGGGCAGCCCCTCTGCCCGCCTCTGAGAGACACGGGGCTGGAGGCCTGAGGCTCCGCAGCCCTTTCCTGCTTGTCCTCACCTGACCCACCCCCTGGGAGCGCCTGCCCGGTCCCCTGTCAGAGCTGCTCCGGCATGGGACAGCCGGGCTGGGGCCGGCACTCTGCAGTCCCCGTGTGTCACGGCGGGCTGGGGACATGGGAGCACGGTTCTCGCTTGGCTGGGCTGCCGTCCCCAGGGCTTGGCCCTGAGGGCGGAGGTGAGGCCAGAAACAAGAGAACACATCCGTGGGCAGAAGAGCGGAGGGAGAGGAGTGCGGGGCACAGGCTGCGGTGAGTGGTGCTGGCTGGGGACAGGGCGGCGTTGTCCTCCATGTCCCCCTCCGCTCGGTTAGGAGAGTAGGGGAACTACAGGGGGTGGAGCAGTGAAAAGGCCTTGGCGCCCCCAGGCCCGCTGCTGAGCACCTGCCATGAGCTGGAAGGCCCAGAGCAGCTCTAGGGCCGGCACACCTACACGGCAGCCCCTCCCACCAACCCCGCTCTTGACACAATCTGCCGATCCTACGCGCCCGCATGGCCCCAGCGGAGGTGGGTCCTGTGTGTGCCTACCCCAGGGGTACCGTCTGCCCCCCGGCTGAGCCCTGGCTAAGCACTGTGCTTCTGCCCGGTGGTACTGAGGAAGGGCACAGGGAGGATCCTGGGAAAGCTGGTCTCCAGGGCAGGGACCCCCGGCTCTGCACGGGCGCCTCGCAGGGTGAGGAGGGCCAGCCCATGGGCAGGGCGTCGAGCTGACTCCTGTTCACAGCCAGGATCCATGCGAGACCACGAGCCGGTCCATGGACCCCACTGAACACTTTCCCCTTCCGCAGGCTGGACTGTGAGGAAGCTCCAGGAGACTCAGCTCAGGACCACTGCGGTGGCTGCCATTCACTGGTGCTTCAAACCACGAGCATGTTCCAGAAAATATTCATCGGGCCTGGAACCACCACTGGATGACTGGGCCACGGAGTGCCTTAGACCAAGCAGGGGCTGGGTAGAGCCGACTCCGAGATGTCCACGCTGGCAGACTCGGCGGCCTGGCAGGACCAACCCGACAAGCATGAGGGGCAGACGGGGGCGTCGGGCCTTCCAGCAGACTATGCTGAACGGGCTGCTGAGGCCACCTCCACCTCGAGGTGAAGGAGAGAATGAAGGCGCTGGGCCCCCGAGGTAGACAGGTCTAGAAGCTAGAAGGTCCTCAGCCCCATCTTTCCCCGGTGGAAGGAGGGGCCCACGGGTCTGTGAGGAACATGGGCTCAGGCAGGGAAGGGCCGAGCTTGACAGGCAAAGGGAGCCAGGCTCTGCCCTCCTGGGTGGTCCTCATGGTTACACGTGGTGTGACACAGCCAGGGGAGCGAGCAGTTGGAGCTTGACTTACGGCCTCCGCGCCCGAGAAAGAGGTGTGTGCAGCCCTCTGGGCCCAGGCAGGGGGTGGATGGCACCGCTAGGCAGAGGCCCCCCTCCACAGGGATGAGCCCACACCAGGGTGCCGGCTGCCATGGGCATGAAAGCGGCCCCGGTGGCCCTTGCCAGTCCCCACGAGGGGACGGGTTCCAGCACTGGCTGGGCCTGGCCCTGGGCTTTGGAAGTGGCACACAGGTGCCCAGCCTCCAGCTGAGGCCCCCCAAGCTCCCCCTCCAATGACCTGACCCAGGGCTCGTTCAGTCCTCGTGGGGTAAGTAGGAGTCAGAGAGGTACGTGTTGCCTTTAATCGCTCAGTTACTACGGCTTTTGTTGAGAAAGGGTCTGTTAACATACTGCAGAACAGAACCAGGAAAGAGGTGTTTAGAGCTGTCCAGGGGCTGTGGAAACACTGCCTCGCCCCCCTTCCCCGGGCCCGAACCCCCACAGACCGGCCCCGCTGGTGGTGGTGGTGCCGGGGGCGCTCGGCCTGACCCGCCGCCCAGCCCCCACGGTCGGGCTGCTGCATGGGGGGGTGCTGGGGGGGCCTGGGCAGGGACGGGAAGGCAGGAGCCAGCTGGGTGGGGGCCTGGCAGGGGCTGGGTCTCGGCTGTCCTCCCCGCCGGCCCTCACCGGGACACCGCAGAGGGGGGCAGGGTGCCGGCTGCGCAGCACCGGGTCTGGGTTCAGGAGCCACCGCGTTGCTCCAGGTGCCCCTCTGCCCTCGCTCAGGGTGGTCCCGGGCGGGCGCTCAGGCCTCCTCCTCCTTATTGGCTTCCCTTGATTCCTCCTTCAGGTTCTGGGCCATGAGCTTCATTTGCTGTTGAGAGAACACAGGACACGGTGTGTGGGGGGGGTGAGCCACGCCAGCCTGCGTGGTGGCCCCCGGGGGGGTGACCCAGGCTCCCACCCCCGCTGTGAGAGGCCCTGGGCGATGGGGTCCCTTGAGCTCCATCAGAGCACACTCTGCGCCCTGAGAAGCCAGGGAGCAGGGCGCCCTGACACTGCCCGAGGCCTCCCGAGAGTGCAGAGCCCCTGCTGCTGACCCTGAGGGGATGGGGGCCAGCGGGCACGGGTCGGGGATGTTGGGTTGGGTGAACCTGCTAGAAGGGGTCCTGCGTGTCCTGCCTACCCCAAGGACGCCTGCAGATACGGGGCTGAGACGCAGCCACGGGACTCTCCCGCCCCAGGGGGCCTGGGGCACTACTTGGGGCCAAGTCCTCGCTCTGTGCCTGTAAACTTGGTGACCCTGGCAAGGGGACCTCTGTGCCTCTGCTTCCACACCTGCACGCCGGGAGCCGTGGCGCACATTCTGCAGGGTGCTCACTGTACATGGAGTCCCCCTGGCCCAGAGCAGATGCGCCGAAACAGGAGACATTTTCGCCAGCCCTCTGTCCTTACAGCCATAGGACCATCCCAAGCCATGGAGCCATCCAGTGCCACTGGGGACATCCTAAGAAATCTCCCTGAGGGCCAGGGCGAGACGGAGGTGCAGCCTGCCAGGCTCACAGGGAGGTGTCAGAAGGAGCCCCCAGCCAAGGACAAGGCAGCTGGGGGTGAGGAGGTCTTGCAGCTCCCAGTCCTGGGGCGCCCCCCGCTGGTTCCTGAGGCCCCCGCCCAGCTCCCAGCCCCCTGTGTCCGTGGGTGCTGGAAAACATGACTATAGCTCTGCCCTGTTTGTTGAAAAAATGAATAACTCCTTTGGAATTTGGCTGAAAATACCCACGCTGCTTTTTGAGAACAGTTATTTACTTCTGGGAAAAACACAACTCTGAGCTCAGACAAGGTCGCCGCTGCTTGAGGTAGCCAGCCGCCCCTCTTGGAAGCCCCTGGCACCACATGGGGCTGGATCCGATGTGTTTCTCTGTGTTTCAGGGACAGGAGGCCCGTTCACAGTCTGCAAGCAAAAGCCTCTGCCTCCTGCTTCAACCCCATTTCCCCTTGTGAGGATCCTTTAGATCTGTAGTAGCTCTGGAGACCCCCGTTCTCTGAGCCTGGAGGCTGCCCCTCTCCCCGTGGGCTGCGGAGAGGCCTGCCTGGCTCTTGCTGGTCCACACAGCAACAGGCTTTAGGGGATGGCTTTTAATGGGGATGGGGGCCGGTGGGTCATGGGGACCAGGGAGCTCTTGCTGCATGGGCCACAGCATTTCCGCAGGCCTCCCTGGAGTAAGCCGTGGGCACAGGAGTGGACGCCAGCCTCAGGCCCCACGGCCACGATGCCTGTACAGCCTGGCAGGGTGACGGTGACCGTCTGAGTTAGCTCACAGACCTGGAGGAGCAGAACCGCCAGGCCATGTGAGAGTCTCCCAGAAGTTATGTTTTGCATCTGCCTCCTTTTCTGCTGCTCATAGCACTTCCCGTCCTCTTACGAGCCCACTTTCCCTGTTAACTGCGGATGTAAAATACCCTCATACAGGAAAACTGTACTATTTCAGCCCAGATTCACTGCCGACTCTTCTAGCTGGTGTCATTTAATACTTACAAGACCTTTTTAAATGTCTTTTTATGAGAGAGAGAATATGAATCTATTTCCTGATTTGACAAGCAGCCATAAGAAATTAAAGGCTAAATAAATTTAACTAAACTAGAACTATAATGAGGATAAAATATTCCCTAGCTTGTCATGGAATCTTTTAGCCAGGCCTCCCTAGCATTCCACATGGGGAGGAAAATCAAAATGGGTTTTGATCCAAAGGAGCCTGTAAGGCTCCCTGCAGGGAGCAAGCTGCTCTCCCATTATGTGTGTGGCTTCCGCTGGGAGCCCCCTTGCCATCGGGCAAAGGACTGCGGAGCGGTCTGCAGATCTCCCTGGAGGGGCAGCCAGGAGGAGGGTTCTGTCTGATGTGCCCGCTCCCCTGAACGACCCAGCCCAAGGTGGAAGCTTCACTCAGGCCCGGGGAGGGATTCAGAAGCCACCTCCCCAGCTGCAGCCCCTGCCCTGCTCCGGATGGCTCCTGAGCACAGGGCACGTCCGGGAGATCACAGGCTATCCGCGCTGAGCTGCGCGGCTGGGAGTGAATGTAGGAAGGGTGGCCAGGGAACCCACCATCCTCCCACGCCCCAGCCCGGGGGCAGGAGCACTCTGCCCAGGAGTACCTGTCTCCACAAGTGCAGTAACCAGGCCCCTCCATCTGGTGGGTTTGGCCAAGCCTGCCCACAGCCCTTCCCCTAGGTGGTGGGTCCCTCAGGGCCTGATTTGCCTCATGGCGCTCTGTGACCCCCACAGGAAACATGGCCCATGGTGCGCGGGAAGGCTTGTGCTCCCTGGGCCTTTGCCAGCGCAGGGCTGAGCGTCCCGGCTGTGAGGGGAGCCGAGGCTTGGCTTGTCTCCCTGCGTCCCCTGTCCTCCCTGCCGGACATGCTAGCCAGCGGCCGCAGCAGAACTTCAAACTTGTGGCTCAAGCCCAGAGAAACATCCAAGCAGTTTAGAAGAAACAAGCTGCAGCAGCCTGTTTGCCACAGAGGGAGACTTAAACTGGTTTTGAGGTCAGTGAGTGGCACCCAGCCCTGTCCCGTGCAAACAAACGGGCGGGCCTCCATCATTCCTCCTGAAAGATGAAGTCAGGAGCCACTGCGTCTTGAGGCAGCTTCTCTCAGGTAAGCCAGCTGCTGTCCACTGCTCGCGGGTCTAGATCCCCTCCATCTGCTGCCATGACCTTGTTAAAGGAGCCCCACCCCACCCTCCTGGTGCTGAGGAGCCAGGAGCCTGAGCCCCAGCCCAGCCTGCTTCCTGCACCCTCCCCTACTGGGGGGAGACCATGAGCACTGGCAGGATGAACTCCAGAAGCACAGATTTTCTAATCTGAAAGAACCTTGATGATCATTCAGTCCTGTGGCCACTTAAGAATCTGGAGAAGCCTCTTAAATGCAGACTCATCGGCCCCTCCCTGAGACGCTAACTGGCTGGTCCGGCCCAGGTCTCTGAATTTTTAACAAGCCCTTGAAATTTCTCTCCAGACCTCCCCAGACTTGGGAGTCTCTGATTTGTCGCCAGTCATCTGTCACAGAGAAGCAAGCTGGAGTGGAGGGGGATGGGCAGGCCCTTTCCAGGCCACAATGTGGGCTCAGGCCAAGTCACAGAACAGGCCTTGGGGCACCAGGCTGACCCCTTGCAGCCCAGCTCTTCAGCCACTTCTGCTCTTTAGCAGCCCTGCCTGGGGGGATGCGGTGTCAGGGAGCAACATTGTCCTTTTAAAAAAAAAACCTGGCTTCTTTAGGGATTCTTAAATTAAAGCCTTATTAAAAATATAAGCAAGATAATAGTGCTGACTTCTTCCCTACAAAAAGCATCAGAATGAAGAGAATGAAATCTTCCCCAATTCATGACTCATTAAAACACTCATGCTCCAAATAATTCTTTAAAAAGCACAGACTGACTTCTTGCATCATTATTAGTAATGATTATAAGAGGAACCTAATCACCAAGTGTGTTGTCCAAATGCACAGCTTAACATACGAAAGGATGCATAATCGGATCCATTTTTCCCTGTGGAGAAGTTCAGAAATGCTTCCTGAGGCCTGCAGTGCTTTCTGCAGACCTGGGATGGCCTCTTCTCCGCCGCCCCCGCCCCCCCCCCCCCAGGCTTGTAGCAGAGACTCTCTCTGGCTGAACCCACAATCAGCTCTGGGATCTTGCTATTCATAGCACTCAGGAAATCACAACCAATGGATTACATTATTGCCCAATTTGAAATCTGTTAGCAGCTACTCCATTACCCTTCCCCTCAAAAGCAACAACCGTTCACAGAAAGACTCTATTTGGGCAGCTCCTGGCTGAAGGACCGAAAGAGCCTGTGCATTCATCTCTTCCTGTTTACCAGAAGCTTCACTGGCCAGGAGCTGGCTCCGTGCAGAGCTCAGTGACTGCCATGGGGCCGGCTGCTGGCCTTACGGGCTCAGACAGGAACCAGGTTCTCAGGCCAGTTCAGTCGGGCAACGGCACCTGCGGCACCCGGCTCCCCCGACTCTTGCCGGCCTCGGCCTCGGCCTCGGGTACAGAGGCCTGGTGACAGAGCTGAGATCACCGGCCCCCTACCCACCTCCATTCTGATGTAACTGGGCTCCCCCAGGGTGAGTCTATCATGCAGGCCGGATGGAAGGAGGCCACTCCTCCAGCTTGAGTGAGCGAGTGAGCGGGAAGGAGCAGGACTGGAAGCCTCCCTTGTGCACAGCCATGTCCGTGCACCCCTTGTTAGCACAAGTAAGCGAGGTCTTCTCTCTCTGTGTCATTCATTGACCAGGCTGAGGCTAAGCAACGTGTCTGAGGTCATGTAGCTAGAATCCCCCAGGGCAAAATCAAGCGAGAGTCTGGCCATTCAGGTGAAAAAGAAAGTAAAGAATGGGACATTTCACAAAGACTTTTTTTTTAAATTTTTTTTTAGTAATCTCTACCCCCAGTAGGGGGCTCGAACTCACAACCCCAGTGATCAGGAGTCGCGTGCTCTTCTGACTGAGCCAGCCAGGCACCTCAAAACTGTTTTTATTTGTTACATCTAGAGGAAAGCTTACCTCAAACAAGCAGTGTTTTGGACATATTCTAATATAATGATGAAACACTCCCGATCTGCACTGGGCTGGCAATGCGTTCAGGCACTGACAAGCCCCACAGCAGTGGGGGAAGGACAGGAGGGTGCAGGCGCAGCGGCCCCTCAGGCCATCCGGAGGGCATCGCCTACACCACCTCTCCCTCTGGGGTGCCTGGTTCATCTCAATATTTGACAAAATGTACAAAACGTGAAGTCTGCTGACCATTAAACACACGGTGCTCTGAGTCCCATATCCTTACCCCAGCCAGCTTCTCTCCCAGTCACCCCATCTCAGGGGCCACTACCACCTGGCTGCTCGGATCAAAACTTGAGCCCTTATGGTGGATGCCTCTGTACTACTCGTCTGTCTTCAGTCGGCCGTGGGGCCCTGCCCGCCCCACCCGCCAAGCACACCGGCCGCTCCCAGTGCCAGCCTCCCAGACTCCTGGACGTTGTCATCCCAAAGCAGGCCAAGCCAGGTTTTAAGACAGGGGACAAGAACATGCAACCACAGAGGCTTCCCATAGGTTCTGGACTCAACCCCAGGTCACTCAGCCCAGAGGGGCTGCCTGTCACCATCACCTTCCACTGTAATTCCTGCACTCCACTCATACCATCTGTTTTTGTCAAGGTTTATGGGAGGGTTTTTCCTGCTTCAGTGTTCTATCCCACCTACTGTGGACTCTCTGGAGAGGGGGTGTGACTGTCCCCACGGCCCCCAACACAGCACTGTGAGCTGGAGCCAGCACTCCGTCAGTCCCAGCAGAAGAGGGGCCACAGCCTGGAGCCCACGGGGGCAGCCGGCGAGATCCCCATTCAGCCCATAACTTGGCATGACTACAGTGAACTGGGAAAGGCTCCCTTCTCGTGGGTATGTAAATGAGACACTCATGTTCTTGAAGGTAGCATCACTATCTGGATCACAAGTCTGTTGGTCACATGTATGGGGTCCCCGAAAACACACTGCAGTGTGAGCTTTATGTCAGAAGGCCCAGGATGTCGTTCGGAGGCCCAGTTACCTGCCTTGCTGGCAATGCAGGTCTGGGCCCCTTAGGACTGTGGCTCAGTGGGAACAGGAATCTTGCTTCCCCCCAAGCCCCCCAATGTGGCTCTGGCTGTGGCTCAGGGGGTCTGCAATGACCACCAGGGAGGTGGAGGGAGGAGGAGAGTCAAGGGCCACCCAGAAGGTTGCCAGATTACCAGCTGGAAACGAAAACCCTCCAAGATCAAAATCCAGCTCCAAAGAGGCTCTAAGACCTGGTGGCCCAGCCCAGCTCACCCAACGGGTGACATGTTGGGGGCCACAAGTCTATTAACTGCACAAGCTGACCCCGGGGAAAGGTAAAGTCAGTTTAACATAAAATTTTTTTAAAAAAATCTACTTCTTAAATAATTGTTTGGGTCTTGCTTTCTCTGCATAATTGGGTTTCAGAACTAAATTTCCAAAAGCAGAAGTCAAAGGCTCTTGGAAGGAGAACTCCACAGATAGCCTGAAAATGCAAATTCCTTTCTATAGAGTGTGAAGGGCCCGCAGGAGCCTGAGGATTGCTTCCCAGCCATCCCCAGAGATGCACTTATTCTGATGCTTCTGGAATCGGGAGCCAAATACGTTTGATTAAGCCACAGCTTTCTCTGAAACCTGGGCTGCTAAAATTATGTATTTGCCAAAGCTATGGAGTTCTATAGGTGGCTAAAAGGTGCTGAATGCACACACAAATGACAAAGCGAAACTGATGAGAGAGTGGCCTACCTCGCTGGGTTTGGGAAGTGCAGAGAGCCCTCATCTGGGCTGCTCATGGCCTCTGTCCTTCCACATTCCATCAGTAGGTTCTGATATTTTCTCTGGGTCCCTAAATGCAATCCTTTCTTTCCATCTATCCAAAATTCCCATGAGATCACTAAGCAATGAATGTAGCAGACTCTTCACCGGCACCTGGGCTTTCAGCATGGGATGGGCACACTCCATTTAGATGGTTCCCCATGGACTGTGGATCACAGGCGGCTGTGTTCAGAGTGCTAGCCCCATGCTTCATGCATGTTCTCTGTACTAGCTTCATGTAGTTCTTGGTAACTTACTCCCCGCCTGCCCATTTCCTGCATTTCTAATTGTGCTTATATAGGCAACCTCTTTTTCCCTCCTGCTTTATTGATTTAACTTTTAATGTCTGTTACATTCTATTATTTTTGTGTAACTTAGTGACCAACAGTTATATCACAATACATACCAGATACTGTTCTAAACGCTATTTACTCATTTGCTCCTCAGAACCATCCTATAGGAAACATATCATTGTCATCATGTTAAAGATAGAACCGAGGCCCAGGGAGGCTCAGAAGCCTGCCCAAGGTCACACAGCGCACAGGAGGTTTGAGCCCAGCCCGCTGATGCGCCTCTGGTTTTGCGCTATTATAACATCACTCAGCTTTCTGCCCCAGCCACCTGTGCCAGGAGATTCAGGGTCGGCTGGCTCACACTTCCATCTCAAGAGGGTTTGGGGTTTGCTGAGATCTTTTTGGTTCTTGGTGAGGCCTCAATTTTGTCCCGTTCCACCTGGCTCAGATTTTCTGCTTCTGCTAAGTCTCTAAACCACGGGAGTCTGGCTCTAGAACCTACCACGTTAACCCCTCTTCTGACTGTAAGCACAAATTTAAGCAAGATTTTAAAAAGTTGCTTACAACGCCAGGAAAGAAGTTTAAGAGTTACATTTTTTAAGAAGACAGACATCCTTGGCTTTTTTTTTTTCCTTTTTTTTTTTTTTTAAAGGAAAGGGCTCCGAAGGGCACAAGAGCCAGAAAATGTGGGAAATGCTGTGGGATTGTTAGTTGGCAAAATCACAAGTGCTCAAACAGCTCAAACATGGGAAGAAGGCTAGCGATGGGTGAACCACTAAGGAGAGCACCTCCAACAAGGAAAACGGAAAGAACCACGACCTAAATGTGTCAACAAAGTGCAATTCACCAAGCACAGAAAGGGGAGTACAGGCAGTCATACATTATTCAGGAACAACCAAGGTTAAAATAAGCGATGTCCCCTTCATTAGATGAGGAGAGAAAACTGGTGACAGATGTTGCTTAAAAGGCAGCTGAACTGAATGGATGTATTTTGGAAACACCCAGGCCCAAGCGCAGAGAAGGACGGTGGGCCCTGGAGTGCCTGGGGACATCCACAAAGCGGGGGGGCAGCCCAGCAGTGGCCTGGGCAGAAGGTGTTAACCCCACCCTCTCCATGGCCCACCACGGGGGTCAGGTCAGAATGCAGAATGGAATATGTGGAATAGAAGTGTCATTAGAAATAAAAAGAGCCAGAGTCCCTGAGATCAAAAGCAAGCTATGAGTAATCAGAAGGAAATACAAGAATATATAGATAAAACACCCAGTACTTCTGGAATGGCCATCCACTGTGCGCATCATGACCACAGAAGAAGGAGGGTGATAACAGGGAGGGTGAGGAAGGCACAGAACGGGAGTACTTAGCAACTCACAGAAGTCGGATGAAGGGGCCACCAATTCTGTATGAGAAAGGGGAAAAAAGCATTTTGTGTTTTGGCAAATAGTCATGTAAAAAAAAGTATGGTGGGGGCACCTGGGGGGCTCTGTCAGTTAAGTGTCTGACTCTTGGTTTCGGCTCACGTCATGACCTCAGCGTCGTGAGAGGGATCCCTGTGTTGGCTCTGCACTCAGCAAGGAGTCTGTTTGGGATTCTCTCCCCGTTCCTTGCCCTCCATCTCTATTCCCCCTCCCCCCCTTTCTTTCTCAAATAAATAAATAAATACAATCTTCAAAAAAAAGTGTGGTGATCAGTTTGCCTCAAAACAGGACAAATTTCTTTTCATTTTCTTTTAAGAATTTCTTTTACAAATTGAGTTCCTTTTCTAACGGCATCTTTCACTCAAAGAACTAGGTTTCTAGGTGTGATGCTAGTTTGCAGAGCGAAGTGCACGAGGCAGCCCTCCATCCACTCAATCTTCTACAATATGGTCCTGGGCTATTTGTCAGAAGGGACGGAGGTGGATAATCTGATCGCTTTTCATCAGCCCATGATACTGGAACACCCAGTGATGTTCCTTTACCGAGACATCAGTCCTGCGCTTCAGATCACCCAGATGACCAAGCATCTGTAGGAGGCACTTCCTGGACAAGACTGTCTGCAGCGTCCCCTACTCAGGAACTGGTCCACTCTCGATCTGACTGTAGGAAGGATGTGCTGGGGCCTTCAGGATGTAACTCCCTCTTTGTCTGGAAGCCATGGGAGACAAGGAGGGAGGAAGTGTTCTTCTCTCACTGCATAAGCTTCCATATAGGTCACTAGGAGCCCTCAGGAGATGAGACCCAGAGAGGTGAGCGACCAGCCAAGGCCGATGACGATCTGGTCAAGCCCTGTCTTTATCTGCGGGTCCTAGGCTGATAGGTAGGAGCATCCCAGGGCCCAGGGCTCAGGCTGTGAGTGGAGCAGTAGACAGGCCAGAGGACACACCCGGGGAGTAAAGGACAGTAAGCTCCAGCGGCTGCTCCATAGAAACCCCCCCATGCGCTCACTGAAAGCCATGGCTGGGGGGGCATTTAGGGACCCAGCCACTGAAACTTCAGCAATTTGGTTGGGTCAAGGTGATACACAAAGGCTTAAGAGTCCAAAGAACAGAAATAAACACCACTGATTAATGACAGAAATCAGAGGTCTCTAACAGGACCCCGCCTGTGGGGTGGGTGGGTGGTGTGGTCGCGGGTCAGAGGGAACCCGGGGCCCAGCCTCACGCTGGAGTCCTGAGTTAATGAGTGGGAGGGGCAGGGTCTCACTGCCACACGAAGCAGAAGCCCAAACCGTTTAGAAAATAAAGGGCTGAGGTAAACGCTCCACTGAATTAAGTGAGGGAGACAGCCTACTGCCCACATCAGGGTTTCAACCAAAGACTTTTTTAAATTTGAAATAAACATTTTTCTTAAATATTAAGGGGGGATAACCTGTAATCGAAGAAAACAATCCAACACTACTAACTAGGAGAGAGACAGCAGGATGAATGGAAATGGCCGCACAGGGCGAGCTGCATCTCTGCCCCGAGAGGCACCTGTACCCTTTCTGTGTGCCTGCCATGAGGGTCCAGGCGGTGGGGTGGTGGTGCAGGCACGGAAAAGGCTCCTGTCCACTGCAGAGTGGTTCTAGCCTTTGGACACACCTCACCTCTCACCAAAGACCAGAAAGATGCTTGTAAAACGCAGGCCCAACTTCAGGCCACAGAGAGAGCACACGTCTTTAGGATCTTCTCCCACCACCTTTAGGATCTTCCCAGGGCAGTGAGGTTGTTTCTCCCCATCTAAATACTGTATGGCTCTTTGATAAACACGGATATCTCTATGTTCGGTTAATCTAATACTTCACAATCAATAACATAACTAAAACCAAACCAATAGTTATAACATTGACTGGGATTTTGACAAGCCCACACTGCCTCCATTGCCTAAGAGATTGGCATGTTCCCTTCACCCCGGGGGAAGGGGGGAGGGGGGGAGGGCCCCATCCCCAGCGGGTAAGAATGGGTCTCCTGGGTGCCCGCACAGCGAGCCAGCAGAACTGCCACCATCGGCGCCCCTTTGGAGGAGCCTGGGCAAAGCCGGAGCCAGGGATGGTCTACTTGATCACACCTGATCTTCTTCTGCAACAAAAACACCGTCAGTGGAGGGCAGGGCCTCTAGCCTTCATTCACCGGACATCCCTTTCCCTCAGAGCAGTTAATGTCTACTCATCCCCATCTATGAGCCTCATTAAACAGACAAATTCCTGCTTTTCACATACATCTTTTATTTCACTTTCCTTGCCATCACCTTATATCCTCTCTGGGTGAGTGGCAGTGACTGTAACCAACACTGACAGCCAAATTTAGGGTGACGGGAACGTCACAGAACACACCTCACTGCTGTGTCACAGGGTCTTGAGCACATTTAGGCTGTCTAGTGCTTCCTGAAATCTAGAACTGGAGTGACACAATGCTGTCCTAGTTGGTGTCATCGAAACCATCCACAGCACCAAACCACCTCTGTCCAAGGGACTATCTTTCCATTAACTTTCCTCCAGGGGGAGGGGCCCAGGTCAGACTTTCTAACAGGTGAAGTTAGTAGTAGGCTAGCTGATTTTTTTTAAAAGTTCATGTCTATAGTATAATATAGGCATGAAATTCATCACTTCTGTGAGGAAGAAAGGACTTTTTTTGCAAACATGTGCCTTAGAGACCAAAGAAATCTAAGATCCTAGCGTGACCAGAACCCAGAGTCTGGATGAAGAAGAAATGGGAGCATTCATGGCTGATACCCCACATGCTGTCTAGTCAGGCCACATCAGGTTTCTCCCGAGTGTGTGTGTGCTTCGGGGGAGACATGGCCTGGTACGTGTTGGTGTTACATGAGCTGAGATGGGGTTTTCCAAATTGCAATGATTACAGAGTTTCACTGAAATTATGGAACCAATCCTGGGTTAGCCACTCAGTGCATTATACACGTGCCCCTCTAGGCCTTGAAGAGCAGTGCTCCCAGGTGTGAGGGGAGGCTCTGAAAGGCAGCGTGAACAAATGCATGGGCTTATCCCTGTTTTTGACCATATTCCAAAGGCTCTTTTGGGGTCTCTCCAAAATAACAGAAGTAGAATAACAGCTACTTTATTATTTTATATGCAGTACCGCAGGTTCTCTTTGTCCATCTAATGGAAATAAAAAAGTTCTGATTATTCTTAGGCCTTAAATGCACAATGCAAAAATGAACTTAGAAGATGTTTTTGGTTCTTTGGGTGAAGCCAATATTACCAAATGCAGGTGTTCTTTGGTTAAAAAAAAAGTTTACAAATTCAGAAAGAAGAAAAGCTAGGACTAAAACGTTGCAGTTCTAGCTGCATACCACATTCAGAAGAGCACGCAAAATAGGGGAAGAAGTGGCAAAAGGGCACTTCAATGAGGCTCCTAAAAATCACTGCAGGAAACAAGGTTAGTACCAAATACTTCTTTCCAACTCCATCTGGTTCCACTCTCTGCTTCCAGGTCTCAAAACGTGTCCATATTTCATGCTGGGAGAGCATCAATGACTTCCTTCTGTTTCCATCACACATTTTCCAGAATCTGGAAAGTTCTAGAAAGATGGAGTCTAGCCTGTGTGATCAGTGGTGTCTTTAGTGTGACCTCTGGAAGAGATCACAGTCACAGTTTGGGTTAAGCTGTCAGCCAGCACAATCCTGCTTAAGCCACGTGGCTGCAGACATAGCTTTCTAAGCAAGTCCCAGTATCTAGAGTGTCAGAACTCTGCCTCCTTGCTTGGCTATTTAGAAACATGAACTGATCCACCTAATAGGTGTTGAATTAAACATGCTTTCAAATATTTAGTTCCTCTTCTACCGTTACTGCTGTTTCCCTGTGTGAAGCCAATAACAGCTAAGCTAAGCCAATAACCATTTGCTGACAGGGGAGCCCCTGGTAAAAGTAATAAAATACAGATGATTTTTGTCTCTTATCCTGAATGATCTGCAGGTCATTTTGTTAAGAGGACATGGAATACATGTTTTAGGAGCCCACGGCCTGGTTTTAGTGGAGTGATTCTGTGTCAACTAGCAAAGCCTGCAGCTGATGCACAGTTCGTTCACAGGAGTCTAGGAGGGGGAAGCAAATCAGTGTTTCCGTAAGTTGTTTTGGACAAGTCAAAAACCCAGCTTGCACCAAATCAAGAATCACAGAGTTGTACTAGGCTGTGGGTATATACTGTACATTTTCTGCCCTTTGACCTGAGCACTCTGGGTAAGTGTGTGGCAAAGCGCATGGGTAAATGCCCTTACGTCTGTGGGCTTACTGGAAAGGGCCTGAAAACCACTGGGAGGGAAGAGTAAGACATCCATAGTGGTTAGCAACAGCAGCTGGCCGACCTAGCCCCCCACCCTCCAGGTAGGCACTGGCACCAGGATCAAGGCTCCCCTGGGGTGCTCGAAAAGGCATGCACCGGGCCTGTGCTGGGCCAGCAGGAAGTGAGGGCTAACCACGAGAGGAACACCTGCACAAGGCGGAAATGGAAGGAAACAAAACGGGGTGAGTCAGAGCTGCAAGGCCACCACACAGTGAGAGGACAGCAATTTCCAAGCACAGCCCTCCTCAGGTGCAAAGGCTCACCACCCTCAACCACGGCCAGAGAAGGGAGCGCCATCCACAGTTCTCGGGTCCTTGCCCTCCCGGGCATGCTGTGGTCAGGGCAGCGTGTCCTGCTGACCCCACCTATGGTAGGTCACTGTGACCCCAGCTGACCACCCCAGTGCTGCGAAGAAGCTGCAGGTCCCAGGAGCGCGCTGTACACTCCGGGGTTTCTGGCTCCCAGGTGGATACACCTCGACGGGACCTTGAGCCCACCTCTCAGAACCCGGCTCCAGCCCCCTTCCCTGGCCCTTCTACCCTGCGTTGGGGGCTCTGAGGGATGCAGTTCTCTCCTGACCTCCCCAGCACACCAACCTGGCACACCAACCTGGCAGCAGCCTATAGTCCCACGGCCTCACCTAAACCTGTGCATGCCCACTGTGCCTTGAAGACATGGCATGGCAGGCGCGCTTCCCGAAGCTTCTCCAGCCTGCCACAGCCAGGACGGGCAGGCCTCACGTGCACCCGCAAGCAGAGGACCCTGACATAAGAGCCGGCAGGATGCTGTCTGCCCGCTAGCCTCCCTGAGGCAGAGTAGGCTCCCGAGGGCAGAGTTGGTCACCGCAGTGATCCAGAGCTCTGAGGTGTGGCACAGGATTGTGGGGAGCCAAAAGAGCCAGGCTGGGGAGGGCTTCTGCCCCGTTCTGTGCTGAGACCTTTACAGTGCTCTTTCTGCCCTTTACAGTGACCACAGACACATCCTGGGAGTCTCCCTTCTTCCCTGGGCTTCACAATCAGACTCCCCCTTTGCCACCAAACCCCATCCCTCGAAGGGGCCAGTTCTACAGCTGGAGGAGAGCCAAGGGCAGTGGTTAGGGAATGGACCATGGGACTACCTCGGTTACCCAAAGAAGCAAAGTCCAACTGGTAATTTCAGATGCTCTATGCAGGCAGCTTTAAGAATGAGACAGACTGGGGCACCTGGGTGGCTCAGTTGTTAAGTGTCTCCCTTTGGCTCAGGTCATGATCCCAGGGTCCTGGGATCGAGCCCCACGTCGGGCTCCTTGCTCAGCAGGGAGTCTGCTTCTCCCTCTCCCTCTGCCTACTTGTGTTCTCTATCTCTCTGTCAAATAAATAAATAAAATCTTAAAAGAAACAAAAACAAAAAAAAAAAGGAGACAGACTTTCACGTAGTTGGTCCTAAGTCTTGCTGATTGACAACCAGAATGTGTCTGAGGATCTTTCATAAAACAAGTTTCCCGGGTCCCATTTGCAATTCTCATTTAGCGGGTCTGGGGATGGGTCTGAGAACTGTTTTTCAAACTTTTAATTTTGATATTTCAAACTTACAGAAAAATTGCACTCACAGTATTAAGGAGTCAGAAATACTCTTACTCTGCTTTCGTTTTGCCCTATTTGCTTCACTATTCTCTACTATTATTTTTTTCTGAACTATTTGAGAGTAAGTTGCAGACCACAAGCCCCTTGGTCCCTAAACACATCAGTGTATATTTCCTAAAATCAAGGCCTGGTTCTTACATGATATAGGAGAATGTTCTGTTCCTTAAGTGATTTTGAAGGGTGAAGTGATGGCCACTTTCCTATTTTATCAAACTTGCCAAATTTTATCAAACTGATAGAATTCAGGAAGTATCAAAAACAGATGGGAGCCCCCAGTAGTATTGTAGAATGATAAAACAGCAGCTGGTTATTCTGAGGATATAAGGTTATGGAAGAGGTTACAGTGATGAATGCATGAGTTCCCTTTTATTCAGGATGCAAAAGATATTTTGATGAATTGGAATAGAACATTACCATATAAAGAAGTGTTCAATTAAGCTGAGTTTGGGGATATGTGGTGGGCATTCTCTAACTGGCCCTTGGTGTCCCTGCCGCTGGTATGACTCCTTCGTGGAACCCTCTCTCCTAGAGTGTGGGCTGGACCTAATGACTCGCTTCTCAACAAGAGGACACAACAAATGTGAGGGGATGTCATTTTGGAGCTTAGGCTACAAAGAGGCTGTGGATTCTGGCTCAGGTGTGCCCTCTCATGCGCTGGCTGGGGCGGGAGCTGCTGCCCTGTTGTGAGCGGCCCTCACACGTGGAGAGGCCCACGGTGAGGAACTGTCTGGGCCCTGAGGCTCCCAGCCACAGGTCTGAGCCCGTCCAGCCCTGGGATGCCTGTAGCTCTGCCCAACATAAGAGGTGCCCTGCTAAGCCATGTGCAGACTCGCAGAAACTGTGAGAGAGCCAGTGTTTATTGTTTGGGGGTAATTTGTTATCCAGCAGTAGACAATATGGGATGGTTAACATGGAATATCACAAAAACTTACTATGTTAAAATATGCCTGATTTCATGGAGAGCTCAATGGAGTAATCAAAGGCCAAGGGGTCCTGGCCAGAGAGGCAGGAGGTGGGTTACGTCTCCTGTCCTTATAATTTAACCTCTCTCTCTCTCAACCAAATCCTTTCCTAGTGACTTTGAAAAATATTTTTATTTTTAAAATACATGTGCATAGTTTAAAAGAATCAAGCACTACAGAAATACGATGAATAAAGATTCACTCCCACTTTTGTCCCCCAGCCCCTCATCTTGGAAGGCAATTTCTTAATACATGACCAATTTCATGATCATTCTTTCAGAAGTTTTGTCCCCCCTCCCCAATATCAGCATATGATATCTGTGGATATCCTTCTTGTTTTTAATACAAGGGTAGCATAATACACCCTGTTCTGCATCTTGCAAAATAAATCTTGGAGATAGTTCTATATCAGAAATTGTACAAAGTTCTTTTTCTTTTGAATGCCTGCGGGGTTTGTGCTTAACAATTAATTAACTAGTCCCCTAAACTAGGGTGTCCTTATGAACGTGTGAGTATATCTGGGGAATAAATTCTTGGAATTTTCTTTAGACTATTAAACATCCTACTCTCTCTCATTAAACAGACAGACAAAATCCCCCCTTCCCCTCCCATGGACATTTCAGTTTCCTCCTCCCTCTCCCAGCCAAACCTGTCAATGAAATGGTGTCTCTTGGCTGTCTTCTCACTCTGGCTCCCCAATCACCGCACTGTGGCTCCTGGCCAGTGAATCCACTGGAAGAGATCCCTCTAAGGTCACTCAGCTGCCATGGTGCTAAATCCAAGGGCGTTTTCCTATCTGATGCGTTCCAAGATGCACTGGACATCTTGCCACGATCTTGCCACGGACCCCTTCCCGACACGGCTGCCCGTGACAATGACGTGACCCCTCACCTGGCCCTCCAGCCCTCCCACCTCTCCCTCTGCCCTATGCCCGCCCTTTTCTGGAAACAATCCTCAAGGGTCAACTCCAGGGCCTCTCCTCACTTAGATCAGCATCACCCGCCAGAACACTGTGATGACAGGAATGTTTTATTAGCACCTAAGATGTGGTTAGTGCAACTAAAGTGCTGAATTTTTAATTTGACTTAATTTGAAGGAAAATGTAAATAGCCACAGGTGGCTGGAGGCTACCTGGACAGTGCTCTCCCTGCGAGATGGCATATACCCAGCTGCAGCCACCACCTGCGTGCAGAGCATACAGCCATCCCGATTCCCCGCCCATATTTCCTTCCCAACTCACAAAACACTCACAAAACCAATGCCCACCTGCCATCTTCCTTTGGATGTCACTAAACTGACAACACTAAATTCAAGATCATCTCCTGAAGCCAGGCTGTCTTCCCACCTAGAGAAGCGCACAGCTCAGGAGCCTTGCAAAACCAAGGCTGTGGTCGACTTTGTTTCCTGACCATTCTGATTGGTCTGCACTCTACATGTTGGTCACCGTCCTATGACTCCATCATGGAACTGGTATAATGGCCTCACCACTGGTCTGGTGAGGCAGCCCCTCCGACCGCCCCCCAGTCTGTCCTCACAGTCCCCTGGAGTCTGAGAGACACCACTCTCGGCGTGCCACAGCACAGCTAGAGCACACTTATTCATCCACTAGACTGGTGAAGAGTCGCAGATGCCAGGGGTCCTCCGAGCCCTCGAAGTTGAGCTCGGGTCCAGCAGCAAAATGAGCAGTGCTGAGGCCTGGTAAGTGCTAGGAGTTAGGTTGGGAAACAAGGCAGCAGTGGTCCATTTTCCTTGGGGCCTCGGGGCTGGAGAAGCAAGCACCTGACCAATGGTCATCAAGGGAAGGCATCTGCTGAGCAGTCCTTGAAAGGGGTTTTCTGAGCAGGGAGAGTGTGACACCAAAGGATGAAGGTGGCAAAAAAAAAAAAAACCAAAACCCAGAGACAGAGATTGGGCAGGAGAGGGGGTTGGGGGGGGGGGGCGGGCAGGAGGCCTTGGGGTCATGCCCCTTTGTTCCGGACACTATTCCTGCAGCCTCCGTTACATAAGCTTCTTTGGCAGCTGAGCCTCTAGCTCATTGGAACTTGCAGCCAAGGAGACAGGCCAGCTTATTTTACGTGTGCTTCATTTGGTCAGATTTTTTTTTTTTTTTGCCTGTACTTTTGTGATTGATTTTTTATAAACAGAATGCAAGACCTTGTTTATCCTGATTAAATTTTAACCTGTCTTTTGTGACCTTCATCATTGAAGTGTGTCATGATTTTTCTGAATGCCTTCATCCAATACATTCCATCGCCTTTCCTCCATCTTCACTGTTCATCTTCCTTTCATGCACCCCTCATTGTGTGCGTTTTCCCAACACTCAAAGCTTATCGCAAACTTCAGTCTATCAGAACAAGATATATTCCCTTCGACTGCCATGGAATGCCTTCCCTCCCTGCCTGGTCTCTACCTCTTCCCTACTCCAGATCTTTCACTCTGGAAGTCAGCAATGCCAGCCGCTATTTCTTAGTCTCCCCGGTAGCTAGGAAATGAACTGGTAACTAAATCCTGCCCAGTGGGGCCCGAGGGTAAGTCTCCTGGGGGACTTTTGGGCAAGGTTTTCCTTCCTAATATAAAGAGACTCTGAAGAGAAGCCTCCCTTACCTTTGGACAAGAATGTGTGAAGATATGATGCCTGGAGCTATGGCATCCACCTTGCGACCATGATGAGAGCCAACATACTGACGATGGCTGGATGGGAAGAGAGCCAAAGCCTACCGGGTTCCACAATGCCATCACTGGGCTGTTCCCTCAGCCCTGGGAAGGACCCATGTAGGGATTTATTGTTATATTACACCTCAGGTTCACTTAATAACTTCCTTTTTATTAGTTTCAAGAGAATTTAGTGATTCATCAGTTCCATCTAACACCCAGTGCTCATTACTTTACATGCCCTCCTTAATGCCCATCACCCAGTCACCCCATCCCCCCATCCACCTCCCCTCCATCAACCCTTAGTTTGTTTCCTAGAGTTCAGCATCTCTTACGTTTTGCCTCCCTCTCAATTTTCATCTTATTTTATTTTTCCTTCCCTTCCCCTATGTTCATCTGTTTTGTTTCTTAAATTCCACATAGTAGTGAGATCATATGGTATTTGTCTTTCTTTGACTAAATTATCTCACTTAGCATAATACCCTCTAGTTCTAACCATGTTATTGCAAATGGCCATTCTTTTTGATCACTGAGTAATATTTCATTGTAGATACATACTGCATCTTCTTATCCATTCATCTATCAATGGACACCTGGGCTCTTTCCATTGTTTGGCTATTGTGGACATTGCTGCTATAAACATTCGGGTGCAGGTGTCCCCTCAGATCACTGCATTTGTATCTCTGGGGTAAATACCCAGTAATGCAATTGCTGGGTCATAGAATAGCTCTATTTTCAACTTTTTGAGGAACCTCCATACTGTTTTCCAGAGTGGCTGCACCAGTTTGCATTCCCACCAACAGTGTAAGAGGGTTCCCCTTTCTCTGCATCCTCACCAACATCTGTTGTTTCCTGACTTGTTAATTTTAGCCATTCTGACTGGTGTGAGGTGGCATCTCATTGTGGCTTTGATCTGTATTTCTCTGATGCCAAGTGATCTTCTTCGGAGAAATGTCTGTTCATATCTTCTGCACATTTCTTGACTAGATTTTTTGTTTTTTGGGTGTTGAGTTTGATAAGTTCTTTATAGATTGTGGATACTAGCCTTTATCTGATAAGACATTTGCAAATACCTTCTCCAATTCTGTCAGTTGCCTTTTAGTTTTGTTCAGTTTCCTTTGCTGTGCAAAAGCTTTTTATCTTGATGAAGTTCCAATAGTTCATTTGTGCCTTTGTTTCTCTTGCCTTTAGAGACATGTCCAGTAAGAAGTTGCTCTGGCCGAGGTCGAAGAGGTTGCTGCCTGTGTTCTCCTCTAGGATTCTGATGGATTCCTGTCTCAGTATTTAGGTCTTTCATCCATTTTGAGTTTATTTTTGTGTATAGTGTAAGAAATTGGTCCAGTTTCATTCTTCTGCATGTGGCTGTACAATTTTCCCAACACCACTCATTGAAGAGACCGTCTTTTTTCTATTGAATATTCTTTCCTTGATTTCTCTTTCTTCTGCTTCATTGTTAATGTATAGAAATGCAACTGATTTCTGTGCATTGATTTTGTATCTTGCAACTTGCTAAATTCCTGTATCAGTTCTAGCAATTTTTTGGTGGAGTCCTTTGGGTTTTTCTACATAGAATATTATGTTGTCTGTGAAGAGTTAAAGTTTGATTACTTCTTTACTGATTTGAATGCCTTTTATTTCTTTTTGTTGTCTGCTGAGGCTAGGATTTCCAGTTCTATATTGAGTAACAGTGGTGAGAATGGACATCCCTGCCATGTTCCTGACCTTAGAGGAAAAGCTCTGTTTTTTCCCCATTGAGGATGACACTTGCTGTGAGTCTTTCATAGATGGCTTTTATGATATTGAGGTATGTTCCTTCTATCCCTACACTGCAGAGAGTTTTAATTAAGAAAGGATGCTGTATTTTGTCAAATGCTTTTTCTGCATCTAATGAGAGAATCATAAGGTTCTCTTTCTTTTATTAAAGTATATGTATCACATTACATATGTTGATGTTGTGGATGTTGAACCAACCTTGCAGTCCGGGAATAAATCCCACTTGGTCATAGTGAATAATCCTTTTAATGTACTGTTGGATCCTATTGGCTAATATCTTGGTGAGAATTTTGGCATCCATGTTCATCAGGGATATTGGTCTGTAATTCTCCTTTTTGGTGGGGTCTTTGTCTGGTTTTGGGATCAAGAGAAATAATTTGGAAGTTTTCCTTCCGTTTCTATTTTTTGAAACAGCTTCAGAAGAATAGGTATTAATTCTTCTTTAAATGTTTGGTAGAATTCCCCTGGGAAGCCATCTGGCCCTGGACTCTTACTTGTTGGGACAATTTTGATTACTGCTTCAATTTCCTTGCTGGTTCTGTTTCCTTATGGTTCTGTTCAGGTTTCCTATTTCTTCCCGTTTCAGTTTTGGTAGTTTATATGTTTCTAGAAATGCATCCATTTCTTCCAGATTGCCTAATTTGCTGGCTTATAGTTGCTCATAATATATTCTTAAAATTGTATTTCTTTGGTGTTGGTTGTGATCTCTCCTCTTTCATTCATGATTTATTTGGGTCCTTTCTCCTTTCTTTTTGATAAGTCTGACCAGGGGTTCATCAATGTTATTAATTCTTTCAAAGAACCAGCTCCTAGTTTCATTGATCTGTTCTACTGTTCTTTTGGTTTCTATTTCATTGATTTCTGCTCTGATCTTTATTATTTCTCTTCTCCTGCTGGGTTTAGGCTTTATTTGCTGTTCTTTCTCCAGCTCCTTTAGGTGTAGGGTTAGGTTGTGTATTTGAGAACTTTCTTGTTTCTTGAGAAAGGCTTGTATTGCTATATACTTCCCTCTTAGGACTGCCTTTGCTGCATCCCAAAGGTTCTGAACTGTCGTGTTTTCATTTTCATTTGCTTCCATGTATTTTTTAATTTTTCTTTAATTTCCTGGTTGACCCATTCTTTCTTTAGTAGGATGCTCTTTAACCTCCATGTATTTGTGTTCCTTCCAAATTTTTTTCTTATGGTTGACTTCAAGTTTGAAAGCACTGTGGTCTGAAAATATGCATGGTATAATCTCATATAGCCACAGGTGGCTTTTTGTATAGGTTGAGACCTGATTTGTGACCCAGTATGTGACCTATTCTGGAGAATGTTCCATGTGCACTCTAGAAGAATATGTATTGTTGCTTTAGAGTGAAATGCTCTGAATATATTTGTGAAGTCTATCTGGTCCAGTGTGTCATTCAAAGCCCTAATAAATTTTATTCTTTATATGGGAACAACTCAGAAATATCCCAGGCTACAAAGTCCCTACATCTCATCATTCTTGTGTTCTCCTGTAAGTTACTGGGTACCTTCTCAGCTAAATATGTTGTATCTATGATTTCTAATTCTATGCAGACTAAGGCTTTATCTGGGCATATGTTTTTCTCCCTTAAATTACAAAGTTCTCTTGATTATACCGGCCAATTTTCTGAGAAGTTCATTCTTCTCGTGAATTTTGAGGTACTTTCTATTGGTTGTTACACTCCAACATTCTAAGCCTCATTTAGAAACCAAAATTATGTTCTTTGACATTCCATGCAGCCATTTATCTCCTTTTCCTTTCAGTTACAAGTCTTGACCTCCAAGATAGACCAACACCTGGTGTCCCTCTCCTGCAGGTGCTCCAACATCAGTAGGGAAGCAGCCTCAGTTATTTCCTGTGATCTGAGCTCCCTGAGGCCCCCACATGTGGCTCCTTCCTTCATGCCTCCTCAGAAAAGCCCTCCCTGGCACTGGTCTCTGCCCCCTCATCCATTCCCAGAGCTCTTCCCTTCTCATCTGCCCTTCCCACTGGAAGGCAATCAAGCCTGCTGTCTGCCCCCCTACCCGCTCATAAGTCAGCCTTACATACGAGCCTAGGGACAGAGCTGGTAGAGAAGGAACATTCCCAGGGGAGGGAAAAGGTGTGAACACTCACAGGATATCATAACTGCTTTTTTCTATCACACTTCATTTTCAGGAAAATCAGGGGAAGTTTAGGGTGACTGCAAGGGCTGATAAGTGTGGGCAGATTTGCTTTCACATACGTGCCAAAGTGATAGCATCCTTCCTGTTTGGCAGTCCAGGCCTTATGTTTGTGTCCTCTGGTCCCACCTCAGGCATCGTGCTGAGCCTTGTGGTGAGCAACAGGCTTCCTCTGACCTATCATTTTTTCTTCTTGTCCTGAGGCCTGGTATGCAGCTTTTCCCTGAAAAGTCCAGATTTACCCTCTATGGGAAAACCTCCTGTCACAAACACATCACCAGTAGCTCTGCGTTTTTCTTTTTCCCTTGTGTCAAATTTTTCCACCCTCACCTCTTGACTCTAAGCCTCTCAGGATATTTGTTTTTCTGGCTTCCTTCCTGAATTTTTTCCATCTTGCACAGGAATATTTAATCCCTTCTAAAATGTTAGCGCCTAGACTTTTTCTAGCAAAAAGATCAGCTAGATTTTATAGGAAACAATGAAAAAATAACCCTTACACTTGCATGTAGTTTTTACATTTGAAGGAATCGTGTCCCGTGCTGGCAAAGAAAGCAGGAGGCCCATTAGTCACTCGATACCCCTGTGGAAGTGGCAAGGCCTGGTTGTCAGGCAGCCGGCTGCCCTATCCCTAGTTTTCACAGTGCTTCCCACTTTGCACACATAATAACTGTCCTGCACAAAGGTTAGATCACACGCCTACAGCTATGAAGCTTAGGTCTTAGGATAGAAACACAGCCTCGCTGCTCGGCTTCATACCACTGTTCTTCCCAATTCCCTCAACTTCTGTATTTTCTGGCATTCCGGGAAGGTAGAGTTGACCCTTGAACAATGCAGTTTCAACTGTGCAGGTTCACTTATCCATGGATTTTTTTCGATAAATACTGCAAAAGTCTTTCCCTTATGATTTGCTTAATAACATTTTCTTTCCTCTAGCTTAATTATAAGAATACAGTATATAATGCATATAACATTCAAAATATGAATTTTGGCTGTGTATGTTATGGGTAAGGCTTCTGGTCAACAGCAGGTTATTCATAGTTAAGTTTTGGGGTGGTTGAAAATTGAGCAAGTTTTTGACTGAATGAACAGGGTCGGTGTCCCTAACCCCCATGTTGTTCAAAGGTCAACTGTGCACTCCTCAGTTTTTAGATTTCAGGAAGCTACAGTTTTGCTGGACTTGTTTGACACTCTGCTTTTGCTCCTACCTGGTGGGGGAGGGGGTTCGAGCTGGTGGGAGGACACTGGGAGGCTGAACCGTCTGCCGCAGCATGTTTCCAGCCCACAGAGAGTAACAGTTGTGTTTGAGAGGCCCCCAGGACAGTTCTCTAGCAGATTCTCCTGCTTTTCTTTTAGCTTTCTCATTATATAAATGACAGAGTCAGAAAAGCATGTTTTCAGTTTTGATGAAGTGCCATTTATTGATTTGTTCTTTTATGGATTGTGCTTCAGAGGCTGTATCTAAGAAATCTTTGCCTAATGCAAGTCACAAAGATTTTATCCTGCTTTTTTTCTAGAAGATTTATAATTTTAGGTTTTCTGTTTAGGTTTACAAGTCATGTGGGTATGAAGCATTTTTGTTTGTTTTGTTTTTGCATATGGATATCCAATTGTTCTCACACTATTTGTTGAAAAGACTGTCCTTTCTCTACTGCACCATATTTGTGTCTTTGTTAAAAATCAGTAGTATACCCTGGTATCTTTCTCATATTATTGGTTTTCTTCAAATACCTGATGCTCTTAGGTAGTTTCTTCACATTTCTGAAAGAAGGACTAGGTGATCCTTGGTGATCTACTCCACCGAAGACTAGGTGACAAGAATGGACCCCTTCCAGGGGTTTTCTCTCCTCGTGTGTTATCTGTCTCCATCCTGTCCTCCCTCTGGATGGGGAGGAGGGGCTCTGGATAGGCTCTGTGTATGCATACACCGATGAGCCTGTTTTTCTTTAGGGTGTGTGTAGGCAGCAGGTAGGTGACCTGCAGGTCTCATGAGGAGCCACATGAGAAAAGCATCTTCTGTCCTGAGATACCATGCATGCCTTGTATCCCTTCCCTATGGATCATGGAGGCCCTAGACATCCCCTACAGTTGCAAAGCACCTCCCGCTCATTTTCTCCCGAGGGGGAGGCACTGTTCCCTTGACAGAGCTGCCTAAAGCCACCCACTCCTGGTTCCCTTCCTGGCTGGACTGCCCTCCAGCTTGGGGCTGTTCTCACCAGCCAGCACTTGGCTGTGTCTGATGAGGCTGCAACATCTCTGCTACATTTCCTGGTCAACTTATCTTTTCTACTTTCTATTTTACAGAAATTTCTCAACTTTTTGGTTAGCTGATGGTACGCTTTCTTGTTTTCCAACCTTTTAAATGGATTTATGCTTTTCTTGTATTTTTCTTTTTGAGGCAGAAGTAAATGGGAAGTCCCATCAGATGGTAGTAAGTGTTAGGATGTGTGGATTCACTTTGTCACAGAATATCCGCTAGGTCATCCCCAGAGACAGAAAGCAGAACTGGAGGGATCGCCAGGCCAACCAGGGATACTACATACAGGAAGCTGGCTGGCTGGCTGGCTGTGGTCTCATTCCCCACGTCTTTAAAAAGCTCTCTGGCCATGGAAGGCCTATGGCTCTGTGTAAGGGAGGCAGTGGGCATGGGCATGGCTAGGCGAAGAGCAGGGATGCAGGAAAGCACAGGTTTAGTAGGACATACTTTGTCAAGAATCAAGCCCACAGTCGTCATGACAAGACCTTTGTCTGTTTTCCTTAATCATCTTTCACAGACTTGAGTCTGCCTCTATCTGTTTTTTTTAGAAGAAAAGTATACATGTGTATGTAGTTCTACTATCTAGTCAGTAATAGTGTTATTATAGTCCTAGTTAATAGGAGCACTAGTTTTTTTTTTAAGATTTTATTTATTTGACAGAGAGAGAGAGCACGACTGGGGGTGGGGGGTAGGCAGAGGGAGAAGGAGAAGCAGACTCTCCGCTATGCAGGGAGCCTGAGGTGGGGCTCGATCCCAGGACTCTGAGATCAAGACCTGAGCTGAAGGCAGACGCTTAACCAACTGAGCCACCTAGGCGCCCCTAGAGCACTAGGTTTTAAACAAAACTATATTGAGAGGGTTTTTTTTTTGAGGGGGGAGATCCTTAAAAGTATCCATAATCTTGGCGCCACAGACTGCTTATTTTAGTTTCCATAGTATTTTATCCTAAGACAGGCTGGCCACAGCATTTATGAAGGAACCAGCATTATCACACATGCTCCATCATACAATCATTCTTGATCTGAAGGAAAGCATAGTTTCATCTTAAAAAAACAAAATAAAAAACTCCAAAATTTCATGTTTCCTTCTTGGCTCAAGTCTTGTTATGAAACTACTCTGGGTAAAGATACATTACATTTAAAAAAGGGGGGGAGCAAACACAAAATATGCCTGCTATAATGGACTTAAAGACTTGCTTCCTTGCTAACAGACCTCTGCTTATGCTGTTAGACTCTCTTGTTAATTTTGATCTGGCTGTTTACGCACATTTTTAATTTGTTCAATCATTTCACAGACCAGTAGTTTCATGGTTCAATTTGTTTCAGGCAAAATGGAGTGTTACAAAAAAAATCCCAGACTATTTTCAGGTTGGAGAAATTAATGAATTGAAATTGGAACAAATCTACATGATTGCTTTTTTTGTTCTAATTACAGAATGGAGTCCTTCCCATAGATGTAAAACTGTTCAGTAATAGCATAATAGATATAAATACAAATATATCCCCATATTTCTTAACCTTCCCCTTTTATTCTTTGAAGGGTCCAAAAGCCATCACATTTTGAGATGCAGGTTTAGCTGATGTTTACTCTGGAGTAAGTGCTAGGCTCGGACACTGCTACCTTTCAATCACACAGACTCTGAGAAGGGGTCCCTGTGCCCTGCAGGAAAGCAAGGGCTGTGGGCACAGGCTGGTTTGGGCACACAGAGCCTGGAATATCCCCCAGCAGGCTTTTCCCTCAGCTCAGTGGCTAAAAAACTCAATAAACAAAAGACAGAGTCCCTGGCATTCCTGCTCAATTACTGGTTTTCCTTAAAGCAAATGAACACAAACAAAAAAATCTAATTCTCATAAATCTATAAAAGTATTACTCTTCCAGTTCAAAATCATAAACTATTGCACAAACACATGGAGTTGGAAAGAATGCTATAACTACCCGCCCCCAGCTTTTTAAGGAAATGGACATTGCTAATACTACAGATTCCTCCTTGACAGCCCCTCCGAACCTCGTCTTCCACCCTCCTCCAACAAAGAGGAACACTCCCCTGGATTTGGTACTCGTCATTCCCATGTGGTTCTTCTCCCCCAGATGTGTTACACCTAAATGATGCACAGTATTACTCTGTAAGTGTTAAAACTTCATGTCAGTGACAAGAGCTGGCCACACAGGGCTCCAGGGTGAACTGGCTCCCGGTGTGCTGGGGTGCTGATTCCTTTTGCTCCAGTGCAGGGGTGTGCCCTCCACCTGTGCTCTCCATCCCACAGCTGCCCTACACCCCGGGCCCACCAGCTCCACAGTGGACCATGAGCCAGCCCGAGGGGCAGTGCTAAGAAGGGACATATAGTTACAGGCCTTCTCTTCATGCTCATCTAAAAACACACCTTGATGTCCTCACTGAGGATAATTAGACAACTGATGCCCCAACAGGAAGCAAACGCTCTACAACAAATCAGCAAATTAAACAAGACCTCATCTGAAGTCTAGTGACAGACAAATGAGAAGGACTCTATCAGGAAACATCGTGCCACGGCTGACATATGTTTTGTCTTAAGGCAAGCTGCCACCTTCTGCACCAACCCAGGATTGAGTATGCCTCCTCTGTCCTCCCCCAGCAGGTGCTAAGCTTCTCCTTCATCCTGCTCAGTTTTCAAGCCAGTTGGCAGCATATTTCTTCCTCTATTTGCTGCCCCTGCCCTGAACACAGGGCCTTGCAAACAGTGAGTACTCCATGCAGGTGGAATCCGCACCAGGTAGAGACAGTTCTCAAACTGTGCACAGAGGCACCCCCAAGCACTGCAGTGAACTCATAGGGGTGCCACAGGGTATTCTGAATTTTGGAAAAAAACACAGTGACACTCAGCATCTATCAGATGTCAGTCAAGACAGGTGCTCAGTCTAATACCTAGTGAGATGAGCTTTACTAAGGGGGATGCTTTTGACTAGGGAAGCAGAAGAAAGGTCTTCTGGGCACCCGGGGAGCTTGGGGCCAGGCCAGGCCTCTGTGGGTGTGGTATCAAGGTGCTGAGGGCAGCACAAGAGGGCTGGGCTGCTCCACGGTGTGGGAAAGGGAGCAGCAGATGTGGCCTCTCACCAAACAGGGCTGGAGTGGGGGTGGTGAGGTGCTGATGGACGGGAGTCCCCTATTGCCCAGAAGATGTGAAGAAGTCTCTCTCTACTACTGCACACACCCTGATCTTATTCCAAGCACAAGGTAAGTCACATAGTGATATTTTAGATTAGCTATACTTTGTGACATAGGCTTAGTCAGCTCACCTATAAACTTAGCTACAATTGATTACCCTCTCTCTTTTAGAACATGTGTTCTGCATTCCAAAGCATTGGCTTATAAAAGGATCTTTCAACTTACTATTCACTGAGTATCTGTAGTGGACACCCTAGGGTATGTCCTAGGCTTCACCCCCAATGATTCCCATCTACTGGTTTCATGCCTTGGACAATCCCTTTCCCTAGAATATGAGTGGGAGTTGGAACTTGCTTCCAATCAGCAGAGTATGACAAAGGTGATGGGATGTCACTCCTGTGATAGGATATGACAAAGGTGAAGAGATTTTGCAGATGTAATTAATGAGCTGACTTTAAGTTAACCAAAAGAGACGTGCTGAGGTGGCTCAGTTGGTTAAGTGTCTGACTCTTGATTTTGGCTCAGGTCATGATTGCAGGGTTGTGAGATTGAGCCCCATGTTGGGTGTGGAGCCTGCTTAATATTCTCTCTCCCTCTCTCTCTCTGCCCCTCCCACCCTGCTCTCTCTCTCTCTAAAATAAAAAAAAATCAACTCTTTAAAAAAAAAGTTAACCAAAAGAGAGATTATCCTGAGTAAGCTGGACTTAATAATAAATCGAGAGCCCTTTAAAAAAGGGTATAGGCTGTCCCTGAGGGCAGAGACTGAAGCAGAGAGACTCTTCACTGCTGACTCTGAAGAAGTAGGCTGCCATATTGTGGAGGCCTATGGAAAAGAACATGGGAAGGAACTGTGGGTGGCCTTCAGGAGCAAAGAGTGGTCCCCAGCACACAGCTAGCCAGAAAATGAGAACTTCACAGTCTTACTGTCATGGGTGATGCATTTGGCTAACAACTGCAGAGAGCCTGAAGATCTTTCTCCAGTTGAGCCTCTCATGAGACCAAAGCCCTGCACAAGATTTTGATTGCAGCCACTAAGACCTTGAGGAGAGGACCCAGTTAAGCTGTGCCCACAGAAACTGTGAGATACTAAATGTGTGTTGTTTTAGGCCACTAAGTTTGTGGTTGTTTGTTACAGAGCAATAGAAAACTAATACAGTGCCCAAGGTAGAAACTATTTATGCCGTATTCTCGATGCACTGAGTACGTGAAACAGTTAAGCAGAAACGATCTCCAAACATTTTATAGTTTTAAATAAATGACAATTTTTTTTTTTTTTTTTTTTAAATTTTTTTATTGTTATGTTAATCACCATATATTACATCATTAGTTTTTGGTGCAGTGTTCCATGATTCATTGTTTGTTCATAACACCCAGTGCTCCATGCAGAACGTGCCCTCCTCAATACCCATCACCAGGCTAACCCATCCCCCTACCCCCCTCCCCTCTAGAACCCTCAGTTTGTTTTTCAGAGTCCATCATCTCTCATGGTTCGTCTCCCCCTCTGACATACTCCCCTTTTCTTCCTCTCCTGTTATCTTCTTCTTTTTCTTTTTTCTTAAAATATGTTGCGTTATTTGTTTCAGAAGTACAGAACTGTGATTCAACAGTCTTGCACAATTCACAGCGCTCACCGTAGCACATACCCTCCCCAATATCTATCACCCAGCCACCCCATCCCTCCCACCCCCCAACCACTCCAGTAACACTCAGTTTCTTTCCTGAGATTAAGAATTCCTCATATCAGTGAGGTCATGTGATACATGTCTTTCTCTGATTGACTTATTTCACTCAGCATAACACCCTCCAGTTCCATCCACGTCGTTGCAAATGGCAAGATCTCATTCCTTTTGATGGCTGCATAATATTCCATTGTGTATATATACCACATCTTCTTTATCCATTCATCTGTCGATGGGCATCGTGGCTCTTTCCACAGTTTGGCTATGGTGGACATTGCCGCTATAAACATTGGGGTACACGTACCCCTTCGGGTCCCTACATTTGTGTCTTTGTGGTAAATACCCAGTAGTGCAATTGCTGGATCGAACGGTAGCTCTAATTTCAACTGTTTGAGGAACCTCCATACTGTTTTCCAGAGGGGTTGCACCAGCTTGCATTCCCACCAACAGTGTAGGAGGGTTCCCCTTTCTCCACATCCCCGCCAACATCTGTCGTTCCCTGACTTGTTAATTTTAGCCATTCTGACGGGTGTGAGGTGGTATCTCATTGAGGTTTTGATTTGGATTTCCCTGATGCCGAGCGATGTTGAGCACTTTTTCATGTGCCTGTTGGCCATTTGGATGTCTTCTTTGGAGAAATGTCTGTTCATGTCTTCTGCCCATTTCTTGATTGGATTATTTGTTCTTTGGGTGTTGAGTTTGATAAGTTCTTTATAGATTTTGGATACTAGCCCTTTATCTGATATGTCATTTGCAAATATTTTCTCCCATTCTGTTGGTTGTCTTTTGGTTTTGTGGACTGTTTCTTTTGCTGTGCAAAAGCTTTTTATCTTGATGAAATCCCAATAGTTCATTTTTGCCCTGGCTTCCCGTGCCTTTGGCGATGTTTCTAGGAAGAAGTTGCTGCGGCTAAGGTCGAAAAGGTTGCTACCTGTGTTCTCCTTTAGGATTTTGATGGACTCCTGTCTCACGTTTAGGTCTTTCAACCATTTGGAGTCTATTTTTGTGTGTGGTGTAAGGAAATGGTCCAGTTTCATTCTTCTGCATGTGGCTGTCCAATTTTCCCAACACCATTTGTTGAAGAGACTGTTTTTTTGCCATTGGACATTCTTTCCTGCTTTGTCAAAGATAAGTTGACCATAGAGTTGAGGGTCCATTTCTGGGCTCTCGATTCTGTTCCATTGATCTATGTGTCTGTTTTTGTGCCAGTACCATACTGTCTTGATGATGACAGCTTTGTAATAGAGCTGGAAGTCCGGAATTGTGATGCCGCCAGCTTTGCTTTTCTTTTTCAGTATTCCTCTGGCTATTCTGGGTCTCTTCTGGTTCCATACAAATTTTAGGATTATTTGTTCCATTTCTTTGAAAAAGGTGGATGGTATTTTGATGGGGATTGCATTGAATGTGTAGATTGCTCTAGGTAGCATTGACATCTTCACAATGTTGATTCTCCCAATCCATGAGCATGGAACGTTTTTCCATTTCTTTGTGTCTTCTTCGATTTCTTTCATGAGTATTTTATAGTTTTCTGAGTACAGATCCTTTGCCTCTTTGGTTAGATTTATTCCTAGGTATCTAATGGTTTTGGGTGCAATTGTAAATGGGATCGACTCCTTGATTTGTCTCTCTTCTGTCTTGTTGTTGGTGTATAGGAATGCCACTGATTTCTGTGCATTGATTTTATATCCTGCTACTTTACTGAATTCCTGTATGAGTTCTAGCAGTTTTGGGGTGGAGTCTTTTGGGTTTTCCACATACAGTATCATATCATCTGCAAAGAGTGAGAGTTTGACTTCCTCTTTGCCGATTTGGATGCCTTTGATTTCTTTTTGTTGTCTGATTGCTGTGGCTAGGACTTCTAATACTATGTTGAATAGCAGTGGTGATAGTGGACATCCCTGCCGCGTTCCTGACCTTAGGGGAAAAGCTCTCAGCCTTTCCCCATTGAGAATGATATTCGCTGTAGGTTTTTCATAGATGGCTTTTATGATATTGAGGTATGTACCCTCTATCCCTATACTCTGAAGAGTTTTGATCAAGAAAGGATGTTGTACTTTGTCAAATGCTTTTTCTGCATCTATTGAGAGGATCATATGATTCTTGCTCTTTCTTTTGTTAATGTATTGTATCACATTGATTGATTTGCGGATGTTGAACCAGCCTTGCAGCCCAGGAATAAATCCCACTTGGTCCTGGTGAATAATCCTTTTAATGTACTGTTGGATCCTATTGGCTAGTATTTTGGTGAGAATTTTTGCATCCATGTTCATCAAGGATATTGGTCTGTAATTCTCTTTTTTGATGGGGTCTTTGTCTGGTTTTGGGATCAAGGTAATGCTGGCCTCATAAAATGAGTTTGGAAGTTTCCCTTCCATTTCTATTTTTTGGAACAGTTTCAGGAGAATAGGTATTAATTCTTCTTGAAATGTCTGATAGAATTCCCCTGGGAAGCCATCTGGCCCTGGGCTTTTGTTTCTTGGGAGATTTTTGATGACTGTTTCAATTTCCTTAGTGGTTATAGGTCTGTTCAGGTTTTCTATTTCTTCCTGGTTCAATTTTGGTAGTTGATATGTCTCTAGGAATGCACCCATTTCTTCCAGGTTATCTAATTTGTTGGCATAGAGTTGCTCATAATATGTTCTTATAATTGTTTGTATTTCTTTGGTGTTGGTTGTGATCTCTCCTCTTTCATTCATGATTTTGTTGATTTGGGTCATTTCTCTTTTCTTTTTGATCAGTCTGGCTAAGGGTTTATCAATCTTGTTAATTCTTTCAAAGAACCAGCTCCTAGTTTCGTTGATCTGTTCTACTGTTCTTTTGGTTTCTAGTTCATTGATTTCTGCTCTGATCTTTATTATTTCTCTTCTCCTGCTGGGTTTAGGCTTTATTTGCTGTTCTTTCTCCAGCTCCTTTAGGTGTAGGGTTAGGTTGTGTATTTGAGACCTCTCTTGTTTCTTGAGAAAGGCTTGTATTGCTATATACTTTCCTCTCAGGACTGCCTTTGCTGTATCCCAAAGATTTTGAACAGTTGTGTTTTCATTTTCATTGGTTTCCAGGAATTTTTTTAATTCTTCTTTGATTTCTTGGTTGACCCATTCATTCTTTAGTAGGATGCTCTTTAGCCTCCATGTATTTGAGTTCTTTCCGACTTTCCTCTTGTGGTTGAGTTCTAGTTTCAAAGCATTGTGGTCTGAAAATATGCAGGGAATGATCCCAATCTTTTGGTACCGATTGAGACCTGATTTGTGACCTAGGATGTGATCAATTCTGGAGAATGTTCCATGGGCACTAGAGAAGAATGTGTATTCCTTTGCTTTGGGATGGAATGTTCTGAATATGTCTGTGAAGTGCATTTGGTCCAGTGTGTCATTTAAAGTCTTTATTTCCTTGTTGATCTTTTGCTTAGATGATCTGTCCATTTCAGTCAGGGGGGTGTTAAAGTCCCCCACTATTATTGTATTGTTATCAATGTGTTTCTTTGCTTTTGTTATTAATTGCCTTATATAATTGGCTGCTCCCATGTTCGGGGCATAGATATTTACAATTGTTAGATCTTCTTGTTGGATAGACCCTTTAAGTAGGATATAGTGTCCTTCCTCATCTCTTATTACAGTCTTTGTTTTAAAATCTAATTTGTCTGATATAAGGATTGCCACCCCAGCTTTCTTTTGGTGTCCATTAGCATGGTAAATGGTTTTCCACCCCCTCACTTTCAATCTGGGGGTGTCTTTGGGTCTAAAATGAGTCTCTTGCAGACAGCATATTGATGGGTCTTGTTTTTTAATCCAATCTGATAGCCTGTGTCTTTTGATTGGGGCATTTAGCCCATTTACATTCAGGGTAACTATTGAAAGGTATGAATTTAGTGTCATTGTATTACCTGTAAGGTGACTGTTAACTGTCTGTTGTCTGTGTTCGTTTCTGCTCTTTGCTGCTTTTAGGTTCTTTCTTTGCTTAGAGGACCCCTCTCAATATTTCTTGGAGGGCTGGTTTCGTGTTTGCAAATTCCTTTAGTTTTTGTTTGTTCTGGAAGCTTTTGATCTCTCCTTCTATTTTCAATGATAGCCTAGCTGGATATAGTATTCTTGGCTGCATATTTTTCTCGTTTAGTGCTCTGAAGATATCTTGCCAGTCCTTTCTGGCCTGCCAGGTCTCTGTGGATAGGTCTGTTGCCAATCTAATGTTTCTACCATTGTAGGTTACATATCTCTTCTCCCGAGCTGCTTTCAGGATTTTCTCTTTGTCTCTGAGACTCGTAAGTTTTACTATTAGATGTCGGGGTGTTGACCTATTATTATTGATTTTGAGAGGGGTTCTTTGTGCCTCCTGGATTTTAATGCCTGTTTCCTTCCTCACATTAGGGAAGTTCTCTGCTATAATTTGCTCCAATATACCTTCTGCCCCTCTCTCTCTCTCTTCTTCTTCTGGGATCCCAATTATTCTAATGTTGTTTCGTCTTATCATATCACTTATCTCTCGAATTCTGCCCTCGTGATCCTGTAGTTGTTTCTCTCTCTTTTTCTCAGCCTCTTTATTTTCCATCATTTGGTCTTCTATATCGCTGATTCTCTCTTCTGCCTCATTTATCCTAGCATTTAGTGCCCCCATTTTTGATTGCACCTCATCAATAGCCTTTTTGATTTCGATTTGGTTAGATTTTAGTTCTTTTATTTCTCCAGAAAGGGTTTCTCTAATAACTTCCACGCTTTTTTCAAGCCCAGCTAGTATCTTTAAAATCATGATTCTGAACTCTAGGTCCGACATCGTACTAATATCGGTGTTGAGTAGGTCCCTGGCTGACGGTACTACCTCTTGTTCTTTTTGCTGAGGTGATTTCTTTCGTCTTGTCATTTTGTCCAGAGGAGAATAGATGAATGTGAGAACAAAATGCTAACAGGTTAACAACGTCCCCAGCAAATATACTGTATACAAATCAGAAAAGACCTGAAACCAGGGGAAAAGAAAGGGAAAGAAAGAAAAAAGAAAGAGAAAAAGAAAAAAAAAGAGAAAAAAGATAAAAACAAAAACAAAACAATACAAAAAAGGCAGAATATGATCAAATATGATCAGGCTAGTGCATAGATCAGTGCCACACACTAGATTTTGGGCGTATTTTGGTCTGTTAGAAAAAAGTGCCTCCTAAAATTTTAAAGGAAGAAAGACATATATGTACAAAATAAGGGTTGATACAATGAAGGGATGGAAGATGACTGTAAAGATGAAAATTATAAAAGATTTTATAAAAGGACTTGGTAAGATAAGTTGTTTGAAAAAAGAAAGAAGATTTAAGAAGAAAAAAAAAAAGGAAAAAGGGAGAGAATGTGATCAGGCAGGAGACTAGAACAAAGCCATACACTAGTGATTTAGGGTATATTTTGATCTGTTAGAAGAAACTGTACCTCAAAATTTTAAAGAGAGAACAACTTATATATATATGCCAAAAATAAGGGTAACTACTATAAAGGGATAAAATATGACTCTAAAAATGAAAAATAAAAAATGTTTTTTTTTTTTTTTTTAAAAAGGGATTTATAAGATGTTGGTTGAAAAAGGGAAAAAGAAAAATAAAAAAAAAAACAGTCAACAAAAATTAACTTTGATGAAATAATGAATCATGGTAAAAAAAAAAAAAAAAAAAAAAAAAAGCCATGAATCTATGTGCAGTATTCCCCTAGCGCTGGAGTTCTCCTATTCTCCTTGATCGATCAACTTGGTCTTGGCTTGCTGGCTGTTTGTGCTGATCTTCTGGGGGGAGGGGCCTGTTGCCGTGGTTCCCAAATGTCTTTGCCGGAGGCGGAGTTGCCCCGCCCTTGTCGGTCCGGGTTAAGGAAGCTGCTCCGGTTTGCTCTCAGGAGCTTTTGTTCCCTGCAAGCTCTCGGTACAGCTTTGGAGGCCCAGGGCAGAAATGGTGGCCTCCCAATCTCCACTTGAAGGAGCTGAGAACTCGGGGCCCCGCTCCTCAGTGTGCCCCCAGAGAAAAGCAGTCACTTCCGTGTCCCCGGTCTCTGGCCGCACTCCGTGCTCACCCGGCCTGTGACCGAGCGTTGCTCTCTCTGGCACCCGACCCCGCGCGGAGTCTCCAAACCCAGCAGATCCCTGCAGTGCGTTCCCGCACCGCTCCTCCCCGGGAAGGAAGGGGAGTGTCCCCGGATCTGCTGCTTGTTGGGTCCCTGCTGGGGGAGCCGTGCCCCGACTGGGCCGCAGATCACAGTTTATGGCAACCCCGAGCTGAGAACCCGCGACTCTGCTCCGTATCTGCAGCCGGTTTCCCTGCTCTGATACCTGGGAGCTCTGCTGCACTCAGGCACCCCGGTATCTCTGTGACCCCAAGGGTCCTGAGTCCACACTGTCCCGCGAGGGTTCCACCCCCCGCTTAGCCACTGCAGCGACGTCCCTCAGCGGAGCCGACTTCTAAAAGGTCCGATTTTGTGCTCCGCGGCTCTAGCACTTGCCAGAAGCGGCCGGCGGAGGCCCCTCCCCCGCCGTCTATCCTCCCGAATATCGCCTCGGATTCACTTCTCCGCAAGCCCTACCTTCCAGTAAGTGGTCGCTTCTCTGTTCAGAGAGTTGTTGCTACTCTCCTGTTCGATCTCCTGTTGAGTTCGTAGGTGTTCAGAATGGTTTGATCCCTATTCAGCTGAATTCCTGAGACCAGACGAAATCTAGGTCTCCTACTCCTCCGCCATCTTGCTCCGCCCCCAATAAATGACAATTTTTGAAAAAGGTTTTATTTATTTATTATTTGAGAGAGAGCATGAGCGGGGGGGTGGGGGGCAGAAGGAGAGGGAGAAGTAGAGTCCCTGCTGAGCAGGGAGCCTGACATGGTACTCGAGCCCAGGACCCTGAGATCATGACCTGAGCCAAAGGCAGATGCTTAACCGACTAAGCCACTCAAATAAATGAAGATTTAAAAAAATGTTTTAAAACTGTGCTACAATTTTCATCTGCAAATTGATCTAACCCATCCTTTTAACTTTAAGCAAATCCAAATTCCTGTGTGTTGCTTGGCTCTTCTGGCAAACTGATCCTGGTTTTTCAGGATTTTGATGGCTCTAATTTCTAAGAAACTCTATCCTTTGGTGAACTCTAAACACGTTAGTTCCACTCAGTTGCACCTGGAGGAGTCCTGGGATAAACAGGGTGTTGTACCTGTGGACTCCTAGAGCAGTTTGCAGGGAGGAGGCCAGGTGGGATGTGAGAATGTGCACTTTGACCCAGTGACCCTCCATCAACCCACTGTGTCGTAACTTTTTGAAGATTCAAAGCTTTCTGTTAATTTATGAGAAACTGACAAATTACTCCTTAACATTTTTTAATCTGTAGGTTTTTTCTGAAGAACTAGAATTTCAAGTTCTGTCAAGAACTAGAATGTATACTTATCATTACCTAATTATTGACAGATTTATCTAATATTGTTAGAGTACCATCAGCTACTTTGTCTCTCCTTTGGGCCTGAAGAGAAAAACAATTTTGCTCTAATTTCCTCTAAGTGGCGCAGTAATTAAGGTGTGCCGGGGAGGAGTGATGTGGGGCCGGCCTGGCCTCCTCTGCGGTGTCTGGAGCAGGCTGCAGATGGTCCGCCCTGAGTCACAGCCTTCACTGCTCAAAAACATGATGGAAACACCCAAAGCAGATGATGCGCATATGCTTTCCCTCACTACGTTCACCTCATTTTCAAAACTTTGGGGCATTTAGTTAAAACTGATCATGACCACATCTTTAAACTTTGTGAGCAAGGCTGAAATCTTAGAGGCAAAAAAGGAGCCACCATCACCTGTTTATTGCTGATTTTGAAGCAACAGTGGCTTTGTAATGCTGGTAAGTTACTAGCACCCGGAGTAGCTGTCTCTTGTACACGCATCACGGCCGATGGGAGCACGGGTTACTTATAACACTGAGGGGCTCACAGGATCAATCATGAGGCACCCAATTCATGACAGTCAAAATATGCAGAATGCACTCTAAAGTCAGTGCTGTTAGTCAGTGGCTCTCCCCAAAGCCAAGTGCTTCTTTATGTCCCCAGTGACTTACGGACCTGTACCGTACACTTTTAGAAAGGTAAAATTAACAACTCTACAGCAAAAAAGATGAAGTGAACACTAAATTCCATTTACAACATTTCAAATTCACCCATCTTGGGGAATACAGGCATTTTTTTTTTTAAGATTTTTATTTATTTATTTAACAGAGATAGAGAGAGAGAACACAAGTAGGCAGAGCGGCAGAAGAAGGAGAGGGAGAAGAAGGCTCTCTGCCGAGCAGGGAGCCCGATGCGGGGCTCGATCCCAGGACCCCGGGATCATGACCTGAGCGGAAGGCATCCGCTTAACCGACTGAGCCACCCAGGCTCCCTGGGGAATACAGGCATTTTAAATGATGACGCCATCAGCTTGCATGACTCGTTTGAGCACTAGGGGAGTAGCCCAGTGGGCTGCCCCACCCTACAGTGTATGTGCCAAGTCTCCCCGGGAAGAGCTGCCCTATGGCATGGAGGCGCCTCCGGGATGCCTGGTCCAAGTCCTTAAGTTTAGCCATGAGGGCACTGAAGGAAGCCCAGGCTTGCATGGCTTCTCTGTGCTAGAGGACAGCCTGCAACCCATGCCGCAGAAGGTCCCTTGACCTAAAGGAGACTGCCCAAATGGCTGTGGGTGTTCTGACCCCAGACAGAATGTTTTTCTCCTGTGCTTCCTGGACACCCAGGGACAGGGCCTATCCCTGAGGACCCTCTGCTAGGTTAAGGCTGCTACCTCAAGCAGCAGTGCGGCTACCATCTCCTCTGGGAATACACAAGCAAATATGGAATCACCAGTCAAGGGGGGCAAGGTCGCTCTTCCATGCACATCTGCCACAAGCCAGGTACTAAGAAAACAGAGAAGCCACACACCGGCTGTGGCTATTCCAGGACACAGGTAAGTAAACCATGACTACATGTAGCACAAAGGAGGGCCTCACTGTGGTGGTGACCCAGGAGTCCTAAGAGAGGATGACAACATTTCCAGGAAGACAAGTTGGACAGAAAGAAGGGAGTCAGCGGAGTGGGGAGAGTGTGCAGAGGCAAAACCACCTGGGGTGACCCAGGAACCTGGTCACTTCCACATGGCCAGACAGAGGGGCTGTCCAGGGAGATGAGGCTGGAAACAGGCATGGGGAGGGGTCGGGATTTCTCTGGAATGTGGAAAGGCTGAAGGATTTTGAGTGGGAGCATATCATGCAGTTTTTATTTAATTTAATTTAATTTATTTATTTGTCAGAGAGAGAGCGAGCACACAGGCAGGGGCAGGCAGAGGGAGAGGGATAAGCAGGCTCCCCACTGAGCAGGGAGCCCGATGCGGGGCTCGATCCCAGGACCCTGGGGTCATGACCTGAGCTAAAGGCAGACACTTAACCGACTGAGCCACCCAGGCACCCCCCCCCCCCCCGCCCCGCCTCCCAGAGTTACATTTGGAATCAGGACAACAAGCTGTGGTAGCAAAAGGGCAAGTGGATGGGACAGAGGAGAGGCAGGGGCCAGGGGGTAGTCAGGGGCTGTAGGAGCCATCCTGGAAGAGAGGGTGAGAGCCCCTTAACTGATTCTTCAACATATTCCTGACTAAAGGGAAAGTTTACCTACACAAGGACTGATACCATTTAAAAGGACAAGTTAGGGACTTGAATTACTAACCCCAGCAGGGAAACCCAAAAACACAGCTTGTTACCTTAATGATCAGTTCTTGGTCATAGGGAATTCTCAGATGATGTAAAAGAAGAATCTTAGTTCATCTAAACACTGATTTATTAACATAGTTCATCTATTAATTATATCTTAGAGGCTTAAGCTATATTATTATACTTTGTAGAATGATAATTTCTGTGCTTTTTAAAGTACCAAATGAAAATGGAGACATAAGGGAAACCAGCAGGATATACTGTGGTTTGAAAATGGGTTTGATTTGCAACTTTGTGCTTGCTCCTTTGAGGAATTTAAAGGTATAATTTAAGAGTCTGGCAACTGAAGAATTATAATCAGCACTTAAAATTTCACCAAATATGTATCACTTCCAAATCTGCTCTTTCCATACCACCCTATGTTCTACTTACTGCCCTGCTTGAGACGCACAGAAGGCACATAAAATGTGAATTTTATGAGTGAATGCGTGAGCGGCATGACCTGCTGGGGGTACCGCACCCCGAGGCCAGGACTGGGTCACTCTCCTCATGGCTTTTCACCTTTATATTCTGGCTGAGGAGTCTAGGTACTGAGATCAGTGTAACAGCTTTGTAGCTCTAGATATTTTCTGATGAGTTACAGTGTCCAGCCGCTAATCTCTCGCTTTCAAGTTGCCTTCACTGTGCACTATTCAACAGTACCTGGTGGAGATGGTCTGAACCCCACATCACCACCACCACTGCATCCACGGAAGAGGGATGGAAATGGAGGGGTCTGTGGAGCCACAGCCTTTGGGGAAAAAAGGAAGTACATACTATCCTTACTACCTCTACAGCCGAGCATCTCTATCTTTCAGAATCATCTTTCCCAGATACAAAATGCAGTTTGCGTTACTTATCACTAATTACCGCAGGGAACTGGAGTGAATTGTACCAGTTAATTTTAATATACAATAAAAGAATCATTACACCAACAAAAAACACTCAAAAGCATGTGCATATTACATTACTCAATTGTAAGTAAGATAAAAACCAACTAACCCGTCTAATTTGTAGTTCACACTTGGGGTTAATGTGTTAACAAAATACTGGATTGAAAAAAACAGTATAAAGGCTGAATGTCTCTCAAATGTCTTAAGGGGAGTTCACGTTTTATATTACATTTGCATATTATTCTTTCTTTTTTTCAGCATATTATTCCTGAAGATCCATCCTTTAAAAGGGAAACTGGAAGGAGGAAGAGAGTGATTTGAGTCCTTCATTTGTGTTAAATGAGAAGCTGGGTTTATTTCTACCATGCTAATTGCTTTGAAAATGAACAATAAAATGTATTACCTTACGTGAGATTATCTAGCTTTCTCCTCCCTTACAAAATCTACCATATTTAACAGAAGCTGAGACGAAGGTAAAACAAAGGGAATAAGAATGGTATACAAGTTGTTTTTAACTGTATTTTACTAAGAAGTTGTTGCAAAAAGACTTTTCCTCTAAGTAATTTTAAATATATATTACTGTCATTTAAAAATTTATTTTAAAAATATTAAATGCCTGGGTGGCTCAGTTGGTTGGGCGACTGAATTCGGCTCAGGTCATGATCCTGGAGTCCCTGGATTGAGTCCTGCATCGGGCTCCCTGCTCGGCAGGGAGTCTGCTTCTCCCTCTGACCCTCCCCCCCTCATGTGCTTTCTCTCTCTCTCATTCTCTCTCTAATAAATAAAATCTTTAAAAAATAAATAAATAAAAATATTAAACTCTTCTTGCTGGGCTCATATCTGATTCTGCAGGGCAAGAGTATTTGGATTCCATTACCAAGATTGTAATGGAACCTTTTATGACTACAATATTGTGAGTCTTCCTCTATTTATATTTTCTTAAAAAAAGAAAGAAAGAAAGAAAGAAAGAAAGAAAGAAAGAAAGAAAGAAAGAAAGAAAGAAAGAGAAAGAAAGAAAAAGAAAGAAAGAAAAAGAAAGAAAGAAAGAAAAAGAAAGAAAGAAAGAAATAAAAAAAGAAAAGAAAAGAAAAGAAAGAAAGAAAGAAAGAAAGAAAGAAAGAAAAAGATGTTCCAAGCCTGCAGCACAGTAAACTACTTTGATGTGCTCTTGGAACCATAAGAAAACACTGATGTGCCTTTTCAAGCAGGGTGCCATTTATATAACCAGCAAGAAGGTAATGTTACCAAGCCCACTGCGTCCCACTTACCTCATCTAGCTGAACACTCAGAAAACCCATGACTGCCTACTGCATTTAGTTGCATGAGAAAATATACTTTGAATGCAACAGTGCTATATTTGTGAAAAAGAGGCTTTCTGTGAACATTTTCAGGTGGAGACTATGACTCCAAGTGGTCTGAAGAATAGCTCTTCTCTGATGACTCTCAAATATATGATGCCATTCTGGTAACATGGCAAACAGATGCTAACACCCTTCTCACTGGTTTACCTGTACGAAAAGTTCCAGAACATCAGCATGATGAGGTCCTTCATCTGGTATGTGTACATTTTTGTGTGTGTGCACTGAAACCAAATTATGACCTCAATGATTATGTCTATAGCCTCAGGCAACAGGTAGTTAGGTTCTCTAGTGCACTCAAAGGTAGTGACGCTGTAGGGAGGTGGTTTTAGAACCCTGACGGTGTGACTAAAATGTTAATCCCACTTTACTGCCATCGACAGTAACACTCAGAGAGAGCCAGAGCCCACTCTGGGGCCACACTTAATACCACCTTAGTCCAGGTACTTTCCTGTCAGAGAAACTCACTTTCCCATTTTATTTGTACTCCTTCAAAAGCAGATTGTACTGATTCTGACCATGGTTTTACAGCTGTTCAGAGTCCAAATGCAAACAGAAACTCGATGAAGGCAGATTGAGTGAGATTTAATCCTCTGGAAGCCCAGGAGGGCATTAGAGAAGGGGAGCTTAATTCTGAAAAGACATTATGTTTTTCCTTGGTTCTCTGTTCCCTAATCAAATCAATGGAAATGAACTTGAAGTGCCTTGCAGAGCAGGCTGGCAAGAGCGCTTCCCCAGGGCCCCGTTCGTGCTGCTTCCCTCTCTGGAGTGATGCCATTGTCACAGTGCTCAGAACAGTGGAAAATTTATACTTTCACTGCAAACAAGCAGATGGTTCCAAGTCTAATGGAGGACCATTGAAAGATGCCTCAGTCTGTATTTTGGAGCTCAGGAACAACTGTGTCTTGGAGTTACTGTTTCCCAGAAAAATTAACATTTTGCCCCGAGATGGCCACTGTGTTAAGACATAATTAACTCACACGAATTTGGTTTTTTTCTCTTGACGGCTAACCTGTTTGATTTGGACACCCTGTGTCTGTAGACAGGATAGGCCCAAGTTTCAGAGAGGGAAGATATATATATATGTATTTTTAACAAATAATTCCAAATAATAGGGGTATCTGGACTGTCACAAACTGACATGTGATGGATTCCTGAAGCTAGGGATGAAAAACAGCCAGGTCCTACAACCACATATAAATGAAAATCAAACCCACTCCCCCCCCCACAACAATAACAGCTCATTTCCACTTAACCACCCTCAGCCAAGGGCTCGTGGTTTGGAAGGGGATCTGAGGGAGCCCAGGGGGTGGTGGGTAACATGGAGCTTTAGATGGGTGGCAGATCAGAAAGGCTGATGCATCATATTTTAAGAGAATATGGAGAAGGAGGCATCTAGAGATGACTGTCAAGATGCCTACTGGTCTAGGGGTGCTGGGATGGCTGAGTCGGTTGAACGTCCAACTCTTGATTTTGGCTCACGTCATGGTCTCAGGGTTGTGAGATCACCCCGCGATGGCCCTGTGTCGGGTTCCATGCTGAGCTGAGCCGGGTGTCTGCTTCACTCTTCCTCTCCCTCTGTCCCTCCCACACACATATGTATGCACTCTCTAAAATAAATACATAAATCTTAAAAAACAAGAGATGCCTGGTGGTTTCCAGTGTCCCAGGCATCACACTGGCGATGGCCCAAGACATAGCCAATAGCCGGTGCTGGGCTGGCTGTTTGGGACCACCCCCCCGGCCTACTTCCTGCAGCTACTGTCCCCATTCCAGAGGGCTCTCCAGCACTGCTGAGTCAGCAGCTCATCTGAAAGCTAGTGCTGTCTAGACCTCAGGGCCTCTCCAGTCACAGTTAGAGCACTCTTTTTGATCCAATGAAAGAGACCATACAAATGGCAAACAATTATCTGTATTCCCTGCCCTGCTGGCACAATAAAAATTATATGCACTCTGATCTGAAGCAAAAGCTTCCCTATGGCAGAGCCATAAACAAAGCTTGCACTCAGGACCTGGCAGGAGGCACCTTCTGTTAGAGCTCTCAACTGCTCAGCCTTTCATTTCCTGTTTCTCCCAGCCTACTTTGTACTTATCTCAGCCTCAGTCTGTGGAGAGGCTTCTGGAGAGGATGGACAGGAAGTGTTCTCTTCCCTAGAATGCATACACTTCTGGTTCTGGTGGAGACCAGCCCCTTGTTTGCCATCTGGTATGGTGAGTTAATTATGACCATCAACAGAGGTGGACCATTTTCTTCAGGGGACAGCAAGTTAAGCTGGTGCTGGGGTTGCATCTCTGACAGCAGGATCTGAATGAGGCCCATTCTCACCTCACTTGCTGTTACCAGGAAAGCGGCCTGCATGTCTCCCAGGCCCCACAGGGAGCTGAGATGGGAGGGCTCCAAGGCCCCCCCCCCCCGCCCACAGGCCGCCCATTGAGAGAGGGCAGCCTTCACGAGGGCAGTCATCCCTGACACAGCTTCTCAAGTGGGAATGCTGGCCCAGAGCACAGACCACAAGGTCTGTGGCCATCCTAGGGGAGGGTTTGAGACCTAGTGCTCTGAAGACTGGAGGACAGAACCAGCAGAATACAAGAGGGGTGCATGAGCATCTGCAAAGATAAACAGAAAAGAAAGCAGGATAATTTGCTAAAAGGAAATGAAGCAGAGAAAAAAAGAGAGAGAGAGACTGTAAATAATAACCCAAGCACAAAGAAGGAAGGTTAAAAGGAGGGAGTTTGGATAACATAAAATTTGAAGAATGGACACTCTGGTCATGTAGGCCTTTTCCTTTCTTGAAAAACAGAAAAAAAGAAGAAGAGTTGTTAATGGGGAGTGGGGAGGAGGAGGCAGAAGAAAAGAGAAGTGTGAATGACATACTCACACAGACTCTACAGACTACAACCCTGGAGCTCCGTTCTACTCTTCCTAGATAGAAACTCTAAGCTCTAATTTGTTTCAAATCCACTCCTCGAGAGTTCTGCCACAGAAATAGCAAGTGTGAGCCCAAGAAGAGCTATCCAACAGAGCCCCCTTGTAAGTTCTGAAGGAACGCCACTGCCCAGGGACTTGACACCAGTTTTCATTCCCAGAAATTCACTGGAAATCCAAATTAGTTTTGGTTGATCAGCATTTCAAGATGACCTGTTTGGGGTTAAAATACAACTGGATAGTAACTATTTTTAAGGAATCACAGGCGGGAGGGGATCTGAGACAGTCAAGAAAGTAGGTAAATCTCCAAAGTAGGAGTTCCTTCTCTTCTGCAAGATCTCCAAGGATGGAGAATTAAAACCATCTATTTCCAAGGATGGAGTATTAAAAAGGAGTATTTTATCTCCCAATGGTCAAGTTCTTCATTGCACCCAAAAGAGAATTCTGGTATTCATACCCATCTACTCTGTGGTGGAAAATGGTAGAAAAGCCACAGACTCAGAATCCGTTGCCAGCCTGGACCTGACTACCTACTAACCCTGTGTGGTTATTCCTGTCATTATGCCCATTTCATAGAGGAAGAAACTGAGGCCCAGAGATGTTTAGTTACTTTGAGTAAATCTGAGGCCCAGAGTTACTTAGTAGAGAAGCTGGGATATATCTGACTCCAAAAGCCATTCTTTAATACCTAGAGCATGCAAACCACCAATCCTGCTCCTGGCATATTTTATATCCTCTAGAGAACCAAAATGCTTCATTTAAGACCAATGTTTTGGTACATACATAAAAATGATAATTTCTTAGTGAGTTTCTCTGATGGTAACTGTTTAATCACACATCATTTTCACAGAAATGATTTGTGCACAGCTATCCTGAATAAAGTCTGAATAACCCAGACTGATGTTTTTGGAAATGTTTTTCTACAACTTACATTTTTAAAAAAAAGTGAATTCATTAGTCCAAGAAGTCAAAAGAAAGCAACATGGCTTTATTCTGCTTCTAATCAAAACAATATTTATCACATGTGAAAGGAGAGGCGTTGGTGCTGTGTTTCCCAGACATTTGGCAGTTCATTTTCTCTCGTGCCTGTGACTAAAACCAGACTTGAAAATTAAAAATACGCCTCTCATTTTTTTTAAAGACAGTTCAAACAAAAGAGCCTGCAAATCTACCCACACAAACACTGCTTTAAGCAACTTGAATGAAGAACTGGAGAGAATCCTGAGATCCATTTACTTGCCAAATAACAAATAAGAGATTTTTTTTTCCAAATTGGCTTGTAGGGAAGATCAAGAATTTAAAGTTACAGCCCTGATAATGTAGTTACCGGGTGGACAGTAACTGTCTTGCACACTTGATCTGAAAGGACAACCAGCAGTACAAAAATTAAAAAAAAAACCCTCAAAATAGAACATTAAACAGATTTTTGAAAGGAAAAAGGAAAGGGAAGGTGATGTGCTTTTGAACTGAATTTCATAATCCAAGGACATTTTATCAGGCCTGGTATTTTGTTCTTTGTTCTCCTACCACTTTCTTCACCCGTTCTCACCATTTCACCTCACTGGTCAATGGCATCACCAAGGACATCTAGTCAAATGCATGAGATGTTCAAAATCCAACACTAATCCAGACTAGCAGACTAATCCAGACCCATTCAACCACCTGGGGAGGTGAGTACATGTAGTCAATGCAAGGGATCAAGAGAGAAGTTATTTCAAATATCCACTTCACGTACCTACCAATCAATACATTAAGTTATTTACATTGCCAATTAAAACCTTTCAGGGTGATTTCCAATTTCAAAGGGATTTTATTTATTTTTTTTAAAGATTTTTTTTTAAGATTTTATTTATTTATTTGACAGAGACACAGTGGGAGAGGGAACACAAGCAGAGGGAGAGGGAAAGGCAGAGGGAGAAGCAGGCTCCCCACAGAGCAGGGAGCCTGATGTGGGGCTCGATCCCAGGACCCCAGGATCATGACCTGAGCAGAAGGCAGACGCTTAACGACTGAGCCACCCAGGCGCCCATCAAAGGGATTTTAAAGGGAAGTTAAACCTACTATGTACTAACCACTGTGGTATGTAATTTTATATAGTGAATTGTATTTTATTTAATGTCAAATTCTACCTGTTTCTTTTTTTTTTCAAATTTATTTATTGTTTTAGAGAGAGAGAGAGAGAGAGAGAACGCATTGGGGAGGGGCAGAGGGAGAGAGGAGAATCTTAAGTAGACTCCCCGCTGAGTGCATAGCCCAACTTGGGACTCAATCCCACAATCCTGAGGATCATGACCTGAGCTGAAATCAAGTCAGACACTTAACCGACTGAGCCACCCAGGCGCCCCTCTATTTCTTCTTAAGCATGAGAGAGGTAGGATAGGAAGGAAGAAAGAACACTGGGCCAGGAGCCAGGCTCTGGACCCGGCTGCCTTTATTTGTCTGACCATTTAAATTTCTGGAGTCTCTGTCTTCTCATCTCTACAGTCCTGGAGTGAAATCTGCCAGGCTGATCCTCACAGGCTGTGTAAGAATGAATTATGATTAATGGATTTGTGAGTGCTCTGGTGACAGCAACGTTCAATGACTGTAAACAGCAAGCACTGTTCTATTCCAGGCCACAGTGAGGTAGGACCCTAGATCTCTGAGCAAGGCTCCATCCCCCAGGAATGACTAATTCTACAGTCCATAGTATAAAGAGTTATAAAGAAGTAGAAAGGCCTCCAGTATGGCACAACAAGAGCAATGGTATCAAAGTCCAAAGAACTATCCTGCATGGTAAGTTGGAGGTACTAAGGTAGTAACGAATTGAAGGGAAAACCTGGGCAAATAGCTAAATCTTTACTGGTTGCTATTTATGCAGAAAGGGAAGCCAAGAGAATGCAGGATTTCAGAGCCAGAGACCTGGCTGGGTATGCAGCATGGGCTTTGTGATTTTAGACAAATCACTTAACAGTTTTTTTTTTTCTTTTAACTTACTACATAAAAGTAGAGAGAATAATGTAATGAATCTCCATGTATCTACCTATCACTTAGCCTCAACAATTAGCACCTCATAGTCACCCAGCCTCCTTTCCTGGATTATTGGTACATTAGTTATCTATTACTGTGTAACAGATTAATCCAGAATCCTGTGGCTTAAAACAACATGCATTTATTTCCATGCTTTCTGTCAGCCAGGAATTTGAAAGCAGCTGGGTGGCTCTGGCTCAGGGCCTCCCACGAATGTGCAGACAGGAGGTAGGCAGGGGCTGCAGGCAACTGAAGGCCTGACTGAGGCTAAGAGCTGGGGATGACAAACTACGGTCCACAGGCCAAATGTGGCCCACTGCCTGTATTTATAAATACAGTTCTCTTGGAACACAGCCTCTTTCTTTCATTCACATATTGCTTGTAGCAGCCTTTGCACAACAACGGCAGAACTGAGTAGTTTTGATAGAGACTGTATGGCCTACACACCATAACTATTTACGACCTGATTCTTTGCAGAGAATGTCTGCCAACCCTCAGACCAGAGAATCTGTTTCCAAGATGGTTCACTCACTTGGCTGTTGGCAGTATGTCATGTTTCTAGTTATATGGGCCTCTCCATTGGCTGCTTTAGTGTTGGTTCACAACCTTGGGGGTTCTCTGGGTGAAATGTGAAAGTGGCCCCCGTACTTAAAGGGCAAGGACTGAAGAAAGAGGCTGGCCACTCCAGAATGGTAGGTGGCAGGTTTAACAAGCAAGGAAAATGACATGGGAGGCTTGTCTTGGGTGGTCACAAGATGAGTAGATCTCCATACCTGCCCACCAGAATCTTACAGTTTATACAGAGACCTTAAGGGGGCTTGGTCACGTACGCAATCCAGAGGGTCTCAACACCTACTCTCTCAAGGCTCTGTCCCTGAAATGGCTCTTAGTGTGGGAATGGTGCTCAAAACGTACATTCCAAGGACAGGGGAGGAGCCTCTGACTGCCTAGGTCCGGCTTTCGGGTCAACCAGCAGTCAGACTTTCTTGACCCCCTCCAATGTTGAGTGTCCTTGCAACATGGCAGCTAGTTTCCCAAGAGCAAATGATCCAAGAGGGAGATGATGACAAAAGCCATATGGTTTTTGTCATTAAGAAGGTCTGATTGACCTAGCCTCTGAAGAGACATACCAACCAACATTCTGTGGTCTCCTATTGGATGGGACTTCAAAAGGGTGTAAATACTTGGGAGGCAGGGATCATTGGGGACCTTGGAAGCTAACACAGTCAGTGACCCTTTCCTTAATCTATAAAATCAGGGTTTGGGACAGGATCAAGAATTTTTCTTCTAACATTTGACAGTTACATTATGTAGGGAATTTCTGATAATTTATATTTTTATGCTTTGGTCACAGAATGTACTCAATATTTGTTGAATTTTAATACCTATATTTTAATTTTGACTCATATATGAATTCAGCATAATTTACTATTTATGTTCTGAGAGCCATTATTATTATGGATTGATTATTTTCCCTTAATTAGGTAGTATTTCAGAAAGTTCCTAAATCCAAACATTTCTTGTTTTCTGTACTCTATTCTTAGAAGATAGAAACAAATCTGTGTTGTTCTTAAGGATTTACTTTTAAGTCTAAATTTTCTAGTCTACCAATCACTGTATTTTCAGCCCAATCTCTTAGGTTTACACTCATTGCAGGATATAATATTCAATCATATTCCTGAGGTTCTGTAACAGTAGAAATCAATGGAAAACAACACCATTTATTATATTAAATATTCTCCACTTAACCAATTTACTAGTAATTAAAAATAAAAGTTAAAAAAAGTCTGTGGTTTCCTGACATAGCAAGTACTCAATAATGGTTTCCTGAATCCCAAATATAACATGCAAGAGATAATTTCAAAGTCAAAACACTAGAACTTAGTAATAGAGAAAGGCACAAAGAGATTGGGCTTTGACCCTAGTGATGTTCATTTAATTACTGACTTACTCATTCAACAAATATAAATTCTGTGTCTGGAGTAATCCTGTCCCTAAGAAGCTTCTAGTCTGGGTGGTCACAGACAAATATCTTTAACCTTGGTGAGCCAACAATATCTTTAATATCCTAGAATATATGGTTAAAAAAAAGTAAATAGCTGCATTCATAACAGCCCAGGCATTTTCCTGGAAAAGAAAAGCCTGCTCCCACACATGCTGGCCCGCAAGGAAATATAACTATTACTCTAGTACAGAGTCTGAGATTGGAACTCTTAGAACTTTTAGTATCTTACCAGAAAATATATACTTTTCCTCTTAAAATATATAGCTTTGATGGGTGAAAGAGGTAAAAGTCATGAAGAGTACACTTCTCGTGATGGAGCACTGAGTAATGTACAGAATTACTGAATCACTATATTGCACACCTAAAAACTAATATAACACTGTATGTTAATTATGCCAGAAATAAAAAAAAACATATTTATACATCTATATACATAGTTTTAGGCATTCTGAAATCTCTAAGATAATTTGTTATAAGGTGAACTTTTTTCTTTACAAATACAGACACATTCTGACGACAAATGTGACCCCAGTCCAAAGCACAGGGTGTCACTCCTAGAGCATGATGAACTTGAGGCCCTTCTGTATAGAATGGAACTGTGGCTTCCAGGCCCTTTCTGCCCACACTGCTTCTGGTTTACTCACATGCTGGCTAGGAAAATGCTAAATTTTATTCTGTTTCATGGCCTATTCAGTAATTTCCACAAGTAAAAATAAATCTGGTTCTGATTTGGCTATGTTTCTTACATCTGGGAAAATAATTAAGATTTACAAATTTAAAATTTTGCTTAGAAAACCAGGGGAATGAGATAAGTAACAATTTCTATGGATTGTTTACTAGGAAGATAAAAATGATCAGAGGTTTTCTAGAGCTTTAGTGAAGCATCTTATTTTAATGTCTGTATGACTCAGTACTCTATAGCATCTTTTCTCTAGTGAGAACAGAAAATGCAGGGGAAAAAAATGTCTACACATCAGTGCTAAGGAGAGGATTGTTCCAGAGTCTGAATTTTGCAAAGTAGAAACTACTTTAGAATTCTATCTGGCTTGATTCGGGCTTATCTTACCATCTTCTGGGAGCCATGACTGTTACTGATATCAACCACAGTCAGTCTTTTTGAAAAAAACAGAATTTGAGCTTTATCAAAGCTAGATATGGAGACCTTATAAAGTGCTTGGACCTGCAATTCCTCAGGGTGCATTCTCTTCCCTAGTGATCCCAGAAAGTCCTATGACCTAACTGTTTCCATTTTTGCCAGAGAACCTATTTTAAGATTCCTCTTTTCTTGTCCAAGGACATCACTTGTCATTTACTTAATATATTAGCTTCTGAACTATGTTTGACTCAACAAACTTAGTTTGATGAGGTGGAGATTTATTCAGAGTCTACTGGGCATCAGGCCCTGTGCCGGATGAGGGAATGCAGGAGTAAAGAACACCTGGCCAAGCGTAGTCGGGGAATGCACAGAAGTAGGCACCAGGTCCCTATGCCTCACAGTGGAGGGAGCGCTCCCCCTGAAGGTGAGGTGTGTGAAGCTGAGGGCAGAAGGGAGGTGCCGGGGTGGTCAGTTACAAAGTAGCAGGGGTACTTGGGAATCCATGAGCAGTACATCCTGCCAGATCTGAAAGGAAGAAGAAGCAGAACAGGAGAGGGGGCTGAAGGGCCACACAGAGCCAGTATTCGTTAAAGCTTTAACCACCTGTGAAGAAGTATCATGCGTGGATTGGAGAGAAATCACAGGCAAAAGGCTTACAGACCCTAGACCAAGAACCATTCGGAGTCACTGCACACACAGAGGCTTAGAGCAGTGCCTGGCTCACATGACCACCCACTGCATGCCAGCCTTACCCTCCTCTGCTATTATTGCTGCCCAGCTGTGTGCAGGCCACAAAAACAGGTGGCGCTGCTGCAAAGGTGGAATGGTGACTTGCCACCTAATCTGGTTTCATGGCACCATTTTTCCCAGAATTACTGCCTGGCTCACCCAGAGATACAGGGCACCCAAGCACAAGGTAGTCCTTGCCTGTCCCAACTCCCCCCACTGTGTCTTACTCACACTGTCTCAGTCGGGCCTCTCTCTGACCATATGTGGTAGGCACCACCTCCCAGGGTCTCGCTGTGTTGGGGAGATGACAACATAGGAGAAAGGGAGAGGTCAGCTCAGAGGGGCCACCCCAAGTCTCAGAGCACTGTAGCTCACTAGGCCAGGACCATCCCTCCCCAAGAGCCAAGGCTCCAGCACCGTCTGCCACTAGCTTTCTTAGAAGCTGATTCTTTCTCTGGGCTCATATCCTTCTGAACCACATGTTGGCAAACCAGCTTGTGATTATATATCCAATAGCCAAATGCTTTAGCACCTTCGTTCTAGACTGTGATACTTTTAACTTTCCCTTAAAAATGTTTATTTATCTACCACAACTTGAGAGCACACATGAAGGGAAGAGAAGTTCAGAGGCTATTGGTAAATGCTGGAAATGGTTTAAATACACTTAACCCGGTGCGCCTGGGTGGCTCTATTGGTTAAGCATGTGCCTTTGGCTCAGATCATGATCCCGGGGTCCTGGGATCGAGCCCCGCATCGGGCTCCTTGCTTGGCGGGGAGTCTGCTTCTTCCTCTGTCCTTCCCCCCTGCTTGTGATCTCTCTCTAATAAATAAAATCTTTAAAAAATATAAAAATAAATACACTTAACCCTAGGAAACAGACATTACTTAAGGCCGCTGGCCCAGAATGCCCAGGCTGGCAAGATCCCACACCTGATTTGAGGCCCTTGAGGGCTACAATTAGCACCGTGGTGTCCTCTTAAAGTCCTTATCTTGCTCTTTCTGACTGATTTCTGGGGCTGTTATCTCTCTCGAAACCTGCATTTGGACCCAGCACTCTGGCGTAGGTAGGTGCTTGGCTCTGGGACGGCTGGCTGCCCAGAGGCCAGTTAAAGTGGTGACTCTACTGAGGATATGGTGTCCTTGTGCTCCAGGACACTGAGCAACTCCTTTCTATTTTTAGTTAAATCTCAAAATTATCCAGAATTGAATAAATCAATTTGAAAAGAAATAAAAGGGCATTGCTAGGATGATATTTACCGTCTAGAATTCTTTGCAAAGGTCTCACCAACTGAAGCCTGATTATTTGAAAATGTCTCCTGCAAAGCAAACAGTTTTATGTTCCCCAGTTTGCCTCTCACCTTCAAGTACATCTACCTTGCCTATATATTTAGAAATGCCATAGCTTCCTACCTGACACAGAAGAAGGAACTGTTCCCAGTACTTCTCCTTTCCTCCGTTCCTCCCATCACAGCTGAGAGCAATAATTAGGACCCACAGAGCACTTCTCCAGATGGGCTCCAGGGCTCCTGCCTTAGAACCAGTGCTGGGTGAAAATGCAGATTTCTGGGCCTTTCCACAGACCGTGCAATCCAGCCTCTCATTTTATAAAACAAAATACTGAATGGCAAAGAGACTACCTGCCTCATTTATGGCCCAGACCTTGCTTGTTCTTGGCACTCACCTGACTGTGCTTGGGATCTATCTTTGATGGGGACTGAGGATTAGGGGTGGGGAGTTTGGAGCAATAGGAAGGGCTTTTTAAATGTAGGTGCCTGGGCCTCACCTTAGATCTAGGGAATCCGACTCTTCAGGTGTGGGGCCCAGGCACATGTATCTTTCAAAAGTTCTATGTTCGAGATGCACAGCCCAATTTAAGAACTGTCCAATGACTTAAATTTCTCAGTCATGTTTTGTCCATAAAATGGGAACCTGAATTGAAGTGTAGCAATTCAAATGAAAATTAGACATGATATACTAATTACTCATAAGTAATCATTTCTATTGACTGATTTACTATCAATTTCTGGTCATTTAACAGTGAAAATGTCAGGGGATAGGCTAAGCATTCATGAGATTTATTCCTAAATATGTCTTCAAGAACTCCATTTTTGACCTGGGCCCACCAACTGACCAGGGGACACAGCAGAAGCTCTGTCTGCCTTTGATACATGGGAACAGCCCAGTGAATCGAGGCTCCACTTACTTACAAAGAAGATAGTTAAATGTCAGATTAAAGAAAAATAAGACAAATTCTATATCCTAGAAATGTCAATAGTTTAGTAAGTAAACTGACAACCTACCAGTTAATCTGAGTTTTTGAAAAGCACTCAGTGGGTGACTTTTCACATCGAGGACCTTCTGGGCTTCTTTGGCCCTGTGGACAGTGAGACTAAACAGGCAGCGTAGTTAAGAATCTTTGCCGACTGACAGCAGCAAGAACTGGCGAGGCCCAAGGAGCAGTGCTGACCACACCACAAAGCCCTGGGCCAGCAGGGGGGGACAGGAGAGGGGCACCTGGCCCAGGCTCTTCTGCCCAGCTTTTACCCTGGACCTTTCATTCTCAGATTATAGCTTTAACTAACAAGTAGTGGAGAGGGGGCTACCTTTGTGTGGTCTGCAGTTCAAGACCCTAGGAAATCTTGACCACAGCACTCATCACTGCCTCCTGCCCACTTGATGGATCAAACGCATTTGAGCCGCACATGCACAGATCTGAAATCACCTTTAGTGCAAGCTAGCTATGACAAGCTAGCATGTCCTGTTTGAAGGTGTTTGATAAATACAATGAGTCAAAGCCTGCAGGGTATTTCTGTCCCTCCAGACCCTTAATAGCAAGGTCAGCACCAAAATCATGTTTTCTTAGAAGGTGATATAATCTAAGAATCGTATCTATGTCTTCAGAAGAAAAAAGCCCAGAGAGACTTAAATCTTTTAGATTTTTTTCTCCTTTTAAAATTTTATTTATTTATTTTAATTTAAGTAGGCTCCATGCCCAGTGTGGAGCCCAAAGTGGGGCTTGAACTCAAGACCCTGAGATTAAGACCTGAGCTGAGATCAAGAGTCAGATGCTTAACTGACTGAGCCACTCAGGTGACCCTGGATTTTTTCTTCTTTTAAAATATGAGACAGGGAGGGGCACCTGGATGGCTCAGTAGGTAGAGCATGCAACTCTTGAGCTCAGGGTGGTGAGTTCAAGCCCTACGTTGGGCATAGGGCTTACTTAAAAAAAGTAAATAAATAAAAAAAAAAACCCTTGAGACAATTTTGGTTAGTGCTTCATTTTTCAATGACGATGTGTATAAATAAATTCTGCCTTTGAATTAGGGCTTTGCTTCGCTGTTAGGTAGGGCATATCTGAAGACATGGGAAGTCAGGGAGCTGAGATGACCTGAGAGATCATTTAGCCATGTCCACAGCAAACACTCATACCTGTGAGCCCCCGCCAAAGCAAGTATAACAGCCCTGCAGTAGGAGTTGTAGGTAAATGGATTTAGTAATACGAGACATGTTAATATCCAACATCATTACAGACCCTTTGCTTCTTAGACAAATATATGACAACATGAAATCCTGAGTGAGAGGAAAGCCTTACTAGCATGGAGCAGGATCTCACCTTGACACAGAGTTCAGATGTGTACACATGGCCAGGGAGTTGTCTACCCCAATCTATGGAACATCACTAGAAATGCAATCAATGCAGAAACCCGATTTACCAAAACTCTTCCCAAGAAATGCTGTACAATTAAAACATGTTTTTGCTTACATACCCCCTAAAATTTTGGGGTACTATGTGCCCTCCCACACAATTTTATGTTGACATATAAAATCTACACTATAAATTAAGTAATTGTAAAAATGTATTTGCTAGCTTACTGTAAATATTGCATATTTCCATACTACAAATACTAAAAACAAACTATTAGGTCACTCTTTTAAAGATGTCCAAGAAATTCTATGAAATACCATAGGGATGTGACACCCACCATTACCTATTTAAAAAGCAGGTGAATATAATTAATAGTAACAATTTCATGTTTTTCCTTTTTCTCCTCTTTGAAATCCTATTTCCTTATCATTTTTCCCAAAGAATTTTATCCCAATAAAATATTTTTTTTTGCTTGAAAGTATCAATTACTATCACACTTTACTTCACTAATATACTCATAAATGGAAATTTTAAAAGTTTAAAAAATTTCCCATGGTGCTAAGTCTCACCATAAGTGTTTAAAATTTTCTTCTGGACCAATTGGTCATTATAGTTATGAATGCTGCATAAATGATAAAAATTACATAAATATAATATACATACTGATAAGGAATTATTGGACCTAAGTTCCCAGATACATTTTGGAAATGCATCTTTTAAAGAGATGGATTTGGTTTTGGCAGTCAGGAGATTAGGGTGCCTTAATGGAACACAGTTTAGACCCTGACACCTCCATATTGTAAGGCTCTCTCTCAGCTGTGAGGCTTTCACCCTGGGGTCAAGGCACAGGGTAGGGTGCCTACCTTCTGCTAAGCAAGGGAGGACAACTGTAGGCAGACAGGCTGTATGGCCCAGGACAGCCAGGAGGGACGACAGGGCACCCGGGCCTCTTACAACAACATTTTAGGAAAGAAGATGCATATAAGTTGGGGATCTGAACATTGAGGCCCCTATAATTGTCTGGACCCAAAGGCTCCTCACAAGTTTAAGGAACTTGGCTATAGGGAGGGGCTGTGCTCTGCCCCTCACCCCTATGGTTTCAGCCTCTCCTTTAAATGGGGACTCAACAAGTACTCTGAAATACCGAGTGGGGCGCCAAATTCAGGTTGGTCTGCCCTCTGCCTTGGTCTCACCCTGACCTCACCTAAGGACAAATCTCACTTTGCCTCACATCGCCTCTAGGTTTCCACATTCGATTCATGCCCTCAAACTTCGTGTGTAAAATACATATTATATGAAAATAAGTTTACTCCAAAAATTTCACCTTATGCTTACATTTATTTTCTAAGGAAAAAAAAAACCCAAAGCATATGAATGTCTGTAAAAAGAACAAGGAAGGAAGAGGAAGGGTGTGTGAGGACGCGCTTAGGTACGTCTGAGAATGGCATTGGGGGATTTCAGGAACTATTCAAACCACTGACACGAGGGAGGACTTTATTCCTCATTTACTTACATGAGTGTTTTAAATGCAGAAAGCATACGGATAACAAACGGCATATCACCCCCCTCCCAAAGAATTCCTGTTGCCCTTAAACAAGTAGTACATGGTCAGAAAATTCAAGCTGTATATGAAAAGAGTTATCTTAATTTTTTTTTTAAAGATTTTATTTATTTGAGAGAGAGAGAGAGCACAGCAGGGGTAGGGGAAGAGGGAGAAGGAGAAGCAGGCTTCCCGCTGAGCAGGGAGCCCAATGCAGGGCTTGATCCCAGGACCCTGGGATCATGACCTGAGCCGAAGGCAGGCTCTTACCGACTGAGCCACCCAGGCACCCTGAGATATCTTAATTTTTCCTCAAAGGCAGCTACTGTACTGGGTTTCCCAGAAGCCCTTCTAGGAAAAATGCATGTGTTTGCATTCGCCCATTTCTTATCCCTTCCTTCCCTTCTACAAAATTTAACTCAAACTTGCTCTGTATCTTGTTTTCTCCATTTGCTAAAACAGCAAATACACGCTCATGCATGTAACACACGCACGCACATGCCCACAACACACACCCCAGCACAGAGATCTTTTTAAAAAAGCGGGTTCACCGAACGTTCTCATGTGGAACCATTATCATACTATAATTGTTTTAAACTGTCTCCTACTGAGTTTAGTTATGTCTGGGTTCTTGCTAATAGAAATGCTTCAACAATGGTATTTTGATCCACTTTGCAGATATAACTGTTACCCTAGCAAGAGTCATTTGGTTGGAGGGTGGTCTAAATTTTGGATTCAATTGCATTCTAGAAAGGCTGAGCCAATTTACACTTCTGTCAAGTACAGAGAAGTGTCCATTTCCCCACACCGGGCGAGAACAGGTTGTCAACCAGCATTTGCCAACAGTGAGTAAAATGTCGTGTTTCACTGTTGCTTGAACTTAAGTTTCTTTAATTGTGAGTGAGGTTGAGCACCTCTTCCTATGTTATGCTTTGATTACTGGGTTGTCTTTTTTAATGGATTTATCAAAATGCTGCCTGAATTAAAGATATTGACCATTTCTCAAAAGTTGCTAGGATTTCCCGTTTGTCCAGTTTAACTTTTGAGGTTTTTGGTCATCTAGAAGCTTTAAATTGCCATACTTTTTATATCTCTTACCTGTCTGAATATTGCAGGAGGGTGGTGGCAAGAGATATGTAAGGTACGAGGTAAAATAAAATGTAATAATTTTCCTAACCAATTGTTTGTCATCAGACCATGTAACAAACAATCCTTCTTCTTCCCCACTACCACAGAATGTTAATTTTACCATAAACTAAAGTCCCCGTTTTATTTGGGTCCATTTACAGGCTCTCTGCTCTATTCCACTGATCTATTTCTTCCCTAATTCAAAATGGATTTATTTTTTTTCTTTAAAGATTTTATTTGACAGAGAGACAGTGAGAGAGGGAACACAAGCAGGGGGAGTGGGAGAGGGAGAAGCAGGCTTCCCGCTGAGCAGGGAGCCCAACGTGGGACTCGATCCCAGGACCCTGGGATCATGACCTGAGCTGAAGGCAGACACTTAACAACTGACCCACCCAGGCACCCCTCAAAATGGATTTAATTACTGTAACTACTGTATTATTCAGAATACATTTCAATATCTGGCAGAGCTAAAGTTCTCATTTTTCTTCTTTTTCAGAAATCTCCTTGCTATTCTCAAATGCTTATTTCTATATATTTGAATTGGTATCACATTTTCACAAGACTGGATCTTTTGGTCCCAGCAGAGTTTTAAAAATACTCTTCATATAGATTACCCATATTGTTTTTATAAATTACTAAAGGTTTTCTATTTTGGCTTCTTTGGTAAATGGGAACTTTTCTTCAATAATATTTTCAAATGGCTATTATGTCTTATGAAAGGAATAAATAATTTTAGATAAGCCTTGTAACCTACCTCCTTACCAGGTTTTCCTATTGTGTCCGATAACATATCTTGTGATTTTTAGATTTAATAACCTTCTAATCTTCAATGAGTGACACATTTGCCTCCTACAGGTTACTTGACCTTCTCACTTCTTCCTCCTGTAGAAGTGCATTGGTCAGCAGCCCTGGCGCCATGGGAAGTACCAGTGGTGGTAATGGGTTTCCTGACACTGCTGTGAGTGCTTCTGGTGGCTACTGTGGAGCATGGTGCTTGTGCTTTGATTTAAGATACAAACACACAGACTAGGTGAACTTGCCCCACACCTCAGAAACCGAAATGCAGTCATCTAGCCTTCTCCCCCACTGTGCCCTGCTGGTGGACCCACACTTCTTCTTCTCTGTACTCTTATCACAAGTCTTATCCTGGGGACACCCTGCCTAATCAGGGGCACATTCTGCTCCAGTGTGGGGCCTCCCATCTAGTGTACTATCCTGGAGCCCTTGCTTCTATCAGAGGGTCAGCTTGGCGGGGGGTGGGGGGGCCCTCCTTGCAATTATTTTCCTTCCAGCTCCCCAAACATCAAAGGAAATATTCTTGTACATGGTGGTTTTGAAGCCTAATGGACTGTGAGGGTCAGAACCCGGTCCTGGACCCACACTTGTCCCCTCAGATGATAACTGCCTTACTAATTTTCTCATTGGTTTAATTCTTATCTCTCACTAGAGAGAACTAGCTCTGGGCATGGAGGAGTCTTTGTCTTGCTGCTCGCACTCTGCTATAAGTAGAAGGTCAAAATGAAGACCTCCAGCATGGCCGCTAGTATAATGTGGAAATCCCTGGAAAGAAGTTTCTACTTTCATGGCATTTTTGCTGCTTTTGCCCACACTTTCTCGTTCTCCCTCATTCTCTGCAAGATATTATGCAAGATTCTATTTGCTCACTTCTCCTTGCTTAATGTTTCTGTAGAAGGCAGGCTTAGAAAACATGAGGGCTGCTCCAGGATGATTCTTGGAAATCCTGGTCTTGTTCTTCTGCTGACTGTTAGCTCTACTCTTTAACATTGCTCAAATATTTTTGTTTTGCTTAGTTTAGTTCTTTCAGTCTATCCGTTGATCATATTATTAGGATTTTGGTTTTGTTATGCCATCCTAAACTGAGCCTTCTGTATTTATTTACGCTAGTAACTTCAAGGCTGAAGGAAATACTCAGAGTGAGTTCTCTAAATTATGGCCCCTGGCATTTGCTAAAGACATAACACTGATTTTCAGGACAGTTGCTCTTACCTGCCGCTTGAGTGCCTCCAAAGACTCAAACTCCAATCTGGCCAGTTTCATCTGGATATGCTGTGGTTTATCAGGTATGGCAAATGCAAGTATAAACTTTAAAGCCAGGAGTGCATGCTAAAAACAAGAAAGAGTACATGTTGATGTGCCACATTAGGCCACATGTGCAATGAGACAAAACGGAACCTAAGCAATCTGTGATTCTTCTCGTTAGTCTTGGGTAATTTCTAATGACTGGCCTGTCATAGATCAGAGATCAACCAGGCCCAAGAGTTCTATTTAACCCACCCCACTGTGGGCCACTCAATAACTGTTGTCTTACTTGCTTTATTCTTCTAAAATTAGTTTATTTCCTTAAACTGATACCATACATTTTCAGTGTTTTATAGAAAAATGAAATTTACTCTGAAAAGTCTTTCACAAAATGTTTTTTTTTTTCCTGTGTCTATTTTCCCAGTGTATCTTAGTACACAACACTGGCAGACTCATTCTTTTTTTTCTTTTTTTTATACACAGAGAGAGAGAGTGCACAAGTTGGGGGGAGGGACAGAGCAAGAAGGAGAAGCTGACTCCCTGCCAAGCAGGGAGCTTGGATGTAGGGCTCGATTCCAGGACCCCGGGATCATGCCCCAAGCTGAAGGCAGACGCTTAACCAACTGAGCCACCCAGGTGCCCTAGACTCACTCTATTCTTTGCCCAATGACATCTTCCCTGTGCTATGGTTCAGGCTGAGTTATGTGAAACATATAGTGCCTTAGACACCAGGTGCCTTGAATCCTCTGCACCCCTACAAGTGTCTGGTACGGTTTCTTTCATGAAATGATAATCAATAAATATTGATGAATTGATTGGTTGAAATGTACTACCTTATGCTGCTAATTCCATATACTGTAGGGCAGGTACACAGAAATGTACAGTGTATCCATTATAACAAGGGAAGCTTAGAACCCTTCTGCACCAAAATTATACAGTTTTTCTATACCATAATGATATGAGGTTTATAATTATGCTTTTTTCTCTGCAGAACAGAATAAGCCAACAGGATTGTTTCCATTGGTAAGCCTGTTCTTCATATGCATGGCCTCAACCTACTGATGCTTCTGCAATTCTAGCATCATCTTGTGATCCAGGATCAACACCCATGGAAGTCTGAACGATGAAAAGAATATAGTTGCCTCTTTGATAACAGCATGGATAACTAAACATTAAAAGCTGTGAAATGATTTTTAAAGGTAAGAAATGATTAAAAGGCATTTTGAAAATCAGCAAAGGAAATGGAACAGACTCTAAGAAATGTTGCACTGAATTATTGACAGAAAAAGAGGAGAGCTTAAAAAAATTAAACAAGCCCCTTACTGTAATATTTTCAAAAGGAGGATGAAGGACGAATACCATGTGGATATCTCCTAGGAGAGGCATGAAATAAGGAAGGAAATCAGAATCATGCCAGAACAAGCAATAATTCAATCCAGAGACCTGGAAATGGGCAGAGCCCCAGGGCAGGCCAAGCACTCCTGGTATTAACAAGAGATGTGGAGTGGGCCAGGGCCAGGCAGTCTTCACTGAAGTGTGACTGCTGGGACCAAAGAGGACACCTGCAAGGTACTGATTAAGTATCTACAGTATGAAAACTAGTAGATAACACAGCATGAATCAGGTGACATCATCTGTTGTAAGTCTTAAGTAATTGAATTAAATTAACAGGAACCTGGATAAAATCTACAAAGAACAAATAAATAAATCAAAAAAGGTATACTGTGTCATCATTTCATTCCATTGGAATACTGACACATAATTTTATGTAAGACTTAACCGCTTCAGTAGAAATACTAGACAAGAAATAAACAAATGAGCAGATGAAAAGAAATCTTCCAAGTTTTCCAGAAATGGGGTGTCCTCAAACTGCCAGAACCCCACCATGAGCCAGTCACTGGCCTCTTTCCATCTCTCCTAACAAATCTGTACCCATTTTCTCTTCTTTGGAGTCTTGGAGGGAACCAGTGAGAAAAAAGACCCTGCCAAGGTCTTCCCTTGGAAACAAGGTGTCTGTAAGATGTGTCAAATCCCCTTTGGGAACCAGGACCGGTTATGGCAACCGAACAACTCTGCCACAGACCTCAGTGCTCATAGATGCCACACAAAATGTCCATAACCCTCATTAATTAAAAATGTTGGCATTTATTAGACAATATCAGTTAACACAGGAAGTCATTTTAACATGGTTAAAACACATAGCAGTGAGTTTTTATGAGTAGCTCTGTAGTTTGCTTTCCTAAAATTATTTTATACTAAATGCTTTTAAAGGCCCACATGTAGAGAGATCAATTTCTTTTGAACTATATAGGTTCCTAACAGACCTGCTTATTCTCAGCTTTTAACTTCCCACGGAACACCTCCAGGGTTATGCTCCTTGAAGAGTTCCACGCTAAGCACACAGCTGAATACTCCTTAGCTGGCTACCAGCACCACAAAAGCCAGAGGGAAGTAGTGCTGTGTCCACCCCGTCACATTCATTAGTGACTAGTGTGCTAGACATGGGTCATGTGTTGGAGGATTCTACAGTGAAAGAGATGATGTCCCCGGCACATGGTCTAGAGGAGGAGATGAGTAATTATGGGCCATCCCCAAATGCCGTGCATGAGTGGTCCTCCCCAGTATACATGGGACAAGGAGCCTACAGATTGGTCAGTTATCCCAGTTTTTAGCCGTTTGGAGAGGGCTTCCTGAGCAGAGACATGCGGGATGAGGAGCTGGCTAGGAAAGGGGAGGAGTGTTCCCAGAGAGAGAACAAACACACAAAGGGATGGTGGGGTTGAGGAGAGAGGCGCCATGGAGGCACCCAGGAACTGGATGACACAGGAGCTGAGTGAGGTGTGAGGAGGCACTGAAAGTGCCAACATGGGAATGACGGGTTCAGATGTCTCCATTCATGGCACAGAGAGTGGACAAGAGTGGAGGCTGCAGAAGTGCAGACAGGTCATCGGGGTGAGCTGGTGTGTGCAAGAGCAATGGGATGGAGCCTCCAGGAATGAATGGAGGGTTCACCAGCAGAGGACCAGACAGGCCTCCACAGCTCCTCCATGATGACGTGCGTGCAGGATGAGGAGCAGACTGGAGGGAGAGGGTCTGCGTGGTCTATGGACTTTAGGGGTCTGTGGGATATCTGAGTAGAGATGCTCAGCCGGCAGTGGGGTAGAGGTGTCTCATGTTCGCAACAGGGCTGGAGGCAAACATCTGGGAGTTGCTGGGGTATGTGCATACATGGCACATAATGTCATGGGAATGGGTGAGATCTGCAGGGACGCACAGTGAGGAAGAAAAGATGAGACGAGACAAGAAGTTGGCACAGGAAGGAATTGGAGGAATGTACTAGGTGTGATGAGCAGAGGGAGAGGTCTGAAAAGTAGCTACAGAAGCAGCACGTGGAGGCAGAAATCGGGGAGGTTCTGGGTTTACAGAAGGAAAGGGGAGAGAAAGAAGCCAGTCAAGGTGGGCACTGGAAGGTCAAGTACATGGACGCTAGGGAGCAACCTTTGGCTTTAACCACTAGGCGGCCTCTGGTGATTCCGGTGGGAGTGGAGGTCACAGAAGCAAGACCAAGGTGCGCCAGGAAGGGCTGGGGAAGCAAGGCTAGAGGAAGGAGGGCCACCATGAGGGTTCAGAAAGTCTGGAGGAAGGGAGAGTAAGAGATGAGGAGGTAGCTGGAGGAAGAGCTGGGCTAGTCAGGTTTTCAGTTTTAAAGGTGTAAGTCTTGAATGCTAAAATGCTTTGGGAGAAGGAACTGAGAGAATGGTAAAAGGTGAAGGCCCTGGAAGGAAAAGTCTAAGGCACAGACCAGGCCACTGTGCAAGGCAGGGGCTTAGCCATACAGGAGGTCTGATATTGTCACACTAAGGAGGGAGGGCTGACCCGGGGAAACAAAGGCATTGGGGGCACTAATTTTAAAGAAGAAAAGAATTTTAAAAGAAATTTATTGTTCAGAATTGGCAATTCATACTTAAAACGAGGAAGGACAGGTGATAATCCCATAGTGTTCTCATTTTTCTTTTACAGACCTAATCTTAAACCATCACTAAGTACCCTTTCCTCAAAAGAGATCCTCATAATCTTTGACAGAAAAAAAAAAGTGCCTTAAAGAGCAAAACAAAAAATACCAACTTTATTAACTAGATCAGAAGAAAATATATCAACATCTTGGCAATGGTTGGCAATACAGGCAAACTTTTTATCTTTAGTCTCTAACAAACATGCATTACTTTTTTTTCCTTCCCCACATTTTATTTTTTTTAAGTTTTCACTTTAATTCCAGTGTAGTATTAGTTTCAAGAGTACAATATAGTGATCCATCACTTCCGTACATCACCCGGTGCTCATCACAAGTGCCTCCTTAATCCCCAGCACTTGTTTCACCCATCCCCCCACCCACCTCCCTTCTGGTAACTCTCAGTTTGTTCTCTATGGTTAAAGAGTCTGTTTCTTGGTTTGTCTTTCCTTTTTACCCCCTTTGCTCATTTGTTTTGTTTCTTAAATTCCACACGAGTGAGATCATATGTTATTTGTCTTTCTCTGACTTATTTTGCTTAGCATAAAACCCTTTAGCTTCATCCATGTTGTTGCTAATGGCAAGACTTCATTCTTTTTTATGGCTGAATAATGTTCCATTGTATATATACCACATCTTCTTATCCATTCATCAATGAATGGACACTTGGGCTGCTTCCATATCTTGGCTATTGTAAATAATGCTGCTATAAACATAGGGGTGCATGTTGTGTGTTACTTTTATAAGGGAAAAAAACCCCACTTGAACGAAAAAGAATGCATGGGTTCCTCACAGCCGAGGAAGGTCACTGAGAAGACATGACCACTAGTAGACCCGTGAGCTGGACCTAGGTGACTGGAGGCTGCTCACTTCCTCCTGGGTCCTCGGGATGTGGGAAGAGGCTTGCCTTTCCTGCTCCCAGAAGCTGCTACAAGGACATTGCCTTGAGATAGTGAGGTGGTGTTGAGAACACCTGCACGGTATAGTTGACTAAACCCGGTGAAGGCCTCTGTTTATAAAAGTTTATAAAAACTTTTAAGATGAGGCGGGCAGGTGCAGGGATCCACTCTTCTTGCTGCCGCCCAAGACAAGCCTCATAGGTAAGTTCCCTTTGCTATTAAAACTGCCACCTACCCGCCTGGAGGGGCCAACCTCTTTCTTCCATCTCTCCCTTCCCTCCGCACTCAGAGGCCAGCTCAGATTTCACCCAGGAAGCTCCTGGGGGGTGGGGGGGTGGGTTGTGAACCAACACTCATTTAAAGGAATTACATACGCCAAAGCTCCTAACCCCACCTTGCTGTAACTGCCCATATGCCCAGGAGACAGACCCAAACCAGACAACTTGCAGCCCAGGGAGTCTGGCTTCTAATCTGGGGTCCAAGAATACAAGAAGCTGGTGAAGGCTGTCACTTTGTAATCATTCCTTATGCAAATATGTAGGAGAGCACTTACACACACAGCCAGACTGCCTAGATGGCGGCCTTCTTCCCACTACTTCCTTCCCTCATCAAATCTTCTGGCACACTGATCCATCCCCTCACCCCACCCAACTTTGCAGCACTCTGGAAGTTCCACCAATTACAGGCCTATTTGGTTTAACATACTCTTGGGAGGGTGAAGGAGCATCGCATTCACAGGCAACTGTCAATTAATTTAATTAGCTGGGGCTAGCAAACTCTGTCCTCCACCCACCCCCAGTACTCTCGAGTGTTCAGAAGTTGGGGGAGATGCCACAGTAGCTTCAGCAGTGGGGTGCTGGCTTTGAGGAAGAGGAGTAAAGAGAAGGAGAAAGGAACCAACACTGTCTCAATGCTCAGGAAAGGATAAATTAGACATCCAGGCTCCACCGCCTTCTCTTTACTGGTTTCTTGTACCCAGGATCCAGAGTTCAAGTTGATGAATTAAGTAAGTTTTGTGGGCTAGCCTGGAAACCTAAATAACAGTTATAGCACTGTGTTTCAAAAAAAAATCAATTTTTAAAATGTTGTTTAATCGGCCAGAGCAAGTTCTTTCAAGACACGTCTCCAAAGGCAAGGGAAACAAAAGCAAAAATGAACTTTTGGGACTTCAACAAGATAAGAACCTTCTGCACAACAAAGGAAACAGTCAACAAAACTAAGAGGCAACTCACGGAATGGGAGAAGATATTTGCAAATGACACTACAAAGAGCTGGTATCCAAGATCTATAAAGAACTTCTCAACCTCAACACCCAAAAAACAAATAATCAAGTCAAAAAATGGGCATTAGACATAAACAGACACTTCTCCAAAGAAGACATACAAATGGCTAACAGACACATGAAAATGTTCATCATCATTAGCCATCAGGGAAATTCAAATCAAAACTACATTGAGATACCACCTTACACCAGTTAGAATGGCAAAAATTGACAAGGCAAGAAACAACAAATGTTGGAGAGGTTGTGGAGAAAGGGGAACCCGCTTACACTATTGGTGGGAATGCAAGTTGGTACAGCCACTTTGGAAAACAGTGTGGAGGTGCCTCAAAAAATTAAAAATAGAGCTACACTATGACCCAGCAATTGCACTCCTGGGTACTTACCCCAAAGATACAGATGTAGTAAAAAGAAGGGCCACATGAAATTCAGTGCTCAGAGCAGCAATGTCCACAGTAGCCAAACTGTGGAAAGAGCCGAGATGCCCTTCAACAGACAAATAGATAAAGAAGATGTGGTCCATATATACAATGGACTATTACTCAGCCATCAGAAAGGATGAATACCCAATTTTTGCATCAACATGGTTGGGACTGGAGGAGATTATGCTAACTGAAGTAAGTCAAGCAGAGAAAGTCCATTATCATATGGTTTCACTTACTTGTGGAACATAAGGAATAGCCTGGAGGACATTAGGAGAAGGAAGGGAAAAATGAAGGGGGGTGGAAATCGGAGGAGAGACGAACCATGAGAGACTATGGACTCTGAGGAACAAATTGAGGGTTCTGGAGGGGAGGGGAGTGGGGGGATGAGTTAGTCTGGTGATAGGTATTAAGGAGGGCACGTATTGCATGGAGTACTGGGTGTTATACGCAAACAATGAAACATGGAACACTACGTCAAAAACTCATGATGTACTGTATGGTGACATAACATAACATAATAAAAATAAATAAATAAAATGTTGTTTATATATTCCCTACAGCAAATCTGTTTCAATGCTAGGAACTGCTTTATGCTAACTGAACTGAGAAAAAAAAAATTGCAAAAGGCATTTTAGCTATTTCTACTTGTTTTCATAAATAAAAGCAAACCTAAGACAAAATGTGAATCTATTCAGATTTGAAGAAAAACGTATTCAAAAATGAATACTTGGGTTGGCTTTTCATAGTCTGTCTATGAAAACAGAAGACATTTTATGGGCCATGATCGTGATTCCTCCTTCACTGACAATCTTCTTCTAAAGTAAAACTCACAAAATTTTATCCTAAACAAAGCAAAGAAGAAAAGGAACAGTGGGAGGTGGGGTGGGGAGATGGACAGAATTTTAAAAGTAATAAATACAAGGAAGTTGGCTCCCTATAACAGTATGCTTCAAGTAATGATTATAGGGTGTCTTAGTTATAGGAAAAAAGAAAAGGACAAGACCAGAGAAAATCAGCATCTGGAGCAAAGTGTTTTCCAGAACTACAGTACTGCCTACCCTGCCACCAGTGCCACTCACCTCCGGTCACCACAGGGGGGTCCAACTCTTGGGAGTCTGGTGGCAGGTGCACAGAGCGTGAGCAGAACCTTTTTATTTTACAAAAGCTAGAAACTATAACACAATCGACAGTAGCAGCTGTGTTTGTGGCAGCATGTCCCCAACCCTGTCTCTTATGAAATACAAAATGCAAATTAGAGATGAGTTCCTAGAATTCTGAAAAGCTAATTTGATCTCTCCGGTGGAATGTTGGCCACGCTACCTCTTTCCATGCAGAGCCCAGCCACCACTGAATAAAAGAAACTCCAAAAAAGCATCCTCTGCTGATTACCAAATTACATGCCAAATGCCAATTAATAAGAAATGATTAATGGATCCAAGATTGAAAAAAAAATTATGGAATTAGGCTCTTAGGAAAAAAAAACCTAAGGAAAACAGAAATACAGCATACAAAAATCTATGGGTTCCAGCAAGAACAGTTCTAAGAGGGAAGTTCATAGCAATATAGGCCTGCCCCCAAGAAACAAGAGAAATTCAAATTAACCATTTAACTTTAAAACCTAAAGGAACTAGGAAAAAAAAAAAAGAATAAAGCCCAAAGTTGGTAGAAGAAAGGAAATAATAAAGATTGGAGTGGAAATAAATGAAGTAGAGACTAAAAATAGAAAAGATCAATGAAACTAAGAGCAGATTCCTTGAAAAGATAAACAACATTAACACATCTTTAGCTAGACTCATCAAGAAAAAAAGAGAGGGCTCAAATAAATAAAATCAGAAATGGAATAGAAGTGACTGATAACACAGAAATACAAAGGACCATAACAGACTACTAGGAACAATGACAGGCCAACAAATTGGACAGCCTAGAAGAAATGGATAAATTCCTAGAAACATAAAATCTTCCAGACTGAATCATGAAGAAACAGAAAATTAGAATAGACTATTAATAAGAAGTTGAATCAGTAATCAAATAGCTCCCAAAAAATGAAAGTCCAGGATCAAATGGCTTTACTAGTGAATTCTACCAAACATTCAAATAAGATTTAATACCTATCCCTCTCAAACTCTTCCAAAACACTGAAGACTATGGAAAGCTTTCCTCATTCTATAAGGCCAGCATTACTTTGCTCCCCAAACCAGACAAGGACATCACCAAAAAAAAAGAAAGAAAATACAGGCTGGGGATAAAAATAGATGTAAACTCCCCAACCAACAAAATACTAGCAAACTGAATTTAAGACACATTAAAAGGATCATACACCACGATCAAGTGGGATTTATTCCAGGGATGAAAGGATGATTCCACAACTGCAAATCAATCAGCACTACATTAACAAAATGAGTGATAAAATCATATGATCATCTCAATAGATGCAGTAAAAGCATTTGACAAAATTCAACATCCATTTATGATAAAAACACTCAACAAAGTGGGTATAAAGAATATGTAGCTCAACATAATAAAGACCATATATAGGGGTGCCTGGGTGGCTGAGTCAGTTAAGCATCTGCCTTTGGCTGAGGTCATGATCCCAGGATCCTGGGATCCAGCCCCGCATCAGGCTCTGTGCTCAGCAGGGAGCCTGCTTCTCCCTTTCCTTCTGCCTGCCTGTCTGCCTGCCTAATTGTGATCTCTCTCTCTGTCAAATAAATAAATAAAATCTTTAAAAAAAATAATAAAGACCATATATGACAAGCCCACAGCTGACATCATACTCAATGGTGAAAAGCTGAAAACTTTTCCTCTAAGATCAGGAACAAAGACAAGAATGAACACTATTTCCAATTTTATTCAACACAGTATTGGAAGTCCTAGGAAGCAATTAGTCAAGAAAAAAAAATAAAAGGCATATAAATTGGAAAGGAAGAAGTAAAACTGTCACTATTTGCAGATGACATGATGTTATATAAAGAAAACCCTAAAGATGCCACCAAAAAAACTGCTAGAATAAATGGATTCCGTAAATTTGCAGATAAAAAATTATTATATAAAAATCTGTTCCATTTCTGTACTCTAATAAGTTACCAGAAAGAGAAATCAAGAAAACAATCCCATTTATAACTGCATCAAAAAGAATAAAATACCTAGGTATAAATTTGGCCAAAGAGGTGAAAGACCTATACTATGAAAACTATAAGACATTGATAAAATAAACTGAAGAAGACAGAAATAAATGAAAAGATATTCTGCACTCATGGACTGGAAGAATTAGTATTATTAAAATGTCCATACTACCCGAAGCAATCTACAGATTCAATGCAATCCCTATCAAAATTCCAATGACATCTTTTTCACAGAACCAGAATAATTCTAAAATTTGTATGGAACCACAAAAGACCGCAAATAGCTAAAACAATTCTGAGAAAGATCAAAACTGGAGGTCCCACACTCCCTGATTTCAAACTGCAGTACAAAGTTATAGCACTCAAACAGTATAGTATTGACATAAATGAAAGAGAATCGAGAGCCCAGAAATAAACACATGTATATGGTCAATTAATTTATGACAAAGGAAGCAAAAATATACAACAGAGAAAAGAACTCTTAGAAGTCTGCTGTGGTGAGAGACGTCCCTGCCTGAAAGGCGCTCAGGTGGTGAAGCAGAGTGGAATCCTAGGTGGGACAGTGTGGTCTCAGGATCCTCAGGGTCACAGGAAGACCGTGGGTCCCTGAATGTGGCAGAGCTCCCAGGTTTTGGAGCGGGGAAGCCAGCTGCAAACAGCAAGGCCAGGAGTGGGCTTGCAGGTCTGAGTTGCCATAAACCATGAACCTCAGCACAGTCAGTCGACTGCTCTCCAAGCAGGGGCCTAGGGAGTGGCAGAACCGCAGCAAGACCCCCCTCCATCCACCCCAGGGAGGAGCAGTGGGGGAGCATGCCATAGGAGTCTAGGGGTTTGGAAACTCAAAACAGGGTCCTGTGCCTGAGATAGATATGCTTGGTCACAGGCTAGGTGAGCATGGAGTGCACACAGAGACCAGGGAGACAGGAGTGATTTGACTGCTTTTCCCTGAGGGCACACTGAGGAGTGGGGTCTGAGCTCTTGGCTCAGGGGACCAGAGATTAGAAGGCCACCATTTTCATTCTCATCCTTTAAAGCCACATGGAAAGCCTTCAGGGAACAAAAGCCACATAGAGCAGACCAGAGCAGATTACTTAGCCTGGCCCCTGGCAAGGGTGGTGCAGTTCCGCCTGGGGCAAATACATTTGAGAATCAATGCAAGAGGCCCCTCCCCAAGAAGATCAGCAAGAACATCCAGCCAAGATGAAGTTTACCGATCTTAGAGAACTGTAAAACTCCAGCACTAGGGGAAAACTGTATATATAGAATTAATGGTTTCCCCCACCATGATTCGTTAGTCTTTCAATTTTTATTTTTTTCTCTTTCATTTTTAACCAATTTCTTATTTTATCAATTCCTTTTTTAAATTAATTTTCATTTTTTTACATTTACATTCTATTCTTTCATTGTATTTATTTTTGTATATATATAAATTTTTCTTTCTTTACAATTTTGAGATGTAATTTCTTCTAACAAACCGACCAAAATACACTCAGGATATAATGTATTGCTTTGTTCTTTACACCTGTCTGTTTATATTCCTTTTTTTTTTTTTGTCTTTTAATTTTCATTTTTACAGTTACATTCTATCCTTTCATTGTATTTAATTTTATTTTTATACATAAATTTTTCTTTTTTTTAAATTTTGGAATCTAGTTTTCTAACAAACATACCAAAATACACACAGGATCCAGTGTATTGCTCTGTTCTGTTCACCTATCTGATTACATTCTCTTTTTATTTTCAGTTTTATTTATTTATTTATTTATTTTTGGCTTTAGGTCTCTTTTGATTTGTTTAGTGTATATTTCTCTGGGTTGTTCTCGTTGTTGTCATTTTAGTATTTTGTTCTCTCATTCATCTATTCTTCTCTGGAAAGAATGAAGAGATGGAAAAACTCACCCCCAAAAAGAGAACAAGAGGCACTACTGACTGCCAGGGACCTAATCAGTATGGACATAAGTAAGATGTCAGAACTAGAGTTCAGAATAACAAAGATAAAGATACTAGCTGGGCTTGGGAAAAAGCATAGAAGACACTAGTGAATCCCTTTCTGGAGAAAGAAAGAACTAAAATCTAATGATGTTGAAATCAAAGAGGCTATTAATGAGATGCAATTAAAAATGGAGGCTCTAACTGCTAGGATAAATGAGGCAGAAGAGAGAATCAGTGATATAGAAGACAAAATGATAGAGAATAAAGAAGCTAGAAAAAGAGAGATAAGCAACAACTGGATCATGAGGGGGAGCATTCAAGAGATAGGTGATACCATAAAGGGAAACAATATTAGAATAATTGGAATCCCAGAAGAAGAGAAAAGAGAGAGAGGGGGGCAGAAGGCATATTTGAACAAATTATACCTGAGGACTTCTCTAGGCATTCAAGTCCAGGAGGCACAGAGAACCCCCTCAAAATCAATAAAGATAGGTCAACACCCCAACATATAATAGTGAAGTTTGCAGATATCAAAGGCAAAGAGAAAATCCTGAAAGCAGCCTGGGACAAGAGACATTAGATTTGCAGCAGACCTATCCACAGACACCTGACAGGCCAGAAAGTACTGGCATGATATATTCAAGGTGCTAAAAGACAAAAATAAGCAGCCAAGAATATTTTATCCAACTAGGATGTCATTCAAAATAAAAGGAGAGATAGAAACTTCCAGGACAAACAGAAACTAAATGAATTTGTGACCACTAAACCAGCCCAGCAAAAAATACTCAAGGGGATCCTTTAAGCAGAGAGAGAGCCCAAAAGTAACAGACCAGAAAGGAACAGAGACGATATAAAAAAGCAGTGACTTTACAGATAATACAATGGCACTAAATTCATATCATTCAATAGTTACTCTGAGTGTAAATGGGCTACATGCCCCAATCCAAAGACACAGGGTATCAGATTGGATAAAAAAGCAAGACCCATCGGTATACTGTCTGCAAGAGACTCATTTTAGACCCAACGGCACCTCCAGATTTAAAGTGAGGGTATGGAAAACCATTTATCATGCTAATGAACATGGAAAGAAAGCTGGGGTAGCAATCCTTGTATCAGACAAATTAGATTTAAAACCAAAGACTATAATAAGGGATGAGAAAAAGGTCTATTCAACAAGAAGATCTAACAGTTGTAAATTTTTATGTCCCTAACGTGGGAGCAGCTAATTATGTAAATCATTTAATAACAAAATTAAAGAAACACATTGCTAATAATACAATAATAGTAGGGGACTTTAACACCCCACTCACTGAAATGGACAGATCATCTAAGGAGAAGGTCAACAAGGAAACAAGGGCTCTGAATGACACACTGGACCAGATGGACTTCACAGATATATTCACAGCATTCCATCCTAAAGCAACAGAATACACATTCTTCTTGAGTGCACATGTGACATTCACCAGAATAGATTACATACTAGGTCACAAATCAGGTCTCAACTGGTACCAAAAGATTAGGATCATTCCCTGCATATTTTTGGATCACAGAGCTGTGAAACTGGAACTTAATCACAAGAGGATTCGGAAAGAACTCAAATACATGGAGGTTAAAGAGCATCCTACTAAAGAATGAATGGGTCAACCAGGAAATTAAAGAATTTTAAAAATTCATGGAAAAAAATGAACATGAAAACACAACTGTTCAAAACCTGAGATGCAGCAAAGGCGGTCCTAACAGGGAAGTATATAGCAATCAAGCCTTTCTCAAGAAACAAGAAAGGTCTCAAGTACACAACATAACCTTACACCTAAAGGAGCTGGAGAACAAACAGCAAATAAAGTCTAACCCAAGCAGGAGACAAGAATTAATAAACATTAGAGCAAAAATCAATGAAATAGAAACCAAAAAACAGTAGAACAGATCAATAGAACTAAGAGCTGGTTCTTTGAAAGAATTAATAAGATCAGTAAACCCCTAGCCAGACTTTTCAAAAAGAAAAAGACCCAAATTAATAAAATAATGAATGAAAGAGGAGAGATCACAACCAACACCAAAGAAATACAAAAAATTATAACATATTATGAGCAACTATAAGTCAGCAAATTAGGCAATCTGGAAGAAATGGATGCATTCCTAGAAACATATAAACTACCAAAATTGAAACGGGAAGAAATAGAAAACCTGGACAGAACCATAACCAGCAAGGAAATTGAAGCAATAATCAAAAATCTCCCAACGAGTAAGAGTTCAGGGCCAGATGGCCTCCCAGGGGAATTCTACCAAACATTTAAAGAAGAATTAATACCTATTCTTCTGAAGCTGTTTCAAAAGATAGAAATGGAACGAAAACTTCCGAACTCTTTCTATGAGGCCAGTGTTACCTTGATCCCAAAACCAGACAAAGACCCCACCAAAAAGGAGAATTATAGGCCAATATCCATGATGAACATGGATGCCAAAATTCTCACCAAGATACTAGCCAATAGGATCCAACAGTACATTAGAAGGATTATTCACCACGACCAAGTAGGATTTATTCCCGGGCTGCAAGGGTGGTTCAACATCCTCAATTCAATCAACATAATACACTACAATGTGATAGAGTACATAATATGATATAGTAAATTAATAAAAGAAAGGACAAGAACCATATGATCCTCTCAATAGATGCAGAAAAAGCATTTGACAAAATACAGCATCCTTTCTTGATTAAAACTCTTCACAGTGTAGGGATAGAGGGAACACACCTCAGTATCATAAAAGTCATCTATGAAAAGCCCAGAGTGAATATCATTCTCAATGGGGAAAAACTGAGAGCTTTCCCCCTAAGGTCAGGAACACAGCAAGGATGTCCACTATCACCACTGTTGTTCAACATAGTACTAGAAGTCCTAGCCTCAGCAATCAGACAACAAAAAGAAATAAAAGACATCCAAATCAGCAAAAAAGAAATCAAACTCTCACTCCTCACAAATGACAGGATACTCTACATGGAAAACCCAAAAGACTCCACCCCAATATTGCTAGAACTCATTCAGGAACTCAGCGTAGTGGCAGGACATAAAATCATAGCACAGAAACCAGTTACATTCTATCCACTAACAATGAGACAGAAGAAAGAGAAATCAAGGAGTCGATCCCATTTACAGTTGCATCCCAAACCACAAGATACCAAGGAATAAACCTAACCAAAGAGGCAAAGAAACTATACTCAGAAAACTATAAAACACTCATCAAAGAAACTGAGGAAGACACAAAGAAATGGAAAAATGTTCCATGCTCATGGATTGAAAGAACAAATATTGTTAAAATGTCTATGCTACCTAGAGCAATATATACATTCAATGCAATTCCTATCAAAATACCAAGAACTTTTTGCAAAGAGCTGGAACAAATAATCCTAAAATTTGTATGGAACCAGAAAAGACCCCGAATACCCAGAGGAATGTTGAAAAAGAAAAGCAAAGCTGGTGGCATCACAATTCCAGCCTTCAAGCTCTATTACAAAGCTGTCATCATCAAGACAGTATGGTACTAGCACAAAAACAGACACATCGATCAATGGAACAGAACAGAGAACCCAGAAATGGACCCTCAACTCTATGGTCAACTAATCTTCGACAAAGCAGGAAAGAATATCCAATGAAAAAATGACAGTCACTTCAACAAATGGTGTTGGGAAAATTGGATAGCCACATGTAGAAGAATGAAACTGGACCATTTCTTTGACACCATACACAAAAATAGACCCAAAATGGATGAAAGACCTAAATGTGAGACAGGAGTCCATCAAAATGCTAGAGGAGAACACAGGCAAGAATCATTTGTGACCTCAGCAGCAACAACTTCTTGCTAGACACATCTCTAAAGGCAAGGGAAACAAAGGCAAAGATGAACTTTGGGGAATTCATCAAGATAGAAAGCTTTTTCACAGCAAAGGAAACAGCTGACAAAACCAAAAGACAACCGACAGAATGGGAGAAGATATCTGCAAATGTCTTATCAGATAAAGGGCTAGTATCCAAAATCTACAAAGAACTTAATCAAACTCAACACCCAAAGAACTAATAATCCAATCAATAAATGGGCAGTGGACATGAACAGACACTTCTCCAAAGAAGACATACAAATGGCCAACAGACACATGACAAAATGCTCAACATCCCTTGGTATCAGGGAAGTACAGATCAAAACCACAATGATATACCACCTCATACCGGTCAGAATGGCTAAAATTAACAAGTCAGGAAACAACAAATGTTGGTGAGGATGCAGAGAAAGGGGAAGCCTCTTACACTGCTGGTCAGAATGCAAGCTGATACATCCACTCTGGAAAACAGTATGGAGGTTCCTCAAAAAGTTGAAAATAGAGCTGTTCTATGACCCAGCAATTGCACTACTGGGTATTTACCCCAAAGATATAAATTTAGTGTTCCAAAGGGACACCTGAACCCCAATGTTTATAGCAGCAAGGTCCATAATAGCCAAACTATGGAAAGAGCCAAGATGTCCATCGACAGATGAATGGATAAAGAAGATGTGGTATATATATATATACGATGGAATACTACTCAGCCATAAAAAATTAAATCTTGCCATTTGCAACAATGTGGATGGAACTACAGGGTATTATGCTAAGCAAAATAAGTCAAGCAGGGAAAGACAATTATTACATGATCTCACTCATATGTGGAATTTAAGAAACAAAACAGAGTATCATAGGGGAAGAGAGGAAAAAATAAAAGAAGACAAAATCAGAGAGGGAGACAAACCATAAGAGACTCTTAATCATAGGAAACAAACAGGGTTGCTAGAGAGGAGGGGGTGGGGGGATGGGGTAACTGGGTGATGGACATTAAAGAGGGCATGTGGTGTAATGAGACTGATGAATCAGTGATCTCTACCCCTGAAACTAATAATACATTATGTGTTAATTAATTTAATTTAAATAAAAATAAAAAAAGGAAAATAAAAAAAAGAACGAGATGAGGAACCAAGAGAATATATAAAAGACAAGGAAACATGGCACAATCAAAGGAAAATAATAAATATTGAAAAACCGACCCTAAAGGAACAGAAATGTATAAATTACCTGACAAATAATTCAAAATAATTAACCCACAGAAACTCAATGGGCTAAAAGAACACAGAAAACTAACTGAAATCTGGAAAATAATGCATGAACAAAATGAGAATATCGACAAAGAGACAGAAACTATAAAAGAACCAAACAGAAATTCTGAAGCTGAAGAATTCAATAATCAAAAAATTCACTAGATGGGTTCAACAGCTGCCTTGTTCAAGCAGGAGACTCAGTGAACCTGAAGAGAGGTCATTTGAAATTGTCGTGTCAGAAGAGAAAAAAAAAAAAGAATGAAGAAAGCCTAATGGACTTATGGTACATCAACAAGCAGACCAATATAGGCATTCTGGGAGTCTTGGAAAGAGAAGAGATTAAAAGGCAGAGAGCTTATTTGAAGAAACAGTGGTCAAAAAGTTCCAAGTCTGAGAAAGGAAATGGACATACAAAATCAAAAGATTCCAACTAGGATAAACCCAAAAAAGGCCCACATTGAGACACAATGTAATCAAACTGCTGAAAGAAAAAGAGAGAATCTTAAAAGCAGCAGATGTAAGTGTTGCATCATCTACAAGGGAGGTCCCATAAGATTATCAGAGTGTTTCTTAGCAGAAATAATACAGGCCAGAAGGGAGTGAGATGATATATTCAATGTGCTGAAAGAACAACCCTGCCAGCCAAGAATACTATATTCAGCAAAACTGTCCTTCAAAAGTGTAGGAGAAATAAAGACCTTTCCAGATAAATAAAAGCTGAGAGAATTCATCACCACCAGATCTACCTTATAAGAAAGGCTACAGGGCATCCATCATGTTGAAATAAAGGATGCTAGACAGCAACACAAAAGCATATACAAATATATGTTCTCTGGTGAAGGTAAATATAGACAAACACGGCATCCTGTAATATTGTAGTGATGGCGTGTATATCATTTTTAATTCTGGTGTACAACTTAAAGGATAAAAGCATAAAAAATAACTATAAAACTATGTGATCGAATACAGTATATCAAAAAACATGATCTGTGACAACAATAACATAAAATCAGAGGGCAGACATGTAAAGGAGTAGAGATTTTACATGTGAATAAAGTTTTTATCAGTTTTAAAATAGATTGTTATAACTATGTTTTACATACCCACCATGTTTACCACAAGAGATACCTATAGAAGATACACAAAAGAGAAATGAGGATCAAAGCAAGTCACAACCAAAAAAAAAAAAAAAATCAATGAAACACAAAGAAAAGAAAGGCATCGAGAGAGGAAAAGAGGAACAAAATATCTATGAGACACACAGAAAACAATGAAATGGCAACAGAAATTTTGCTATCAGTAATTACTTTAAATGCAAATAGATTAAACTCTCCAAAAAACACAGAACAGCTAAATGGATAAAAAAACAAGATCCAACTATATGCTATCTACAAGAGATTCACTTTAGAATTAAAGACACATATAGGATAAAAGTGAGAAAGTGTAAAAAGATATTCCATGCAAATGGATGAGAAAGCATAAAAAAATCTGTTATTTGTCTCAATAACATAATGAATAGGAATCTTCTCTGTAGTTTCAAAGGAGGCTTCTTGTGCAGTGTCTTCAGTTCCTAACATTTGGTGGGTCACTGATGGACCCTGAGAAATGCAGTGGGGGCAGGGTAGCACCTGTGATAACAGCACATTATGCTCCTGACCAAGGTCCATGCTTGGTGCAGTGAGGATGCACATAGGGCATGATAGGGAGTCACCATCATCACAAAGATCCTGGGCCTTTGGCTTATCTACATGAGCTATTTCTCAAGATCAGTCAAATGAGTGAAGAGTTGGGTTGAAAAGGTTAGTGGAAAGTTGGAATCTAAAATAAGTGTACAGGGAAAAAAAGCAATGAAAAAATATTAGAATAGTTGACTAAAACAATGAGACAGAGAAGAGAAACTGATTATAATAAAAACATAAAAATTTTCCTCTATCTTACCACTTAATAGAACCAATGCCAATTAGACCAAATGAATAGAAGGAATTAAAGGGTTACAAGTATATTAAGCCAAATGCCTCATCAGCTCTTCCCTTTTAAAATATAATCACCATTGTTGAGACTTGCTAACAAAAGAGGATCCTCATAGGTGAAGGACCCTGAGTGATGGTGTTGTCATTGGTCAATGGGGTGAAGAAGCTGGCTTTCAAGGCTTCAGCAATCCCAGTGTCATCCAAGAGCAGGTCCTATGCAGTGTTGAAGGGATTTACATGTGCAAAACTTGTTCTCTTCCCATTCAGAGCCACACTTCATGCACAAAACAGTTTCTAGGCCAGATTTGATGACTGTGAAAACAAGTGCAATCTGTAGGAGGGTTATGTTTTATTTGGAGTTTGTTTTGTTTTTCCAACAATTATTTTGATCACTCGACAAGGAAAAAACCAAGCAACACTTAATAACTGTGTACTTGGAAATGTTTTCTAAGGCCTACAAGCAAAGTGATAAATCTTAAGATTGTGGTTTCGTTTCACTATATACTTACTTCATTTACTTAAATTGGACAATCAAGTGAGAATTTAAATCACGCTGGAGAAACACTTGTAGGCGCTAACTCATTAGTCACAAAAGCGAGTCACGGTGCACTCCAAGGGTCATGTGAGGGTGGTGGCTCTCCCACAGTGCAAGGAAGACGCACAATCAGCCTCCTGAAGTCACCTGCCTGATGCTTGCCTGGTCAGTGACGTGAGGAGGGCACAGGAGACTCCACATGTGAAACAGAATTACTGTTCCTTTGAAGATGCAGTCCAGGGCCAAATAAACTGTCCTTTACTTACTGGCCTCATAAAACACTGTTTATATTTGGAGATGTACAGGCATGGTGGACACTGGAAGAATCTTTGTAGTTGGAAAAAAAGTCTCAAAGGCCCAATGGCAGTGGGGATCCCACGCTACAGGTACAAGGTACAAGGTACAAGACAGGAGGAGAGTTCTCCTTTCACCATGGTGACAGTAGGATGTGACATATGTGACATAAAGCTGTGATCTCGGGATGGCTCTCTGTTCACAGACTTCATCTCCTTCCCTCTTAGTCTTTTGTTTTCCTTCTAGTTTTGTTGTTGTTGTTGTTTTCCTTCTAATTTAGATGCTACGGCCATGGGAACAACTTGTTCATTATGGAACTAAATGAGAACCAGTCATGTTTAATAACGCTTCCTCAAGTACCAACCATGAGGTAAAGCTACCTGGCATTTCTTTGACACTACTGGGGAGAAAGCTCTGTCCCTTCTTCTTGGTTCTACCTGCCTGCTTTGGACCAGCTTCCATTTGCCAAGGGCCTATGGCAGACCTGTCCTCTGAAATGTGCCCCCTGCAGGGGCTGCTGCTTCTATGCCATCCCTGCCAGGCGTGTGCTTCTTCCTTCTCCTCCGCTGGAGCATCAGCCTCCTTTACTCTCACTATGCTACACAGTGGCTGTGAAGCCCAATTGATATGTAGAGAAGGAAATCATGGTGAAGAACTTCCATGTAAGGGCCACCTGGTGGATAGTGATGTCTCTTGCCCCATCAAGATTACAGAGATTTTAGAGCTGTAAGATGCTGGGAGAGCCTTTCAATTAAAGTTAATCACTTCAAGGGCAAGAACCTAACCTTCAGGGACTACGTGTCAGGGCTGAGAGCTAAGTTCTAGGTTCTTCACTCTATACATTGCTGTTGCCCCCCCATACTACCTGCCTGGATGTGCTCTGTGAAGACACTGTGGATGAAGACACAGGCTCTGGAGCCAGGCAGGCATCTGCACAGAGGGCAGGACGCCGTGCAAGTCGGTGAGCCTCGTTTCCCACTGTTGCACTTGACAAACGGTGAGTAGTCAAGAGACAGAAATGCTCCTTTCTAAAGTTACTATGTTACTATTTTGTCAAATTGACCACCTTCAACTCAGCTTGGGCATCTAAACCTTAGTGGCAGGTATTTAACTAATCAGGCATTCTTCTGAAGAAAGAAATTACTGCACCTTCAACTCAGCTTGGGCATCTAAACCTTAGTGGCAGGTATTTAACTAATCAGGCATTCTTCTGAAGAAAGAAATTACTGCAAAGAATGTTAGTGTCCTTCAATTGAGCCCCCTAAAAATCAGATGGTTATCTGTTTATAAATGAAAAGAGAAAGCACCTCCTCTCACTTTCACCTTTGTAAGTCCTCATTCTAATCCAGTTAATACTGGTCATCTGCATACATACATGTTCTGCCGAAGGCCACAATGTCACTATCAGCGGTTTTAGGAGAAATGCTGCTGGACAAATGTCTCTCACCAAAATATGATTCTAAGTTGAGAACTTGTGCCAAGAAACAATGGGCTTTACATCTCAGGCACCAAACCACACCAGAGGTATCAGCTGATTAACTGGGTGGCGGGTGACAGAGAGTCAGTAAACTGAGCCTCAGGCCCACTATCATGGGAAAATCTACTCTGCAAAGGAGAGGAGCCTGAAAGACCAGGGATGCAGGAGGGCCTCAGATTTCTGTCTCCTCCACAGTGGACCTTTCACTGCTGCCGTCAGTGAGCAAATAGTTTGCTTAGTTATTGAAACATTTGCTTCAGTTTCCCTAAAACAAAATTTAGCATATTTAGTACTGAATATATGCTTTGATTTACTATTTTGGTAACTGACAACTTTATATGAAACCCAAATAACATCTCTTCAAAAAAGACTTTTGAGTACTTCTGGTTTTAGCTCCAACATGTAACAAAAGCTTGGAAGCTATCACTCCTGTCAATACAACAAGAAAACACTGGACAAATGGAAGACCAATTACTTTTCTTGGACCTGTAGAAGAACTGAGGGTGAACCACCACCCAAAATCTGGGGAAACAGGTGCATCCAGAGAGCTATAGCAACCAAGATGTACTTACTCAGAATGGAAACTGCCAGAGCCATAAACTGATAGGAATACTTAAAAGGTGATTTTGATGAATTGCTGGTGGCCGAGCATGACCAACATGAGTGAGAACCATTAAAGTGCACAGTACTAGGGGCCCCAAACTTTCATAGGCATTCCCTCCAGGAACCCAATCAGGTTCTCATGGTGAGAACAGAAGAAGGATTGCCTCACAGGTCTTACAGGGAGAGAGGAAAAGTAGGCATTATGAAATACTGTTCACAGCCTTCTCCATACAAAAGGCTTACTCTCCAGGAGGAAGGACTTTGCCAGGGCAAATTCTGGACCATGATTCCAGGTGCAGTAAGGAAATTCCTCCCCACTCCTGCTCCCTCCGGCCTTCCTGTCTCATGCAGGGAAAAACAAAAACAAAAACAGAACAGAGGGAGCACTGCGAAGGGTGCCAGGGAAGGATGCAGGGGGCAAGGAGAGAGCTCTACTCATATAACAACACTTTTGGAGACCACTCTCCTGAAACACTGCCTCACCTAAAGACTGAGGGTTGATCTGAAGATCAGAGAATTCGTCCCCTCCTCAACAGCTTATCACACACCGACAGGGTTCCAGTATAACAGTGCATTACAGTTAAAAGAGCTGCAAGACACACTTTCTCTGAGGAGGGAAACATAGGGAAGCCTAACATAAAGAGGGAGACAAAGACAAGGACACAATGGGAACTTAAAGCCTCTGGTATCTATGGCCAAAATAAACATCAAGTACAGCCCAACTTCTAGCCAGATTAACACAAATCCTGACACCAAAGGCCTATTACCTCAGCTTCTATTGCCTGATGCAACATGTCTGGCTTTCAACAACAGATTATATGGCGTGCCGTAAGACAAGAAAAACACACTCTGCAGAGATGAAGAAATCATCAGAACCAGACTCAGACATAACAGATTCTGGAATTATCAGACAGGGGGTTTAAAATAACTATGATTAATATTGTTAAGGACTCTACTGGGAAAAGTAGACAAAATGTAAGAACAAACAAATAATATAAGTAGAGAGGTGGAAAATGTAAGAAACAATCAAAATGGAATGCCAGAAATCAAAAACTCTAAAATACATGAACAATGCTTTTGATAGGATCGTCTGTTGACTGGACACAGCTGAGGAAAATCAGCAATCTTGAAGATAGGTCAGAAGAAACTTCCCAGTCTGAATCAATGCAAAGAATGAAAACATAACAACAAAAAAAGCCAACAAGAAAATATCCAGCAACTGCAAGACAATAGTAAAAGGTATAACATAGGCAAAATTGTAATCCCAGATGGAGAACAAAGAAAGAATGGAACAGAAGAAATATTTGAAGAAACAGTACCTGAGAACTTTCCAAAATTAATGATAGACACCAAATCAAAGATTCAAGAAGCTCATAAAACATCAAGTTGGATAAATGCCAAAAGTCTATCCCCAGGCATATCATATTCAGAACTGCAAAAAACCGAAGAGATAATCTTGAGAGAAGCCAGAGGGGAGAAAAACACCTTGTGTACAGGGGAACAAGGCTAAGAACAGAAGCCATGCCAGCAAAAAGAGAATGAAATGAAGTGCTTATAAAGTGTGGAAAGAAACCCCCACCAAACCAGAGTTTACATCCAGCAAAATTATCTTTCAACATGAAGGAGAAAGACTTTCTGTAAGTATGTATTTCTACAAGTTACTACTCTGGGGGGTGGGCAGAAGAGACAGACAGACACAAATAGAAATGTATCGCCACCAGAGCTGCTCGGCAAGAAATGTTAGAAGAAGTTCTTCAGGTGGAAGGAAAATGACGCAGGTCAGGAAATTAGATCTACAGAAAGAAGTGTCAGAAAAAGAATAAATGAAGGTAAGACATTTTATTTTTTCTTACTTTTTTTTGAGAGACAGGGAGAGAGAAAGGGAGAAAGAGTGGGGAGTTGAGGGGCAGAGGGAGAGGGAGAGAGAGAATACCAAGCAGGATCCACGTTGAGCACAGAGCCTGATGCAGGGCTTGAACTCATAACCCTGAGATCACGACCTGAACGGAAATCAGGAGTTGGATGCTTAACCGACTGAGACACTCAGGCGCTCCTATTTTCTCTTCTTAACTGATCTAAAACATAACTGCTTATTTAAAGCAAGAACAGGACCAGTGTATTGGGTGATTACAGCACATGGATAAGTGAAATGAATGATAGTTCTGTCATAGGACAAGAGGAAAGAATTGAGAATATTTTGTGATAAGGTACCTGTACTATATGTGAACTGGTACGGTGTTATTTGAAGGTGGTCATTTTGATGAAATGTACATTTCAAAGTTGATGGCAACCACTAAAAATTGTTTTAAGAAGTATAATTAATAGGCTAATAGAAAAGATAAAACTGAATCATGTAAAATGCTTAAGTAAAACTAGGGAAGGCAGGGAAAAAAGTAATAAAAAGCAAATACAGCAAATAGACAACAGTTAAAAGCATGGTAGATATTAACCCAAGTATATCAATTATCATTTTAAATGTAAGTGGTCTAAATGTACTAATTAAAAGACAGAGAATTACCAGAGTGGATAAAAAGCAAAGCTTAACTATATGTTATGTACAAGAAATCCACCTTAAATACAAAGACTCAGATGGGTTAAAAGCAAAGGAATGCACCCAGATCTTGTTTTTTTTTTTTTTAAGATTTATTTATTTTTATTCTAGAGAGAGAGAGAGCACAAGTGGGAGGGGCAGAGGGAGAGAGATTCCCAAGCAGACTCTGTGCTGAGCGTGGAGATGGACGTGGGGCCTGATCCTATGACCCTGAGATCATGACCTGAGCCGAAGTCGAGAGTTGGATGCTTAACTGATTGCACCACCCAGGCACCCCAGATCTTGGTTTCTAATTCCATTCTCCAATACAAGGAACCAGAGCTCGTTGGAAAAATGGCTGATTCTAGGAATGGAGCAGGAAATACATAAGATGAGCCTGGAGCATTTTGTCATGCCAGAAAGTAAGGGAGTGCTCAAAAAAGGAAACACACACACACATACACAATAATGGGGGGAGGGGTTTTCAAAGAGACACAGGAGTCAATTAAAAGAGCCCCCAAAGGCCAATAACCTAAAATATAAAATAAATATCCATGAATCTATATTGATACAAATAAATGATCATATAAATAAATATATGGGGAAGGAGGGACAAATTTCCCTTGTGTAAGAATTCCAAAAAATTGATAGATACTCAGCCTTCAAGGAGGTTGAGCATAATGTCCCACTCCTTAAGTGTGAGCTGAGCGTAGGGACCTCCTTCCAAAGGGTACAATATGGAGCGAGGACAACAGAGCAACTTCACAGTGCAGAAACCTGACATACACTCCCTCACCTGGTGAACAGTGATAAATCATGTTGACAGTGTGTGCCCCCGATATGATGTAATGAGAAGAGCACTTCACCGTGTGGTCTTCCTCCCCCAAACCCAGAGGCCAAGAAAAACATCAGACAAATCCCAATTTAGGGATGTTCTCCAAAATATTGACTGGTACTCCTCAAAATTGTCAAAGTCATCAAAAACAAGGAAAGTCTGAGAAACTGTCACAGCTGAGAGAAAACTAAGGAGACATGACAACTAAATGTAATGCAGTAGCCTGGATGGAATCCTGGGACACAAAAAGAACGCTTAGAAAAAAGTAAGGAAATCTGAATAAACTATGAACTTCTGGTAATAATGTATTAGTAATAGTTCACTATTCTATACTAATGTTAGATATTAAAAATAGGGGAAATAGCAGGTATATGAGAAGTATCTGTACTACTATGCCAACTTCCCAGTAAATCTAAAATGATTCTTAACAAAATTATTTAAAAAAACTCTTATCATATACATTTCCTGAAAAATTTCAGGTAAAACAAACTAGGGTTTGAAAGAAACCGTCTAAAAACAACTGAGCTAAATACTTGTTAACCAGTTCTCAGGTTCTACGGCTTCAAACCTATGCGCATACTTCCTACACCAGGGGCAGTGCATCCTGCCTGTGTTGTCAGTTTCTCAGGAGCTGTCCAAACGTGGGTGAGAGTGAAGGCAAGAAGCCAAGCAGAGGGACACACAGAGCTAACACTGGTGTGTGCAGTTCTTAGAAAGAGCTGCTCATTGGCAAGCCTGCAGCCTCCACTACCATTTGCTTCTGTAGGGTTTCTGTCCTACACTTCAGTATACATTCGGGGTGGCTTCAATAAAGAATGCTTCCTACCGGTGCATTTCCCCCAGGGCTCACTAGGATTCAGCATTCATGTCTACTCCTTGTAGAACTTACCAGCAATATCTGGCACTTGTCAGGTTTTGCCTTAATGTAACATCTTACTTCTTTGCAGAGCAAAGAAAGTAGGAAAAACAGCTGCATAGAGGCAGTGGATGTCGAAGAAAGAGGAGGTAAAAAATAAAGCCAGCTCGACAGTCTTTGCTCAAAAAGAAACTTCATAGAACTGAGTAGAGTTGCCGTCAAAGAAGAAAAAGGCAAGAACTCTACAGCTACACTTTTTTTTTTAAAGATCAAAGTTAAACTTTATATTCTTCATTGGCATATTTTCTTAAAGAAAACACTGGTTTGTTACTTTTTTCTTTCTTAAATCAACTAGATATGCTTAATGAACATTACTGTTAGAAGAGCAGAGAAATCTGAACTACTTCTTTGGCAAAGTCAGGTTTGCACCAGGGATCCTCACAGTTACAAAATAACACTAGCAATCACCCTGCTGGAGATACCCAAGGGAGGGATTTTCATAGGCAGATAAAAATGAAGAATGAAGGGGAGTAAGTTGGAGGGGGAGACGAACCATTAGAGAGACGATGGACTCTGAAAAACAAACAGGGTTCTAGAGGGGAGAAGTGTAGGGGGATGGGTTAGCCTGGTGATGGGTATTAAAGAGGGCACATTCTGCGTGGAGCACTGGGTGTTATGCACAAACAATGAATCATGGAACACTACATCAAAAACTAATGATGTAATGTATGGTGATTAACATAACAATAAAAATTATTAATTTTTAATAATTTTTATTATTAAATTTTATTAAATAATATTTTTAATAAAAAATAATTTCTAAGGCTTGACAATAGCAAAGGCAATTTTTCCTAGCTATTCTGAGTTTATTATTTTAAAAATGTATATATTTATACTTAGGTTTTTGAAATACATATTTAAAGGTATTGTTTAGGCGGGGGGAAAGTTAGCCAGTGAAAAATCTCTCTCTGCCCCTGTCTACCCCTGCCTGCCAATGCCCTTCTGTGTCCTGTGCTCACATACACAAGTAAATAGGAATATGTCACTACTTTTCTCCATCTTTACATAAAAAGAGCACACAGCAATATTGTTCTGCACTTTGATTTTGACTTACTAATATCAGAGCTCTTTCCATATTTTTTAAAAGATTTTATTTATTTATTGAGGGGGTAGGAGGAGAGGGAGAGGGATAAGCAGACTCCCTGCTGAGTGCGGAGCCTTATGCAGGGCTTAATCCCAGGACCCTGAGATCATGAACTGAGCCAAAATCAAGAGTTGGACACTTAACTGACTGAGCTACCCAGGCACCCCAGGTGCCTTTCCATACTGGTACACAGAAAGCAACGATAATTTACTTAACCCTGATGGACATTTAGTTATTTCCAGTATTTTGTTATCATTAAGGATGCTGCAGTGAATAACCCCATGCATTTATCATTTTGTACATATGCAAATATATTTGTGGGATAAAATCCCAAATACAGAACTGCTGGGTCCAAGGATACATGCAGTTATAATTCAAGTAGATTTTACCAAATTGTTTCATATGTGGTGTTGAGCCAGTATGCACTCCTAGCAGCTGAGTATGCCGTACTTGCTTTCCCTGTGTAGACCCAGGATAATATCCCTCTTGTGGATTTCTGCTAGGCTGATAAGTGACAACTGGTGTTTCAGTTTAGTTTCAATTTGCATTTCTTACTCTGAGTGGTATTGAGCATCTATTTATATGCTTTAACATCCATCTGAATTTTATTAATGTGAACTTCCTGTTCACAATGAAAAGCATCTGGGAAGGTTGGAGGATTGAAGGAAGGAAAAAAAAGTAAGGACAGGTAGAAGAAAATACATCTATTCAGTTCTGTACAAGGATAAAGACCTCATGTCTTTGGCTTACATTAATCTAATTTATATTGGAACATGTCAAATTCTAATGATGTTTTGCTATTATTTTTTATTAAGAAATTTTATTTTTACAACAGTTTTAGTTTTGAAAAAAATTGCATAGAAAGTACAGAGTTCCCATATACCCTCCATTCCTTCAGTTTCCCTTATTATTAACATTTAAAAAAATATTTTATTTATTTATTTGACAGAGAGAGAGAGAGACATCGAGAGAGGGAACACAAGCAGGGGCAGAGAGAGAGGGAGAAGCAGGCTTCCTGCTGAGCAGGGAGCCTGATGCGGGGCTCGATCCCAGGACCCTGGGATCATGACCTGAGCCAAAGGCAGACACTTAACGACTGAGCCACCCAGGCGCCCCTATTATTAACATTTTGTATTAGTGTGGTGAATTTGTCATAATTGATGAACCAATAATGACACATTATTATTAATTAAGGTCCACAGTTCAAATCAAGGTTCATTGTATGGGTTTACACAAATGCATACTGTCATGTACTCACCATTACTTATCATAAATAGTTTTACTGCCCTAAACATCTGTGGGTCACCTACTCGTCCCATCCTTCCTCCCTTCTCTCAAACCTCTGGTAACCACTAATCTTTTTACTGTCACTACAGTCTGCCTTTTCTACAATGTCATATAGTTGGATTTATTAATGATTGTAGCCTTTACAGATTGAACTCTTCCATTTAGTTATATGCATTTAAGTTTCCTCTACATCTTTCCATGGCTTGATAGCTCATTTCTTTTTAACACTGAAACACATACCATTTCTATGGATGTACCATAGCTTATTTATCTAGTCATCTGTTAAAGGACATCTTGATTGCTTCCAATTTTCATCAATCATGAATAAATCTGCTTTCAACATTCATGTGCAGGTTTTCATGTGGACATGTTTTTTATTTAGTTGGGCAAATATCTAGGTGGGCAATTGCCAAAATGTATGATAAGGAGTATGTTTAGCTTTGTAAGAAACTGCCAAATTGTCTTCCACAACTAAGTGAAAGAATCTAATTTATAAAGGCTATACCAATTTGCATTCCCACCAGCAGTGAATGAGCTGTTGGGATTGTTTATTCATGGGTTGTTTTATTATGCTGAGTTTTAAGAGTTCTTTGTATATTTTAGATACAAGTCCTTTAAGAAAGGTGTCTTTTGCAGATATTTTCTCCCAGTCTGTGCCTTGTCTTTTCAGTCTCTTACAACATTATCTTTTGCAGAGCGTAAGTTTTTAATTTAAAAAAGTCCAACTTGTCAATTATTTCTTTCATGCTTTTGGAACTGTATCAAAAAAATCATTGCCAAACCCTAGGTCACCTAGATTTTCTAGAAGTTTTATACTTTTGTGTTTTACATTTAGGTCTCTGATCCACTTTGAGTTAATTTTTATGAAGGGTTTAAGGTCTATGTGTGTGTCTAGATTCACTAGTTTGCATGTGGATGTCCAACTGTTCCCCACCATTTGTTGAAAAGACCATCTTTTCTCCATTGAATTACCTTTGCTCCTTTGTCAAAGACCAGTTGATTAATATATGTGGATATATTACTGGTCCCTCTATTCTGTTCCCTTTATCTATTTCTCTATTCTTTTGCCAATACCACAGTCTTGATTCCTGAAATGTTATAGTAAGTCTTGAAACCAAGTAGTGTCAGTCCTCTGATTTTGTTCTTCTTCAGTATTGTGTCTGCTATTCTGGGTCTTTTGCCTCTCCATATAAACTGTAGAATCAATTTGTTGATATCCTAAAGAGAGCTTGCTGGAATTTTGATTGGGACTGCACTGAATCTATATAGGTCAAGTTGGGAAGAACTGACATCTTAACAATAGTGAGTCTTCCCATCCATGAACATGGACTATCTCTCCATTTATTTATATTTTCTTTGATTTATTTCCCTGGAGTTTTATAGTTTTCCTTATCAAGATCTTACACATATTTTGTTAGACTTATGCCTAAATATTTCAACTTTTTTTGGGGGGGGAGTGCTAATGTAAATGGTATTATATTTTAAATTCCAAATTTCACTGCTGGTAGATGGGAAAACCCACTGACTTTTGTTCTACTAGTCTTTACCATTGTTTTTAGAATCAAGTAGAAAAATAGTTGTCTATATGTCTGTGAATGCCACTGAAAATACAGAAAATTTGATTCCTGAAGCTGTGAAAAATTACATTATCTGGCTTTTCACCTGTACTAGAATCAGATATCTTAGAGAGTTCCCTGCTTATAATAAAGGAATCTTATATCAAAACCTTTGTCATTTGTGATACATTTTTAAAAATCAAGTGATAAACTTTAAATAAGATTTCTGGACATAATATTCAAGCCCACACGAACCAAAGCCATATCAAAGGACCCTGTGCTTTAGAAAATATTATCAAGAACACTTGTGCCATCTTTTGTGATATAATACAGCGGTAGGTTAAAAAGTGAATGGAGCACTGGGTGTTATATGCAAACAATAAATCATGGAACACTACATCAAAAACCAATGATATAATGTATGGTGATTAACATAACATAATAAAATAAAAATGCAAAAAAAAGTGCTTCTATAAAACTGCACAGTTCTGAAAAACTGCATGTTGGTCATAAATTCCTTAGCTTCTACTGTATTCACAGATGAACTTCTGTGAATAGACTAGATGTTTGATGAGTCCAGGCATTCTCATTACTTAGGCTTTAGAAAATAGTATTGATAGCAAGTATCTTATATAATCTTAAAGTTAATGCTGATCTGGTAAGAAGAAGCTCCCCTTATTTTCAAAGTATATCACAGCACAAATTTATAACATCTGAATTGTGGCCTCTAAGCCTACTGCCACAGCAACAGTTGCTTAAGGAGTTGAATCTTGAGAGGAGTAATACTTGGGAGTGTAAAGTAATTGTAGGGAATGCAGGAACATGCCTTCTAAATGCCCTATCAGGACTATAGGACCTATTCCCCTAGGTTTTGAGGGTGCTACTAGAAGGCACACCAATGCCCACCCTTCCCCTGAGGCAACCTGTACCCAATGACTAGTTTATGAGGGTTGAAGAACAAAAGCCTGGGCACTAAGGGGCACCTGGGTGACTCAGTCAGTTAAGCATCTGCCTCTTGATTTTGGGTCAGGTCATGGTCTCAGGGTCTTGAGAGGGAGTCCTGTGCTCAGCGGGGAGTCTACTTGAGATTTTCTCTCTTGCCCTCTGCCCCTCCTTCTGTTCGCACTCTCTCTTTCTCAAATAAATAATCTTAAAAGAAAATTTTATTTAAATTCAATTTAATTAACATATACTTAACTGTATTATATAACTAATAGTTAACTATTAGTTTCAGAGGTATAATTTAGTGATTCATCAGTTACATGTAACAATAAATAAATATTAAAAAAAAAAGCCTGGCCACTGTGTCCCAACTTGGGACAACTATGCAGGATTATCCCAGTTTAAGTGTGGAATCAGCTGAGGTCTCTGTTGAGACTGTACTGCTGCCCACCTTCTCCCTCTGCTCCTTCCTGCTTCTTACCCTTCTTTTCAGGTGGTGATTCTCAAGAGCCGTCCCTATTAAACATCCTCCACACTAGCTTCTGTCTCAGAGTCTGCTTCCCAGGGAAAGTGAACTGTGACAGCAATCAGTCAAATAATGAGTATTTTAAAGCACCTTTCTTATGGCTTTGTCTAGGCATGGTGGTTAGAGATGGAGGATGGGGTAGCAGAGGGGTGGAAGAGGTTACAAAAGAAGTACAACACAAACCCATGCAAAGACCCTTCAATGTAGTTGAGGAATCCAAATGCACTTAGATGAGACTATAAAGTAATACAGAGGAATTTTAAACAAATACACTAGAACTTATACATTCATATAGCTGTTGTTCACATTAGCAATGAGTCCGGGAGACTCTATAATTATTTTAAAGAACTGGAATGGAAAAATCACAGAAGATTTTTGGAACTCTTAGATGTACAGTCAGAGCGAGTGAGTGAAAAAGGCTTTTTGTTGTCATTGGTGTTCTATTTCCAATTGTATTATGCACTTTGGCCACCCAGTAAACTCCCAAGATTTGGTACCAAATTATCTTTCCTGTTCTAAAAGTCAAATCCACCCTCAAAGGCTAAAGATACTCCTAATAAAATAGGCTGCAGGGCAATTCTAAAAAAGACTTCCCCTACACAATAGCTTCATTGGAAAAAAAAGATGGAGTAGGGGACCCTATTCCAACTGGTCCCCAGAATTGAGCTGGATATCTACCAAACCACTCTGAGCACCCATGAAATCAGCCTGAGATGTAAGAAGATCTGGATCTCTACAAACAGAATATTGCAGGTGGTTAGTTTCGAGGTAGGAAGCGGGGAGCCGTGATTCCGCTGGCAGATATCGGAGGATAAACGGCAGCAGCGGGAGAGTGCCTGGCCAGGGATCCTACACTGCCCTGAGCAACAGCCTCGCACGCTGGGGACGGGGCACAGACTCACAGACTGGTAGTGGCAGGGAGAGAACTTTAGGGCAGCCCCAGGGACAAAAACCCGGAGCGGTGGGGTAGCCCGTGGGAACTGGGAGCGGCTGGCGGTTTTAGAAGCACAAAGGGCAGAGACATGCCCCGACCTAGAGGCAGGACTGGGAGCGCTGCGGAGGGGCACACAACCCAGGATGCTGCAGTTTATAGCAGCACAGACGGAAACGGAGATAGTGTGGCCTGGAGAGCTCACTGAAGAACAGACTGTGATCTCTCTGCTCTGAGGCAGAGGGTTGGAAACAGTCTCTTCTGCTCTCTCAGAAGAGAGGCGGAAAGCCGCCAAGGAAAGCCCCCAGAGAACAAAAGCCCCAAAAAACTGGTTCCCACTGAGCCCATCCCCTATCACAGGGAGGCAGGGCAACTCCACCCAAACAGGGTTGCCTGAGTAACAGCGTGGCAGGCCCCTCCCCCAGAAGACAGGCTGGGAGAACAAGAGGCCAGCAACCCTAAGGTCCTTAGAAAACAGGTGCATCTTGCTTGGATTCTGGTCACTAATTTGGACTCTATACAATCCCTCAACCACCCATTAACAGAGTGACTAAGGAAAAGGAACCCCCAAAATAGGAAAGACTCAGAGATTATGACTTATGCCACATATTTACAAATGGATGCAGATATAACCAAGATGTCGGAGATGGAATTCAGGCTGGTAATTGTGAAGACAATAGCTAGAATGGAGAAATGCAACATAGAGTCTCTAAGGGAAGAAATGAAAGCTGAATTGGCAGAACTTAAAAATGTTATCAAGGAGAGCCAATCTAATCTAGATAATCTAACAGCTAGGGTAAGTGAGGCAGAAAAACGAATTAGTGACTGGAAGACAATTTAATAGGTAAAAAGGGAAACGAGGAGGCCAGGGAAGAACAACTCAGAATCCATGAAAATAGAGTCAGAGAAATAAGTGACACCATGAAGCATTCCAATGTCAGAATTATTGGAATCCCATAGGGAGTGGAGAGAGAGGACTAGAAGATATATTTAAGCAAATCGTAGCTGAGAACTTCCCTAATCTGGGGAATGAAACAAACATTTGTGTCCTAGAGGCAGAGAGGACCCCTCCCAAGATCAAGGAAAACAGGCCAATGCCTCGGCATGTAATAGTAAAATTCGCAAATCTTAGAACCAAGGAAACCATCTAAAGGGCAGTTAGGGTTAAAAGATTCCTTACATACAGAGGGAGGAACACCAGAATAACATCAGACCTATCCACAGAGACCTGGCAAGACATATTCAGGGTACTAAATGAGAATAACATGTAGTCAAGAGTACTTTATCTGGCAAGGCTGTCATTTAGAATGGATGGAGAGATGAAGAGCTTCCACGACCGGCAGAAACTGAAAGAATATGTGACCACTAAGCCAGCCCTGCAAGAAATATTAAGGGGGGTTCTATAAAAGGAGAAAGACCCCAAGAGTGATATACAACAGAAATTTACAGGGACAATCTATAAAAACAACATCTTCACAGGCAACATGATGACAATTAATTCATATCTTTCAATAATCACTCTCAATGTGAATGGCCTAAATGCTCCCATAAAATGGCACAGGGTTGCAGATTGGATAAAAAGACAGGACCCATCCATATGCTGTCTACAAGGGACTCATTATGAACCTAAAGATACATCCAGACTGAAAATGAAGGGATGGAGATCCATCTTCCAAGCCAGTGGACCTCAAAAGAAAGCTGGGGTAGCAATTTTTATATCAGACAAATTAGATTTTAAACTGAAGTCTGTAGTTAGAGACACAGAAGGACACTATATCATTCTTAAAGGGTCTACCCAACAAGAAGATTTAACAATTGTAAATATCTATGCCCCCAACATGGGAGCAGCCATCTACATAAACCAACTGTTAACCAAAATAATGAATCATATTGATAACAATGCATTAATTGTAGGGGACCTCAATACTCCACTCTCAGCAACAGATCATCTAAGCAGAAAATCAACAAAGAAACAAGAGCTTTGAATGACACACTGGACCAGATAGACCTCATAGATATATACAGAACATTCCACCCTAAAACAACAGAATACTCATTCCTCTCGAGCATACATGGAGCTTTCTCCAGAATAGACCACATACTGGGTCACAAATCAGGTCTCAACCAATACCAAAAGACTGAGATTATTCCCTGCATATTCTCAGACCACAGTGCTTTGAAACTGGAACTCAATCACAAGAAAAAATTTGGCAGAAATTCAAACACTTGGAAGCTAAAGACCACTCTGCTCAAGAATGTTTGGGTCAACCAGGAAATCAAAGAAGAACTTAAACAATTCATGGAAATCAATGAGAACGAAAACACATCGGTCCAAAGCCTATGGGATACTGCAAAGGCGGTCCTAAGGGGGAAATACATAGCCATCCAAGCCTCACTCAAAAAAATAGAAAAATCCCAAATTCACCAACTAACTCTACACCTTAAAGAACTAGAGAAAAAGCAACAAAGGATGCCTAGGCCACACATTAGAAGAGAAATAATTAAGATTAGAACAGAGATCAATGAATTAGAAACCAGAAACAGTAGATCAGATCAACGAAACTAGAAGTTGGTTCTTTGAAAGAATTAATAAGATCGATAAACACTGGCCAGATTTATCCAAAAGAAAAGAGAAAGGACCCAAAATAGTAAAATTATGAATGAAAGGGGAGAGATCATGACTAACACCAAGGAAATAGAAACAATTATTAGAAATTATTATCAACAACTATATGCCAATAAACTGAGCAATCTGGATGAAATGGAGGCCTTCCTGGAAACCTATAAGCTGCCAAGATTGAAACAGGAAGAAATTGACAACCTGAATAGGCCAATAACCAGTAACGAGATTGAGCAGTGATCAAAAACCTCCCAAAAAACAAGAGTCAGGGCCTGATGGAGTCCTTGGGGAATTCTACCAAACATTCAAAGAAGAAATAATACCTATTCTACTGAAGCTGTTTCAAAAAATAGAAACAGAAGGAAAACTTCCAAACTCATTCTATGAGGCCGGCACTACCTTAATCCCCAAACCAGGCAAAGACCCCATCAAAAAGGAGAATTTCAGATGGATATCCCTGATGAATATGGATTCCAAAATCCTCAACAAAATCCTAGTTAATAGGATCCAACTATACATTAAAAGGATCATCTACCATGACCAAGTGGGATTTATCCCCAGGTTGCAAGGGTGGGTTAACATTCGCAAATCAATCAAAGTGATAGAACACATTAATAAGAGGAGGGAGAAGAACCATATGGTCCTCTCAATTGATGCAGAAAAAGCATTTGACAAAATACAACATCCTTTCCTGATTAAAACTCTTCAGAGTATAGGGATAGAGGGTTTTCATAAAATCCATCTATGAAAAACCCACAGTGAATATCATCCTCAATGGGGAAAAGCTGAGATCCTTTCCCTTAAGATCAGGAACACGTCAAGGATGCCCACTCTCGCCACTATTGTTCAACCCCCAGTACTAAAAGTCTTAGCAACAGCAATCAGACAACAAAAAGAAATAAAAGGTATTCAAATTGGCAAAGAAGCAGTCAAACTTTCTCTTTTCACAGATGACATGATACTTTATGTGGAAAACCCAAAAACTCCACCCCTAAATTACTAGAACTCATACAGCAATTCAGTAATGTGGCAGGATACAAAATCAATGCACAGAAATCAGTTGCTTTCTTATACGCTAACAATGCAACTGTAGAAAAAGAAATTAGAGAAACGATCCATTTACAATAGCACCAAAAACCATAAGATACCTCGGAATAAACCTAACCAAAGAGGTAAAGGATCTGTACTCTAGGAACTACAAAACACTCATGAAAGAAACTGAAGACACAAAAAGATGGAAAAATATTCCATGCTCATGGATCAGAAAAATAAACATTGTTAAAATGTCTACGTTACCCAGAGCAATCTATACCTTCAATGCCATCCCGATCAAAATTCCAATGACATTTTTCAAAGTGCTGGAACAAACAATCCTAAAATTTGTATGGAATCAGAAAAGACCCTGAATCGCCAAGGGAATGTTGAAAAAGAAAAACAAAGCTGGGGGCATCACGTTGCCCAATTTCAAGCTATATTACAAAGCTGTGATCACCAAGACAGCGTGGTACTGGCACAAAAACAGACATATAGACCAACGGAACAGAATAGAGAACCCAGATATAGACCCTCAACTCTATGGTCAAATAATCTTCAACAAAGCAGGAAAAAATATGCAATGGAAAAAAAGTCTCTTCAATAAATGGTGCTGGGAAAATTGGACAGCCACATGCAGAAGAATGAAACTCGACCATTCTCTAACACCATACACAAAGATAAACTCAAAACAGATGAAAGACCTCAATGTGAGACAGGAATCCATCAAAATCCTAGAGAAGAACATAGGCAGTAACCTCTTTGACATCGGCCACAGCAACTTCTTTCAATATACATCTCCAAAAGCTAGTGAAACAAAAGCAAAAATGAACTTTTGGGACTTCATCAAGATAAAAGCTTCTGCACAGCAAAGGAAACAGTCAACAAAACAAAGAGGCAACCCACAGATTGGGAGAGATATTTGCAAATGACACTACAGATAAAGGGCTGGTATCCAAGATCTATAAAGAACTTCTCAACCTCAACACCCAAAAAACAAATAATCAAGTCAAAAAGTGGGCAGAAGACATGAACAGACACTTCTCTGAAGAAGACATAAAAATGGCTAACAGACACATGAAAAAATGCTCATCATCATTAGCCATCAGGGAAATTCAAATCAAAACCACATTGAGATAACCTTACACCAGTTAGAATGGCAATAATGGACAAGGCAAGAAACAACAAATGTTGGAGAGGCTGTGGAGAAAGGGGAACCCGCTTACACTGTTGGTGGGAATGCAAGTTGGTACAGCCACTCTGGAAAACAATGTGGAGGTGCCTCAAAAAATTAAAAATAGAGATACCCTATGACCCAGCAATTGCACTCCTGGGTATTTACCCCAAAGACACAGATGTAGTGAAAAGAAGGGCCATATGCACCCCAATGGTCATAGCAGCAATGTCCACAATAGCCAAACTGTGGAAAGAGCCGAGATGCCCTTCGACAGATGAATGGATAAAGAAGATGTGGTCTATATATACAATGGAATATTACTCAGCCATCAGAAAGGATGAATACCCAACATTGGCATCAACATGGATGGAGCTGGAGGAGATTATGCTAAGTGAAGTAAGTCAAGCAGAGAAAGTCAATTATATGGTTTCACTTACTTGTGGAACATAAGGAATAGCATGGAGGACATTAGGAGAAGGAAGGGAAAAAAGGGGGGGAAATGGGAGGGAGAGATGAACCATGAGAGATCATGGACTCTGAGAAACAAACAGGGTTTTAGAGGGGAGGGGGGTAGGGGGATGGGTTAGCCTGGTGATGGGTATTAAGGAGGGCACGTACTGCATGGAGCACTGGGTGTTATATGAAAACAATGGATCGTGGATCACCACATCAAAAACTAACGATGTATTGTATGGTGACTAACATAACATAATAAAATTTTAAAAATTTAAAAAATAGCTTCATTGGTTTATAATTCACCCATCTAAAGCATATAATTCAATGGCTTTTAATATATTCACAGGGTTGTACAACCATCACCACAGTCAATTTCAGAACGATTTCCTTATACCCCTCCAAACAACCAGCCTCCTCAGCTATCACTTACTAATCCCCCATGTCCCCTAAATCTAGACAATCATTTTTTTTTTTTTACAGATTTTATTTATTTATTCATGAGAGACAGAGAGAGAGAGAGAGAGAGAGAGGCAGAGGCAGAGGGAGAAGCAGGCTCCCCGCTGAGCAGGGAGCCCGATGCGGGACTTGATCCCAAGACCCTGGATCATGACCTGAGCCGAAGGCAGATGCTTAATGACTGAGCCACCCAGGAGCCCCAATAATTAATTTCTTTTTACTATCTAATAAATCCAACTGGATGAACAAACCACATTTTATTTATCCACTTGTCAGGTGATGGACATATGTGCTGTTTCCACTTTTGGGAAATGAGTAATGATGCTCTGAACTTTACTGTACAAATTTTTGTGTGGACATATGTTTTCATTTCTTTTGAATATATACCCAGGAGTAGAATTGATGGATCATATGCTAACTCTATGTTTAAAATTTGAGAAATTGTTAGACTGTTTTCCACAGTGGCTGTACCACTTCACATTCCTACCAGCAATGTATAAGAGCTGCAACTTTTCCACATGCTTGCCAACACTTGCTATTATCTGCTTTTTTTTTTTTTTTTAAAGATTTTATTTACTTATTCAACAGAGAGAGACACAGCGAGAGAGGGAACACAAGCAGGGGGAGTGGGAGAGGGAGAAGCAGGCTTCCCGCAGAGCAGGGAGCCCGATGTGGGGCTCGATCCCAGGACCCTGGGATCATGACCTGAGCCGAAGGCAGACACTTAACGACTGAGCCACCCAGGCGCCCCATATTATTTGCTGTTTTATTATAACGTTCCTATGAGTGTGAAGTATCTCATTGTGGTTTTGATTTGTATTTTTCTGACAGTTAATGATAAGAACATCTTTACATGTGCTTATTGGCCATTTTTCATCTTTAGAAAAGATGTCTCTTCAGATCCTTTGCCAACTTTAAAATTATTTGTCTTTTTATTATTGAGTTGTTTATATATTCTAGATATAAGTCCTTTATCAGATATATGTTTACAAAACTTTTCTCCCTTTCTGTTCCTGTCTTTTCCTTTTCTTGATGATGTCCTATGAAGCACAAACCTTTTAAATTTTTATGGTGTCCAGTTTATCTATTTTTGTCTTTTGTTATCTGTACTGGGGTGTCACGTTTTAAGAAACCACTGCCTATCTCAATGGCATGAAGATTTACATCGATGTTTGTTCTAAGAACTTTGTAGTTTTTGTGCTTGTATTTAGGTCTCTGGTCCATTTTGAGTTATTTTCATATCTGGTGTTAGTAGGAGTCCAACTTCATTCTTTCACATGTGGCTATCCAGGTGTCCCAGCCCCATTTATTGAAAAGGGTATTGTTTCTCTATGGAGTTATCTTGGCGCCCTTGTTGGAAATCTACACGGGGGTTTGTTTCTGGACTCTTGATTCTATTCTATTGTCTAGGAGTCTGTCTTTGCGCCAGTATCACACAGGGTGCTCTTCTGAAGGTAACCGCTATGTGCATTCACTCGTCATGAATGTTCACTGGGCACCCACGACATACGAGACACTGTCTGAGGTGCTGCGGAATCTCAGCTGAACTGAAGCTTGGTTGCAGCTTAGCTTTATGCAGGATAATTGAACTGTATGTGAGTAACACATACAATTTGTCAGAGGTTGATAAGTATCACTTAGGAAGCAAAGAAGAGAACATGAAGTATTGGGAGGGGGCTAAATTCAGACAGGGTAGTTAGGACAGGCCTTGCCAAGAAGCTGAGCATTGAACAAAGACCCAGAGAAGGTAAAGAAGCTGGGCGCGCTGACATCTATGCAGAAAGCACGTTAGAGGGAAAAGCAAGGGCAGTAGCCTGAAAGGCTGTTCAAAGAATGAGGAGGGTCAGTATGTCTCAACTGGAGTGAATGAAGGGGAGGAACCGAGACTGAGAGCGAGGTAAACATGGGGCTGGGCCCCGGTGGGTGGGGGGGGTCACTGTGAGGCCACAGGCTTTACAGTGCATGGAATGGAAACCTGTTGGAAGTTTCTGGGTGGAAGAATAACATGGTCTGGGTAAAGTGATTAACAAACCACTATGACTGCTGTGTTGAGACTAGACTCGGGAGGGAGGGTAGCAGCAGGGGCCAGCTAGGGGATGATGAGAGATGGTGGTGGCTTATGCCCAGTGGGGGGCAGTGGGGGTGGTGAGAGAAGCGCTCTGGCTCTGAAGCGGGAGCCAGGTGGATTATCCTGCAGACAGACGGGACATGAGAACGCGGGGAGCTGGGGAACTTGAAGTTTTAGGCCTAAGCCACTAGAAAAATGAAGTTTCCACTGACCGTGACAGAAAAGTCTGCAGAAAGGGTGGCTTCGGGGACACCAGGAGCTTATTTTTGGAAATATTAATTTTGAGACCCTTAACCCTAATAAAAAAGTCAAACAGGAACTTTTGTTTACAGAGCTGTGAATAAAAATGTGAGATTCAAAAGCATCTAAACAGCACTTATAACTGAGATGAGATCACCAAGGGGATGAATGCAGACCAGGAGATGGGTCCAAAGATGGGGTCTGAGGCAGCCTAGCCTCAGAGGGCAGAGGGGGTCAGAAACACACGTGCACGGGTGGACACACATGCACACATGCACACAGGGAAGAGGGAGATGGCAAGAAGCAGATAGGGAGGGAGAAACACTACGGAAGAGTGGCCAGAAAGGCAGGAGGAAAAGCAGGCAATGAACGTCAAACAGAAAAGTGTTTGCAGGAGAAGGGAGTCAAGTAGGATGAGGCTTGGGGAATGACGATGGTGTCAGCAATGCTGGTCACTGGTGGCCTTGAGCAATGGCATTTTGGCGGAGCGATGGTAAAGAGAAAAGGTAAGAAGAATAACTGGCGACTGCGAGAGTGGGCAAAACTAAAGGATTGTTGTTTAAAGAGAAGCAGGGCAGTAACTGGAGGGAGATGTGAGGTCAAGAAGGGAGAGAAGCACTGGCATATGTTTGTGTGCCACTGATGGGGACAGGATGTAGGGATGCGGGGGGGGGGGGGCAGGGAGGACAGAGGCAGCACGTGCTTGAGAGGTGACAGAAGGGGTCCAGCCCATGCGTGGGACATGCTTAGAGGTGCGGTTCCCTGCAGGAACAGGAGAGAAGGTCAGATGCTTGTGTAGGTGCAGGAGCGTGGGAAGCAAGGTCACCAGCAGAGAGGGAGCAGGGAGGGTGGCACTGGAGGACTGCAAGGTGAGAAGGCTTTGCCATGGTCATCCAGCACAGTGGGAAAGAGGACAGGCCAAGAAAACACACACGACTGTCAGGCGGCACAAACGGCCATGTGAGGCCAGTGATGAGTTTTAACTCTGGCCAGTCAGGTGCCAAATGCACTGACAAAGTTAGGGCATGACCATGGCGTGAGGGCCGATGTCAGGTGTCAGACAGGGCCCTGCAGAAGACAGGTCAAGGAAGTGGGCTGCTAGGGTAATGAAGCATGCACAGAGAGCTGTACCAGAGAAAGGGTCCTCAGTGACGGCCAGCCAGGCCCGAAGGTCCTCCAGGACTGCACCCTGGACGTGGGCGGGTCAGCAGAGGAAGAGGGCCAGGCCCATGGGACAGCTTTCATCCCACAGATCCTTCAGACCAGCTGAATTCAACTCATCTGACCTGCTGGTTATTATTCTCTTGCCCTTTTCCTATGTGAGGACCCTCTCAGAACTGCATGGGGCTGTATATTTGATCTCCTGAGTCTCCGAGTAAGCTGGGCTTACAGAATTTCCAAACATAACAACAGAATTAATCAAACATTGGTCCCAAACCTTCTTTTTCTTTTTTGGCATCAGGCTCTGACTTTAGGTCTTAGGGCACAAAGATGAACAAGACATATAAAGAACAGCTATAATATCCTGGTACATGCGGCTGTATTTACTCTGTAGAGTGATATACTTCAGACACAGCTAATCTAGAGCAAGGTCCAAGTGCAACAGGAACAAAATGTTAACTTTAATTTCTGATGCATGAAGATGAAGAAAAACAAAGAGAATATTAAACATAAAAAACACTTAAATATCTGCTACATGGCGAAATAATTAATTTCTTTAAATAGAAACTGATGCGCTACTTTTGTCCGCTCCTCAGATACCTCAGGCTGGCTCCTTCCCGTGGAACCCGGCGCTCGGCAGGGAGTACCAGTCAGCAACACCTGCAGAGTCAGGAGAAGGAAAGGGAAAGGACGCCACAAAAACAGACTTCCGACAGTACTGTTTGTAATTAATAGTAATCTCAACGGCACCTTTGATTGTCATCTGTTACACAAAATGTACATACTTTAAAGCTCTAAAAGTTCCATGTTTCACAGGTGGCACTAATTTTTACCTGCAAGATGCTAGCCATCTGGCAACCCTGGGCATTTACTCCACCTGAGCTGCAATGTAAGCCCAAGGGAGCAAGTATCAGGCTGCGCATCCTTATGTAGCATTGGCTTTAGAAGCAAAGACTTGGAGGCAGAATAGGTGCCCATCACCAGGAGAATGGACAAATAAATTCTGGTATATTCCGAAGATGGAAATCTATGCAGCAGTATGATACAATGAACCAGATACATATATACAGCAACACGGACATCATAAACATAGTAATGAGTGAAAAATAATTAGAGGCCCAGAGCCCAAAACTATACACGTAAATTTAAGAACACACACAGAACAATACAATTTAAGTAAATGAGTGGAAAGGAAAGATGGACATTGATACCAGTGTGAGAGGGCCACAGAAGTGGGAATAAGTAAAATAAAATACAAGCAAAGATGCCTGTATACCAAGAATCAAGGCATAGGGTCAACTTGATCTGCGTATCTGAGGTAGTGGCGATCATGGAGTAAGGGAGTAGAATATTCCTATGAATGAAATGCAGTTAGTAGGTATGTATTTTTCATACTTGAAGCTTTCCACTATTTGTTGCTTGTAAATCTTGCTCCAGAGATATCTATAATGTAGCATGATAATCACCCAACAGTTTATCTCCATTCTATAAACTTGACATGTTTTGGTACAATCGTTATCTCAATTTATGTCTGGTATTTAATAGGATCTAGAATAACAATTGCCAAAAACTAAATTAGTCAATCCTGAGTCTAATAAAGAGTAAAGCTTTGATCATAATTTGAAATATTCAGAAAGAAAAGTAGATAAGAAGACTCCTATAGAATTGAACTCGGCACTATGATTAATAACTTAGTACACGAAATACTTCTGAGCTGAATGCTAACCACACACATCAGAGTTTACCCTGACAGGCAGAGCTTATTGCAAAAATGTGCTCATGTTTCACTTTAGGATAAATGTATGTTTCCAACAGGCTCCTAGTTCACAATATGCTTTCTGTTTTCCATCTCTAAACTACAAATTCTATTCTCAAATAAAATCGACTGCAAGGAGGAGATCAGCACCAGATGGAAATCACATTAACTAATGTGCTCTAAGCTGCCACTTGTGATGGAGCTCAGTGCTACAGGGAGAGCTGTGCCATCGTGTATCTGGGGCCCAAGGGGTCAGGATCTGACCAACCAAGACTCAAGGACCTCCATTTCCTACTCCCATGGGAGCTTTGTGTGATCTTAGAATAATCGTTCAAGCTTTGCCTCACTTTCACTGAGTTCCTGCCAACAAAGACAGTGGATGAATGAACACAGAAAGAAGGGTCAGGAACCCTCATTTTGTTCCCAGCTTAGTACCTATGAAAGGGGAGATAACAGCATATCCCCACTGTGCTACTTGTGACCTTTGTTACTTGTAAAATAGAAATATTAAAACCCTGGAGACCTGTTATAAATGCTGATGCCGGAGTCCTCGTCAAGAAACCCTTTACAATGGAGACTATTGTTCAACAAGATCCATACAGCACCCAGCAGGTGAATCTTCTTACAGGTCTAAGACACACTTTAGAAAAATCTGTTCTAAGGAGAAGTTTAACAAACTTTCCATGACACCTGTTTCCCCCTTCTTGGAAGGATGGTCTTAGCACAAGACAATGCAGCCCTGAAAAGTTTTTGAGTTTAAGCTGAAATAATTTGATTTGCTCCACAAAACTCCTCCACAGCCTCCTTTTACACACTGCAACAATAAAATATTCTGAAAATATTTCCACACATAAAATATTTCTACATGGATTCTCTTACAGATTACAAATTTCCATTAACGTCAAATGAAATTAGCAGTAGACAGGAAATACAGACTATTAACTCTCCAATTAGACTTAAACCAATGTCTTGTATGCCATGAGCTTCAAAACCCATGTTTCTACAATGTTTCTGAGCCCCCTGAGTTGTGTGGAATTAGGTCGTGAGTAGAGAGGCAGAACCATATAGTGCAAGGTGGGCAAATTCTAGCCCACCCATGCCATTGGATGGCTCTAAGAGCAATGGCTGACCATGTCACTCCCTATCTAGTGTGGCACCTCTTTCTTTCCCTGACCCACTTTGTGTCCACCGATCTCCATTACCACACCTCCTGCCACAATGTCATCTTCGCCTTCTGTTCTATTCTGTTGGTAGTCACAGCCCCCTCCCCTTCAGGAGCCAGTGCTGTTGAAGTGAAAAGGACTGGGATTGCCTTCAGACCCCAGTTCTCTACCCCGTACACTTCCCTAATAAAGGGAGAGAATAACAAGCCTGAACATCCCCCAGTTCAGTGGGTAACAGACATGGTGGTACTATCAGGGGGGGAGCAAGTTTTCCATATGGAGTCATGTGCGACAAGGCTGAGGGTGAGAAAAGGCTTGATGGTGATGGAACATGGCTCTAGTGGTCCATGGCAGTACTTGCCTTTGGGCCACAGAGGAAGGATGACTTGTGCAGAGAAGCCAGGGGCATGGAGTGGGTGAGTGTGGGCAAGGAGGTAACACAGCTGAAATGTGTGGTGCAGCTGCCAGACTCTGAGTGGGATGCTCCTGATGAGGGTGCTTCTCAGCTGCCACCACAGGTTGGTGCCGTCAGAAGCTTCTGCTCAGTTTCCAAAAGTCATAGGTAAAAAGTTGCTTTTTGTGCCTTGGTAAAGCTCAGTCCTGGCTGGTGGGGCTGATGAGGCTCAGCCGTGACAGGAGGGCCTATGCTTCAGGCTGTGGATGAGCTCTAACTCTTCCACCACCATGGTCAGCCCCTCCCAGCCTCTACCAGCCTTGCTTCGTGGGCACAACCCTGGTGAGTTAGGGGGCCTCATTCAGCTCCTCAAGATTATAAGAGAGTCTAAATACAAATCTAATTTAATTTAATGTGTTTATTTAATTATTACCATAGCTCTCTGAGGGATGGAAGTACATTATCCATCTGCATTCATCTATCAGATTAGAAACAAGATGAAAAACAGAATTCTTATATCCACCATTGGTGGGAGGATACAACAGTAATAAAGTGACGTGGTATCTCTACGAAAATCCAGAATGCATGATGGCTTCCCCTTAGCATCGTTGACCTTTAGTGGACAGACTCTCACAACGCGCCCAGAGCATGAAACTGAGCTGGGACCTCTCACAGCACTGGTGTAACACACACAGAGCCAGCTGTGGAGTGTGCACGAACAACTAGGCTACAACCCAAGCATAGCAAGAAGAGCCTTTATGTAGGTCTTACTTATGCTATAAATTATCCTAAGGGCTTTATATACAGTAATTCATTTAGTCCTCACAAAAACTGTAGGTACTACTAGCTCTATTTTAAGATGGAGGAACACAGGGGTTAAACAACTTGCCCAGGGGCACACAGCACAGGAGTAGAAATCAGGCACATTATAGACTACTATGCAGAGCAGCTAAAAAGGAATAAGGTACATTGGTTTAAGATAAGATTCCCATCTATCTCTCATAACCATCTGGAGAGACCATCCAAAGAACAGCAAAGAAAATACAAAAGGTACAATTTCATAACAACAAAGGAAATGGGAAGGAGACAATGAGCAAATGGGAAATTTCTACAAATTTATGGAAATCTGAAAACAGATGAAAGAGCATAGAATGATGAAACTGAGCATAGGAAATTGAGCCTAGAACCCAGACGGAGGTGGGAGCTTAGCTATGGAAGAAGCCAACCAACTCGAAAGAACCCTGGAAAGGCTCCGTACTTGCACACTGTTCTCATGATGGGGGAACAATGCTATGTGGGCTCATTCCCTCCCCACAGCCCTGTGTGCAAATGGCTTACAGCTCAAAGAACTCTCATATGCACACATAAAAGAGGTCTTTGCTAGAGAAATTAATGAACTTTCTTGGGAGGGGAGTTCAGCAAGCAGTCCATGCGCTGGCCCTAAAGGACAGGCAGTATAATCTGGCCCACCAGTAGTCATCCAGCATAAAGCAGAGACTCTGCCTCTATCCTGAGCAAGCCATGCTATTGGCTAATCCTCAAATATAAACAGAGAGCCAAGAATCACGAGACATCTGAGAAAAGCCTTAAAAAAAAAGAGAGAGAGAGAGACACACACCACCCCCCCCCCCAGACAAACACACAGCTATATATACATACCCCCAGGTGAAAAAGAAGAAAATGGATGCCAGAGGAAACAGATAATTCAGGGAAGAGAGAGAAGGTTTTTATTTTGCTTTATAAAAAGGACCCTTCAGGAAGAACTAAGAAAACCTTGCATTCACATAGCAAGAACAGACACTTGTGAAAAAGGAAAAATCAGAAAACTAAAAAGAGTTCTTGAAAATTACCAAATGACTCCCCAAGTAAAAACTTCAATAGAAAAGCTAGGGGATCTAGTCTAAGAAGTCCTTTATGAAATAGAATTAAGAGGGGCTAGAAAAAAGAACCAAACCAAACAGTATAAAGAAAATACTAAAAGAAAATTCAGAAATCAGTGAAATAGGAAACAAATAGTAGAAAAAATCAATGAAATCAAAAGTTGGTTCTTTGAAAATATCAATAAAATTGATAAACCCTAGCTAAACAGATTAAGAGTAAAAAGAGAAGAAATTACCAACATCAGGAATGAGAAAGGGAATACCATTAAAGATTCTACAAAAATTAGAACAATAATGAGAAAGTAGTATCAATAACTTTGTCAATACATCTAACAACTTAGATAAAATAGACAAATTGCTAAAAAGAACCAATCACTAAAACTGACACAGAAAGAAACAGAAAATGTGAATACCTCCCTATAGCTATTAAAGACATTAAATTCATAATTTAAAACTTCTCAGGCTCAGATGGTTTTATTGGAAAATTATATCAAACGTTTAAGAAATAAATAATACCAGTAAAAAAAAAAAACCCACAAATAATCCTACATAATCTCTTTCAGAAAAAAGGAAGAGGAAGGAAATTTATGAGGAGAGTATTACTCTGAAACCAAAACTCGACAAAGACATTACAAGAAAGGAAAATTACAGACCAATATCTCTTACTGGCACAGATATAAAAGTACTAAGCAAAATATTAGGATATTGAATCTAACAGTTTGTAATAAAATACACCCAAGTGGGATATATCTCAGTAATGCAAGTTTGATTTTACAATAGAAAGTTAATAAATGTAATTCAACACATTAACAGAATAAAGGAGAAAAATGACCTATCACACACAGAAAATTCTGCCCAAATTCAATATTCATACATGATAAAAATACTCAGTAAAACAGAAATAGAGGGAAACTTCCTAAACCTTAAAAAGGCATCTAGGAATAAACTACAGCTAACAATACACCAGTGAGGAAAACCTAACTGCTTTTCCTTAAAATCAAAAACAAAGCAAGCATGTCAACTTTTGCTACTTCTATTCAACATTCTTGAACTGGAGGTTCTAGCCCTCAGTTCAGTCAGTCAAGAAAAGTAAGTATAAGGCCTACAGACTGTAAGGGAAGAAGAACATTTGTTTTTCTTTGCAGATGACATGGCTGCATACACAATAAATCCTAAGGAATTTATTTAAAACAAAAACAAATTACTATCACCAACAAGCAAATTTAGCATTGGTACAGGATACAGGAACATGATAAAAATAAGTTTTCCTTCTATATACTAGTAATTCAAATTGGAAATTGATGTAAATATACAATTTACAATGGAATCTAGAAACATAAAATATTTATGGGTGAATTTAACAAAATCTGTGTAAATCTTGTACAACAAAATCTATAAAGAGATTTTAAAGACAACCTAAATAAAGAGATACATAATGTTCATGGATTACAATACTCAATATTGTTAAAATGTCAGTCAATTGTTTCCAAATTGAACTACTGAATCGATGCAAAGCTTTTTTTTTTTTTTTTGGTAGAAATCAGCCCACTGATTTCTAAAATTCACGTCAAAATGTAGAGAACACAGAATAGTAAAACAGTTTTGAAAAAGAACAACAAAGTTGGGGACCAATAATACCTGATATGAAAACTTAAAACCACTTAAAACTTTAAAACATAAAGACATAGATATATAGACAAACAGAATAAAATAAGTGAGCCATACATATAAGATTAATTGAATTCAGACAAAGAGGCCAGAGTAATCATGTGGAAAAGGGTTTCTTCACCAAATGATTAGAGTAACAACTGGATATCCATACAGGAAAAAAAAAATGAACCTCAATCTCTATCTCATACCATATACAAAAATTAATTTGAAATGCATCATAGATCTAAACATAAAAGCTAAAACCAGAAAATTCATAGAAAAAAATCTTCAGGACCTTGGGGTAATGAAAGATTTTTCAGAAAAGAACATGTAAATGAAATGGCAAGTTACTAACTGGGAGTAAATATCTGCCTATGTTTGACAACAGATTTGTGTACAGAATACATAAAGGACACTCACTAATAAAAGACAATGCAATAAAGAAATGGACATAGTAACTGAACAGGACATTCACAAAAAGGAGACATATAAAATGCTAATAAACATATGAAAACATGCTCTAACATAATCAGTCACCAAGGAAATGCAAATTAAAACCACAAGGAGATACCACTACACATCTCTTACAATGGCTAAAACAAAACAAAACTAAGAAACTGACAATATCAAATACAGGCATGGATTTGGAGTACAACTCACAACCTTTGCTGGTGGAGGTACAAAGTGTCAGAAACACCTTGGAAACAATTTGACAGTTTGTTATGCAGTTAAACATATACTTACCATTAGACTCAGCAAATCCATCCTGAGGTATTTACCCAAGGGGAATGAAGATATATGTACACGAAAAAGCATTAATGAGAACATTCACTGCAGCTTTACTCATAATAGTAAAAATATGGGAACAACAAAAATGTTCATCAGCATGTGAATGGGTAAGAAAATTGTGGTATATTCAGATAATGGAATACTACTCAGCAATATAAAAAACACACCACACTACACAGAACGACATGGATGAATCTCAAAAGCATTATGCTAAATAAAAAAGCCAGATGCAAACAGTCTTTACGGTGTTGTTTCATTCATATAAATTTCTAGAACAGGCAACTGTAATTCATAGTGATAGAAAGCACTTCAGTGATGGTATGTGATGGGGAAGAGACTAATTGCAGAGAGGGAGGAGGAACTTTTTGGAGATAGGGAAATATACTAAGTTGTTCTGTAGTGTTGTTACATGGGTGGATACAATTGTCAAGACCCATCAAACCAAACATTTAAAATGAGTGCATTTTATTGTATTCAAATTTTACCTTGAAAAATTGATTAAGAAGACTGCACAACAGAATGATACAGTGAAACCTTAACTCTTTCAACTTTATCTGCAATAGTAACAACTGTGTCAGATCGAGATATGCATAAACCAAGTTGTAAAGAGAATTGAAATAAGATACAGAGGAATTTAGAGTTTTCCCACCAATGGGAAAACACTGACACTTTTTTTTAGTTTTCATCACAGTGACGGACTTCTTAGCATTTGAGTATAAGTATTCTTTTGAGTTGCCTGAGAAAGTGTAATGTAAGCATTTTGGGTCATATTTTAAGTTTTAATTATAAATAGTTCAATCCACAAGCTGTTTTTCTTTCATAGCAGAATTAATTACTTCCCTGCTTTGGCCACAAGATCTTATAATTTTAGCAGCGCCTTCTCATGTGCATTATATAATATCACCGTCAAAAAATATCTGCGGGCACTATGCTGGCGGGGCAGGGGATTCTAAAGAATTCTCATCTGTTCTGCATGTCAGTTTCTTAATTTCCGCAATTGTTTCAGTCACCATCATATCCCCAGTGTGCAGTATAGTGTGGCACACAGTCCTAGGAAGTTGCTAGAAGAATGGATGGAGGAACCATCTCTAACCCAAGAGACTTTTCTGTAACAGGAAAAGCCCTGGAAGAATAGAAAGTCCCTGTGCAGGAGTCACAGGGACAGAGTATGTGGGGGTGGGGGACCCGTCTGGACGTGGTTCCCCCTGGACCGAGGACCGGAGAAAGGAGTGATCTTATGGGGCTTCTGGCCCTCACACAAACTCTGAATGTAAATTAAGCTTTTCAAGCTCACAAAGCACCTGTGTGCCTACTGTTGGAATGAATGTATCCAGACTTCAAGCCAAGCAACCTCGATAGGTTAGTTAATTTTCATACCTCGGTGGTGGTGGTATGAAAATTTCTTCTCTAAACCTTTCAGTCCCATATCAAATGGCTTCTTTTCATGATTTGCCTTCTTGACAGTTCTTTCAGGTTTATATTGATTTAATCTCCTACTGATTAGGACTTCACAGCCCATGACCAGAGAGGGACTTTTTACTATTCTCTTTTATAATGTTCCAGGACTTGTTTTTTCTTTTTTTTCCCAAAGATTTTATTTTATTTATTTATTCATGAGAGACAGAGAGAGAGAGAGAAAGAGAGGCAGAGGGAGAAGCAGGCTCCCCGCTGAGCAGGGAGCCCGATGCGGGACTCGATCCCAGAACCCTGGGATCATGACCTGAGCCGAAGGCAGATGCTTAACCATCTGAGCCACCCAGGTGCCCAATAATGTTCCAGGACTTGTTAAGATCACTGTTTCAATACTTGTACTGTAAGGAATGAAAACTTGGAAAGTTTCTGAAAGTGCCAAGGGCCATAACTTTTATCTTTAGAAATATAACTATCATAAATAGAGATACCTCAGTCAAAGTCTTCTTCTTCTTTAGGACCCTTCCTAAGGAAGCCCACTGCATTGGGTCTCTGATCATTCCTTAAGCATAGTTCAGTGCCTAGTGTTTAATCTTCTAATAACTAAAGTACCTAAACGTTCTCGTAGGGGTTCATGTGTCTGTTTACATATCTAAGTCCTTAGATATATTTTTTATGTAACTTAGCTCTTCACTAGATAGACTACAAGTTCCGCAAGGCAAGGAGCTTGACTGCCCACTTCTGTGATGGCTACTGCCATCTGGAAACATTCTTGGACCTACTTACTGTGAGTAATCAGTCAAAGCATGGTCTATCAAATGTCAGCACCACTTAACTTAAGAAAACTATCAACAATTACAATCGTATTTTAAAAATTACATTGTAGCAACGCCTAGATGGCTTAGTCAGTTAAGTGGCTGCCTTCGACTGAGGTCATGATCCCAGGGTCCTGGGATCGAGCCCTGTGTCAGGCTCCCTGCTCAGCAGGGAGCCTGCATCTCCCTCTCCCTCTGCCTGCTTCTCTGCCTACTTGTGCTCTCTCTCTGTCAAATAAGTAAATAAAATCTTAAAAAAAATTACATCATAGTTTATAAGCAGCTTTATTCATAACTGCCAAAAATTGGAAGCAACTGAGATGTCCTTCAGTACACGGTTGAATAAACAAGCCATGGTATATCTCTACAATAGCAAACTATTCAGTGATGAGAGGAAATGAGCTATTAAGCCATGATAAGGCATGTAGGAACTTTAAATGCATTTTACTAGGTGAAAGAATCTAATCTAAAAAGGCTACATACTATAAGACTTTAACTATATGACACTGTGGAAAAGGCAAAACTGTAGGGACAGTAAAAGGATCAATGGTGACCAGGGGGTTGGGAGGTGGGAGGAAGGGTGGAATGAACAGGTGACATATAGGAGATCTTTGAGGATGGTAAAACTATTTCATATGATATTTTAATGGTGGATACATGGCATTATGCATTTGTTAAGGTCCACAGAATGTACAACACAGAGTGAACCCTAGTGTGAACTGTGGACCTTAGTTAATAATAATGTATTAATATTGGCTCATCAATTATAACCAATGTACCATACTAATGCAGGATGTTAATAATAAGGGAAACTATTTGGGGATATTGGGGTTATGTGGTATATTCTATATAATTTTTCAATAAAACTAAAACTGCTCTAAAAATAAAGTCAATGTAAACAATTACACTGTAAATCAAGATTGCAATTTTTAATATTACATCTTTAAACAGACATATTCTAATTGCAAAATAATTTTCCATTGAAGTATTTTTAGAAGAATATTATAACAATTTTCTCTCTTATATAACATTGCTGGGATGGCCTAGAAAATACTCAGAAAACACTTTCCCCCAGTTGGAAACCTATTTAAAGTAACATCAAACATTCAATCCCAGGTCTAACTAACAGTAAAAATGTATCCAATTTCAAAAGAAACACTAAGAAAAGAAATCAACTATAAATAAAACACTGATTTTCCCCTTATTTGCCATTAAATGTCTCATATTTTGGGGGCACACAGTTTCAAAATTTCAAATTTCTATGCTTAGGAAATAGAATATTGCTTGCAAGATTTTCCACTCTTAATTTGAAGCCTCATAACATCTCTTCCCTGCAGACGATGGGTGTCCAGGACCCCTGTGTGAACATCTTGGGGTTTAAAATTCTACACTTTAACCAGTTTTACTGATGACATTTCTGAATATGATACACTCTCACATTTTGATAAAATCCCCAAAAGTGAAAGCCCATGATGAATTAAAATTGCTCTAATTATTAACAATATGTCACAACAATGGTCGGGGGAGAAACACAACTTCAACTGACCTCCATGTTCAACTCATGTCCTCAAGAGGGCTCTTAGGGCCTGGCATGTGCTACTTTCCCTTGGTCCATTCAATCTCCCACTCCCTAATTTGATTCTACATGTTCTCCTGTCTCTTCAAACCTCCAACACCTCTCTCTATGTCCTCACTGTCAGCACCAGCCTTACTTGCTGTTTTGTGGAGGGAACAGACGCTTTCAGAAGAGGATATCTGGGAGTTCCCACACCTGGCTGGGCCCATACCCTCCACCATCCATCCCCTCTGTACTGAGGTCCAACCTGTCCACCTGTGCTTGATTCCAGCTGTCCTCTTGCAGAGTCAAGGACATTATTGCACTTTTGGGGAAGCTGCTACAGTGCAGGTCATATCATCAAGGTGTGGCTTTCAATCGGCTCCAATGCATTTTTTTAATCCCTCACATATATATCACTTATGAGATGTTCTTGACAAAACTGTAGAAACTGAATCTAATTAAGTCTCTAAACCTAATTTCTGATATAACATAGGGACAGGGGGACCAGGTTAAAAAAAAAAAAAGAGGAAGAGGAAACAAACGCACCTTAAGGAGACAATCAGATCAACATCGCGAAACATCAACATGAAAATTGAAACTAAAACTAGATGCTTCAATAGTCACTGCCATGGTCACTTATCAAAGGAAGCATATGATCACAGATAAATACCTGAGAAGATGTTCAACATCACTGGTCATCAGAGAAATGCAAGTGCAGATAGCACAACATGACCACTAGAGTAAGTAAACTGAACAAAAACGACCACCAGGGCACCTGGGTGGCTCAGTCGGTTAAGCGTCTGCCTTCAGCTCGGGTCATGATCCCAGGGTCCTGGGATCGAGTCCCACATGGGGCTCTCTGCTCAGCAGGGAGCCTGCTTCTCTCACTGTCCCTCCCCCTCTCGTGCTCTGTCTCTCTCAAATAAATAAATAAAATTTTAAACAAACAAACAAAAAAACTGACACGACCAAGTGCTGACAAAGATGTGGAGGAACTGGAACTCTCATACACTGCTGGTGGGAACTCAAAATGGTACAGCCATTATGGAAAACAATTGGTGGTTTCTCACAATGTCAAATACTCCCTTTACATATGACACAACAATCCCACTCCTAGGTATTTATCCAAGTAAAATGAAAACCTTCATTCACACAAAACACTGGGCAAATGCTTATAGCAGCTGTATTCAAAATCGCAAAGACTGGAAACAATCAAAATATCCCTCTTCTAAAAAATGGATGGACAAACTATGGTGCATCCACACACTGGCATACTACTCCGCAATGCAAAGGGACTATTAATAAGTGCAGTAACATGGATGAACCTCAAATGAGTTATTCTAAGTGAAAGAAACAGACTCAAAAGGCTATAAAGTATATGATCCCATTTATATGACACTCTGGAGAAGGCAAAACTGTAGGCAAGGAGGTGGCTGCCAGGGGTGAAGGGGCGGGGGAGGTTTGAGTACAGAGAAAATTTGAGCTCTCTCTTTTTTTCTAATCTCTTCCTTGTTCATATTAGGAGACTGTGAACCCAATGGCTCACAAGAGAAAGCTGGTGGGCTCAAAGAAGTTCATCAAACTTGATTATCCAAAACCACCATGCTGTTTCTCCAAGTCAATAAACCACTGGAGGGCTCGAAGCAGGAGGGGCAATGTTTCTCCAGAAATGAGGCCTTTTCTTGGCAGCTAAAAGCTTCTTGGTGGACAATGAGCTAAAACAATCTCTCCTTGATTACATTTTTGACTTATAAACAGCTTAAATTGGCCAAACCAAAGCTTTCATTAAAAGGCATTTTCACTAATTTTGGTTCTCCATAATAAATTTGGATGTTAAAACAGCTCTCTGCTGCTCAATTCAGAAAAACTAGACAAAACAAAGGCTGGTTAAAAAGAATGAATGTATAAAAAATCAAATATCAACTATAATAAGAGAAATCACCATTTAAAATATAATCTTTTAGAGTCATTTTAGAAGGAATGTGTACATTTGGTTTTTATGTTTAGAGAAATTTACATTTATGGTCATGTGGATTCAAGTTGCCACCCAATGAAATGGAGTCATCCTGCAATAAAACAGATGGTCCCAAAGATCCCGTTAAGAAGCCCATTTGAGCCCCGCCGGAGCCACCTCTGCCAGCAGCATGTTCAAGGTAATTCAGAGGTCTGTGGGGCTGGCCAGCCTGAGTCTGCTCACCTTCAAAGTCTATGCATCACCTAAAAAGGACTCACCTCACAAAACTTCTGTGAAAGTTAATGAGCTTTCACTCTACTCCGTCCCCCTGAGGGTCAATCTAAATATGTGGAGGAGCCAAGGACCCCACTCGAAGAAAGCATTTCACATCTCCGACATTATTGTGAGCCATATACAAGTTGGTGTCAAGAAATGTACTCACAAACTAAGCCCAGGATACAGAGCCTGGTTCAATGGGGGTTAGGCAGCTATGAATATCTCCAAAATGCACCTCCTGGATTTTTTTCCAAGACTTGGTGTTATTGGTTTTGCTGGCATTGTTGGACTTCTTTTGGCTAGAGGTTCAAAAATAAAGAAGCTGGTGTATCCACCTGGATTCATGGGACTTGCTGCCTCTCTTTATTATCCACAACAAGCCATCGTATTTGTCCAGGTCAGTGGGGAGAATATGACTGGGGTTTATGAGGATACATAGTCATAGAAGATTTGTGGAAGGAGAACTTTCAAAAGCCAGGAAATGTGAAGAATTCACCAGGAAATAAACAGAATGCTCCATGCTCTGCCCATTTTAATCAGTTATAGGTAAACACTGGAAACTCCATGCAGTAAACCAGTATTTCTACAGAAAAATGGCAGAGAAGTCAGTACTGAATATAGTAAATTGGCTTTCTTCTTCAGGACAAACTATACTAGGCTTCTTTGTTATCTTGGGTGATGCCATACTGCAAGTGGACTAATCGGAAATCCTTTCACCTAGAGATAAAGTCTAGCCTTAGAACTCCTCGTTCTCAAGTTGCTATTTATGTGCATAATTAAAATTCCAAATTAAAAAAAAAAGAAGCCTATTTGATCTAGGCAAGAGGGAAGTTTAAAGCTCAGTTTTCTCTCCAATAATCACCAATTATTTTGTGGTACTTTTTTGTCTTGGTTTTTAACTAGACTGGATTAAATATGTATAGGAAAAAAAAGAAAGAAGACATAAAAAAAAGCAAAAGGAAATAAATTATCCAAATCTTAACTTAAAAGCTACTGCTGTTAAATGTGGATCAAAACCAGCCAGGCCTTTTCCTACAGAAATGCATACATGCAAATACACAAATGCACAAGTTGTTTACTTCTCATTTCATTATTGGGGCCATCTTGCCAATAATCAAGAGTCATATACAGTTCTATTTTTATGATGGCAAGCTACACCATTATAAGAGGTTTTAATCAATTACCTAATGTTGGACACACACCTTCCTTTAGTCCTGAACTTGACATTCAACCTTAGCTAAAGAACTTGTGAGTCTTCTTACAGTTTCTTCCTTTGGTGCCACTCACATAGTAAAGGTCTCCCCATCCAAAGGTCAGCTAAATATTTACCTATAACTCTTCTGAATATTTTTATGGTTTTCATGTTTACGTTTATATCCTTAATTTTACTAAATTTAAATTCAGTGTATAACTTAAAGAGGGGATTGACCTTTATCTATTTCCTCTAAATGGCTAGCCAGTTGTCCCAACACCATTCAACAACCAATCCATCATTTTTCTACTGGCAGGAAATACATATGATAACATATACTAAATTTGTGTATATATAAATTTCTGACAGTCCCTGGACTTTCTGTTCTGTTTCATTTATCTATATATTCTGATGCCAGTACCATGATGCTTTAGTTACTGTGGCTTTATATGATATGATAGGGCAAAGCCTTACCACTGCATTATTTTGTTCAAAAATGTTCATGGCCATTATCTAACATTTATTCTACCTGATTTAACTTCAGATTCATATGTTTCATACACAGTTTACTCATTGTTATTTTGTAAGTTTTTCTCGGGTAGTAGATTTGAATGATGGATTTCTCTTTTAGCTTATTTACTTTTTTCCTACAATTACCATGTACTTAATCATATCTAATTAAATACCAAAAGAAACAAAAGAAAGCTCCATAAAATAATTGTTGGTAGGCCTGATGGTTGTCCCTAAGCTTTGGCTTATGGTGGCAATATCCTTATACCCAGTCTCTGAGTGTTTCTGAATCCTGGGGAGAAAAGGGTCCCTACTTCTCCTGGGCCTGCCCTTGCCTCTCTACTGAGCAGGGTTTGTAGCAGTCAGCTACATTTGTTAAACTTAATTCTCATAACACTGCACCAACTTCCTCAGGAAGGGAAGTCATGGGTTGGTTCTTGGTGTCTTTCTGAAGTTGGTCTGTCCTTCCTTCTTTCACCTGTTCTATCAGGTGATAGAACTCATCAATCCTTGTAGGCTGCATTGGGCACCACTTCCCCATGAGCTCCCTGTTTCTTTACTGATGTACTTTCCCCCTAACTTTTGTTTTTCTTTGTAATGTATGCTAGTTTCTCCCCTTACTTCATCATCTTCTCAGAAAATCCTGAGTTAGAGCACTTTGTGGAACTTTGTATGAACAAGTTGTACCAGTAATAAGCATTAAAATAATGAAATAACTTAAAATTAACTGCTAAAAGAAAACAAGTCTAGATCTGAATTCATGGGTGACCACAGTATGGATTCTGGAAGAAGAAATAAATCATGGTATGATTTATGATTGATAAGTGATTTCCCTGGTCTATTTGACAGAGGCCAATCTCTAGAGTAGGCAGATTTTGGGGCTTTTCCCAGAGAAAAGCCAAGGGCTCCACTATGTTATAATACCCAATTGAGTGAACAACCTATTAAAAAAATCTTCTTCAAGGGGCGCCTGGGTGGCTCAGTCTGTTAAGCGTCCGACTCTTGATTTCGGCTCAGGACATGATCTCAGGGTTCTGGGATCGAGTGTCGGTCCCCAGTGTCGGGCTCCATGCTGGGCATGGGGCATGCTCAAGATTCTCTGTCTCCCTCTGCTCCCCCTACCCTGCTCTCTCATTCTTTCTCTAAAAACAAACAAACAAAAAAAAACTTCTTGAAAAGACTTCTAGTCCCCACAACTACTGGGTATGCCCTGGAAGGTTAGCTGCAATTGTTGCCCAACTATTCACCTAATTAGCAGGATGGGTATGTTCTCTTCATGTTAAGGCACAAATAATAGTACCTTTTTCCTTTTAGCATGGGTCAGATTTTTTTTGCTAATTTGAGAAAGTAATGTGTAGACATGATTAGAAAAAATTAGACAAAGGGTACACTGAAAAGTAGATCTTCCATCCATTCCTGACCTGCCTCCTGTCCCCATCCTACAATGCTCTGCCTAGAAACAAGCCCTGTTATTTATCTGCTGGTCTACAAATAGAGAAGTCCTTTATTATTCATCAAATTAAAATTTGGCCTATTACATGACATTGAGGAGATATAGTCTTATAAACCGTAAGAAAGCTAGCATATCAAAAGTGTTATATTGGATAAGAGTTGTCTAGCTATATAAAAAAGATATAGTATATTTTCCTTTTTATTTATGAATATGAAAATAATTCATGAAATGTTCATTCAACAAAGATTTATCGAACATCTACAATATGCTAGGTACTGTCCTAGGACGCAGGGATAAAAATGAAACAAGACATGATCCACCCACTGTTAACCTCCAGTTCATTGTGTTAAGAAAACAGTTAAGAACAGTTGATGGTTACTTTTTTTTAAATTTTTAAAAATTATTATGTTATGTTAATCACCATTCATTACATCATTAGTTTTTTTTTTAGTATTATGTTATGTTAATCACCATACATTACATCATTAGTTTTTGATGTAGTGTTCCATGATTCATTGTTTGTGTATAACACCCAGTGCTCCATGCAGAACGTGCCCTCCTTAATACCCATCACCAGGCAACCCACCCCCCCACCCCCTCCCCTCTAGAACCCTCAGTTTGTTTCTGAGAGTCCAGAGTCTCTCATGGTTCGTCTCCCCCTCTGATTCCCCCCCTTCATTTTTCCCTTCCTGCTATCTTCTTCTTTTTTTTAATATATAACGATTCATAAATGGTTTTTATGTAAAGATATATTATTGATTTAACACTTAAAAAATAACCATACATAAAAACCATTTATGAATCAAAAAGAATAATCTTGACACAGATCCAGAGCTCACATACTTCCTCAGATCCTGGACCCCCATCTCAGATGTCCTTACACCTCCCTTTACTGTCAGATGAACCTTGGGTGTGATCATGCACAACGGCTCCCAGGAAGGTGAGTGGACATGGCCTCCCTGCTTGGACAAAGTATAATCTTAGCACAGAAGGTTCTTGCTGCTGGTTATGAGCAGAAAAAGAAGTATCATTCACACTCAGATAGAACCCTTGGACTTTGGCAGAAGATGGCCAAGCTGCATAACACAGGCACACATGGTGGGCCAGGGCGGGAGTGTCCTGAAACTATTTTACTACAGCCAGTCTCTGGGGAAGCAGTTCTGTTTCTTATGCTATGCTTTAACACAGTGCTTACCACGTACCAGGTCCTCCTCTAAAAGGATATTAATTCACAGCAATCCCAGGAGGTAGGAACTATAGCCCCATCTCACAGGTGAGGAAACTGAGCAACAGTCCCTACCTATTAGTGGCTCTGTTTATTCTGATGGCTTATACCTGTGATAATGCAGGCTGGCCGTCTACTTGGGGAGAAGTTTTCGGGCAAAAGTAATTAATTCAATAAAAATTTAACTCTCACCTCTATGTTGTGTTCATAATTGATACAATTTTTCTCATTTTAAACACTGTGAAATATTTGTACCATGCATATGTGGCAGATAATTCAAAAATAAATTGACTCTGATCTACCATTTGGCAAAAGCTTGAGAAATCAAATAAGTTATTAGACTCCCAAATTCTGTCTCTATTTTAAGGTGAGAGCACCTAAAAGCAAAGCCAAGTGCCTAAGTAATATTTTCACAGCCCCCTGAGGAAATGCCTCTAAGTTAAGGAACTTTAGAAATCATATTGAATCATCTGAATGTAATACCATACACATTTTCTAAAACTATCCTCGAGGACATTGATCATCATGCAAATCAAGGTTCCCTAGTCAAGGAATTATATGATAAGGTCATCTTTGAGTTCAATTTTCTCTGAAGAATTTTTATGCTTCTTTTTTTTAAGTTTTTATTTTAATTCCAGTATAGTTAACATACAGCGATTTAGTGTCCAATTTAGTGATTCAACACTTCCATACAGCGGTCACCCCGAGTGCACTCCTTAATCCCCATCACCTATTTCACCCACCACCCCACCTCCCCTCTGGGAACTATCATTGTTCTCCATAGTTAAGAGTCTGTTTCTTGGTTTATGCTTCCTTTTTTAATAACAAAAGAAGATTTACTCCCTTTCCTTTTTCACTTCAGCTGACCGGACAACCAAGCCAAGATTAAGTGCCTCATCTCATGAGGGTGTTAAGTGCCTCATCTCATGAGGGTGTTAAGTGCCTCATCTCATGAGGGTGTTAAGTGCCTCATCTCATGAGGGTGGGTGAGGACATAGTGTCCCTTTTATTCCAGATATCGTCTAAAAGTTTCTTAGCCTCATTATCCTATTTGCATTTTAATTTCATTGTTACTTTCTTCAAGTAGGTAAAAGAAGAAATAAAAAATAAATACTAAATTTAAATGAAATAATACAGAAGCTGGCAATCCAAAATTCAATAATATACCAAAAAATCATCAAACTTCTAGAACTTAAAGATAAGAAAAGACCCAGAGAAGTAACCACCTTTATTGAAATGTGACTGGTATGTTTGCCCTGAAGAGAGCTTTAAAAGAAAGAATGGACGAGAAAGAAAAAAGCCAGTTTACAGCTGCAGGCATTTCTAAGTCATCAGTATTGAACAGACTAAGGAGGATAAAAGTTAATTACCACATGGTTAAAATCAAAATGCAACTCTGAGGTGTGAGAGGCCTCTAGAACAAACGGACGACCTTATTTCTGCTCTCACCTCCTCCCAAATGTCACCACAAGGCCAGCCCACAGTGCCCAGAAGGCTTGCAGCTCAGGAGGCTGGGCTTCAAGGCCTGGAGGGGCTTCTGGGCCCACTCCCTGCCGCTGGAGAGACAGGTGGCCCCTAGGCACACGCCCTCACCTGACAAGGGACTCAGGCAGAGCCCGAGACAAGGCAGGGAAGGGAAGACAACTGCAGAGATGTGAGGCTGCATTCATGAAACAGAGTACAGAATACTATTTTTAAAAGGGGGTGAGACCATTCAGAGAATAAAGAGGAGCTCTTGGATACTAAACATATGATAGAAATAAATTCAACAGAACAATTAGAAAATATAGTTGAGGAAGGCTTCTCAAATAGACAAAAACAAACACAGAGCAAAACAAAGAGAACAAGGAGACACAATGGTGGAGGCTGGGGCAGGAAGGGTCCATAACAAATGGTAAGTCTGGATAATGCAACAGAAGCCCAGCAACAGAGAAGACAGGAGATGTGGAAATAATCGTTTTCAAAAAAATAATTCACAACATTTCACAAAAATGAAGAACAGGAGTTTGCAAGTGTCATGTTCAACTGTTGGGAAAGAAAAAAAAAAAAAACCACCAAACCACAAAAGAATATCACTATGAAATTTCAAAATATCGGGGATAAAGAGAAGACTCTGAAAACTTCTAGAGAGATGAGGTCACATAGAAAGACTGGGGATCAGATTGGCATCAGCCTCTCAACAGCAGTGCTGGAGGCAACTAAGCAATGCCTTCCAAATTTGGAGGGAAAATGAGAATGAAGATGTTTTCACACACGATTCCAAAATTTCTCTCATGCACCTGCCAAAACAAGGAAGGGGACTACGAAAGGGTATAGGGAACAAAGCAAAGCAAATTCTCAAGAAGTTGGAAATAAGGACGAGTAACCTGCCCAGACTGAAATAGGCCAACTCAGATTCCAGGAATAAGCTCTCATGGAAAACAACAAAACATAACACGGATAGGTTGATGTGTTTCAGCATAGTACGTTCCAGAATCAATAACAGGTATGTAGAAAATGAAGCAAATAAAAAATAAGGCAATTACCAACTCAATTATATTTAAGGAAATATAATCATGGCACACTACATGGTAATCTGTGGATAACAGTTTCAAAATAATAGAATCATCAAGGATGAATTTGACCAAAAGTTGTGATGTAAAACAACATTAGGGGGATAGAGGAACAGTGTATGGTGGGTGTAAAAACATTCATATCACAGAGTAGGGAGTCAACAAAACTGAAAAACATATTATTTAGGAATGTAGAGGTAATGAGCAGAAGAAAGGGCTAAAATATTGAGTCACTGACTCCAGGAAATTAGAAAAGGGCTGTGACCTATTACTTTGTTATTAGTCTTAAAGGAATATTTGGCTATAAAATTATGAATATGTATTACTTTCAAAAAATAAAATATAATTTAAAAAGGAAACTGAATATGCTTGGTCAACTATAAGCAGAAAAATTTGTAAAATCCAGTTTCTAAATTATAGTCAAGTACTAAGAGTAATACCTAATCTGTGCCTTTAGAGAACCATGGGATTTCAGGGTTGGAAGCACCTGAACACCTCTGCTCCCGGAACTGCTCCCAGTACAGCCATGCCCTCCAGAAGGACACAGGACACACTCAGATGAACAGGCTCACCCTCCAAGGCCCCTGAAGCCTCTTCCTTTCTGAGTTCCACTTCTGACAGCTCTCTACCTTCTGAGGGGTTCTCTCTGCTTCCCAAACCATGCGGCAAAAGGGCCAGAAGCAAACAGCTGCTGAGCGCACAACTCCCTTCTGCAGGAGAGCAGCTAGACCGACACAGGCTGCCCTGGGGAGCAATCCCAAACCCTCCAAGGAAGGGGCGCATGGTGGAGCCTAGGTTGGATGCTCCCATGCTCACCACTGGGCAGGGAACACGACAGGGTGGGGGCACAGCTGCAGTCAGGGATGGGGGCTGCGGCAGGTGGGGGGGGCACTTTCCAGGAGAAACAAGAAATGGGCAGGCAATCCAATAATTAATTAGGACATTGATGTTAGAGAAAGAGACTGCTTACTGAATTTGCCTCTTAAGAGATTCAATTTTTGGTCATGTTTAAGAATTATTTAATTATATCTTCTCTTGGAACAAATGATTATATACTATTAGCTTCCTGTGCTCTGGGCCCTGATGAGTGATCACCATCAAATGCCCCAAAGCAGAAATCTAACAGGACAATCATTCCTTTAGAAAAATATCTCATTCCCTTCTTTGCCTTTGCTCATTGTTGTGGAAAGAATGATTTCCTAAGTGACTTTACCCAGAATAAAAAAGATCTGCTTCCAGACCCAAGACCTTTTCCTCAGAAAAGTTTAGTAACTGTATATTTTTTCTAGTAGTTGGGGAATCTGGCAATTTTTCCTTCGGGTGGCATGTTTTGTTCTTTTCATTTGCATTGTAAGCTGGCAATTTCCCCAAGGGAGCCACACTTCTGTAACAAGCTTCTGGGTAACCTCTTCTGGGTAACTGCTGATGCACCCTGGGGCACCACTCAACACTTGGCCTTACTCCCAACCATGCGCAAAACACAAATGACTAAAATCAGCCCCAGCACCTCACGCTGCTCCATGGATTCATCAGTCGATACTGTCCATGAATGAGTAGAGGTGGGGGCTGTACTCTCACCCAGGGCGCAAGACCCATTGACTAAGAATGTGGACTTTCTTTGTGTGCAACTTATTGCGCTGCTGAGTAGGGGCCTGCTATGGGCGGACAGAACTGATTATGCACTCTTCAGGGTGACCACTGGAGACACAGGAGGCAAAGGAGGTTACAGTCATTTTCATCACACTACTATGGAGATTAGCACACAGTCTGATGACATGAACTCTTCAATAACTTTATTTCAGGTACTTGAAACATGATTCAGTTAGTTGGTACTGTGAGTACATGCTAGAGAAAATCATTTTTCTCTCTTCTTTTTTTGTGCTAGAGGAGCACTTTTCTACAAAAAAAAAAAAAAGCATCTTATTTCCAGGTGACTAAATAAAGGGCATAGAAAAAAAGGTCCTTCTCTCTCTGTGAGGACTAGAAAGGCAGGAAGGGTAGTGACACCTACAAAATAAATGACCTAGTGTTTTATTTACTCTCTAAATAAATATTGCAAATGGCACCAGGAAGTTAAGTGTTACCTGGCCTGGCTCACTGGGGTACAGTGTTAACATCTTTAAAATTGAGATTACTTAAAAAAATTTAAAACCTGTTTTATTAGCTGATGGTCAGTAGTGGTCCTGATCAAAAAAGACTGTTTTACAATAAATCAACAGCTACCTGAACATTTACAAATAAAAATTTCCTTTCATAGGAAATAGGAGGGAGACTCCTTGTGTCATGGGCAAAAACCCCCTTTCCTTTCATTGATGAGGTCTTCTGCTATAATCATCTGAAAAGAATAATCCTGTAAAAGTACCCTGTGCATCAATGTAGTGCTTTAAGGATCTTAAAGTCCTTGGATATTATTTCTTCTGTCACAGCAACTGTAGTAGGCAGTTATGAATGTGACACATGGATGAGGCAAAAACAACTTGTAGCCCAGAGAAGGCTTGCTTATAGTCACCCAGTGTGAGGGAGTTGGGGCTGGAGTTAGGCTTTCCACAAGGAGCCTTGTTCTCTTTTTCTTGCTAAATCCAGGTCCCTTCACCTTCTCAGATCTCCAACTAGGCAACAACAAAAGCCTGGATACTCTGTGGACAGCTCTCCCCACCAACAAGCAGTATTCCTGCTTGTTGCAATGAGCCTTCAGCCTAAAAATTACTGAAACTCTACAACTTTTTATGTCAACACAAGGAAAATAACAAGCAAAAAAATAAAATAATCCAAATCCTGGCAGTTCCAAAGAGAGGGGTGAAAAAGCATTTTAGAGCTCCTCCTTAACAGCAGCAAGATCATATTTTAAATCGTAATGGTAAAGATCAACATCTTGGTGTTACCCCGTAACCTGACAAACACTGGGCAGCAGACAGCATCGGAGAACAGACACTTGCTCTGTACTAACACTGATGTAGACTAAGGAAAAGGATGGAAAGCTAGGATAGGGCGCTGGGCGGCTCAGTCGGTTAAGCATCTGATGGCTGGTTTCAGCTCAGGTCATGATCTTGGGGTCCTGGGATGGAGCCCCGTGTCAGGCTCTGCGCTCAGCAGGGGATCTGCTCAGGCAATCTCTTCCTCTCCCTCTGCCCCTCCCCCTGTGTGCGCTCTCTCAAATAAATAAATAAATCTTGAAAAAAAAAAGGAAGCTAGAATATATTTAATACCAAACTTGATAAAGAAAACAAGAGACCAATTTCACTTATAAATATAGATGCAAAAATTCTAAATATGGTACTGACAAGTAGAATCCAGCAGTGAATTAACAGAATAATATATCATGACCAAGCATGGCTTATTTCAGGACTGCTGAGATGGCTCACCATTTGGAAAGCTATCCGCATAATTTATTACATTTACATTTTTAAAAAGTGAAAAAATAAAAACCCTATCAAGAAAGCAAAGAGACTAAAAAAACAAGCAAACAAAGAACTACCTAAAATAGAATAAGATCAAAGCCATTTACTACAAACTTAAAACAACCTATTCAACAGTGCAACACTAAGGCTATTATTACTTAAGTCAAGACTAAAGATGTTTATAGTCAATGTTGTTTTGGAGGCCCTAGCTAATGCAATAATAGAAGACAGCAAATAAATGGTATAAGTATTGGCAGAGAAGAAAAAACATGATCTATATTACAGCTATATGAGTATAAACCCAAGAAACAAGTAACAACCAATTACAACTAGTAAGAGAGCTTAGTAGTTGTTGGATACAACTATTTTTTAAAAAAAGCTTTTCTTTATGCTCATAATAAGTAGTTAGAAATGGATGATTAGAAAAAAATATTATTCATGAAAGAAATAAAAGCAATGAATTACTAAAGAAAAACAAGAAAGGTACAGAGTTTATATGAAAAAAAGAATAAATTTTTATCAAAGGATATGTAACAAGACATTGATAAAGAGACCCTAAATACAGCGTTCTTAGATGGGCAAACTTATCATTATCACAAAGTATTAATCTTTCCAAAATTCATATATAAATTTAACACACTTTCAAACAGAACCCAATGGATTGTTAAAATTGAACTGAGTAATTTTAAAGTTCAGAAAGAAAAATAAATGTATGAGAATTAGCAACAAATTTTTAGGGAAAAAACGTAGGAGGGAAAATTTTAGGGAAAAAAATTGCCATACAAAATACTGAAACCCTAACAACTATAATTAAAACAATATGGACTGGCTCAAACAAAGACAGAAAGGTCAGTGAAATAAAATAGAATCATAAAACATATGGGATAAAGATTTCAGGTTGCTAGAAAAGATGGCTTATTTAATAAATGGTATGAATATAAATGGCTATTCCTTTGGGAAATACAAAGTTGGACTCCTAGCTCAAAAACAAAAATAATTTCCAAGTGAATTAAATGTTTAATGTAAACGTAAATGTAAATGGACACCAAGCAATCCAAACAAGAGTCATTCCTGTTGTTCTTTTTCTGATCCAAGAAAAGAAGGGCCTCTCTTTCAGGCTCCTGTCCCCCCCAGCAGGGGGAGGCCTAGAGCTGTGGGGGAGATGTCACCCTTCGGGCTCTCTGTGACCCTACCACTTCCCACACACCCTCTGCCCCACCACGGACCCTTGATGCACCTGTTATTTGCGCAGAGACCCCTTACAGCTAGTTCATTGGTAGAACTGTAGCATTTACCCCAATGCTCTATCTATATCTATCTATATTCTCTATCTTTTTTTTTTTTTTTTTTAAGGTAGGCTGCATGCCCAGCGTGGAGCCCAATACAAGGGCTTGAACTCATGACCCTGAGATCAAGACCTGAGCTGAGATCAAGAGTTGGACACTTAATTGACTGAGCCACCCAGGCACCCCTCAAATATAATATTTTTGATATTGCTTTTATGATACATTCAAAGAGAGAAGGAAAACAGCAATACAAATTGAGCTAATCTAAATATGAAATTAGAGAACCCTAAAGTGACATTCATGATACATACCTTAATGTTGATGTTTAATTTCTAATTTTGTTGCTTCATCTCTATACTTCTTATATGGAATGACTCATTTATTTTGTCTCTATCATAATAAATTCTCAGCTGTGAATCAAGTCATTAACAATGTGGTAATTATTTTAAAGAATGAAGTAACATAGAATTGCTCTACTCATATATTTAAGGCATGAAGTACTGAATCCTTGTTCTGTGCTGAGGGGGCGTACGTGCAGTAGGGTAAGGCCCCAAGGACTGATGGGGCTGCTGTCTGGCTGTGGGCAGGTGGAGCAGGGGGCTGTTTTTCCCTCCCACTTCCTGGGAGGCTACTGGGCATGTCTGTGTTCTCACCATCGAACGGTTTTGCAATGCAACAGTCTTGAGGCTGTGGTGGTTGGGGCGTTGGAGTGTGCTCCCAGACCTGAGTAACTTAAGGTGGTGGTGAATACTGAGCAAGAAGCGAAAAAACACACCCCAGGCAAAATTAGGGGATCACCTGCAGCCTTCTTCACCAGAGTCCCAGAGCTCATGAAGAGAAACCACTGGAGAGGGACCAGTTGAAGCATTTGCCCCTGTTTTTCTCAAAACGTTTCCATATTTCTGGGGCACCTGGGTGGCTCAGTCAGTTAAGTGTCTGACCCTTGATTTCGGTTCAGGTCGTGATCTCAGGGTTGTGAGAGAGAGCCCCGTGTTGATCTTAACATTCTCTCTCTCCTTCGCCCTCTGCTCCTCCCCCGCACCCTCTCTCTCAAAAAAATAAATAAATAAGTAAAAGACTTTAAAAAAATGTTTTTATATTTCTGACGTCTAATAAAATTTATTTTTTTTTAAGATTTATTTATTTATTTGAGAGAGCGAGAATGAGAGAGAGAGAGAGTACATGAGACGGGGGAGGGTCAGAGGGAGAAGCAGGCTCCTCGCTGAGCAAGGAGCCCGATGTGGGACTCGATCCTGGGACTCTGGGACCATGACCTGAGCCAAAGGCAGTCGCTTAACCAACTGAGCCACCCAGGCGCCCTCTGACGTCTAGTAAAATTTAGAGCCCAGCTAAAATCAACAAGTATTTATTAAGTGAGCACATGGCGATGCTGGCATTATGGGTACCATGACAGGAACACAGTAGACACAGACCCTATCACAAGGAACTTACAGTCTACTACAGGTGTGGAATCCAGGCGTGAAGCAAACACAAAACATCTCTATAGTAACAGATAGTCAAGTGTGGCTCAAGTTCTATAACCTCCATAGAAGGACCCTGAATATAAAGAAATGCTCTAGATGGGGAAGCAGTTACCAAGGAGGGTTTGGCAGAGGAAGTGTAGGGTTTCAGCAGGCAGACAGGAAGGCACTGACCAGAGGAAGGGGGCACTGGCAAGGGGCAGAAGCTGGAGTCAGCAGTGGTGCAAAAGAACTGGGTGTTGGGAGAGGAAGAGGTGAGAAGTGGGAGGCAAAACCCACTTCCTGCTGTTACCTCACTGCACCCAATCTTACACGATGTGTTCTCATCACCTAGGATCCCAATTTGATGGGGCTTTTAAAAAACTCCTTCAGAAAGATTTTTAAAATCATCACTCTTAGGCTACATATAAGAAAACAAAGCACGATACCAGTTAACATACTCATTCCCCTCCCCCCACCCCCCCATTCAGAGTCCAACACTTCGGAGTCAAGTCTCGTCTCAGAGTCGAGCGTGCTCAGGGTTTCAGTAGAGAGCCTCCTAGGGCGGCCCAGCAGTGCAGGGGATGCAGCAGTGGTTAAAGGAGTGCTTCGCCATGCACCCAGGCCACCCCTCCAAGCAGCTGACACCCACTTGCAAATTTCAATGCTGCTCCTTACCCGATCTTATCAGGAGTCAGTGAGAGGTTTTCTGCACCACCCAGGGCTCCTTTTCCCTTTTTCAAAGAGTGCTTAACAGCTTCCTGGCTGAAACTAGGAGGAGCTGCAGTTGCCGAATCATGCTACCAGGAGAAACATTCCATTTGCCCAAAGCACTGGCAATGCCAATGATACCATGGCAGCCGCTATAAAATGCAGTTACCTTCAGAGGTGTCCAAGTGAGAAAACGTGCCCTTAGAATCAATGAAATGGGGTGGTGTGATGTATTAAGCTTTCATCCTAGACTATAACTCTAAAGATATTGGTAGTAAAATCACCCTTGAATGTAATTAACCTGAGGACAGGATTTGTCTTTTAAACCCTGAAAAGATGCATTAGTAAGATGTGTGTGTGCACAGGTGCACGCGTGTGCATGCGCGCGCACACACACACACACACACACACAAATAAACCCATTACAGAAATGATCCCAATATATATTTTAGCTTTATCCATGTATGCATTCTTCATTGGGCTGGGGTAATCTATGAAGGTTTACAAAGGCCGGACAAGCTTCCGAAGTCTATTTGACTTCTTATAGGTCAGTCTAGAATGGTGGCCAAAGAAACCAATAAAAGGGGAAGCATCCTGTAAAAGGTCTGCAGGAAGACTGGGGAGGGTTGGTGGGTAAAGAACTGAATTAACCCAAATTTGTCAGTAACAAAATCAATCGTATCTGGAGGAGAAGGGCTATCATAAGTTCCGAATGTTTTTTAAAAAGTCTTACTACTATAAAGCCATTCCTATCAAATGGGCTCAATAAACTGTGGCTTTGGTAGAAATACTGGAAACAGTCCCAGTCCTTGCCTTGGCCCAGCCTTGTCAAGTCCCTAACCTCAGCTCTGTGTGGGTCTGAGACTAATTCTGTCCCCTCTGGGTGGGTGGGGAGCCCTGGGATAAAGAAGTGAATATAAACAACTTTGGATACATCCTATCATAAGGTCACAACAACATTTTCTAAAAGTCATAGAGCTATTTTGTGCTTTCTTCTTTTAACATGTTTGAAATGCTTAACAGACTCTAACCTACTTTTATGAGTTAGATGTATTTGATCTGAGTTGCTTATTGCTCAGAGAAGTTCACTTGTTAGAGTCCAAGGATGCTTTGCCAAGCTTTTGACGTGTTTGAGTCAGATAAAGTCTGCAAATAAAGTTTAACTTAATTAACTAATTTTGTGTGGAGGTTAATGGTTTAAGGAATCCTAATGTGTTTGTTCATAAGTTTATTAAATATTATCCAGAATATACATGAAAGCGATTGTGATTTTCATGTAAAATTTGCTAGATTTACAAATAAAACAAAGCTTTATAAGTTGAGCATAAGAAACACCATTTTTCATATTCACAGTTTTAATTACCTGTATATTAAAAAGCAAGTAATTTTGAGTAATCCTTTCTATGCACTGGGCCATCCACAGACAATAAAACACTAAGAGAACTCCATTAATGGAAAGACAGGAAACCTGGAGAATCTGGAGGGGTGAAGGGACCGGAGAAATCACTGGGACACAGATCCCTGGGGGGAGGCCAAGGGAAGAAAGGTGGAAAGTGGCCATGACATACGCTACCTGGGTGCTCGTGCGCCTGAGAGTCTTACCTGAATAAGAAGGACAACTGTATTATTCACAACTGCCCAGAGTCCAGCATAACATGACTGACATTCTGCTGAATGGGACTAAATCTGCAGGGGTTATTGGGAGGAAGCGGGTGAGAGGGGGAGTGAAGAGGGGGGGAAGTCTGGGACCCTGGAGCCATAGCAAGGTCCTTGCTCAATCTCTTGGCCCACACCACGTTCTGTGACATGGAGTACAAGATCACCCACGTAGACAATGGTCTGGACCTGGTGGTCTCCCATGTCCAACTTAAAAGCAAACTGATGGAGATCACTGAAACTATGCATGTGTAAATCACTGGTGGATGGTAACCTTTTCTACAGCCAATAAAATCAAGCTGTTAAAACATTATAGTTTTAGAAATCAGAACAATGTGAGCTCCCTCTAGTGGTTTAAATACTTTTAAATACCCTCAGATACTAGAAGAAGTTTCTACTTTTTTTTTTTTGATCATTTATTTTTATTTTTTGTGTCATCCAGTCCTTTTCCTGTGGGGAAACCCACATCTTATAAATAGTGCACCACAAATTTCATCCCAGTAGATGAGGAGAGGGGTAAGCCCAGAGATCAAATGTGATGGCTCCCAAGTCACACAGCAAGTTTCTCTGCCCCTTCAAGGTCAATGTAAGCAGCAGGGAGTGATGGGGTGGGGACAGACTGAGCTGGGCCTCGTGATGCAGGGAGACTGGGAGAAAAGACTGGCATTAGGCCAAGGGGAATGAGCTGTGGCCACAATATTAACAAAGGTCAAACAGTGTTGCTGGGGCAGGGGAGGGATGGGGCCACTGAGTGATGGGCATTAAGGAGAGCACCTTGTGGTGATGAGCACTGGGGGTTGTATGCAACTGATGAGGGAGGCACTAAATTCTACTCTGGAAACCAATATTACACTGTATGTTAACTACCTACAACTTAAATAAAAAATTGAAAAAAAAGAGTTCATTTTCTCAGGTGGCTACACAATCGTCTCTGAAGAAATTAAAAAGGACTAGTTTCTAACAGACTTGAGGCCAATCCCAGCCGAACTCTGCAGGCCCCTGCGGCTGCTCTGACTGAATTTTTCGATGCTGCCCAGTAATGCATCCTACTAAACACTGCACTCTAGTGAGGCGGTGTCACAGCTGAGAAGGAAGGAATTTTTTTACTGCATAGCAACCCCGAGTACGGTTTGCACTGAAGCTCTGGGTCTTGCTACATCATGGTGCAATAAAGTGCTGGGGAGCTCCAGGTGAGCACAATCAATACAAACAAACGAAAAGGCCAAAGGCAGAGGAACCAAAGAAAAAGCATGAACTACACCTCCACTAAGAAGTGTAAATAACAATTATGAAGCAAATGGGACACGTAATTGCTACCTCAGTGATTAGCGCTGTGGCTGTGATGGTCTATTTTTTCTGCCATTGCGAAGGGAGGTATTTAAAAGGTTGGCTCACTTCGTTTACAGGAGAAAGGCTTTTCAGAACATCATTCTTGAATCAGTTTCTCAAAAAATTACCTAGTCCAAAGTCTCTTTCAAGATGGTTTGAAAATCCGATGAAATTCTGAATTCTCAAGTACAAGAGCAGTTTCTCTGATCTGCTCTAGTAAAACTGAGAATACAGGAAAACAAAAGCAGCTTTCTGGTACAGGAGATGGTGTCAGCGTAAATACAATTCCATGACTGTGAATTGCGTTTCTTAATACTGTCTAAGTTGTATACTGACTAGCACGTCATGTATAGTTGAAAATAAATACAGTTAAATCCAATGTGCCTGGTAATTTCTACAGAATGTTGAACATTGGATCCCTGGTCAGAATAAAATTCTCTCTCACGCTGCTTTTGCTATGGGAAAATCAGATTCAAATTAAAGTTGCTTTAATTATAAGAGCATTTTCCCTGCTGAGTCCAGGGACTGCCTCCAGGCTTGATTCCCTTGATAGATTTCACTAGTGGACTGACTGAAGGGCATGTGGTTTTCATAAGATGTCATCATCCCTAGGGCTTTACCCAGGTTGCAGTGAAGCCCCAAATTATGCTATGTCAAAACCCTTTATCTGAGGCGTTCTTCAAAACCTCAGACTGGCTTTCTTACTTATCAGGGGTGAGGTATCACATTTTCTTCACATGCTCTTTTCATGCCATCTTTCAGATCGTAGAACCAAACGCTGTCATTTTTGACAGATATTCCAGAGGAGTATGTCAAGAAGCTAAAGCTGTCAGCCAGTGGACTTTGTTTCATTCTGGTCACTATTCTGCAGTTTTCACATCTTTGATTTTATGTTTAACAGAATAGTATGGTGCCTCAGGGCAGAGGCCATACCTTTCTTCTTCCCCCAGAGGGTCAGGATATTATGAGTATGGAAAATAAGGGATAAAAGATACTTGCAGAACAAATGAATTTTACATTTCAATGTGCAGCACAGATAAGTGTACCTTGTCTCTTAGGAAGAGTTAAAAAAGGTAAAGAATTTAAGATGTAAATAAGTAAAAAAAAAACATTCCATCCAAAAATTTTTATGATCAATAGAATATGTTTAAGATATAGTGTTCCTGTAAAACTACAATTTAAAATGAGCATACTTTATTACACTTTGTGTATGCTTGCTAATCATCAACTTAAGAAGATCTAATGCTCTTACACTATTACCTAAACCTTACTTGCCACAATTCATTTATGATATCCTTATCTCAGAAACAATGGCTTATCATCCTTGATGCCTCGCTTTTGTCCCATCCTACCTGCAACCTATTACCAAATCCTTCTGATTCTGCCTTGAGAATATATGCTGGACCCAATCCCTCCTACTGCCCCCACACTTACTGGCCTGGCCGAGGACCCTGCCACCACTGTCCCAGATCACTGACGTGGGCTCTCAGCTGCTCTTTCTGTCCCATCCCCTCCAGTGTGTGTCACCATAGCAGCCAGAGTGGTCCCACGACCATGTACTTCCGACCACCCTCCTCTGCTCAGAACCTCCTGTGATTCCCACATCCCGTGCCCTTACCCCAAAAAGCCTGTAGCGAGCTGCCTTCCCATTCCCCCTGTTGTATGTCTGACTCATTTCCTCTTTCCCTTGCTCACTCCAGTGCAGCGCCATGAGCCTCCTCCTTCTTGAACACACCAGGCCCAGGCCCACCGCAGGGGCTGACTCCAGGTCCTGACTCAAGTGTCACTCTCCCTGGGAAGCCTTCTCACCACCCCATCGGGACACTACCCATCTCCCTTCCTCACCGTATTTTTCCCTTAGCACTTACCGCTTACACATACTGAACATTTACTTATCTTACTCATTATCTACCTTCCCCCCCAAATACCTACTACATGAGGGCAAAGTTTTTTCTTCTTTTTGCTTGCTGCTTTATTTATCATCATTGCCAAGAAACATGTCTGGCATGGAATTTGTACTAACAAATCCTTACTGAATTAACTGAATGAGTTATAATTCCTATTTACTGGAAGACTCTAGAACTCATCTAGTTTCATAAAAAAAAGTACTTCAGTGCTTTATTTGCTAATAGATTTGACATTGATACTTTTTACCTAAGAGTTGATAAACACATTTCTCTCTGTAGCCCTAGCAGCCAGGAAAGTCACCAGTGCCCTCTTCTTTAGCCAGAGTCCAGAGAAGCTAGGGGGAAAAAGTGAGAATTGTCCTGATATGCCTTTTGAGAGAGACAGGGTGGGTGCTCTACGCTCTTCACAGGAAGGAAGAACAGGTGTTCGGCAAGGCTCAGGAGCTACCACAGGCCAGGACTCATGTGGAACTGAGGCATGCTCCTTGCTCATGGCTGCTCCCTCAACCAGCACCGCAAGCAGAGAGGTCAAGTGTGTGAGGCACCCCTCCTCCCACGACCCTGGCTGCTGCTAGCCCCTGGAAGATCAGCACTCCACCAGCCAGCACTGCCTGGAGGTCCTCACGGTGAAGGCCAACCCTTCACGAAAAGACAGAGAAAAAGGAAACATCCCAAACTTTTCAGGGTAGCAATAGTGCAGAAGAGTCACTGGTGACTGAGTGACCAGACCACTCAGGAAGGGCATGTCTCAGGGCGCCTCGTGGCTCAGTCGGTTAAGCGTCTGCCTTGGGCTCAGGTCATGATCCCAGGGTCCTGGGATTGAGTCCCACATCAGACTCCCTGCTCAGCAGAGAGCCTGCTTCTCCCTCTGCCCCTTCCCCTGCTCATGTTCTCTCTCTCTCTTTCATTCTCTCTCTCTCTCCCCTCTCTAATAAATGGATAAAATCTTAAAAAAAAAAAAAGAAAATGGGCAAAAGACAACAACGGACATTTTACTGAAGAGGCAATACAGATGACAAATAGGCACCTAAAAAGATGCCCAGCATCATTAGCCATAAGAAAAAGGCAAATTAAAATCACAAGGAGATATTAATACAAACCCATCAGAATGGCTAAAATAAAGATTAGTGACACCACCATTCTGGCAAGAATGTGGAAACTGGTTCACTCATCCATTATTGGTGGGAATGTAAAATGGTACAGGCACCCTGAAAAACAGTTTGGCCATTTCTTATAAAACTAAACACACAAATAGATGTTACTTTTGGACATTTATCCAGGGAAATGAACTCTTTAGTTCACACAAAACCTGTTCAAAAATGTTCATAGCCTCCAAACTGGGATCAGCTATGATGTTCTTCAATTGCTGAATGGTTCAACAAACTGTGGTACATTCACAGCACAGAATACTACTCAACAATAAAAAGGAACAAGCTACGGATACACACAATAACTTGGATTAATCTCCAGGGAACTGGGCTGAGGGAAAAAAGGCCAATCTTAAAAGGATATATATATATATATACTGCAGAACTTATTCATGTAACATTTTTTAAAAAGGTTTATTTATTTATTTTAGGGAGAGAAAGAGCATGCATGTATGTGAGCAGTGGGTAGGGCAGAGGAAGAAGGAGAGGGAATCCTCAAGCAGAACTCCCCACTGAGCGCGGAGCCCAATGTAGGGCTCAATCCCAGGACCCTAAGATCATGACCTGAGCCAAAAGCAAGAGTCAGACCTTTAACTGACTGAGCCACCCAGGCGTCCCATTCATGTGACATTTTTTAAAAGACAGAATTTTGTAAATGGAGAAGAGCTGGTAGTTGCCAGGGGTAAGAGATGCAGAGGGTTGGGGGTGGAGGGGGCAGAGGTAGGTGGGGTTATTAAAAGACTAGAGGAATCCTTGTGGTGGTGAGCTGTTCTGTATCCTGACTATGATGGTGAACTCACAAACCTACATGTGATAAAATTATATAGAACAAACACACACCTACACACACACACACACACACACACACACACACACACACTAGCACAAGTAAAACTGGGGAAATCTGACCTAGATCAGTGGATTGTATCAATGTCAATATCGGGATTTGTGACATGGCTCTATAGTTTTATAAAATGTTACCATTGCAGGAAACTGGGGAAAAGGTACATGGGATCTCTGTGCATTATTTCTTACAAGCATGTGAACCTACGATTACCTCAATAAAAATTTCAATGAAAAAAATCATAACGTGATTTTTGCCATGGTCTGATTAAGCACCTTCTCCCAAGTCTTTAGGACCTACCCGAATATGTCCCTGTACAAGGGAGTAAGCTTATATAGTTGATTCAATTGATGGTTAATTAAACCCACCAGATTTACATAAAACTCCCCAATAATCCTACTAAGTCAGCTCGAGTTTACATTCTGCACACTATTTATATTTCCAGCTACACTGGAGAAAAAATTTAGCTTTTTCAATAATATGTTAAGTATGACATAATCACATTTAGTTTTGGTACTGTTCTCAAGGTGACAAAAATTAACTACCTAATGGTTATCCCATCTCATGGTTTAATTAAAATTGTTATGAACAAAAATAGTATAGCTTGATTAATGTGACCAATTAGTGAATTTTTATAAGCAATGTTCAAAATTTCGTGATCACTTTAATAATTTCATTTTTAGAGACTACAGCTTTAAGTGATACAGACAGTTAATGCAAAAAAAATGGCAATAAAATGATGGAGTGCAATATGCACAAAAAAGTGAGTGTTATTATATTTCCAACATAATTTATTTATACATTATAGTTATTTGGCTTTTTTACTGCTGCTCTAGTAACACAAATTAGATTTTTTAAAAATTTACAAAATATAGTCCATATATCAATTTATTGACTTGACAGTATCTGCAAAATCTCAGAAAAATGTTTTAACAACGTCCTAGTTCTAGACATTTCCAATTCTATTTAGCCTGAGAGTGGAGTCTGCATAAGCTCTTCCATATTAAATTAATGTCTGTCTAACATTCAATCTCTATCTCTGCCTGAAAATAATCTTTTGTAAAATAAACTTAAGCATCTTTCTTCACATGTAAATCAGGACTGTGAATACACAATCAGGCAGAGGATATCTGCCTGGTTTGGTTCATGTGTGCTACTGTCATTGCCCTTCATTTCTGAGCTGCCACCTTAGCACCCCACTTTTAGTTTTAGGATATGTGCCCTGAATGGGCCCTGATATCAGAGAGGATCAGAGTGGCCCTTGTGTGCAGTCCCATAAGAACAGGCCTGCTGTCAGCTTCTCTGGAGCTCAGAAAGCACTCACAGTAGAGGGGCTCTTCAGTGTGAGGTTAAATCTGTGCCTGCAGAGGGCCACGGTACAAGGGCCAAACTGTCGAGCAGCACATAGCCTTGTCACATAAACTCAGGGGTCACAAGCTCCAACTGTGCTGTCCTTAAAGGATGACCCAGGCTGTGAGCTGGGGGGGGGGGGGGGGGGGCAGGCGGGGCGGGCTGAAGCCCCTGATGGTGGAGTCACACACAACCACACAAACTTCTAGGAATCCATTAGATGGCAGAAAAGGGAACAAAGAGCGAGAGGGTAACTTAAATCTAACTACACCAATAACCAGGTTAAACATAAATGCCATAAAATCCCAATGAAAAGGCAGAGATTGTCAAACTGGATAAAACAGGAAGAAACAGTACCTCTGAAGCTAATACTACACTATATGTTAACTAAATTGAATTTAAATAAAGAATTAAAAAAAAACAGTGAGACCTAATCATATGCTGCCTAAAAAAATCCTTAAAATATATAGACACAAATAGGTTAGGAGAAGGATGTTTAAAAAAAAAGGCTACCATGCCAACATTAGTCAGAGGAGAGAGAATACATGGGAAACATGGTATGACACCAGAACACGTTATGGAAGCACAGTAATTAATCATTAATCCTAAACAGGGAGACCAGGGAAAGGTGATGTCTGAACTGGTCCCTGGAGGACAGGGGGTCCTCTGCTAGTAGCAGTTGGATGGGCGAAAATTTGAGGACTAAGGAAACTCCAGGCAGACACAGACACCGCGGTGCACCAGCGCCGGTGAAAGGAGCGGGGGTGGGTGGGGGAGGGTGGGGGTAGGGGAGGAGAGACAGCTAAGAGGCAGATCACAGAGGATCTTAGGTCCCTTGCTATGGATGCTGGATTTTATTTTATGAAAAGGGGAACAACCAAAGGCTTTTCAGATCACAAGCGAGATGGCTAGAACTGTGCGTTACAAATATTGGATGGTAGAGGAAGAAACCGAAGTCAAGAACAGTTAGGAGCCCACTGAAATATTCCAACAAGGCGTGACAAGAGGGGCCCTGGAGCAGGGTGGATGGCACCTCAGGAAGGAGGCTGGAGGAGACATTCTAGTGGTAGAATCAGCAGGTGGGAGACAAAAGAAATCTCTAAAGGCAAAGAGGAAAGCAAACATGGTCGATGGTTTCAAAGTGAGTTACCATGCAGACAGTGATCCGGTGTGTTGTGACAGAAGACCAGAGAAAGGAGGAAGCACAAGAGTGGGGTCGCTGGGAGGATGTTGTGCTCTCTTCTGAGTGGCTGAGGCGGGGTGCCTACAGGATGGCCATGGGGAGCTGTCCTCAGGCAGCTAGAAAGGCAGAGCCAGCAGACGGAGACACAGACTTCTGAGTTCGCTGCATAGACAAGACAGCGACTCTAAAGAGCAGCAACCACACAGTCATTACAGCCAGCTTCAGCCCAGGCCTCTTTAGGAATTAACCACCCAAAACATCTTTTCTAGTCTTTCATCTCTTCCAAAGGGTCAACATTTCACACAATTTTACTGAAAATCAAGATACATAAACTTCAAAAATATTCAAACGTTAAAAACCTATAGCATGTATCATATGACCTCACTGATATGAGGAGTTCTTAATCTCAGGAAACAAACTGAGGGTTGCTGGAGTGGTCGGGGGTGGGAGGGATGGGGTGACTGGGTGATAGACATTGGGGAGGGTATGTGCTACGGTGAGCGCTGTGAATTGTGTAAGACTGTTGAATCACAGATCTGTACTTCTGAAACAAATAACGCAACATATTTTAAGAAAAAAAAAAAGAAAAAGAAGAAGATAGCAGGAGAGGAAGAATGAAGGGGAGTAAGTCAGAGGGGGAGACGAACCAGGAGAGATGATGGACTCTGAAAAACAAACTGAGGGTTCTAGAGGGGAGGGGGGTAGGGGGATGGGTTAGCCTGGTGATGGGTATTGAGGAGGGCACATTCTGCATGGAGCACTGGGTGTTATGAACAAACAATGAATCATGGAACACTACACCAAAACAAATGATGTAATATATGGTGATTAACATAACAATAAAAAATTAAATTACAAAAAAAAAAAAACCTTAAAAAAAAACCTATAGCAAATTGTTTCCTGCTTCGATATTAGTAATATTTACTCATAATTAAGTTAATTAGTCCCATTTATGTCTACAGCACAGCTTCTCAAACTATCTGTGGTGAAGGACCAATGTTTTAAATTCCTAGTCCATTATGGACCTACCTATGGCCCTACTGTGAATGGAACTGTGTATTACCCAAATTCATATGTTGAGGCCCTAACCCCCACCGTGGCTATAACTTGGAGACAGGGTTGACCAAGGCATAATTAGGATTAAATGAGTCCATAAGGGTGGGGCCCTGATGTGACAGGCCTAGTGTCCTTATAAGAAGAGCTCCCAAAGAGCTCTCTCTCTCCCCCTTCCTCTGAATGTACATGAAGAAGAGGTTATGTAAGCACACAACAAGATGGTGGCCACCTGCAAGTCAAGGGAAGAGGTCTCCGAATGGAATCTGCCCTGCTGACACCCTGGTCTTGAACCTCCAGCTACCAGAACTGTGAGAACTACTTTCTGTTGTTTCAACAGCCACCCAGTCTATTGTATTTTGTTATGCAATCAAAGCAGACTAATACCACAGGTGACCAAAATGAGCTTGCACAATATGCAAGTCGCACACTACTCTGCTTGGTCTATACCTTGTTCAACAACACGAGACCACTGACCACATGCTTAAATGTCACAGCAATGTCAAACTGTCTTAGACATTTTGAGACACTTATGCCCTGCTTCCATGCTTAATCTCACTGTCGACCAGTATCAAACACTTTGTGGACTAACAGCAGTCTGCAGACCACGCTTCAACCAGTACTAGTTTATAGTCTTTCTGTGACAGTTTTTTTTTTTAATGCAACACTTAGCTTAGGCATAAAACTCAAAATAAAGGCATAAATATTAAACACGTTTGAAACCAGACATATGCTATGGAGTGAGGGAAATAACAGAGAAGCTCAGGATTCTATCATATACCTAAGCCAAGATCCCTCAAGACACTGCAGAATGCAGGTTCTTAAAAATGAATAGAACTCTGCCTTGTTTATAATGCCTTTTGCATTCTGTTTCTCTTTTGCTCTTCCTTCAGTCTCTGCAATCATATCCAGAGCACATTATAATTAGATTACAAGCTCAAAGCTGGAGTATGACTTCTTCAATTGACAATATATATACCAAACTCACCAAACAGATGCCCTCGAAGGACTCTGACTTAGATGGATAAGCAAATTAAGTCCCACGATCCTGCCACTGAGGTGAGGACCCTCTATTCCCAAAGAAGAGATGTCCGACTTTCTGACGGCCATTCCAGAGGATCTTTGATGCATGCAATCTAATGCACACATTTGGTTTTCACTCTGAGCCACTACTGGTTTGTTTGTTTCCTATGAAGAAGTGTTCATTCATCTTCACAAGCTTCATGTAGCTTCGATAGCACAATTGAGGACAATGATTACCTTTTCAGCACTCATGGAAACAAGCCAGAAATGAGTGGAGATCATCATGGTTTCAAGCCAGCATCATGCCTTGGCAAACACGTAGGTTTACAAGACCACAGAATATATTTTTTGCAAACAGGATTGCTGTGAAAAACTTTGCTGGCTGAACTTTCCTCTTTTTTCTATGTCCACTTCTTCACAGTTCTCAGGACTCAACAAGGAAGAGCTAGTAAAGAACAGAATTTCAGAACTGCAAAGGCCCAGAATAACCAATGGCAACCTCCTTGTAGCAAAGATGCCAGCTATTCACCTAAATAAATTTTTTCTTTCTTTTGGACACAGAGCTGGAACACATTTCCCCAGGCTCCCAGTGGCCACATGGTCTCCCAGTGGCTGTGGCTGATTTCCATAGACAGCAGAACATGAATAGAAATGACCTTCTAGGCCTGGTCCATAAAACCTTCCCTCTCGCCAACCTGCATGTCCCTCCCTTGCACCCACCTTGATCTCAGGTCTTATATTTAGGTCACTGATCCATCTTGAGTTGATTTTTGTACATGGTGTGGGGAGTCAAACTTCATTCTTTTCCATGTGGATATTCAGTTGTCCCAGCACGATTTGTTGAAAAGACTATTCTTCCCCCCACTGAACTCTCTTGGCACTCTTGCCCCAAAAAATCAACTGACCATAACTGTGAGTGTTAATTTCTGAACTTTTAAATCTATTCCACTGATCTATAAATCCATTTTTATACCAGTACCACACAGTCTTGATGACGGTAGTTTTGTAGTAAGTTTTGAATTTGGGAAGTATGAGTCCTCATACATTCTTCTTCTTTTTCAAGATTCTTTCAGTTATTCTGGGTCTTTTGCATTTCCACATGAAATTTAGAACCAATCTCTGCAATAAATTAGTTGGGATTTTAATAGGGGTCATGTTGGCTCTGTGGATCAATTTGGGGAGTATTGCCATCTTCTGATACTATTGTAAACGGAACTGTGTTAATTCCATTTTTTGATTGCTCATTGCTACTGTATACAAATACAATTCCTTTTTCTGTATTGTTTCTGTCTTCTGCAACCCTGCTGGACTCATTTATTAGTTCTAATAGTTTTTTAGTGTATTCCTCAGCATTTTCTATTAACTAAGTTGTGTCATCTGCAAATAGAGATGGTGTGTTTCACTTCTTCCTTTCCAATCTAGATGCCTTTTATTTCATTTTCTTGCCTAACTGCCTTGGCTAGAATTTATAGGGAAATGTTGACTAAAAATGGCAAGTATCAGAAGTAGGCATCTTTGTCTTGTTCCTGATCTTAGCAAGAAGGCTTTCAGTCTTTCACCAGTAAACATGATGTTTGCTGGAGGTTTTACATACATGCCCTTTATCAGGTTGAAGAAAAGGGATGATTTTTGAAACCCTTCTAACTGTCAAGTCTTTACTACTATTTACAGGGAAACCTTATATTTAAAAGCTGGGCCTGGTGATAAAACGATACATGGTAAAGAAGCTCTGTTTGCTCACTTCTAGGAAAAATGCCAGTTACGGAATGAAACTTCACTAAACTAACCCAGATGCTCTTGGCACAAATGAGACAGTAGAGAAGCTCCACACACATGAGAAGGTAATCACCATCACCAGCCATCAGGGAAATGAAAAGCAAAACCACAATGAGATACCACTTCACACCCACTAGGATGGCTACAATTAAAACAACAACAGCAAACCCAGAAAATAAGTGTTGGCCAGGACATGGAGGAACTGGTATCCTTGTGCACTACTGGTGGGAATGTAAAATCATGCAGCCGTAGGCAAAACAGTTTGGTGGTTCCTCAGAAAATTTAACGTAGAATTACTACATGATTTAGCAATTCCACTCCTAGATATATATGTACCCCAAAGAACTGAAAGCAGGGACTCAAACAGATAACCATATGCCAATGTTCACTGCAGCATTATTTACAATGATATTAAAATAGCCAAAAGGTAGAAACAACCAAATGTCCATCAACATAAAAATGGATAAACAAAACGTGGTCTATCCATACAATGCAATATCATTCAGATACAAAAAAGAACGAAGTTCTGACATATGCTACAACACGGATGAACCTTGAAAACACTATGGTAAGTGAAGGAGGCCAGACGCAAAAGGACAAACAATTCTATGAATCACTTATATGAAATATCTAGTATAGGCAACTTCACAGAGACAGAAAGCAGAGGTTAGGAGGGATTGGGTGAGAGGGGTCTGGGGAGTTCATGCTTAATGGTGATGGCTGTACGACACAGTGAGTGCAATTACTCTCACTGCACTGTACACTTAAAGTGGTCAAAAGGGCAAATTTTGTTGTTTCTATTTTACCAACAACAGAAAATGTAATAAAAGGCCCACAGCTATTACTACACCCACATTTTTACCATCTTTACTATCACAGCAATGTTTTGGTGTTCTTTTCTTAGGAAAGTTTTGTGACTCGAATTACGTCACTGATATACATAGCACAAGCTCCTCTTGATGAGTATTGTGATTACTCACTTATGTGCAAGCTAAGAGCCTTACACAATTCTTATGCCTTAGGGGTATGTCACTGCAGTTACGTAGATAATTACATTCTTCCCTCTGCCATTGGAAGTACTGATGCTAGAATCTCCTTGAGTCAAGCAGCGTTCTTCTTTGCAAGCTACAAACACCAATTCTGTTTTACTTGGACACAGAAGGGGGTTAAAAGGAATCAGGCAGTTCGCACACGCTCTAAAAGGTCTAAGAAACTAGGCTTAGCAGTCATCCAGCCAGGAGCAGTGTCCAAAATCAAGCACAGAGTTTATCTCATAAGGATGCCAGGGCCACAGCCGCAAGACAGAGAGTTAACATCCCTGACAACAGCCCCTGCCACAGCATCCCTCACCAGAGTAGGTTCTGCACAGCACCACCTTGCTGGGACCACTAGCTGCCAGTTCAAAGTTTGCAGCGGCAAGGTTATGGCGGCTGGAATATAGATCATGTGCCCATGTCCATGCCCCAGAAGCAAGGGAGGCTAGGGAGGGAGCACCTGGCAGTGCCTGCTTCTGGGGCGCTGAGGAGTGGGGTGGACTCTGCCCTACAAGGTCAGAGATTCTGTGGACACAAAAGGGGGCTTAGATGCTCAAAGATCAAAAAGAATGACTCATGTTCACTGCACCATGTACACTTTAGGCAAACCAATTTGCAAATTAGCAATTCAAGCTAAATATGCCTGACAAGGGTTCTCAGCAGAGGAAGCAGTACACCTAAATTACCAAGCAAGCAAGCAAGAGCTCAGTCCTTTGGAGAAGCATCAAGGAGCTGGGTATTATTAAAGCGTGGGAAGGAGAACAGTGGGGAAGAGCTGCATGATTTCAAAAATGGACTGCAAAATTCAATCTGGATTTCAATCCTGAAAACGGTGGAGAAGCCTGAAGGCTTCTAAGGAGAGAATTGCCCCAGAGACTACACGCTCCTTCAGCAGGACCACCTTCCTCCCTGCCCAAAGTGTCCTGTCCCTAGCCCCTCACTCCAGGATCCACGACAATGGTCACTCCTCCTCAAAAATACCTCCTCTCTGATTCCTGAGGAGGCTGAGTTCTTCCATACACTCCAGCCATTTTCTCTCTCTCTGTGTGATGACTTGGTGCTCTGTGTCCACACTAGATGAAGCTCCAAGAGGCCAGGGATGAAGCCTGCTTCTGCTCAGGACCCAGAACAAGGTACAGTCAGTCCCCAAGTATCTGTTAGGTGAACGTGCCTGGGGGAGGGGAGGGGCACCACACTCAAACCGGGGCGGGGGGGGGGGGGTAGAGGCCAGCGCACTTCCCTTCTCCAACACCACATAACACTCTGGCCACATTCAGCAAGGAGGAAGCAACATAAGGGAGTAGAATTATCAAGTAGAGAAAGATGCTTTGTCTCTCTTTGCTCCTTTTCCTAATTTCTAAAATAAACCTAAATGATGGGGATGGGGGTGGGGGGAGGCTGATGCAGTTAGGACCAGCAGAGGCTCAGTTTCCAAATTTGCTCCTCTACACGGCAAACTCTTCTTCTGTTTTCAATATCAAAATGCTAGCAATTTATGAGGAATCTAATGGAGACTGGTCACTTCAAACCTCAGGTTTTCTGGGAAGCAATCCCACCAAATCCAAGGATCTACTGCCGCAATAACATGGCAACATCATTTCTCTGCTTTAGATTTGTTTGTTTGTTTTGCAACAGAGTGATCACGCCCATTTTCAAATGACAACATTCAATGTACTCCAGCATAATCACATAATATACTTAGAAAGTATTAAGTAAAAAAGTCATTGAAATCAGCACATTGAGGGAACGAAAACCAATCAAATGATGAAAATGAGGAAGCTTAAAAAAGACTGCCAACTTATCTCTTTAGTCAGGGGTATGACTAACATATGGACCACAGAATTATGTTTCTCATTTTAGACTCACTTTCAGAATTAGCAACATACTAATTGTCCTGTTCTGTCACCACATCTTTAAATATACCCATATTTTATTAATCTCTCTAATCAGCCATCATCTTGAGAATTTCCTCACTGGACTTAGAGATGTACTATTTATGATCCCTCTATAATGCCAGAAACAGTGCATCTGTGTAGTACTGCAGCCCACTGTCAGCGTGCACATCGACACAGTGATACTAAATGATTAGTTAACACCTCAGAGAAAAAAACTGTTTAAAAAGCACCACAGTTGGGAAAAAATTTCAACACTCTGAGATCACTGAAAAAATATATTGAGAGAGCACAGTGTATGATACAATCTATGTAAACTTTAAAAAGAGGCACAACTAAGCGGCAACAGAAGTCAGGAAAATGGTTACTTTTGGTCAACACTGACTGGAAGGGCAAGAAGGGGCTTCTGGGACAACATGCTATGTCTTATGGATATGTTCACTTCTTGAAACTTCATTGAGCTTGACAGTCATAACCAGTATCTCTATGTAGGTGACACTTTAATAACAAGTTCCCTAAAATATTTTTAATGGTCGCTTAAAATATCCTATCAATATTACAGAATATAGCACCTATGTCCTTATTTCAGCCCTCCCTTCAAATTCTCTTAGGGTCTAAAATAATTTTAAACTTGAGTGACGTCAGCTGGTACATACTGGCAATACAACAGATATAACACACACAAACACACACACACACATACACACACATACACACACACACATACTATGCTGCTCTTTGCTAACGTGGGGACAAAGTTACAAAGGATTTAAAGCACAGATTTATGTGTAACAAGTTTCTGGGAAAAGTTTTCACATTTTGATCAATGGTTATGTATTTATAAAAATTGAATTTCAAAATGCCTCTTATCCAATGAAAATATTACAACATGCCCAGCATGCCCCTTATAGATAATATGTTAGAGGTTTACTATTATGTTGACAAGAATGGATTTTGCAGTGAACTAGGTATAAATTAGAGTAAGTATAATGATAATCCAAGTAATATAAAATATGGTACAAGCTAAACTGAAGATGAAGTATTCTTCTTTAGTTCATAAATAAGTATCATATATTAAAACTGCCTGAAAATACCAAAATAAACTCATTTTTTTCCAGACATAAAAATACTATTACAGAATTCTGGGTTTTTATAGGTTAATGGAGTTACCTAACTCCAAATCTCTCAATATATCCTCAAACACAACAAAACAGATCAACAAGGAGATTTGTTCAATGAAGGTATCCATTATTCATGACTACAACATAACGAGGAGATAGGGAATGCCATCACCTTCAGGTTACATGAAAATAGGGAAATCAACACCCAAATCCAGTAACACCAGCTGTAGAACTCATATCTGTGTGGGGAGTCAAGTCAGAAACTTCGAAAAAAAAAAAGTAGAGAGGGAAACAGAGTTCTAGGAATCTTGGACAACAAATAAAATCATCCACAGGAAAAGAAATTTCCACAGTGAGTAATGAATGAAAAGAGGTCTGGGATAGGTGGATCAGAAGTTTCCTGGAAAATCAAAAGGACAGAGCTTGAAAATGAACAGAACCAGAGATTGTAATCTTAGGAAGGCACCATTTCTAGGGGGAAGAATTACACAGAAGGATCAGGTATCTCATGGAGGCTGGTGATTATGGAAAAGAAGAAAGTAAAACGTAGAAATTATGGTCCTGCACAAACCAGAGCAATACTCACACTTCTCACCACAAGAAGGTAATCATTAAAGAAGTGGCATTTTTTTGCAAATCAAAACCACAATGAGATGTTACCCCACACGAGTTCGAATGACTACTATTAAAGAGACAAGAAATGATGAGTGTTGGCAACGATGTGGAGAAAAGCGAACCCTTGTGCACTGTTGGTGGGAATGTTAATTGGTGCAGCCACTGTGGAAAACAGGATGGAGGTTCCTCAAAAAATTAAAAATAGAACTACCATATGATTCAGCAATTCTACTTCTGTTCTTTCATTTGAAGAAAAGGAAAACACTAATTTGGAAAGACACATGCACCCAGCATTACTTACAATAGCTGAAATATGGAACCAACTTCAGTGTCCCTGTGAAATGGGTGAGGACATCAAAAGGTACAAATCCTCAATTATAAAATAAATAAGTCACTGGGATGTAACATATAGCACCGTGACTATAGTTAATACTGTACTGAATATTTGAAAGCTGCTAAGAGAGTAAATCCTCAAAGTTCTCACCATGAGAAAAAATTTTTTGTAACTATATGGTATTGGATGTTAACTGGACTAATTGTGGTGATCATTTCACAATATACACAACATCAAATCATTATGCTATACACCTGAAACTAATATGTTATATGTCAATTGTACCTCAGTAAAAAAAAAAAAAAATGCTTAGCCAAAGAAAAAGGGAAAAAAAGATACAGCATTTTGGCCATATCAGAAGAACGGAACACTATGAACTAAGGAGCTAAGAAAACCACTGAGTAAATCTTACCCTTGCCAACCTGAAATACTAAAGCTAGGCCAGGAAAATCATTCATTTCAAAATGAACAGAAAAATAGCACTAACATCAGTAAAGAGTTACTAGGAGAATGAAACAGACGTCGAGAATCAAGGGGTTTCAGTTTTGTGGTTTGCTCACCAACAAAATAAAAAAAAAATGGTCAAAAAACCCAAAAAAACAATAAAAAAAAGAAACCAGATGAAAGTTATAACTCAAGATTCAAACCTGAATTAAATTATATTAAGCATTTGCAAATGTGAAAGAAAACCTCCAAGTAAGAAATTTAAAACTCAGAACAGAAATATCAAACAAACCAACAAACAGGAAGATGTGAAATGAGAGTGACAACCCAGCAAAGAATTGAAGAAAAAGACAAAATTATCTTAGAAATGAAGATTAAACCACAAAACAGCCAAGGGAGAATAGATGGAAATGAAAATAAGGGACATGAAAGAAACGACTGAAAAGCCAAGATGACAAAAATAAGAAAGAGATGTCAAAGTGAAATAAAATGATTGATATAGAAGACAGGAAAAGAAGATCCAACATACATACAACTGAAGACCTTGAAGAAAAAAACAAGAGAACGCAATTAATATTTAAAAATATAATTCAAGAAAAGTTCCAGAAATAAAAGAAGACCTAAAAATACATTTGAAAGGGCCTACTGTGCATCTGTGGTCTGGACCAGTCAACTCTGAGACATATACCTACCTATAAAACTATTAGATTTTAAAGATAAATTTAAAAAGTAACAATAACACCTGGGCCTCAAAGCAAAATGACTGAGTCACTCATAAAAAGAGAAAAGTCAGACTGACATCAAAGTTTGACAGCAGTAAACCAAGACAACATTGCAGTAGCATTTTCAAGAAATTTTAAGAAAATTGAACCAAAATATTTTTTATACAGCTAAGTTGTCCTTCAAATGTTATAGAAGAATAGTCTTAAACATTCAAGAACTTAAAAACTCTTCTTGAGAAATCTTTTGCTACTCAAAGTAGGGTTCATTGGCACGGTAATGGCATCATCTGGGAGTATGTAAGCGATGAGAATCTAGCCGCTACCCAAGAAGTCCAAATGATTCATATGCCCATTATTGTTGGAGAAAGAGTGTACTAGAGAACAAGTTTCATGAAAAAAAAGGCTAGTAACCAGAGAAACTTTGGCAGAGTGACAGATGGCAAGCACCAGAGAGATTTAATTGCCTCCTAGGACTAAAAAAGATACATGCAAATCCTGAATATTTTGACAACGTAGAAATAATACAACTGAAATAATGAGAGAAAAAAGGAGAAAGGAAAATACATCAATGAACTGTCAAACAGATAACACATAATCAAAGGATTTTTTTTAAAACTGACAAACCAGGGGGCGCATGGGTGGCTCCGATGGTTAAGCGTCTGCCTTTGGCTCAGGTCATGATCCCAGGGTCCTAGAATTGAGCCCCGCATCGGGCTCCTGGCTCAGTGGGGAGCCTGTTTCTCCCTCTCCCTCTGCCTCTCCCCCTACTCATGCTCGCTCTATCTCTGTGTCTCAAATGAATAAATAAAATCTTTAAAAAAATGCTTTAAAAAATTTTAAAAAACCCTGAAAAACCAAATAGTAGAAATCTAAGTAAAGGGAAAGAGAATTAAGGACATTACAGGAGCTCTAACTATGTAAGTACAAAACAAACCTTCCTAAAAACCACCCCACAAAAAGAAAGTATACACCATATAGAGAAAAAACACAGTAAATATAACATAATACCACAGAATATATAACATAAAATAACATAACATAAAATAACATAAACACAATGGCATCTCAATTAATGCAAATGGGCTTAACACATCAATTAAAAATAAAATATTTCAAACTGTCTTCCAGAAGAAAACTAAATCCTATGCTATAGACAAGAGACACACCTCAATGAATGGATTTAAGAAAGCTAAAAATAAGGGTATACTAGAGAAAAACAGAAAAATAGAATGGAGGGGATATAATTTTAATAACAGACAGTAAAATTTAGGTCAAAAGGCATTAAAAATGACAAAGAAATATTTTTATAATGTTAAAGGTCACAATTCAAAATGAAAATATAGCAGTTACAAATCTCTATGCACCAAGTAACATAGCAATTAGATTCATAAACCAGAAACTAAATAGATGCTTTGTAATAGGAGCATAGTATTTAATAGAAGACTTTAACACCACTCTTAAATCAAGATAAGTGGACAAAGAGTAATAATTTAGAAGACCTAAACAATATGTTTACTATGGTGGAGCTTACAGAGAAACATTACATGATAACTAATTACATTGATAACATTACATGAGTATAATAAAGGGCCTATTTTTTTCTCAGGTACATGTAGAACATTTAAAAACCTGATCCTATGTCTTCAGATCACAGAAAAAATCTCAAACTTAAATGGCATGTATGTATCTAAAAAGAAAAATCTGAATATTCTCTTAAGTAAAACCTCTATGTGCAATACTATTAATAAACTCCAGGAAAGAAGACAAAAAAAATGAGTCTAAGTACAGGTATTCTCACTTTTTACTACATTCACATGCTGTTTAAGTAATATTCAACTATTTTGAACACAGCAAAATGATAGATTCTCAAGAATCAACATACATTTTAAGGGTACCTGGGTGGCTCAGTTGGTTAAACGAATGCCTTGGGCTCAGGTCATGATCCTGGAGTCCTGGGATCGAGTCCCGCATTGGGATCCCTGCTCAGTGGGGAGTCTGCTTCTCCCTCTGACCTTCTCCTCTCTCATGCTCTAACTCTGTCTCTCTCAAATAAATAAATAAAATCTTTAAAAAAAAACACATATATTTTAAAAGCAAATTCCATTTTACTCTGGAGAAATAATTTTAACCTTCTTTAAAATTATAAATCCTGGCTTACTCCTTACCCATAGAATTCACCATGATCTACTTCATTTTAATCTTAGATTTGTAGATTGTTCTTGTTTTCCCAAACTGTTTTTACAATAATGAAGGTAAAATAAGGGCCTCTCATGCCTCAGATAAAAATATCTTCCTTTTCCAAACTCATTTTATGAGGCCACCATTACCTTGATCCCAAAACCAGACAAAGACCCCATCAAAAAGGAGAATTACAGACCAATATCTTTGATGAACATGGATGCAAAAATTCTCACCAAAATACTAGCCAATAGGGTCGAACAGTACATTAAAAGGATTATTCACCACGACCAAGTGGGATTTATCCCTGGGCTGTAAGGCTGGTTCAACATCTGCAAATCAATCAACGTGATACAATACATTAACAAAAGAAAGACCAAGAATCATATGATCCTCTCAATAGATGCAGAAAAAGCATTTGACAAAGTACAGCATCCTTTCTTGATCAAAACTCTTCAGAGTATAGGGATAGAGGGTACATACCTCAATATCATAAAAGCCATCTATGAAAAACCTACAGCCAATATCATTCTCAATGGGGAAAAGCTGAGAGCTTTTCCCCTAAGGTCAGGAATGCGGCAGGGATGTCCACTCTCACCACTGCTATTCAACATAGTATTAGAAGTCCTAGCCACAGCCATCAGACAACAAAAAGAAATCAAAGGCATCCAAATCGGCAAAGAGGAAGTCAAACTCTCACTCTTTGCAGATGATATGATACTGTATGTGGAAAACCCAAAAGACTCCACCCCAAAACTGCTAGAACTCATACAGGAATTCAGTCAAGTAGCAGGATATAAAATCAAAGCACAGAAATCAGTGGCATTCCTATACAGCAACAACAAGACAGAAGAGAGAGAAATTAAGGAGTCGATCCCATTTACAATTGCACCCAAAACCATAAGATACCTAGGAATAAATTTAACCAAAGCGTCAAAGGATCTGTACTCAGAAAACTATAAAAAACTCATGAAAGAAATTGAAGAAGACACAAAGAGATGGAAAAACGTTCCATGCTCACGGATTGGAAGAACAACATTGTGAAAATGTCAATGCTACCTAGAGCAATCTACACATTCAATGCAATCCCCATCAAAATACCATCCACTTTTTTCAAAGAAATGGAATAAATAATCCTAAAATTTGTATGGAACCAGAAGAGACCCCGAATAGCCAGAGGAATGTTGAAAAAGAAAAGCAAAGCTGGCGGCATCACAATTCCAGACTTCCAGCTCTATTACAAAGCTGCCATCATCAAGACAGTATGGTATTGGCACAAAAACAGACACAAAGATCAATGGAACAGAATCGAGAGCCCAGAAATGGACCCTCAACTCTATGGTCAACTCATCTTTGACAAAGCAGGAAAGAATGTCCAATGGCAAAAAGACAGTCTCTTCAACAAATGGTGTTGGGAAAATTGGACAGCCACATGCAGAAGAATGAAACTGGACAAGTTCCTTACACCACACACAAAAATAGACTCCAAATGGTTGAAAGACCTAAATGCGAGACAGGAGTCCATCAAAATCCTAAAGGAGAACACAGGTAGCAACCTCTTTGACCTCAGCTGCAACTTCTTCCTAGAAACATTGCCAAAGGCAAGGGAAGCAAGGGCAAAAACGAACTATTGGGACTTCATCAAGATAAAAAGCTTTTGCACAGCAAAAGAAACAGTCCACAAAACCAAGAGACAACCGACAGAATGGGAGAAAATATTTGCAAATGACATATCAGATAAAGGGCTAGTGTCCAAAATCTATAGAGAACTTATCAAACTCAACACCCAAAGAACAAATAATCCAATCAAGAAATGGGCAGAAGACATGAACAGACATTTTTCCAAAGAAGACATCCAAATGGCCAACAGACACATGAAAAAGTGCTCCACATCGCTCAGCATCAGGCAAATCCAAATCAAAACCTCAATGAGATACCACCTCACACCAGTCAGAATGGCTAAAATTAACAAGTCAGGAAACGACAGATGTTCGCGGGGATGCGGAGAAAGGGGAACCCTCCTACACTGTTGGTGGGAATGCAAGCTGGTGCAACCCCTCTGGAAAACAGTATGGAGGTTCCTCAAACAGTTGAAAATAGAGCTACCATACGATCCAGCAATTGCACTACTGGGTATTTACCCCAAAGATACAAATGTAGGGATCCAAAGGGGTACGTGCACCCCAATGTTTATAGCAGCAATGTCCACAATAGCCAAACCTTGGAAAGAGCCAAGATGTCCATCGACAGATGAATGGCTAAAGAAGACGTGGTATATATACACAATGGAATATTATGCAGCCATCAAAAGGAATGAGATCTTGCCATTTGCAACGACATGGATGGAACTGCAGGGTGTTATGCTGAGTGAAGTAAGTCAATCAGAGAAAGACATGTATCATATGACCTCACTGATATGAGGAATTCTTAATCTCAGGAAACAAACTGAGTGTTGCTGAGTGGTGGGGGGTGGGAGGGATGGGGTGGCTGGATGATAGTGTGGAGGGTATGTGCTATGGTGAGCGCTGTGAATTGTGCAAGAGTGCAGAATCACAGATCTGTACTTCTGAAACAAATAATGCAAGATATGTTAAGAAAAAAGAAAAAGAAGAAGATAGCAGGAGGGGAAGAATGAAGGGGAGTAAGTCGGAGGGGGAGAGGAACCATGAGAGAGGATGGACTCTGAAAAACAAACTGAGGGTTCTAGAGGGGAGGGGGGTGGGGGGATGGGTATTAAGGAGGGCACGTTCTGCGTGGAGCACTGGGTGTTATGCAGAAACAATGAATCATGGAACACTACATCAAGAACTAATGATGTAATGTATGGTGATTAAGATAACAATAAAAAATTAAAAAAAAACTTCTTTCGAGGTACCTGGGTGGCTCAGTCAGTTAAGTGTCTGCCTTCGGCTCAGGTCATAATTCCAGAGTCCTGGTTTTGAGCCCCAGGTCGGGTTCCCTGCTCAGTGGGGAGCGTGCTTCTCTCTCTCCCTCTGCCTGCCACTCTGCCTACTTGTGCTCTATCTCTCTGTCAAATAAATAAATAAAATCTTTAAAAAAAATATCTTCTTTCTGGGGCGCCTGGGTGGCTCAGTCCATTAAGCGTCCGACTCTTGATTTCAGCTCTGGTCCTGATCTCAGGACTGTGGGATCCAGCCCTACATAGGGCTCCGCTCAGTGCAGAGTCTGCTTGTCCGTCTCCCTCCCTCTCTGCCCCTCCCCCCACCCACAGGCACGAGTTCTCTCCCTCAAATTAATTAATTAATTAATTAAATCTTTAAAAATTATCTTCTTTCTGATGTCTATGGCAGAGTTTTTTCTTGCATTAATATTTTAATATATGAAATGAAGTTACCATATTATATTTCTGCTTTGTAATTGCTTTAAAAATACTAATAGCAGGTCTTGAAATAAAAATACTCTACAATGTGTGATCTCACACTTCTGTGGTTTAGGTGGTAATTAAAACCATAATCAAAGAGCCGACAGCATTGTCATAAAGCCAGTGATGTTCTGCCCACTAAATGGAGATCCTCATCACTGAGAGTCACCATGGATATGTCCTCAACTGGTACCCTATCAATCATCTGGCAGTCCCATGTGTGACATCAACTGTTATCTTGCCAACAAGGAGAAGAGCAGAATCACAGGCAGCCTGGATTAAAGTCTCCATAATTCCCACAGCAATATTAATAATGCAAAGAGGAGACTAAAGGTCTGATAGTCAAAGGGACAAGGATTTCCTCTCTCTAAATAAAGAGGCAACAGTAACTGATGCTTCCATGGTTGCAAATGCCTTGCCTTTGCTTAAACTTCCCATACAAAGTGGCTCAAAATTCTTCTTAAGGATTTAGAAAAAACAAATGAAACCATCAGCTATTATCTCTGACTTGCTATCCTCATTCAATTTAGAACTGATTTTATACTAAATATGAAAATACAGGCAGGTGTGTAAAACGGTGGGAGAGGTAGATATAGACTGGGAAATAATCTGACTAGGTTCTTGGAAATCCCAATATTTATAACAGTTCATCCAGTATAATAGTGATTCCTTAATTAATGACATCCACAGATGTATCACTATTTGCAGGGATACACAAAATTCTTCAAGTTATTTTGTTTTTAAATTGTATTTTATATCATATAATAAAGTTGACATTTTTGTGTGTAGTCTCATGGATTTTAACAAATATATAGATTTGCATGACCACCACCATATTGAGAGTACTAAACAGTTCCATCACCCTCCAAAATCCCTCATGCTATGTCTTTATAGTCATTCAAAACAAAATTAATTTTAATTTACTTTAATGCTTTTTCCCATGAACGAGTAAAACAAAACAGAACAACCAACACAATCCCTCCAAAGCATCCACGGATCACCGACCCAAGGATTCAAAGACACAGTGATAGGGTAAGGTTTATGTGTGCTCAGTTCCTTTTTCAGTCCTAGCAAGAATTCACATAAAATGCGTGCCCTGCTCCAAAGACATTATTCTCTGATTAGGGATTTAGTTGTTCTGTTCCATACCACACAGATGTTCCCTTTTCTCTCTGCCTTTGTGGCCTCTATGCCACCCCAGGAGGGGCTCAGTAAAGCCTTGGTACCCCTAGCACAGCCCCAGACCTCAAGGAAGCAGTCAGAGAAAACTCCAACAAGAACGAAGCCTAAAGTAGGGGTTGTCGGCAGAAAAGAGGTGGTGATACATTTCAGAGGATGACAATGAGAAGCAGCATGGAGAAGAAAGCCAAGGGCTATGTTGGGCTAGGGAGAAAGAAATGCAATAGTAGATGAGAGTGAGAAACGAGCTGAAAACTACAAGTCCATCCAGAGAACTGTATCATTAGCCTAAACTACCCCCAAATTTTCTCTCATGAGGATAAATTACTTCGAGTAGGATTTCAGGGTCAAAGAGTATATCTATTTCACATTTATTTAAATTTTATGAAGCTTATTTTTTAAAAAAGCAACTTCAAAAACTCCCTAATCCAGGGCATTTTTGTTGAATGACACTGCTACAATGGATTCTCTTCCCAGAGTTGCACAATTATCTGCTTAAAAAAGCTTTGGCCTTAGAAGCAGTTTTAAAGAAATTCACTCTTATTAAAAAATTATGACAAATACACAAATAGACTGCTCCTTTGCTTTGGCCCCAACCCAATCTTGGTACTCTCCTTGACGATAAGCAGGACAAAATATTTGTTAATTAATAAGCAGCTTTTGTTTTTCCTAACCTGTAGGTGAAACAGATCTAAACCTAAAATTACAAGCACACCAGTCATCCATTATCTTTCAACCTATCATCTATTCAGAATGCAAGAACTGAACTATTATCCTGAAAAGGTCAAAAATGCCTTGTAAAATACCACTCAAGTCATAAATTCTAAAGCTCAACAGCATGGAGAAGTCATCTCACAGAGGACACAAAAAAATTTTACATAAATTTTTTAAAAAATTTCCAACAGCATTATTTGTACTAAATAACTAGATGTAAAATGAATTCACTAAATTCTGCTCATAAATCATTACTCTCATATGTATTTGTTTATCTGCACATTAAGTATCGCAGGAAGCAGATGTAAGGATCCTAGCACATTGGCTGCCCCCATGAAAGGGAATTTGTTGACTGGGAGACAGAGTAGGGGGATTTTATTACTGCGTTTTTGAACCTTTCAAGTTCGTACCATGTAAATGCACTACTATTCAAAGAATCAATTAAAACATTTACATAAAGAAGATCATTATTTCTGTAAGGAAATACCTTTGTAATTTCCATACTGTCAGCTAACAATAAAATTCAACTGTATCAAACGATACCATCAGATACCAAGACTTGTGCCAGAATGCACATCATCTCTCATGAAACATACTTGGAGTTCAGCTGACATTGCTTTCCATACCTAGACGTTTGCAGTGAAGGAAGCAGCCTGCTGATTTACATTTTAGCATGAGCTCCTTATCTTTCTGCAAACTACTACAAACAGTTCGCAGACCAGCAAGCACAACGTGTGAACCATACTTAGAGCAGCACCATAAACTATATGAGTACCACCAACAGCAAGGTTTAGTGAGATACTGACCAAGACAACAGGGGGAAAAATCCCCAAAATTCAAATTCCATTCATCTCAGCTAATATGTGACTTAATAACTATCAGTTGATCAGGGTTTGAGATAAGACCCTTCTCAAGACTTTAGATGATAAACCTCTTTCTTCCAAAGGAATGAATAAACAGGGCTTAGCACCCTAGTTTTGAAAGGTCACCGACCCTTATTTTATTTTTTAAAATATTTATTTATTTATTCATAAGAGACAGAGAGACAGAGGCAGAGGAAGAAGAAGGTCCCCGCTGAGCAGGGAGCCCGATGCAGGACTCGATCCCAGGACCCTGGGATCATGACCCGAGCCAAAGGCAGACGCTTAACCATTTGAGCCACCCAGGCACCCAACTGACCCTTATTTTAAAGCATAAAAACTACAAAATAAGTACTCAAGTATTTGTTACCCAATTGATAAATCAATAGTTAGATTTTAGTTAGATCAGTTACATACTATTTAGTCTTTTAGATTTTAAAAAAATATTCTTTAGGTTAAACCCTTAAATAGCTTCTTCAGTTAGAACTATTGAAACATTCCTCAGAAAAGTCAAATTCATGAATAAATGTAATGTTCCAAATTGTTTAAAATGTTTTAGTTTGAAATTATTTACTTAAAAATTACCAAATACAAACTTATGGTTTTTAATGACTCCACTAAGGGACATCAACCTCACTCCCTCCCTCATTAGAACACTGAAATTCTCGATCACTCTCAGTGTGCTACTGCCTACTGCCCATGCCCTGATGATTCTAGAAGCACATGAGGAATATCTTATGCCTCTGAAAAGCTTAACAGCAATAGCATATTACTTTCCATACAATTATCAGCATTTACATACATGGCCCACATTCTGAAAGCAACAGAATATGAAACAGTGGATCATTTTTGTTCTTAAGCATGACTAGTGAATTCTCAACTGTCTGAACTATGGCTCACCTCATTAATTTCCCTCATCAGCAAAACAGTACTCTGGATGAGCAGCTCCTTTCATGTTGACAGGAGTTATGAGAGACAAGAATGTAAAACCAAAGAAGTCTATGCCTCTTAACATGTTCCTTTTAGCAGAATCTCTAAAAATTCTATTATAAAATCTTATTCGGAGCTTGAAAAAAGCCACATACTATACAAAATCAAATTTTAGATTAACTGGTATTAGGTAATTTCATTCTCAATTAGTTTGGGGGAAAAAATCACTGGGGCGCCTGGGTAGCTCAGCTGGCTAAACGTCTGCCTTTGGCTCAGGTCATGATCTCAGGGCCCTGGAATCAGGGCCCACATCAGGCTCTCTGCTCAGTGGGGAGTCTGCTTCTCCCTCTCCCTCTGCCCCTCCCTCCTGCTCTCATGCTCTCTCTCTCTCTCTCTCTCTCTATTTGTTCTGTCTCTCTGTGTCAAATAATTAAATGAATAAAATCTTAAAAAAAAAAAAAATCACTTCGTTCACCTTGCAAACATACCCTGAACCACAGGCAAAAGACTTTCCAAAACATGTTTTTCAATAAAGTTGTATACATTTTAAAATTTATTTTTAAATTTACACAGACTAAAAATCACTCATAAAGCTCTTTGAATTTTTACAAATGCACTGAGGTATGAAACCATCATCATAACCAGGATACAGAACAGGTTCATCATTCCAAAAAATGTCCTTGTGCTGTACCCTTGTAGTCAAACACACACCTTATTTCCAATCCCTGGCAACCACTCTGCAGTAAATTTAAATGTCCAAAATTTAGAATGGATGCACAGGACAAATCTCACAGCAAAGAGAAGACAATGCAATGAGCCCTCCCCATGGTCTTGCTCATATGTCCTTCCTAATCCTTCAATGGAAGAATACTGTTGACCTCCCAGAGAACTGCTCTTTCCTCTTGGGGTTGCAGTTCTACAACTGATGACTAAATATCAACCAACGGTATTCTTTCTGCTCCAATCCCACCACCTTTTTGCTGTGAAATACTCCCTCAACCTAAGTTCTTTATGTGCCAGTGACCACATTACAGACTTAGTCATTCGCACAGATGGTGCCCATTAGTTTCTCCATGACACGCTACAAATGAACCTGAAATGGAATCCCTCCAGCCTTCCTTGCACTTGTAGAAATGGTTACAGCTGGGGCCCACTGACAGCAGCACAGGGATAACCACATCTCTACATTCTGCAGCTCATCTTCCACCTTATGCCCCAGCCACCAGAGGAGAAATGTGATCTACAGGCTCTGGTTAGGCATATCGTATCTCTCTCTCTCTCTCTCTCTCTCTCTCTCTCTCACACACACACACACACACACACACACACACACACACACACACTCATACATACATATATGCACACATGTATGTGCGTAAAACATGGCATTTCTATTCCTTCAGTTGGAACATAAGGGTTTTTGACTAAAGTATGTCAGAAGTTTTCTTAGAACATTCAAAATCTTTCTCTTTCATAGTTCTTAAACTCTTTGGAAATAGTCGATTTTTAGTAACATGACATAATGGGACCAGGAACACGTTTTATTAATTAGGAAGAAATGACAGTGGTAATATTAATATCTTATATTTATAAGCACCTCAGAGTCTATAAAACACTCTCACATGGCTTCTAATTTAATCCAGGGTTTGCAACATGGCACCTTGGGGGACTATAAAAGAAACTGAAGCCTTCTGAAGCATTTAAGCTAGAGACTAAAGGTGAGGCAGAGGGAAAACAGAAGTGACAACAAAACAAAAAAACAATTATAATATAACAAATATAACTAGAAAATTATAAGCTTGTCAAACTGATACCATTTCACCCAATCTAATTAATATATCAATGTCTATGATGCTGAGAAAGTGATAATTCAAGCCTGACCCAATATTTTGAAACAAAATTCCAATGCAAAAAGCAGTTAAGTGTTTCTTAAAGTGGGATCTGACCTAGAATACCAACACAACATTTTGGGCTTGGGGTATTGTTAATGTATGAAAAGTTTCCAAAAGGAAATGGGTTATTAAACAGGGTCTAGATATTGATAAATGTGAATTTAAAGGGACTAATTTAATTGAAGGAAAAAAGAAGAGAGACATAAAAAAATGAGTATTGAAATGCTCTGCCTGTGGGTTCAAGCCTTCTTAGAGAGCAAGAGTGTGATTTATCTTCTCTGCATTCCCAGCATAGCCTAGAAACTCGGAAACAAGTTATGTGAATGCAAGGACAACCTAAAGAACAGTTATCCTGGCAGTTTTGTATTTCTGCAAGGAAATAAACTAAGGACACAGGCATACAGAACTGGAACCTGGCCCACAGGATGGCAGAAACCGAAGACGCAAGGTGGACTGAACAATGGGGAAGAAGGCTGGGCTGACCCCAGTGGTCTGGGCTGATGTGGAAAGAGTAAGAAGCCACTGAGGTAGAGGAAAGCAGGGTGTGGGACAGTGTGGAGCACAGCCGTGCTGTCTACAAGCACGGGGCCAGACTTCACAGAAACAAACCCACTGCATCCCCCAAAAAGTCCTACATGGAGCTTCTCCCTAGAGAAACTAAAGGACCAGAAGCTCAAGCTCATAATGTGGAGACGCGGTAGATTCAGTGTCCAACCTATTTGCTTTTACATGTCACTGGAATGGCCAAGTAGAATTATTTTAGTGAGGGGAAATCATTACTGCAATTTTCCCCTGAGCATGTCAGAAGAGACCATTTGGAATGAAACGGAATGGAATGTAAACTTTCACCATGAGCTCTGGGCCCTCCATCAATTTCCCCATACTTTATCCCTCATACCTCAATTCATGCTCTTCGTTCTCTCTAAGAAACCCATATAGTCTCAGATTTCACCATTCCCAGGCTCACACCTGCCTCTGGAGCAGCCCCAACATTTCTTTCTTCCTTAGAGGGGTCCCCTGCCACACAAGGCCTCCCCAATGTGTTCCCCTTGGACTGGGGACTTCTCAACACTCCACCCAATACTATAAACACTGGTAGTTGTATGTTCTTAAAGTCTCCTTCCATTTTCTGAAGCAAAACTTGCTTCAAGAAGCCCTGGGGGAAAAAATTAAAACCAAAATGCTTTGTGCGTGGTAAACACCATTCCCCAAAAGAATAAAATAGAAAAATGGAGAAAGGAGGCAAGTTTGACTTTCAACCGGTTTATGTATCTGAAAGAGAAGATGAAAGTCCTACAAGGAGGAGGTTAGCAGGTAAATCCTACAGGAAGCCAATGCACTTGGCAGGTCTGTATGTGAGAGTGGGGAGCACAGGCTGGGGTGTAACGGGACATATTAGACGGAGCAAGTAGTTGGCAGAAGGCCTTGAGAGCAACCACTGAGAGCAGACAAGAGTTAACAGTTCTCCGAGACTTATTAAATAACCCAAGTCACTCTATTTGTCTTTGGAATTGGGAGTGTCCACATTTGAATATGGATATATATGATGTTCTGCGATTTCACTTAAAGAAAATAATGTAGCTAGATATTGGAATTGTGACTTAAGAGCACAGAGAAACTACTGAGTTTTCTAATTCTTAATCCTTGTACAAATTCTTTTCTGAAAACAACTCCATTTTGAATACAATCTGATCTCTTTCAGAAGGGTGAGGCTTGCCTTTACTAAACTTTCTAGGACAAGACTCAAGTTAGGTTAACCACTGTAATACCTTAAGAGAATACAAAATAATTTGCAAGATTAATGTCAATCAAGTCATATTTAAATAGTTTATGTACTAACCATCAATTTGGAGGACACCAGGTTCTTAAACAAAACACATATTTCCCACTAATTGACAAACTTATAAGACAGGCCCCTAATTCCACACTCCCCAAGGACAGAAGCAGCTCATTTATAAAGATGCCATACCTGAGACCAGTTAATCAACAAAGTAGCTGAAATGAGGAATCATAAAAATGCATATCTTTCATGTTTTATTTTAGCAAACATTTAAATGTCCATTTATTTGCAAAGATTTTAACGTAGGGCCAGGACTTTTTCTTTGAGTAGAATCCAGTGATGGAGTTTCTCAGTCTTCCATACATAAATAACACCCATGAGACAATGTTGAAGATCCTCAGGATTGTTTTCTTTAAAGAAGAATGAAAACTTAAAGACACGTGTGGAGCAAAATGAAAACACAACTGGAAGCTGTCCATATTTTTATGATTTGTCCCTAATCTTTTATAATTGCCTCATCTTTATCCAGTCTGATAGTAATTTGTCTTTATGGAGTCTTTCCAAAGGTTTTCATAGAAATGACAGCTCTGTTTTAGCACACATATTTCATCAGTTTTCATTCCATTTAATTAAATTATGCCAATTACAGTAACAAGAATACCATACATAGATTCAAAAACAAAATGCCTCTTGGTGAGCACTTATCTCAGTGAGTGGACATCTTCACCCTGGCCCCCACCCAGTGGGCTGGAAGCACCTGTGCCAGTCCAGGTACTGTTGGGAGGGGAGGGGAGAACTGGGTCACCTGGGGAAGCCAGAAAGCAGGCCTTCTATTGCATTGTGATCCATCTTCTGGAGGATTCTGTCTGTAAGCACTCCTAAAGCCAGGGCTGTATCTTAGTAATACCTGGCATATTTTAAGCACACAATAGATATGTAGTCAATGAAAGAATTTGCATTGACTATCTTTAATTATTCCCACACCATTAAAAGAACACAAAGCAATGTTTCATTTGGATAAAAAAGGAAGAGGGCGACAGCCTATAGAAACACCAGAAAATTACCATGATTATCACAGAAATAAGGGAAACAAAAGGAGGAAGGAAAAAACCCAGTTCAGTAATTCCATTCAAAAGTACCCTAATCCAAAAGACAAAAACCAGGTGGCCGAGCAAGATGGCAGAGGAGTAGGAGACCTAGATGTCGTCTGGTCTCAGGAATTCAGCTGAATAGGGACCAAACCATCCTGAACACCTACGAACTCAACAGGAGATTGAAGAGGAGAGTAGCAACAACTCTCTGAACAGAGAAGCGACCACTTACTGGAAGGTAGGACCTGCGGAGAAGTGAATCCGAGGCGATATTCGGGAGGATAGACGGCGGGGGAGGGGGCTTCCGTCGGCTGCTTCTGGCAAGTGATAGAACCACAGAGCACAAAATCGGAACTTTGAGAAGTCGGCTCCGCTGAGGGATGTCGCTCCAGTGGCTAAGCAGGGGGTGGAACCCTCGCGGGACAGTGTGGTCTCAGGACCCTCGGGGGTCACAGAAAGACCGGGGGTGCCTGAGTGCGGCAGAGCTCCCGGGTATCAGAGCGGGGAAGCTGGCTACAGAGACGGAGCCGAGGCGTGGGCTCTCAGCTCGGGGTTGCCATAAACTGTGATCGGCGACACAGTCGGGCCACTGCTCCTCCAGCAGGGACCCAACAAGAGGCAGAGCCGGGGAGACTCCCCTCCCTCCCGCGGGAGGAGCGGCGCGGGAGCGCACCGCAGGGATCTGCTGGGTTTGGAGACTCTACACGGGGTCGTGTGCCAGAGATAGAAACGCTTGGTCACAGGCCGGGTGAGCACGGAGTGCGGCCAGAGACCGGGGAGACGGGAGTGACTGCTTTTCTCTGGGGGAGCACTGAGGAGCGGGCCCCGAGTTCTCAGCTCCTCCGGGTGGAGATTGGGAGGCCACCATTTTCACCCTGGTCCTCCAAAACTGTACCAACAGCTTGCAGGGAACAAAAGCTCCTGAGAGCAAACCCGAGCAGCTTGCTTAGCCCAGACCGACAAGGGCGGGGCAATTCAGCCTCTGGCAAAGACATTTGGAAACCACGGCAACAGGCCCCTCCCCCAGAAGACAAGCATGAACAGCCAGCAAGCCAAGACCAAGTATACCTATCAAGGAGAACGGGAGAACTCCAGCGCTAGGGGAATACTGCACATAGAATTCATGGCTTTTTTTTTACCATGATTCATTAGTTCATCAAAGTTAATTTTTTTAACTGTTTTTTTTTATTTTTCTTTTTCCCTTTTTCAACCAACATCTTATCAATCCCTTTTTTAAAAAAAACATTTTTAATTTTTCATTTTGAGAGTCATATTTTATCCTTTCATAGTAGTTACCCTTATTTTTGGTATATATATATATAAGTTGTTCTCTCTTTAAAATTTTGAGATACAGTTTCTTCTAACAGATCAAAATATACCCTAAATCACTAGTGTATGGTTTTGTTCTAGTCTCCTGCCTGATCACATTCTCTCCCTTTTTTCTTTTTTTTTTAATCTTCTTATTTCTTTTTTCAAACAACTTATCAATTCCTTTTATAAAATCTTTTATAATTTTCATCTTTACAGTCATCTTCCATCCCTTCATTGTATCAACCCTTATTTTGTACATATATGTCTTTCTTTCTTTAAAATTTTAGGAGGCACTTTTTTCTAACAGACCAAAATACGCCCAAAATCTAGTGTGTGGCACTGATCTATGCACTAGCCTGATCATATTTGATCATATTCTGCTTTTTTTGTATTGTTCTGTTTTTGTTTTTATCTTTTTTTATTCTCTTTCTTTTTTCTTTCTTTCCCTTTCTTTTCCCCTGGTTTCAGGTCTTTTCTGATTTGTATACAGTATATATGCTAGGGACGTTGTTAACCTGTTATCATTTTGTTCTCTCATTCATCTATTCTCCTCTGGACAAAATGACAAGACGAAAAAAATCACCTCAGCAAAAAGAACAAGAGGTAGTACCGCCAGCCAGGGACCTACTCAATACGGACATTAGTACGATGTCAGACCTAGAGTTCAGAATCATGACTTTAAAGATACTAGCTGGGCTTGAAAAAAGCATGGAAGATATTAGAGAAACCCTTTCTGGAGAAATAAAAGAACTAAAATCTAACCAAGTCGAAATCAAAAAGGCTATTGATGAGGTGCAATCAAAAATGGGGGCACTAACTGCTAGGATAAATGAGGCAGAAGAGAGAATCAGTGATATAGAAGACCAAATGATGGAAAATAAAGAGGCTGAGAAAAAGAGAGAGAAACAACTACAGGATCACGAGGGCAGAATTCGAGAGATAAGTGATATGATAAGACGAAACAACATTAGAATAATTGGGATCCCAGAAGAAGGAAGAGAGAGAGGGGCACAAGGTATATTGGAGCAAATAATAGCAGAGAACTTCCCTAATGTGAGGAAGGAAACAGGCATCAAAATCCAGGAGGCACAGAACCCCTCTCAAAATCAATAATAGGTCAACACCCCGACATCTAATAGTAAAACTTACGAGTCTCAGAGACAAAGAGAAAATCCTGAAAGCAGCTCGGGAGAAGAGATATGTAACCTACAATGGTAGAAATATTAGACTGGCAACAGACCTATCCACAGAGACCTGGCAGGCCAGAAAGGACTGGCAAGATATCTTCAGAGCACTGAACGAGAAAAATATGCAGCCAAGAATACTATATCCAGCTAGGCTGTCATTGAAAATAGAAGGAGAGATAAAAAGCTTCCAGAAAAAACAAAAACTAAAGGAATTTGCAAACACGAAACCAGCCCTCCAAGAAATATTGAAAGGGGTCCTCTAAGCAAAGAGAGAGCCTAAAAGCAGCAAAGATCAGAAAGGAACACAGACAATATACAGTAACAGTCAACTTACAGGCAATACAATGGCACTAAATTCATATCTTTCAATAGTTACCCTGAATGTAAATGGGCTAAATGCCCCAATCAAAAGACACAGGCTATCAGATTGGATTAAAAAACAAGACCCATCAATATGCTGTCTGCAAGAGACTCATTTTAGACCCAAAGACACCCCCACATTGAAAGGGAGGGGGTGGAAAACCATTTACCATGCTAATGGACACCAAAAGAAAGCTGGGGTGGCAATTCTTATATCAGACAAATTAGATTTTAAGACAAAGACTGTAATAAGAGATGAGGAAGGACACTACATCCTACTTAAAGGGTCTATCCAACAAGAAGATCTAACAATTGTAAATATCTATGCCCCTAACATGGGAGCAGCCAATTATATAAGGCAATTAATAACAAAAGCAAAGAAACACATTGACAACAATACAATAATAGTGGGGGACTTTAACACCCCCCTGACTGAAATGGACAGATCATCTAAGCAAAAGATCAACAAGGAAATAAAGACTTTAAATGAAACACTGGACCAAATGGACTTCACAGACATATTCAGAACATTCCATCCCAAAGCAACGGAATACACATTATTCTCTAGTGCCCATGGAACATTCTCCAGAATTGATCACATCCTAGGTCACAAATCAGGTCTCAACCGGTACCAAAAGACTGGGATTATTCCCTGCATATTTTCAGACCACAATGCTTTGAAACTAGAACTCAATAACAAGAGGAAAGTCGGAAAGAACTCAAATCCATGGAGGCTAAAGAGCATCCTACTAAAGAATGAATGGGTCAACCAGGAAATTAAAGAAGAATTAAAAAAATTCATGGAAACCAATGAAAATGAAAACACAACTATTCAAAACCTTTGGGATACAGCAAAGGCAGTCCTGAGAGGAAAGTATATAGCAATACAAGCCTTTCTCAAGAAACAAGAAAGGGCTCAAATACACAACCTAACCCTACACCTAAAGGAGCTGGAGAAAGAACAGCAAATAAAGCCTAAACCCAGCAGGAGAAGAGAAATAATAAAGATCAGAGCAGAAATCAATGAAAGAGAAACCAAAAGAACAGTAGAACAGATCAACAAAACTAGGAGCTGGTTCTTTGAAAGAATTAACAAGATTGATAAACCCCTGGCCAGACTGATCAAAAAGAAAAGAGAAATGACCCAAATCAACAAAATCATGAATGAAAGAGGAGAGATCACAACCAACACCAAAGAAATACAAAAAATTCTAAGAACATATTATGAGCAACTCTATGCCAGCAAATTAGATAACCTGGAAGAAATGCGTGCATTCCTAGAGATGTATCAACTACCAAAATTGAACTAGGAAGATATAGAAAACTTGAACAGACCTATAACCACTAAGGAAATTGAAGCAGTCATCAAAAATCTCCCAACAAACAAAAGCCCAGGGCCAGATGGCTTCCCAGGGGAATTCTATCAAACATTTAAAGAAGAATTAATACCTATTCTCCTGAAACTGTTCCAAAAAATAGAAATGGAAGGAAAACTTCCAAACTCATTTTATGAGGCCACCATTACCTTGATCCCAAAACCGGACAAAGACCCCATCAGAAAGGAGAATTACAGACCAATATCCTTGATGAACATGGATGCAAAAATTCTCACCAAAATACTAGCCAATAGGATCCAACAGTACATTAAAAGGATTATTCACCACGACCAAGTGGGATTTATCCCTGGGCTACAAGGCTGGTTCAACATCCGCAAATCAATCAACGTGATACAATACATTAACAAAAGAAAGACCAAGAATCATATGATCCTCTCAATAGATGCAGAAAAAGCATTTGACAAAGTACAGCATCCTTTCTTGATCAAAACTCTTCAGAGTATAGGGATAGAGGGTACATACCTCAATATCATAAAAGCCATCTATGAAAAACCTACAGCCAATATCATTCTCAATGGGGAAAAGCTGAGAGCTTTTCCCCTAAGGTCAGGAATGCGGCAGGGATGTCCACTCTCACGACTGCTATTCAACATAGTATTAGAAGTCCTAGCCACAGCAATCAGACAACAAAAAGAAATCAAAGGCATCCAAATCGGCAAAGAGGAAGTCAAACTCTCACTCTTTGCAGATGATATGATACTGTATGTGGAAAACCCAAAAGACTCCACCCCAAAACTGCTAGAACTCATACAGGAATTCAGTCAAGTAGCAGGATATAAAATCAATGCACAGAAATCAGTGGCATTCCTATACACCACCAACAAGACAGAAGAGAGACAAATCAAGGAGTCAATCCCATTTACAATTGCACCCAAAACCATAAGATACCTAGGAATAAGTTTAACCAAAGAGGCAAAGGATCTGTACTCAGAAAACTGTAAAAAACTCATGAAGGAAATTGAAGAAGACACAAAGAGATGGAAAAACGTTCCATGCTCATGGATTGGGAGAACCAACATTGTGAAGATGTCAATGCTACCTAGAGCAATCTACATATTCAATGCAATCCCCATCAAAATACCATCCACTTTTTTCAAAGAAATGGAACAAATAATCCTAAAATTTGTATGGAACCAGAAGAGACCCCGAATAGCCAGAGGAATGTTGAAAAAGAAAAGCAAAGCTGGCGGCATCACAATTCCGGACTTCCAGCTCTATTACAAAGCTGTCATCATCAAGACAGTATGGTATTGGCACAAAAACAGACACATAGATCAATGGAACAGAATCGAGAGCCCAGAAATGGACCCTCAACTCTATGGTCAACTTATCTTTGACAAAGCAGGAAAGAATGTCCAATGGCAAAAAGACAGTCTCTTCAACAAATGGTGTTGGGAAAATTGGACAGCCACGTGCAGAAGAATGAAACTGGACAAGTTCCTTACACCACACACAAAAATAGACTCCAAATGGTTGAAAGACCTAAACGTGAGACAGGAGTCCATCAAAATCCTAAAGGAGAACACAGGTAGCAACCTCTTCAACCTCAGCCACAGCAACTTCTTCCTAGAAACATCGCCAAAGGCAAGGGAAGCAAGGGCAAAAATGAACTATTGGGATTTCATCAAGATAAAAAGCTTTTGCACAGCAAAAGAAACAGTCCACAAAACCAAGAGACAACTGACAGAATGGGAGAAAATATTTGCAAATGACATATCAGATAAAGGGCTAGTATCCAAAATCTATAAAGAACTTATCAAACTCAACACCCAAAGAACAAATAATCCAATCAAGAAATGGGCAGAAGACATGAACAGACATTTTTCCAAAGAAGACATCCAAATGGCCAACAGACACATGAAAAAGTGCTCCACATCGCTCAGCATCAGGCAAATCCAAATCAAAACCTCAATGAGATACCACCTCACACCAGTCAGAATGGCTAAAATTAACAAGTCAGGAAACGACAGATGTTCGCGGGGATGCGGAGAAAGGGGAACCCTCCTACACTGTTGGTGGGAATGCAAGCTGGTGCAACCCCTCTGGAAAACAGTATGGAGGTTCCTCAAACAGTTGAAAATAGAGCTACCATACGATCCAGCAATTGCACTACTGGGTATTTACCCCAAAGATACAAATGTAGGGATCTGAAGGGGTACGTGCACCCCAATGTTTATAGCAGCAATGTCCACAATGGCCAAACTGTGGAAAGAGTCAAGATGTCCATCGACAGATGAATGGCTAAAGAAGACGTGGTATAGATACACAATGGAATATTATGCAGCCATCAAAAGGAATGAGATCTTGCCATTTGCAACGACATGGATGGAACTGGAGGGTGTTATGCTGAGTGAAGTAAGTCAATCAGAGAAAGACATGTATTATATGACCTCACTGATATAAGGAATTCTTAATCTCAGGAAACAAACTGAGGGTTGCTGGAGTGGTGGGGGGTGGGAGGGATGGGGTGGCTGGGTGATAGACATTGGGGAGGGTATGTGCTATGGTGAGTGCTGTGAATTGTGCAAGACTGCAGAATCACAGATCTGTACTTCTGAAACAAATAATGCAAGATACGTTAAGAAAAAAGAAAAAGAAGAAGATAGCAGGAGAGGAAGAATGAAGGGGAGTAAGTCAGAGGGGAAGATGAACCATGAGAGAGGATGGACTCTGAAAAACAAACTGAGGCTTCTAGAGGTGAGGAGGGTAGGGGGATGGGTTAGCCTGGTGATGGGTATTAAAGAGGGCACGTTCTGCGTGGAGCACTGGGTGTTATGCACAAACAATGAATCATGGAACACTACCTCAAAAACTAATGATGTAATATATGACGATTAACATAACAATAAAAAAAAAAGTCAAAAACCTTCCTAGGAGCCCAACACATCCTCTGATGCTGGGAAGGAGTACCAGATGAATAGTTGGTTGTGGGTTTCTTCCTAATCAAGCTTTTAAATTAAATTCTCAGAGTTTAATCAGACCTTTCAATTAGGTAAAGAGATTTCTATGAGAAGAGATTCTTTTCCTGAAACAACAGTAACAATAACAAATACTGAATACTTAATCTTGCCAGGCACTGTAGTAAGCATGCCATGTGTATTTATTCATTTAATCCTCATAATAATTGTAGGTACTAAACTCATTCAATGACAGAGAGTTTATCAATGGTGGAGCCAGGATTTGAACCCAGAGCCATTTCTTAACTACTGTGTCATACTGCCTAGTTGAGCTCACCTTTTCTTATAAATAATTTTAATATTTTACCTAAGGATTTTGTTGATATACTCCCCAAAATACATCAAAGTCTTTAAGTATAAAGTTGAAATTAATTCTTGAATAATTCCAACTGTATATTCACTGGGAAAACAACAAGCATGCGTGACTATATTTATTCATTAAACATTTCACAAGCAATCGCTTAATCACTTGAAAACAAAGAGTAAAAGCGACTCAGTGGACACTTCTCATTTGTTAAATATTTACTGCACGCCTGTCCTTGCCAGTACTTTAGGAGGCTCGGTCTGGTGGAAAAAGTGCATCAGTGTCCTACAGTTTTAGTAAATGCTAACAGTAACTTGCAGGAAGGGCTCTGGGATGTCCAAGTGTGAAATGGGATGACAGGGAAGGTACAAGGGAAGGGCTATTGTGAAGACTCTGATATTCAACCCAGGCATTTCTTCTGTAAGCCACGGAGATTCACGTTAAGGACCTTTCTCACGTTAAGAGGAGAAATATGATCAGAATTTTGTTTTGGAATAACCACTCCAGAAGTAGAGAGCATGGAGCAAATCACAGAAAGCATAAAGCCAGGAGGCTGAGAAGGACCCAGTCACCCTGGTGGCTGTGAAAGTCTAGGTGAGGACTGGGGAAGGTACATTTTAAATGAGGAAACTGTATGATGTATGAATTATATCTATAAAGTTGTTTTTTTAAAAAGTCTAGATGGGGGGCGCCTGGTGGCTCAGTTGTTTAAGCGTCTGCCTTCGGCTCAGGTCATGATCCCAGGGTCCTGGGATCAAGGCCTGCTTCTCTCTCTCCCTCTGCTATTCCCCCTGCTTGCGCTCATTCTCTCTGTGAAACAAATAAAATTTTAAAAATTAAAAAAAAAGTCTAGACGGGAAATGGTGAAAGCCTGAACTCAAGCCACACCAATGGTCAAAGGGAGGAGAGACTCAACAGATACTCCAAGTCAGAATCAGCAAGGCTTGGTGAGATGATGGGTGGGAAGGAGGGCTCGACTGAGGTGTGGGAGCGAGAAGATCGGGAAGAGAAGAAAAATGGAGTCCTGTCACAGAATGGAAACATGAGATGGAGACTAACATATAATCGAGAAACTGCAGCACAAACAAAACCAATTCAGTGTTACATGGGGGGAACAGAGCTGGGAGAGAGGTATCTATGCGATGAGCTGCTAAAATATTAACCCAGTAACAATGGTGTCATTGTTCACTGTTTCCACTTTTTCACTTCCTCCTCCACATCAGACCTGGCGTCCATCACTTCTGCTGTACATTACCAACACCCTCATTTTATATCGGAGCAAACCACGGCACACAGGACGAAGAGGAAGAGCTGAGGTGCTAATTCATCTACCTCTGGCCTCTGACACCCCAAGCTACTTCCATGCTGCTACACCACCCACTTCACAAATAATGATGACAGTGACAATAAAGAGAAGGACAGCTTCACTCTGCCACTGCCAAGCCAGTTAGAAGTACAGTTCTCAGCTCTGAGCCTCTGCCAAATGCCCAGCTCTGTGTATGGAATTTCACATGCACAATCGTGTCTATATCTTGTCCCTTAAGAGTGCTAACAAGACCTGCATTTATCAAGCATCTGCACAAGGCCAGACCCATGTGATTAGGTCTCACACTTGTCATTTCTAGTACTCAGAGCATCCCTGCATGAGCAGCTGCCCTGGTCTCAATCTGCAGTCAAGGAAACGGGCCTACAAGATGAAGGGACCGGCCCAGGGCCATGGTGCACTAAGGGGCAGGAGAGGGATAGAATCTCCACACTCTGAAGTACCCATATGTATTCATACACATAAATGTAAATATAAATCAACAGAGAGAGGGAGTAAAAGAGAGAGAGAGCATTCATGGCGGCAAAAGTTTCAAAATGAGTGAATCCTAATAAATACAGGAATTATCTGTATTATGCTTGCAGCTTTAAGTCTGAAACCATTTTTTAAAGATAGAAAAATAGGGGAATCTGGTTGGATCATTGGTTAAGCACCCAACTCTTGATTTCAGCTCATGTCATGATCTCAGGGTCCTGAGATGGAGCCCCACATTGGGCTCCCCGCTCAGGGTGGAGCCTGCTTCAGATTCTCTCTCTCCCTCTGCCTCTACCCCCCTCCTGCTCTATCTTTCTCTAAATAAATAAGTAAATAAGTAAATAAATAAATAATAGAAAATAAACCCTGTGAGTCAGGGCATAAAAGAACCCAAAGGGCTCTATCCATTCTCAAATGACACCTTAGTCATTACAAGCAGATGAGAATCAATTCTGTTTCTAAGCAGCTCTAGGAAAAAAAAAATCACATAATTTCCTTTTTTTTTTAAAAAGTAATTGCAATTAAGCGATATTTTTAAAAACTACCAATTAAACATGCATGGTGCAAATTGGCTTCGTGGGCACCAGGACCTGAACAGTAGAAATGCAGTATAACTTCTGGGGTGAATAGTTAATTCGCTTTCACCTGAGGAAAAAAGTAGCATTTAGTAGGCGAATTGTTCGCATTCAGAATGTATGACTGATGCATCTTACCAAGTTTAGAATTAAAAGAGAATTGTGAATGCATTTTTTTTTTTTTTAGATTTTATTTATTTATTTGAGAGAGAGAAAGAGAGACTGAGCCAGCAAGCATACAAGCAAGGGCAGGGGCAGAGGGAGAGGGAGAAATAGACTTCCTGCTGAACAGGGAGCCCAATGCGGGGCTTGATTCCAGGGCTCTGGGAACATGACCTTAGCCGAAGGCAGCCGCTTAACCAACTGAGCCACCCAGACACCCCTGTGAATGCATTTAATTCTAAAATAAATGATTACCAAACATGTGATATTTAGATATTTAGAGATTTTAGGTCATTTCTATTTTTTAGGAATTGGAGTTCTTGTGTGATTCCTCATTTAAAGTAGTGATCCTTTGCAAAAAACAACCAGTAGTGATCCTTTGTTTGAAATTACATCCAAGAAATAAATTAAATTTGCCTCAAAAGTGAGGGTAATGATTATTATTTAAAAGAACTTATTTGGATGTTGATTTAATCTTGTGGGCTGAGCTATAACACAGCCATTACCTGGCTATTTTTAACCTAGAAAATGGAATTTTCACATGGTTTCATACATTGGCAGGCTATTCTTTTGATCAGCCCATAAAAAATTTTTGTAACATTTTACCAATAAAAGTAGTGTTTAAGTGTCCCTAGTTTTTAAAGTAAACACTAGATGGCAGTAAATACACAAAAGTTGTGACATGTGACCTGGTGCTTACCAGCATACAGTACTGACCATTTTTGCCTTTAACTGAATTTTATGCTGCACTATGTCAAGCTTTAAAAAAAAAAACAAAAAACTGAAGAATCAAAAATTAAATGAAAATTAAAGTTTCCTGGCTTGAAAAGTTTGAACCAGAAAAACTTCATCCACAATTTAAATTGTAAGAATACTCTCAACACCAGCTTTATAAGACTATTATATTTTCTAAGTCTCTTGTTTTGTTAACAAATTCTAATCACATAAATATATTTTAGATGTTACTTAATTTGGAGAAAATAACTAAAATAAGATCTCTTAAAATTGCTGTTTCCATCAAGATGCTAAAAATTTACACAAGAATTTACTTTATTTACGGCTTATTTATTAGGTTTTGAATTAGTGAAATTTCTACTCTTTTAGGGGCCATGAATGAATATATGCTGTTAATTTAATGTCCTACAGGCAAAACATTTTTTAAAACTCAATACTTAATACTGATACTTTACCTGGATTCTGGGAAAAAACACAAAATTAAATATAATTTTAAGATTTTACTTCCTTGTTTGAAAACACAACTACAGATTAAAAGGAAAAATCTTACACACAGAAACATGTTAATTTGACCCATGGATGGTTTTAGTGAACCTTCTATAACATTCTGAATTAGAATTTCAGTGTGACTTTACCAACTTGTATTGTAATAAACCAAAAAAAGCATATGTTCTAATTTCTATTAAACTTTCTACTTTTTGGATTCATTACAAGACCAGATGGCATTCAGCTCAGGTCTCAGCAACACTAAAATAAAACTAGCTAACTTACTAATTTTTTGGTTACTTCTAACACTTTCTCTGAGCTAGATTTTGTTCTAACACACAAAATTTTCAATTTAGAAAACAAAGCTGGGGTCCTTGCAATAGGAAGAAAGTAATAAAATAAAAACAAATAAATCTTCAAATATACTACTGTGGTAGAAAAGGAAGACTTATTTTAATACCAATCTGTGCCAATATAAACCCAGCTTGGTTTTTTTAAAAACCCAAGGGTTTTTAAAAAATCAGTAAGTAGCTTCAGTTACTACAAGCACATTAAAACAAACATACACCCGAATAGCCAAAACAATCTTTTACAGCCTTGAAAAAGAACAAAGTTGGGAGCCTCACTCTTCCTAATCTGAAAACTTACTACACAGCTACAGTAATAAAAGCAGTGAGGTAACTGGCATAAAGACAGGTGTATACTTACGACCAAATTCACCAAGTTGTACCACTTTCTCTATGTTGATCACACATCAGTAAAGTGGTTTAAAAAAATACAGATATAGAGACCAATGGAACTGAATACAGAGTCCAGAAATAAGCCCTCACATATATGGTCAAATGATTTTCAACAAGGGTGCCAATACCATTCACTGGGGAAAGGAGAGTCTTTTCAACATGATGCTGGGAACACTGGGTATCCACATGCAAAAGAAGGAATATGGACACTTATATACAAAAATTAACTTAAAATGTATCAAAGACCTAAACTTAAGGCCTAAAACTATAAAACTCCTGGAAGAAAACATAGGGCAAAAGCTTCATGACATTAGATTTGGCAATGATTTCTTGGATATGACACCAAAAGCACAGGCAAAAAGGAAAAAGTAGAAAAACTGGACTTCTGTGCATCAACAGGTAGTATCAACAGAGTAAAGTGGTAACCCACAGAATGAGAGAAAGTATCTACAAGTCATACATCTAATAAGGGATTGATATCCAGAATATATAAAAAACCCCTACAAATCAACAACCAAAAAACAGCACAATTCAAAAATAGGCAAAGAACTTGAACAGATATCCAAAAAAGATACACAAATGGCCAAAAAGCACATGAAAAATGCTCAACATCACTGGTTATCATGGAAAACAAAACTATAATGAGATACTACTTTATACCCATTAGGGTAATTATTATTTAAAAAAAAAAAACAAACAGAAAATAATAAGTGTTGGCAAGGATGGAGAAATGGGAACACTTGTGCATTGCTGATGGGAATGTAAAACGGTGTAGCTACTATGGAAAATGGTATGGTATTTTCTCAAAAAATTCAACATAGAATTACCATACAATCCAGAAATTCTGTTTCTGGCTATATACTCAAAAGAAGTTAAACAGAGACTCAAAAGAGATTATCTGTATACCCATGTTCACAGCAGCTTTATTCACAATAGCCAAATGCAGAAGCAACCCGAATGTCCATTGACTGATGAATGGATAAATAAAATGTGGTATATACATACAATGGAATACCATTTGGTCTTAAAAAGGAAGGAAAATTTGACACATGCTATAACACTGATGAGCCTTAAAGACCTTACGCTAAGGGAAATAACCTAGACACAAAAGGACAAATACTGGGTGATTCCGTTATATGAGATTCCTAGTGTAATCAAATTCATAGGAACAAAAGCAGAATGGTGGTTACCAGGGGCTGAAGAATGGGGGAGGGTAGTTAGTGTTTAACAGATAATAGTTAATGTCTTGAATAGTTAATGTCTTGAACTGTACACTTAAAAGTGGTTGAGGGTAAATTTCATATTACGTGTTTTTACCACAGTTAAAAATTTTTAAAGAGGTTACAATGGTAAATTTATGTTATGTTTACTTTATCACAATAAAAAAAATGAAAGGAGCAGTATACCTTTAGTTATCACCTCTTCACACCTCCTCATCCTTTGACTTAACTCTGGGTGATCTCAATATTAGTAATGATCTCTATATTAATAAATACTGATAACATTCTAATGAGTTATCTTGTTAAAAAAAAAAAACCAATACACACCAAAGAGATCACTTTTATCTTATAAGGATTTAATCTTGGTAACCAAAAGAAATACTTCTTGCCCAGAGGTGTAAGTCTAGCTGGTAATGAAACAGCCTAAAACATTGCTGGTATTCTGGCCTATGTGGATTAATTTTTTTTTTTAAAGATTTTATTTATTTGACAGAGAGAGACACAGCGACAGAGGGAACACAAGCAGGGGGTGTGGGAGAGGGAGAAGCAAGCTTCCCGCGGAGCAGAGAGCCCGATGCGGGGCTCGAACCCAGGACCCCGGGATCATGACCTGAGCTGAAGGCAGACGCTTAACAGACTGAGCCACCCAGGTGCCCCGTGGATTATTTTTAAGCTGAAAACTTTCTTCTACGTCATGACTGACTCTAAATCAGCCTGTGGCTGTGCTTTTGTCTCCCACCCTCAGGTTGCCAGGTAACCTTAACTTAGGAGTAGATTACACTCAGAATTCAGAGTGAGAAGTCTCTACTAGCAGGGAAGAAAATGCCTTTTAAACTGCTCTGGGAAATCAGGATTAATTCACATCCAAGCTTTCCCAAAATATGCCATAAGGAGGCCTCAGACTTCACCAAAGGAAGAAGATAAAGACAGCAAAGGGCCTCCTGTCTTTGGATGCTATTCATGATTCCCCTCCTCCATGTTACCACAGATCATTCACTTGGCATGCCATTTCTACCTCCTAGTTGCATCTCTAGTAGAAGTATTTAACCATGTCTGTTTATGGGGATGTGCATACGTGTGTGTGTGTGTGTGTGTGTGTGTGTGTGTGTGTGTGTGTGTGTGTGTAAAATGTGCACATATTCTCAGCTACATTAAGAAGCAGAGTTCTTGAGGACAAAAATAAAAAGACAGTTTGTCTTTCCTTAGCACCAGATTCAGTGTCATATACATAGAAGTTCTCAATACTGAGTATAATTTAATTAAGGAATAAAAAAAATGAGCACTTGCCACTTTGTGTTCTATAAGTAGAACTTAGAAAATGTTATACACAAATATAGTCATATAATACTGAATATAAATTTATCAAAAAAGAACAATATCCATTTTTTCCTTTTTAAATAAAAAAAGAAATGCCCATTTCCCTTTCTAACAGCTTAATTTATTAATTCCACATTTGTGTCAACACTGAAATGCCTACCTACCATGTTTTAGTTACTATTCTAGCTTACTAGCAGTTTGATTTACTGGATAGAAAAGTCGACATCATCCCTGCTGTTCTGAAGCTGACAGTGCACAGGAGAAACAGACGTTACATAAACACGCCTACCAGTAAATGCAAGGCAATTAAGTGGGATAATCACCATGAGGAAGGCCAATCAAGGCTTCCTGAGAGACAAACAAGAGATCCAGCAGAGATGGAGGAATCAGAAAAGTCTGGGAGCCCTGTGACATCTGAGCTGAGACCTAAGGAATTAAAGTGTGCTATCTAGGCCCAAAGAAAGGACTTTGTAAGTGCAAAGTTCCTAAGCTAAAAAGGAGAAAAAAAAAAAAAAAAAGGAATAAAAAAGTGAGGACTTCTACTTCTGGAAAGATGGAACAGAAGTACTTGCCACTACTCCTCCTGCTAAGTACAACTAAAAGCCATGGACATTATACATAAAATAAACATAAGAAAACTCTGAAGGGTAGAAAGAAGAAAGCAGACTCACCAGGGACCCCAGGACCCTAAGGAGCACATGGTGATGAGTTCCCAGGGATTCCTCTTTACCTCGTATGTACCAAACTAAGGGCTGAGGAAGCAGAACCAGAAATGCCAATGGGCACAGACAAAAAACAAGCAAGAAAGCCTGCTCTCTAGCCAAAGGGCCAGCACAGGGGCAGCCAAGCAAGACCAAACTTTGAGACACTCTAACCAAACACCACAGAAATACTGTGGCCCCACCCCACGCAGCCAGCAAACCCCTGGAGGAGTGCCACCTGCAACAACACTCCCATAGGCCAGGCAATCTCCCAAATCAAGTGAGAAGAGCCAGGCCCTGGATATCTGATGTTAAGGCATCGCCAAGTACAAAAGAAAGCAGTAGCAATGGGAATATACAGAACACTGGACTGGCCAGAAATCTAGAGAAAGTGAAGGCAAAATCAAGAGGTGGGCAGTGAACACACCGAGCACAGGCTCACAGCAGAGCTCTGCTCAATTTGGGGGAAGGGATGGTTTTCAGGTTTTCCATTTCCTTGCATCTCAAGACATACTCCTCTTGCTCTGGGTCCCACTTTACCAGGAAATCTTCTAAGAAACCAACTGTTACAGTCATTGGGAAAGATCTCCTTATGGTAAATTAATTGCCTGGCATTCTGGTCAGTCCTTTATGAGTCTCATTAGTTTTAAGTGTAAGTCAGTCCCTAAAGCCTAATTAACTCTGAATGTATTGGCAAAGTAAGGGCCATATCCTATATCAAGAAGGTATGCTATAAGCCTGGGCAGCTGGCCATCCCCTGTCTAAGATACCTGCTTTGATCTCTCACACAGGTGAGAAATCAGCCTTGCAAACAACTCTCCAAAATCCTATTCAACTCTCAAAATTCAAAACAGACCTACTTTTCTCTGCTAGAGCCATTCCCTTTCCCTCCTACTCACTGCTGTCTAAAATCCTTCTCCAAACGCATATTCTGCATATAGCATCTACCATGAACACAGATTCCTATTAAATACGCAGGAAGAGTAAATACAGCAAAGCACAATCTCTTTCTTCAGCCACTACTGGAAATGTACAAGTCCAGTTTCATTTCTAGTCAGCCCTCGGGCCTGAGGCCTTAGGGCCGCTCTATAATCCTGCTAAATTCTGCTTTAATAACTTTCCACAACTGTTCTATTTTTTAAATATCTAAAAATGAAAGGTCAGAATCTTCCTGACAATAATAATCACTAGCAATAAAAAAATTCCTGCAAATTCTTCCCTTTCCAGTTGGTCAGTACTGAATTTTCAAAATGTTACAGTAAGCTACATTCAGAAACATGATAAAATGAAAACCTAAAAAGTACACAAACAGCCTACTTGTACTTTGTATGTGAAATTATGAGTCTTCCTGTTATACATTACATTTGGTGTTTTAGTTTCACAATGAATTCCACACCTGTTGCTAATGAGACTTAAACTGTTAATCAAAAAGCATTTCTTGGGGTTTATTTGCTTAATAAGAAAGTAGAAATGACAGATCCCTAGAAGAGACTAAAAAAATCTTAAATCTACAGAAATCTATTTCAAATAGGATTTATCTACTCAGCATTAGACAGGTCAGTAGAACGGCTGGAAAGGCCACTTTCCCATCCGCACCATGGTGATTTTTTCATACCTGGGCAACAACTGGGAATGCACAGCCTCAAACCTCAGGTCTTTCCATTACCTGAACCAGGAAATGCATGTCGCCAAATTGCTAGTCATTGACAGTCGGGGACATCACTGCTTTAGGTTATCTCTGCTTTAACAGAGACATCTGATGTGGAGACTATTTAAAATAGGTTTAAATTTTCACTTACCTCCACTGCTACTACAATCAAAATGAGGTCCAATTTTGACTCTGGGAAGAGGGCGTTCACTTGTGGTGACATTCCAATGAGAGCACAGTTGGTGACCACAGATACGACACTCATTGTTTCAAAAGCCAACTAAAAGTGGGGAAAAATGTGAAATTAAAAACCACAATGACCTCTTCCATATTTCCTCATCCTTTTTTTGTATTATCCAAAATCAAAGGAAAAGCCTTTCCCTTGTTCTAAATATTCCAAGTACATTTTAAGCTTTTTCTCTATAATGCTGTGATTTTCTTTAGCTTAAAAAAGCACACTGTTACAAGGCATTTTAGATACTTTTGGCTTGAATAACCAAAGCAGTATGTTCTACCTTCCCAACTGGAGGTGGCCAGGGACCTGAGAATTTGGAATACATCCTAGAGGAGTACGCTGTTAAGGTTACTCTACTCATATCTATAGGGAATCTAAAATGGGGCCACCAGAAAAAATGTTTCACTATGATTTCAAATAGAATTTATTTTGTGACTGCCCTACTTTGACACATCACACAGAACATCTGGTTCAGCTATACCTGAGGCACCGTAACAGTGATCCTTTTCTAGTGGCATTTATTTGTGAGACTTTAGAAAAATACAGATGCCCCACTGAGCTACTTAACAAACTGATCCAAGGTCCCATGAGGAGTCTCATGGAGCACAGTACTGAGAACTGACTGTGGAAATGTTGTGACCACTGCTTGGTAGTTCTTTCTTTCCTTTAATGTGTAACACTTGACCACTACTTAATAACCACTGGGAGTGGGGAGATACAGGCTTCCAGTTATAGAATGAAGATGTCATGGGGATGAAAGGCACAGTGTAGGGAATACAGTAAATGGTAACAGCATTGTATGGGGACAGATGGTAGCTAACTTGTGGGGAGCACAGCATAACATACAGACTTATCCAATCACTATGTTGCACACCTGAAACAAATGTAACACTATATGTCAACTGCATTTTAATTTAAAAAAATCAGAAAAATGTCCCACTAATTCTAAGGAAAATTACTTTTAGAAATTAAAATTAAAAAAATTTTTTAAAGATTTTATTTATTTATTTGTCAGAGAGAGAGAGAGAGAGAGCACAAGCAGTGGGAGAGGCAGGCGGAAGGAGAAGCAGGCTCCCCACTGAGCAAGAAGCCCAGTGAGGGACTCCATCCCAGGACCCCAGGATCATGACCTGAGTCGAAGGCAGACACTTAACCAACTGAGCCACCCAGGAGCCCCAGAAATTAAAATTTTAAAAGAAGCAAAACGAAACATGATTAGATCCAAACTGAATAAATTTCTTGTCTCGTGGAGAATTTCTGCTATCTCTTATTTTAGGAACCCTTTGTGTAATCTAATTATTTTTCCATAGTTGTCTTTACAACAAACCTACTCTGGACTTTGTTTACCTTCTTTTTAAGTAACTTAAATTTTTTATTTATTCATTTTTTAATAATTATATTCACATAGCTCAGAACCGAAACACTCTAAGTGAAGAGTCTCCTTGCACTCATGTACGCCTTCCCCCCTTCTCACCAGTTCCTGTTCTCCCTACAAAATGATCACTATTATTATATTTCTTTTGTACCTTTCCACATACTTTATATACAAATATAAGCAAACTTGAAAGTATATACCCTTTCTTATTACCCTTAATGTCCGGTGCCTTGCTTTTGTCACTTAAAATGTCCTGAAGAATATTCTACATCAGAACTCAAAGAATTCCCTCATTCTTTGTCACAACTGCTTAAATATTTTATTGCATAGATGTATCAGAATTTATTTTACTATTTCCTTATTGGTGGGCATTAGTTGCTATTACAAACAATGCTCCAATTAGTTTTCATGTAAATACATCATTTAACAAGTGTGGAATTAGGATAAATTCCTAAACATGGATTACCTGAGTCAAAGGTACCATGCATTCATAATTTTGATAAATATGCCAAGCTGCACTCCACAGGGTTGACCAGTTCACCCTCCTATCAGTAGCATATAAGAGTGCCTGTCTTCCTGCACTTTTAATACATTTATCATAAAACGTGTTTTTCAAATACAGCTATACTGAGTTATAATTTGTGTAATAAACTGCATCCATTGAAGGTATACACTTCATCAAGTTTTGACAGATGTATTTACCTGTGAAATCACTACCACAAACAAAATACAGAATATCTCCATTTCCCCCAAAAGATTCCTCATGATCCTTTGTAATCCATCCTTCTCTTCACACCTGGCCCCAAACAAACACTGATTTGCTTTTTGTCACTATAAATTAGTTTGTATACTCTAGAATGTCATATAATTGAAATCATATACGTATGATTCGCATATTTTTTTGGTGAAGTACTCCTTCAAATCATTGTCCATGTTTTTATCGGCTGAAATGTCTTATTGAGTTATAAGAATTCCTAATCTGAATACAAGTCCTCTGGAAGACATCTGTATTATGAATATTTTCTCCCATTCTGTGTCCTGTTTTGTCTTCTTTGAACTTTAGAAGAGCAAACTTTTTCCCCCTATCTGGAGACCTAGTTATCTCAATGATATTAATGGACAATTGTTTCCCCTACTGAACTGAGATTTCACCTATACCGTATAATGCATTTCTGGACTTTTCATTCTGTTCCACTGGTGTGACTGTCTACTAATGCTCCAGTACCACACTACTTTAATAACTGAACTTATATAATAAGTATTAACATGTGGTAAATGTCCCTTTTCTTCTTTAGAGTTGTCTTGCTATTCTATTTCACTTACTTTTCCCTGAGAACTTGACAATAAGTTTATGTAGTTAAAAGAAAAACTTTAGCTGGGATAGTGCTACATTTGTGAATTAATTTGTAGATTAATTAATTTGTAAATTTGTAAATTAAAGGAGAACTGATATATTACAAATACTGAGTCTTCCTTTATCAGTTAGCTATTACTACATAACCAACAACCCCAAACTCTGTGGCTTCAAACAGCCATTTATTTAACTCTGATTCTGTGGGTGGACAATCTAGGATATGCTCATCCCAGCAATTCTGGTCTCAGCTGACTTTGACTGGATTTGCTCATACACCTGAGGTCAGCTAGAGACCTCACTGGTAAACTGGAGACATTACTGGCCTTATTATGCTACTTAGAACCTCTAGTACTATGTTCAATCTAGTGACAGTGGGTTTCCTTGCATTGTTCCTAATCTTAGAAGGAAAGCATTCAGTATTTCACCAATAAGTATGATGTTAGATGTTAGCTTTAGGTTTTTAAAAGAAAATAGGTGTTCCTTATCAAGTTGAAGAAATACCCCCATTTCTATTTTTCTGAGAGTTTTCAAAAATGAATGCTGGATTCTGTCAAATGCTTTAAATATACTGATTGATATAACCATGCAGACTATGAATATAGTAGATTATACTGATTAATTTTCTAATATTGAACCAGGCTGGCATCCCTGAACTAAATCCTACTTGTCATGGTCTATACTTCTTTATATAGATTGCTGAATTATATTTGCTAATAGTTTATTAAGATGTTTTGTATATTTATTCACAAGGGATATTGGTTTGTTGTTTTCCTTTTTCGTACTCTGGTTTTCTATCACACTGATACCAGCTTCATAAAATGAATAGGGAAATATGCCCTCCTCCTCTGTTTCTGGAAGAAATTGTGTAAAATCGGTATTAATTCTTCTTTAAATGTTAGAATTTGCCAGTGAAATCATTTGGGTCATGGCATTTCTTTTTTGGAAATTTGTAATTACAAATTCAATTTCCTTACAGTTATGGAGCTACTCAAATGATCTATTTCATAATGGGCGAGTCATGGTAGTTTGTGTTTTGGAGGAATTGGTCCATTTTAACCAAGTTGTCAAATTTATATGTGTGGTGTTGCTCATAACATTACCTTTTATACTTCTGATATCTGAAGGGTCTATAGTGATACCTGTTGTTTCATTTTTATAATGGTTGTCTCTTCTTTCTTATTTTAGTCCTGCTAGAGGTTTATCAACTACACTGATCTTTCCAAAGAATCAACTCTTTATTTCATTAATCTTCTCTATTATTTTTCTGTTTTTCATTTCATCAATTTGTACTCTTATTTTTAGTTTCTTCTTTCTGCTTCTTTTGGGTTTCTTTTGTTCTTTGTTTCCAGTTTCCTGAGTAGGTGTTTAGATTACTGTTTCAAACATTTTCTTCTTTTCCAATATATGCATTTAGTGCTACAAATTTCCCTGTCACCACTGCTTTAGCTGTGTCTCACCAACTTTGATATGCTGCTGTCTTTTTGTTTTCAATGTCTTTTGAGTCCACTTGACACTTCTTTGACCCATGATTAAGAAATGTCATTTAGTCTTCAAGTGTTTAGAGATTGTCCTGTTATCTTTACATTATTGATCAGTTTGATTCCACTTCAGAGAACATACTATATATGATTTCAATTTTTAAAGTTTGTTTCCCCCGGATGGATGTTCTGTAAGCACTTGAATGTGTACTCTACTATTGTTGAGCAGACTGCTCTGTAACACAGATTAGATTCTGTTATCTGATGATGGTGGTGGTGTTGAGTTCTTCTATACCCTTGATGACTTTCTCTCTCTTGTTCTGTCAACTGTTGAGAGAGGAATGTTGAAGTCTCCAACTATCATAGTGGATTTATCTATTTCTCCTTTTAGTTCTATAAATTTTGGGTTCACATATTTTAAAACTTTGTTGTTCAGGGCATACACATTAAGATTGCTATGTCTTCTTGGTAATTTTACCCTTGTATCATCGTAAAATGTTTCTCTCTAGTAATTTTCTTTGCTCGGAAGTCTATTTTATTATTAACATAATATTAACATATTAATTAGTATATTAATTATAATTATATATCATAATATATTAATATAACATTAATATAACCACTCTTGCTTTCTTCTAGTATTTCCACACATGTTTTTTTTCTCCTTTTACCTTTACCCTGCTTATACCATTATGTTTGAACCCAATTTCTTACAGACGGCATATAGTTGGGTTATGTGTTTTAATCCACTCTACCACTATCTGTCTTTAACTGGTACCTTTAGACCTTTTACAGTTAATATAATTATTGATATTGATATTGACTTTAGTCTGCCATTTCTTTGTTTTCTGTATTTTCATTTCTGTGTTTTATTTTTCATGCCTTACTGTGGGTTATCTGAACATCTTTTAGAACTACATTTTGATTTATCTGTTTCTGAATGTATCTTTTATATAGCTTTTTAGTGGTTGCTCTAGGTATTATATTATATACACATATGATTATATATATATGCTTTATATATGTAATATATATTACATTCATTACACATTGTGTGTCTGTGTAGATCTTCCCTGACTTAGGAGGAGTTATGTCCCAAAAAACCCACTGTAAGTTAAAAATATAAGACAAAAATGCATTTAATATACCTAACTTACTGAATTATCATAGCTTAGACTAGCTCACCTTAAACATGCTCAGAACACTTAGATTAGCCTATGGCTCAGCAAAATCAACACAAAGCCTGTTTTATAATAAAGTGTTGAATATCTCATGTGATCTGTTGAACATTGTATTGAAAGTAAAAAACAGAAAGGTTGTGTGGATATAGACGGTTCTAAGTGTATGGACTGTTTACCCTTGGACTATGTGGCTAACTGGGAGCTGCAGCTTGCTGCCCAGCATCAGGAGAGAGGATTATACTGCATACCACTGGCTTGGGAAAAGATCTAAATTCAAAATTTGAGGTATGGCTTCTACTGAATATGTATTGCTTTCACACCGTTGTAAAGTCAAAAAATCGTAATTTGAAACACTGTAAGTTGGGGACAGTCTATTTATATATATTGTCTACTTGTGTCATCATTTATTAGAGTGATGTACAGAAACCTCACCTCCCCTTACCATTCTGTATAGTATTTTCTTAATATTTTCTCTACATATATTTAGAATCATTAGATAGTATTATAATTTCTATTTCAATTGTCAAATATAACTTTAAAGACTCAAGACTGGGAAAGTCTAATATGTTTACTTGTATTTTTGCTTACTGTGGTTTTTCTTCCTACTGTTCCTAGGTCAGTTCTTTTATCATTTCCTTAAGTTTAAAGAACTTCTTTTAGCTATTCTTTTAGGACAGGTTTTCTGGCAACAAATTCTCTTAGTTTTCCTTTATCTGAGAGCATTTTGATTTTCCCTTCATCCCCAAAGGATATTTTCTCTGAACAGGATTCGGTATTAACAGTACTTTTCTTTAAGCACTTGAACAATACTATGCCACTTTCCTCTGGCCTCCATGGTTTCTGGTGAGAAATTGGCTGTCATTCTAATTGTCTTCACCTATAAGTAGATAGCATGTCATTTCTCTCTTGGAGCTTTCAAGTGTTTCTTTGTCTTTAGTTTTCCTATGTTTAATTACAATGTGTTTGGCATGGACTTTCTGGGGCTTATTCTGTTTTCAATTCACTCAGTTTCTTCAATCTGTAGTTTTAGTTCTCTTGCCAAATCAAAAGTTTTGGCCATTACTACTTCAATATTTTTTAGCCCCTCCTTTCTTCTTTCCTTCTGGGACACCGACAGCAGGAACATTAGATCTTTTGTTATAGCCACGCAGGTCTCTGAGGTTGTATTTACTTTGTCAATCTATTTTTTTCTCTGCTATTCAGACTGAATCATTTCTATTGCTCTATTTTCCAGTTTCTGCTCTTCCTCTACTCCTTCCATTCTGCTACTGCTACTGCACTCATACACTGAGTTTTTTACTTATATTTTCCACTCCTAAAATATCTGCCTCTCTTTTATATCTTCTATTTCTTTGCTGAGATATTCTATTTTTCCATCTGTTTTAGGTGTATTCATTTTATCAAGGCTGCTTTAAAATCTTTGTCTGATATTTCTAACATCTGTCACCTTGATGGTGGCATCTACTGACTGCGTCACCTTTTTTTTTTCCTTTGGTATCATCCTGGTTCTTGGTACGATGATTTTTTAATAGAAGCCTGGATATTTCGGGTGTTATAAGATTCTATTTTTTATTTAAAACTTTTGTTTTAGTTGGTTCCTCTAACACCACTCCAGCAGGGAAAGAAGGGACAACATCTTGTTAGGTTGCCCATTTCGACACCACTGACCCCCAAGGTGGGGGATGGGATCCTAATTATTGCTGGACAGGGATCAGAGTTCTGGCTTCCTGCTAACCCCCACATTGAAACCTCTTGCTTGGAGGGGTACAAATGCCTCATGTGCACTCCCATGCGGCCTCTGCTATGCTGAGTGGTGGAGAAAGGTCTGACTCTCCATTACGCTTTATCTGAGATCATCCCAGCAGAAACTGGAAAAGGGAACCTCATTACTGCTGGATGAGTGTGGAAGTCTAGGCTCCTCACATGATCTGCACTGACATTGCAGTGGGATAGCCTCATTATCACCCAGTGGGTGGAATCCCAGCTGGATACTTTACTAGAAAACTATCAGAATTTTACATCTCAATGGGGTCATAGAAATTATAATTACCTCCCCCACCCCATCCCTAATTTTATTTTTATTTATTTTTTTAAAGATTTTATTCATTTATTCATGAGAGACAGAGGGAGAGAGAGAGGGAGAGAGAGAGAGAAGCAGAGGGAGAAGCAGGCTCCCAAGGAGCAGGGAGCCCGATGCGGGACTCGATCCCAGGAACCCGGGACCATGACCTGAGCTGAAGGCAGACACTTAACCATCTGAGCCACCCAGGCACCCCCATCCCTAATTTTAAAAACAAGGAAAGCAAGGTCCAGAAAAAGTTAATAACTGTCTGAAGTCACACAGCTAGTTTGTGGGAAAAAAAAAAAGGATAACATCCAGTTTTCCCAAATCTCTCCTTATCACTTTTATTTTTAATCATAAGGGCCCATTTTGCTATTTTTTTCCAAAGGAATAATTTTTTCTCATATAATTACCTGCCATACACCAATATTGGCTGAAGGTTCTGAGAATGGCCGTTTGAGGACTCTGCACATTTTTAAGGCATCTGAATTAACTTCAGTGAAGTTATTCAACACAGCAAAGGCAGCTGCTAATGGGTAAACGCAGGAGAAAAGGCTCACGTAACCAAACTGAAGGAATAATTCCAAGTAATCATCAAAGGTGCCCTGAAAATGTAAACCACGAGAAGAAAACAGGCATTGTTTTAATATAATTTAACAGGAACAACATCTTGCAATACTACCCAAGGCACCGGCCTCCAACCAAAAAAAAAATCTCAGAATTCCTCCCAACTTCTTCTTCTCAACAACAGAATTTACATAAATTCAAAAGCAATTTTATATTTTAAGTCCCTGAAAGAATGAAAAAATGATTTAGCTACTCATTTCATTGTGCCAAATCATTGAATTATTACATAATAACAGCAAAGCTAAAGATGTTTGTTCTTGATCAACTGAAAAGAAATGATTCAACATCACTATTAGAAATCTTACATGACTGCCCCCTCACACCATGGGTAGCCCAGGACCCCATTAAAAAACTGAAGGTGGTAATGATGTGGGAAGCAAAGGCAAAAGAAAAATTATTAAATTTCCTCACTATTTACAGCTCATTGACAAGTCCTTGCAACAGGCAGAGTGACCTTCCTCTAGGAACTCAGCTGCCTCCATGTTAATATTTTGCAAAGGGCAAAAGGCAAAGTTAGACGCAACCCCCATGATGCTGTAAGTCTACTTTAACATAAAAATTCCTTTGGAAACTTCCTTTATCTCAAACGCCCCCATCTCCACCAAGATACATGTTGGCAATCATCCTCCAAGCATATACATCTGAAGGGTCTCATGACCGAGGGTTTACTAAACAATAATAAATGACCTTTTCCCAACAATAGCTCGCCCCCTCAGGATCCTGGAAACCTTGTTTCCAAAATACCTGGGAGGCTTACGCCATCCCTAACCCCCTCCCAACTTGAAAGTACATTATGGGTCACTCCTCATGACCCCAGGAGCCGCTCTTTCTGCCCATGGGTCCTGTCCCCATGCTTTAATAAAACCACCTTTTTGCACCAAAGACATCTCAAGAATTCTTTCTTGGTCATTGGCTTAGAACCCTGTCTTTCCTTTATCAGTGATGCCAGTGAAAATGGCAGAGTAAGGACCTCCAGAAGTTTGCCCCTCCATGAAAACGGAGAAAAATGGCAAAATGTATCAGAACCAAATTTTCGGGTACTCTGGAAGTTAACCAAAGGCTTGTAGCAATTCTGGCTGCATACAGTCATGACAAACATCTCAATCTTCTGGCATTTTAACTTACTCTAGTCTCATCTCCTGCTCTCCAGCTCTGCAGCAACCTTGAAAAAAAACCCCCCAAAACAGCATGCACTCCCAGGACCAGAGGGAGCAGAGTGGGGCTGGAGATCTTTGAAAGCCTCATTCCCAAAGGGAAACCATTATCCGACCTGGTTAGTGGTACCTTAGAAGAGCCCCCACTCGAAAGGCTCATCTTTATTCAATTTCATTGAGTCTCTTTCAGTGCTAAAGCCTTGTTATGGTATGTTAGCTGAATTTTTAAACATCAGTCTGCTTGAGGTAACAGGTAGCAGCTGGGGCAAACAAGAGACTAGCTAGGGAGCTCAAAGGGCAAGCTGAGGAATGAGACAACCCACAGGGGGTTTGAAAAGCTCCAACATTTTTCTGGAAATCTAAAAGGACAGGCACATGCATAGGATCATGCATAATCTCAGAAGAGATCTGAGAAGGCTCTAAGATCTCACCTCTGCATAAGCAGAAAGTGAATGCTAAGGCAGAATTTTAAACTTCCTGGTTTAGTGTTGAAGGCATGCCCCACCACAAAAACAGAGACCTAACAGACATCTGATGAAGGATAGAAGCAAAAAAATGTTCACCTTTAGCCCAGTAAGCTGACCTATGGCCTGCATAATTTTGATAAGGATCAAATTAAGTGCTGGTTGCTATATTCTTAAAGCGTCTCATGTCTGCCTGTATATCTCACTGATAGTTAATATTGAACTGAATGATAAGCACTAGAGAAATCTCACAAAAGTAGTGTTACAAGTAGAAATTTGAAGAAACATTCATGATCTAATACTCCCTACATGTCCCCCCGCCTTGAGCATTAAGCATGTAACCACCAGATTCATAAGGCAAAAGTGTAAATCTTTCTGCCTGAAGGTCCTGTCCCTATGGACAGAAAGCACCTTTTTGAACCAAAAATGTCTCAAGAATTCTTTCTTGACTGTTCACTTGCAGCCCCACATCAACATTTACATAACACGGAACCCAACAACAGAATACTCATTCTTCTCCAGTGCACATGAAACATTCTTCAGGTTAGATAAGATGTTAGATCATAAGACGATTCTCAACAAATCTAAAAGACTTAAAAAATCATACAAAATATCTTCTCTGACCACAATGGAATGAAAGTGGAAATCAATAACAGAAGGAAATTTGGGAAATTCACATATTTTATGGATATTAAGCAACATACTCCTAAGAAACCAATGAGTCAAAGAAGAAATCACAAGAAAAATTAGAGAATACTTTGAGATGAATGAAAATTAAGATACAATATATCAAAACTTATAGGATGCTGTGAAAACAGTGCTCAGAGGGAAGTTCATGGGTATAAATGCCTTTGTTTAAAAAAAAAAGGCAGATCTCAAAACAACTAAAATTTTCACCTTAAGAATCTAGTAAAAGAATAGTAAACTAAATCTAAAGCAAGCAAAAAGAAATAAAACACAACAAAGTTTTATAGATATATATGATAATTTATATAATATACATTTTATTTTTTTAAGATTTTATTTATTTGTCAGAGAGAGAGAGTGAGAGAGAGAGAGCACAAACAGGGGGAGCGTCAGGCAGAGGGAGGAGCAGGCTCCTCACTGAACAAGGAGCCCAATGTGGGGCTCGATCCCAGGACCCTGGGATCATGACCTGAGCCTAAGGCAGATGCTTAATCAACTGAGCCACCCAGGCATCCCTAAATATGTATTTTTATATAATTATATATAGTCATCTCAATAGATACAGGAAAAAAAACAAAATCTGATACCCTTTCATGAGAAAAACACTCAACAAATGAGTAATAGTAGAGAATTTCCTCAAACTGATAAATAGCATCTATGAATCACCATGGCTAACATCATACTTAATGGTGAAAAATTGAAAGCTTCCCACCTAAGATCAGGCACAAAACAAGAATGTCTGCTCTTAACTCTTCAGTACTGTCCTTCGGGTTCTAACCAGAACAATAAGGCAAAGAAAGAAAGAAGAGCCATCCAGAACAAGACAAGAATGTCTGCTCTTAACTCTTCTATTCAACACTGTCCTTCGGGTTCTAACCAGAACAATAAGGCAAGGAAAGAAATAAGAGCCATCCAGAACAAGAAAAGAAGTAAAACTATTTCTATTTCCAGAGGACATAATATTATATATAAAAAACCCCTAAAGAAACCCCCCCCAAGAGACTATCAGGTCTAATAATAAGCAATCTAATGATAAACTTCAGTAAGGTTGCAGGATATAAGATGAACATACAAAAATCAATGGTATTTCTATAAACCAGCAATGAACAATCTCAAAATGAAATTTAAAAATTCATTTACAATAGTATCAAAAAGAATAAAACAGTAATAGATTTAACAGAATGTAATATTTGTACACTGAAAACCACAAAGCATTGCTGAAAGAAATTAAGGACCTAAATAAATGGAAAGATATTCCATGTTTACAAATTAGAAAAAATGGAAATACTCCCCAAATTGATGTATAGATTCAATGCAATCCCAATCAAACTTCCAACTACATTTTTAAAAGAAATGGACAAGCTAATCCTAAAATCATAAGGAATTGCAAGGGACCCAGAATAACCAAAACAACCTTTAAAAAGAACAAAGTTAGAAAAATCACATTTCCTGATTTGAAAACCTACTACTAATCTACAGTATAGTACTGGCATAAGGATAGACATGTAGAGGAATAGCACTGAGAGTCCAGAAACAAATCCATGTATCTATAGTCTTATAATTTTCAAAAAATGTGTGAAGACCATTAAATGAAGAAAAAAATGATTTTTTAAAACAAATGCTGCTAGGACAGCTGGATATCCACATGCAAAAGAATGAATCTGGACTCCTTCCTCATACTACCTACAGAAATTAATTCAAAATGGATCAGACCTAAATGTAAAAGCTAAGTCTATAAAATTCTTACAAGAAAATATAGGAGTAAATCTTCCTGAGTTTAGGTAAGGCAATGTTTCTTAGAGATGACACCAAAAGAACAAGCAACAAAAAAGAGAGAAATCTGACTCCATCAAAATTAAAAGCTTTTGTGCATCAAAGGACACTCAAGAAAATAAAAAGCTAACCCACAGAATGGGAGGATATATTTGCAAATCATATAGCTGGTAAGAAATTTATATTCAGGGGCATCTAGGTAGCTCAGCTGGTTAAGCAACCAACTCTTGATTTCAGCTCAGGTCACGATCTCAGGGTGGTGAGACTGAGCCCTGCATCAGGCTTTGTGCTAGGTATGGAGCCTGCTTAAGATACTCTCTCTCCCACTCTCTCTCTGCTCTTCCTTCTCCCCCTCTCACACTCTCTCTAAAAAAAAAAAAATGAAGAACTCTTGCAATGAAATAATAAAAAGACAGATAATCCAATGAAAAATGGGCAAAGAGTATGAATATGTATTTCCCCAAAGACGAGACACGATGGTCAAAAAGCACATGAAAAGACAGTCAGTATCTTTAGGCATTAAGAAAATGCAAATCAAACCCACAGTGAAATACCATTTCACACGTATTAGGTGTGGCTATCATTAAAGAGGGGGAAGGGTGCCTGGTGCCTCAGTTGGTTAAGTGTCCAACTCTTGGTCTCGCTCAAGTCATGATCTCATGGTCGTGAGATCAAGCCCCACGTCCAGCTCCATGCTCAACGTGGAGTCTGCTTGAGATTCTCTCTCTCTCCCTCTGGCCCTCCCCCCCACTTATGCACATGCTCTCACTCTCAAATGAATAAATCTTAAAAAAAAAAGAAAGTTATTTAAAAAGGGGGAAAAAGGCAAAACACAACAAGTGTTGATAGAGATGTAGAAAAAAATGAGACTGGTAGGGATGGAAAATGGTACCACTGCCTTTGAAAACAGTCTGGCAGTTCCTCAGAAAGTGAGACATAGATATGATCTAGCCTATGGTAATGTATGTTCATAAGAAACATATGTTCATACAAAAGCTTGCACACAAATGTTCATACCAGCATTATTTCTAACAGCCAAAAAGTGGAAACAATGCAAATGTCTATCAACGGATGACTGAATATACAAAATGTAGTATCTCCATACAATGGAATATTATTCAACCATGAAAGGGAATGAAGTACAGATACATGCTATCTCATGGATGAACCCTGAAAGTGTAACGCTTAGTGAAAGAAGCCAGACACAAAGGTCCATTTACATGACATGCACACAATAGGCAAATCCACAGAGACAGAATGTAGACCGGTGGTTGCCAGAGACTGGGTTAGGGGCTGATTGCTTAATGGGTCTGGGGTTTCCATCAGGCCTGACAAAACATTCTGGAATTAGTGGTGATTGTTGTAAAACCTTGTGAATTCACTAAAAATCATTACATTGTACTGATTCAAAATGGTGAATTTTACGGTATGTGAATTATATCCCAATTTTTAAAAAAAGTAAAGAAGAAAAGAAGACTGATTTTAACAAGGAACCTCCTGAGAGTCACTCCAGCAGAAGCAGCATATATACCAAAGAGGCCAAAGAAAGAAATCCACAGCAGAAAGTGGGGAAACCATAGAATCAGGAAGAAATCGCTCTCAAACTATGTTTAAAAACCTTACTAATATGTTTTAAAAGGTTTGGTCTAAAGGAAGAAAGGGGCAACAATCATTATATGCCCTCAACTTGGTGGGGCAGAAACATAAACGTAAGTATGAGGTAAGTTATTTAGTTATTTAATAATGGGACAAAGGAGCCATCACTGAAGTAGGATGCCTAGGCGTTGGTGACTCTCACTTGTCACTTGAGTGACATCACAACTCTACAGGACCCAGTGACATGCTACTCAAACTCCTCACTCCTCACTAGAGGCCTGCTGTTCACAATGCACGTTTATTCTGACCCAGAGAAGCTGAGCAGTGCTCTACGCCAGGCAGTGAGTGAGTGACATACCTAGCTCTCATGATGCCTCAGGCCAGGCTTGCCCACTTCCAGCATCCTCAGACCTCCTCATGACCATCCAAGTGCACAGGCTGCAGCAACTCCAGCTTAATAAAAATACTTGTCACAGTAGTTTAAAGCAATATTAAGTATTAATATTCTATACTATATAGAATATAATATATATTGCTTTAAACTACCGTGATAAGTATTTTTATATGAGTATATTCTATATTATATTCTACATATTATAAAATACAAATATACAAATATATATACTATAGATACTATATATACACATAAATACTATACATGCTTTATTATATATAGACTATATTAGTATATGCATTATATAAATTATATAAATTACTTATAAATATATAAATTTATTTGATAATTTACATATAAATTATATATTATATGAATATATAATTATATATTTATATTTATATAATATATACTATTAAATATTCTATATATATTCTATATTATATAGAATAATTCTAAAATGAATTATTATATTATTATTATGGTATCTCAGAGTCCATCTTTCACCAAGACAGGATATTAGGCTCAACAGCTGAGCTTAGTGTAGGTCAGATTCCACTTCTAGTCAGTTTCTTTTCTTGTTTTGTATTTCACTAAAACAGAAAATACCCAAACGTAAGTACTGGGAATGGTAGAAAGTGCTTCTTTCAGATGCTCTGGGTATGTGGGTGAAGCATGAACCCAGGGACTCTGAGTTAGTCTCTGGCTATTTTCAAGATTCACATCTGCCTCTGAAGCTGGGGGTGGGGTGGGGGTGGGGGGGTGGGATTAGCGCTCAGCTGGAGATTCAGAGGTGAGTAGTTTCTAAACCACTCTTTGGTTGCACAGTATTTCCTTATGCTGTGTTGCAGCATATAGATGAGGTTTTAAAATATACCCAGTGATATAGCATTGATTCATTTCTCTGAAAAGTGTAGAAATCAAGAGTTAGGAAAGAGTGAAAATCTTAGCTATTAAGCCATTTTTACCACAATTCAGTCTTAAGAAATCCTGACAGCCTACATCTGGTTTTCAAAACTGCTCTGTTTCAGTTCCAACATTACAAGGTTGGGCCTCTGCAGAGATGTACAGACAAATTCTCCTGGATGTGCCACTAGGCAGCCTCCAGAAGGCATGCCCAAGTCTTCCTGGCATTTTTAGCATACAACACCCAGGGAGTCCCTACCCCACCCAGCAGCACACTGTGCATTCTGTTTCTATCTCACATAGGAGTGAGTGTAGTATGCACATGTTAACACATTATCGGTACTTTTACACTTCTGAGCACTTTTGAGCCAGTAAATTTAGCAAAGCAGGGACATACTCCAACAGCAAGAAGGAAAAAAAATGCAAATTCGACAAAGTAAATAATTGCATACTAAAACAGAAATACATTAACCAAGACACACTCTACCCTATTAGCTGCAAGTTAGCAAGGACCAACTAAGACAAACTTACAAAATTTTAAGAACAAAGCAGTCATTAAGAATACTTTCTGTGAAATTGTAACTAATTTTACATATCTATTTACTAAATGAATGAAAAAAAGTTTCAGGTTTCAGGTGATCCATCCCACTGGCTCCTCAAATCAGCCCTGGAGAAACACCATGTCTGGGAGTTCCCTATGCTGAGTGTTGGACAAGGAAAGAAAGTATACTGAGGGCAACAAGCAGCACACAGACATCAAAGGCTGGCCATTCTTCTCCTAAAACTGTTCTTCATTCCATATTATATTGAATGCCTGCTAAGAGTTACCATGATAAATAACATGGGGACCCTGCCCTCAGCGATCGAGAAAGGAAAATTATTAATAAGTGGCACAAAATCCTAAATAAAATACTGACATATTCAACATGACAATGTGTATTTAAAAATACTGAACAAGTGGAGTTGATCATTTAAATGTACACATGGTGTTCCATTAGGAAATTTATTATTGTAAATGAAAATATTAAATAATGAAAGGACTTTATTTAATATGATAATCTCAAAAGAAGCAATAAATGAAGAATTTGATAAAATTTAACATCCTTCACAATACAAACTCTTAGTAAATAAGGAAAAAAAATTTTAAATTGATAAAAAGTTACCTACCAAAAACATGTGACAAACATGATACTCAATGATGAGAAGACCAAAAAAAAAAAAAAAAAAATTCAGGAACAAGAGAAAGATTCCAGTTGTAACTACTTCTGTCCAAGTTATATTGAACATATTAGTGAGCCCAACAGATAATAACTATCAAGATGAAGGAAGAAAGAAAACAGCCATTATTTATTTATAGCTGAAATATCTGTCTACATAGAAAATCCAAGAAAGTGGATTGGAAATAATGGGAGGATTCAGCAAGATTGCTGGATAAAACATACAGAAATCAACAGCATTCCCAGGTACTAGCAACAACCAATTAAAAACTATTTTTAAAGGGGTACGAGTTATAGGAAACAGGAAAGTCTCAAAGTATCTACCAACAGATAACTTATTCATTACAAAGTGAAAAACTGCCTCTATAATCTGCCTATCACCAGGTCAATCAAGGAATCAAACAAGGCAGGCCCACACAGGGGGCAACCTGACATCATGCCCCCTGATAGGGTATAATGATGGTACCTTTCGGTAATTGTTAAGCTTGAATCTTATGAGGAAACCAGGGGACCAACTTGGCTGCACCAAAACCAATGCCTTGAAAAACAAAAAGGCCGGGCGGTTATTCTAGATTTGCAGTTTTTAAGCTTTTTGGTCTCTGAAGCCCTAAACTCTTAAAAATGAGGACACCAAAGGCCTTTTGTTTGTAGGAGTTCTACCTACACTGCTCAGATTCCACTTCTACTCAGTTTCTTTTCTTGTTTTGTATTTGATATTTACCATATTTGAAATTAAAACTCAAGACTGTAAAAAAAGTATTTCTCATTGATTTATTTAAATAAAAACATTAATCAATAAAATACTGCTGGAAAAGTAATTACATTTTCTAAGACAAAAACAGTGTAGAGAGTAACACTCGTTTATGTTTTTAGCAAATTTCTTACTGTCTAGCTTACTAGAAGGCAGCTCATTTACTGTGTGGCAATATGCTGCTCTAATTGGAGTATTCATCATGAAAATTCATACTCATGCAGCTATGCAGTTGGACGTGAACTGGCAGTTCACAGGAGAGGGGCAGTATGCAGACTGAGGCGCTACATGGCCTTAGCCCTGTGGCTGGTGCAGCAGGGTCAGAAGACCCTAGCGGACTACGCCTAGTGGGGACAATTATGGAGGTTTTCTTTTTCCTTACTTTTTACTCTGTCCTGAATTATCTAAGTTTCCTATAGTGCATAACGAATATTACTTTTATACTGTTTTTTTGTGTTTCAGCCAGATTGTTTTTTTTTTCCCAAAACTCGGTAATATTATTTTAGATTCATATAGAGCAGTCAGGATGAGCTTTACAGAAAACACAATTCTAAGTTCACTGACTTCAGGGAGGGGAAAAATACACCACGAGGGAAGGATCAGTGCATAGGTAACAATCTAGATCAAATGTGACCGAAAAGCATGTCCCCTCTCCCAGTACATGGAGAGAGTTGAAAGAGCAAATACTGGGTTGTCACTCCAGTGGAGAGAGTAGAGGCGGACATACAGGTTAGGAGGGCGAAATGCATCAGATCACACAGGGTCGTGCAACCAAGTCAAGGAGAAGCAGCACTAACCCAGCGTTCACTCACAGACCCAGGACCTGCAAGAGAAACTAGTGCACTATTTCCTTTACTTCACATCAGAGAGCCTGTGCTCAATGACAGAAAGACTCTCAACTGGAAGAGCAAAGTCTTGAATCTTGATCCTGATTTACTTGCCAAGTGATTCACAACATAGAGCTTCATTTGTCTTTTATTAACACGGGAAAAGCAATTTTTATCCTACCTTCCTTCATAAAGGTATTATCAGATGTCATCAAGTGCCAAAAAGGTGAGGTCTAAGATTCTGGCAGTGCCACTTTATTAGCAAACTTAGGTGACTTAAAATTGCTAGGGCGAGGGGCATATTGCTTGAATTATTGTATACCATTCACTGAGCCAGGGGAAAAGGAGAAGAAACTGGTCTAGAGAAGAGTGTGAATTTGGTTTGGAGCACTTCAGGGGATGATGTTGTTTGCCCAAATAATTCAGAGAAAAAGAAGAGATGAAAATAGATTCTAACTGATTACAGGAAGAGAAGTAGGGAAGTAAAGATGATAATACGGAGAATTATTTCAAGAAACTGTGAGGGGCAGGAAAGATAGGACACGAAGAGCAGAAGATGTGAGGGTTTGCTTGGTTTGGGGCAGGAGGGCTGCTGACAGGTGGGGTAGGGCGAAGGGGAAGTGGGAGATGGGGGAGCTCCAGGTGGGCACTGGGAAAGAGGCCTCTAAAAATGAGAGGGGATGCACAGGGGATGGAATAAAGAGCTTGGAGGAAAGACTGCTGGTTGGCTTCCATAAAAGAGTGAAAGATGAAAAATAAATACAGCCAGAAATACCACTCCCCAGAACAGGCAAGGAAAGGATTCAGACAGCGTGAATTAGACGGAGTTTTTAGGCCACAGTAAGCTAGCCCTCAACCAATTCAGGCAAGATGGCACCACACTGTGCAAATGTGTTCCTTTAAGTCTTCCTGCGTGCATATATGTATGTGTGTTGTGTGTGCGCATGTGCACACATGCACCTGTGTTTTCTCTGACACTTCACATATAAACATAAATCGTGTTACTGGTCAAGTGTGCTATAAATTCATACTTTGAATCACATTCTCCCCCAAAGACAGCAGTGACAGAAAATGCTAGTGCATACATGTATATTTTCAAGAGAGGCATATCACCACTCAAAAACTAGAAAAACAGCTGCATAGGTGAGAAATGGAACAAAATGCAAGGTGGTAAGTAGGAACCTGGCCAAGAGAGGTAGCCATATCTGCATCCATGGAGCAGGGGATTAAGGCACCCCACTCCAGCACAGCATAACTGGGGCCAGGCTGTTTGCACAAAACCAGGAGCTAGGACAGTGGAACACTGTCCCTGAAAGGGGGCTGAAAAAAGCCACAGTTGCCGCTCTGGAAGTATAGCTTGGGCCAACAGCATGCTACCTTACTGGCTCTCCAAAATCCCTGAGGTCATCACCAGGTGGGAGCTCTGGGCTACAAACACCTGGTTCTGGACTAAGGACTTAGCAGCTCAGGGGACAGTTGTGAAAATAAGGGAGGGAAGAGTGAGCAGAGAGAGAACATACTCCTCCTCGAGATGAAGGTACCAACTAAAACTCGTACACATATGAGAAAAGGGGGCACATAAGCCAAGAAACTCAAACGACGATTCATCAAGATGGAAGACAAGACTAAGAGAGTTTACCAGTAAGGGACCCTCACTGATGAGCCACTGCAGCATCTATTTCCCTCAGAAGGGTCCCACGCCGAGAAGGAAGGTGCAGGATAAACAGTGACCTGGGGCGGACGGGACCCCGATAGCCCTTGCCCACGAACACATGGTCAGGTTTGGGAGCTGTTACGAGTGACCACAGAGCCCGCAGATCCCTGGTGAACTCAGACCATTTGTATTCACCATGCCAGTAAGTAATTTAAACTAGAAATGACTCTGCCGACTGGCGCTCCAGTTCAGCAGCAGGCTTCAGGGTCCTCCAGGCGCCGGCAGCGCCCCAAGCCAGCAGGTGCTGCCCCTCCGCAGCCTTCCCATCCCTCCCTGGCTCCAGCATCTTTGCAGCAACAGCCGCCTCAAGCTTCCGCAGAGCAGCGACAAAACTGGCCAAGCTCCCCCTCTGCTGCTGACTTCAGATGTAAGGCAGCAACACTTCAATGCCCAGTTCCACCTTTTTTTAAGCTTTAATGTAGCTCTTGGTGAGGACGCTGGCTGGCAGGAACAACACTTACAAAGTAGCCACATCTGAGACAGTGAACCTAGACACATTTGTTACGCTCCGTGCATGACTGTTACTCCCTTTGAGTCAATGGTTAATTCAGCAATATTCAAACTTACCAAGTAGGTTCCCATTTCTTTCTCCAGGACAACTTGTTCATATAATGTAGCATCGATGTCCGCTTTTAACGCCTGCACCTTCCTCTTCACCTGCACATGGTGCTTCTTTTGGAGCCAGTAAGGAAGAAAAGATTCCATAATTTGGTTAAGGATCTGGGAGGTAATGAGGAGAGTGGCCAAGCTCTAAAAAGAAGCACACAAATGGAATCTGACAATGTAGCTTAATAAGATCATGGTATATGTATAATCATATAGTAAATAAAATGGAACCTTCAACAAATAGTATACTATTAATAAAAACTAGTATTGGAAAAGCTAGGTGCTAGAATAATGTTTCCAATTTATTGTTTTTTCACAGTTAAGACATATTAAAATACAAAAAAGTTGCGATATAAATAAGATTATAATAAGAAATCAATTACGAGTTGGCAGGGGAACAATTTTACTTAAAATTGTGTTTTTTTGTCATCTCAACCTTGCTACAACATAATAATCTACATGATATTGCCAACTTTGAAAAAAAAAGTTTGGCCAAACTTAAAAAAAAATTATAAAACGAATATATCCTCCCTCATTGGAGAAAACTTAGAAAAGAGAAAAAGGCACCCATAATTCCACAAGCATGATGGAACCACTCCTGACATCGTAGGATATTTCTTTCCAGTCACATGTGAAAATACAAGTGGCCCATGGACTGTTGTTGACTTTATTATTCCCATCTTTCACTACTATAAATGCTGCTCCCTGGATACCTGTGTACATGAATCTTTGCTCTATCTCTGATGATTTACTACGTAGGGATGGATTACGGTTCTTGGCAAAGCTGCCCGAGTAGTTTCCAGAAATGCTGTGTCAATTTCTACTTACCCCAGGCAGACAGAAGTGTTTGTATCACATACCACCTTTTCTGGTATTAAAATTATATTATTTAAAAAGTCCTCCCCATCCTCATCCCTCATCTCCTGTTTAAAAAGGAGACTCTCTAAGGTACTAGAAATGAGAAGTCATACCTTACTAATACACTAATGGCAGGACAGAAGACAGTATGTACATTTAACTTATCAATTACAAAATGTACTAATTTGAACTTTAAATTTTCCAAAAAAAGTAGCAATATATGTAGTATTGTTAAGAAACACAGCATTTGATTTCACTTTTATGCAAGCTGTTAGAACCATAACTACAAAATCTTTCTCTGATTATACAATTTCCTGAAAAATGATCCCAAGCCTAGGCTTTTTTTTTTTTTTAACTAACGATCACAGTATATTAAAACCAAGAAGGAACAGCCCTTACTGATAGCTGGCTCAATTATAAAAAAGATAATTTAGATAGCAATAATCTGTACTCAATTTATCATTCACTGGCATTTGTGATCCAAGAATGGCAATACACCAAAGTAAACGTCAGACTTCCGAAACACTGCAGAAAAGACACAGGATTGCATAGGATCTGCTGGTCTCTAAAGTTTAACAACTTATTCAAAGTGAAATGTATTTAAAGTCCTATCAATCATCCCTCACTCTGGGACACACATAAACTTCAATTAAGGAATACACGTTCTTTATTAGAATTGCTTTTACGAGCTTTGAGATGAACGATTTATTTTTCACTACTATATGATTAATTTTACAAGTTGGTTAGCTTCAACTAATTTTTCAGTTGAGCATGATATACAGTACAATGGCTAATGTTTTTTTATTTAGAGTTGGCTTAGAAATATACAAAATGTAAGACTTCATTTGTAAAAATAATAATGTGAAGACAATTACATTCCCTGAATATAGGAAAGTACCTCTAAAACCTGTAACCTTCTGCTATTCACTCACCTGACGCAACAGCTTCATATCCCTCAAGACAAAGGCAATGTAAAAAAGCGAGGCAAAGCAATTCAGAAAGTTGAACTGTCAAAAAAAGAGAGCAAGATTTCACACTGCTTTACAGTACTTCATCAAAATTGGAAATATAGCATTAAAACTGTAATGAGGGGACTTCCAGTCCTGACAAGATGCCATAGACTTGTTTCTCCCTATTCCTCCTCACTAAGCACGTCCACAAATTCTGGAAAGAACACAAGGGGCGAGCAAAGGAGTTCTCTGGGACCTGCCTCGAGCCTGGAGGACCAACGGCTTTGGGACTCCAGAACAGTGCCAGCGCATCTCCACTACACTCCAACACAAGGCCCAGGCTTTCCCACCCCCAAACAGCACCCCAGATAGCCAGTGGGGGGGCCCACCCCCTGTCCATTTGAAGAGTCATGCAGACCTGGCAAGGGGGATCTCTCTGGAGTCCTCACTAGCAGTGCTTCACTCCCTGCAAGGCCTGGCACTCCTCTGTGCCGCAGGGAGATACCAGGACAGCCAGACAGCCCCGGCATTTGGAATATCAATGATCTCACAGTGATTTGAAGCATGATGCCTTCAAAGACTTTTTAGTATGTATGGCTGCTTGCACCTTTTCTAATGTCCAAACTGCTAAAACTGTTGAATTTTTATTACATTCTTATGAAAAATTTTCTATTTCCTTACCACTCTTGCCTCTATAAGTTTACCTTCTTCCAGAAACCTAAACACCTTCCTATCAGTAGTTTCTAATCCGTTAAGGCCTGAAAAACTAGATCAATAAGCTTCTTAGAATGACTTCTGTAGCTGGAACAAAAACTCGTTTTTCTGGAATCCTTTCCTGGGAGTAAGGTACAGGGGCTGTGCTCCAGTTGAGAGTTCAGAGGACTCTTTCTGCACCTTTCTTGATCCTCAGTTATGTTACCAATGGCTGAGATAACCTCCTGATAAATGAGGGGCTTCCAAGCTGGTATTTATTATTTTTAATAATGATGGAAACAGGCATAATGTGTGAGCTTTTACACAAACAGCAAGCAGGTTACACTATGCCTTCTCTCCATTTCTTTCCTCCTACCCACTAAAACATGCTGGGAACCTCTTGGACTTCGGAAATTTCTTTCAGAAAATTAGTCCATCTAATGGTACATCTTTCAAAAAATGTAATGGTCCATCACTGAATTGAATTGGAAGAATTGTTGAAGAGTGAAACAAAGAAGTCACCAAAAGGAAAAGAACAGAAACATGTCTGTAACATGGTTAATTAGCTTTTTAAATTACTAGAGATTGGCTAAACCACTAATTTCTATACTTGAAGTCTTACAACACACACATAGGTAGTAAGACTACTGAACGTATATGTAAACACACTTAATCAATCTTTGCCTGCCTATACAAAATATATTAACTATCTGATATCTTAAATTAGAAGCCAGCCTTCCTATTTATACTCCTAAGTATTAACTAGTATACGTAAGTTTCAAAATTCAAATGGATTTGTATATAAAAACTCTACTCACCACTAAAACTTTCAGAATTAGATGATTCTGGTAGGCAGATTCCAATCTGTGGTTCTCTAAAATATTGAAAAGGAGAGGAAATTTCTCTTAGATAAGCACGCAGTAGGGGAGGCCATTGTGGAGTAAAGGCAGATGAGCTGAGGCAGAGATGTCAGGCACCTGAGCCTCAGTGAGTGAACATGCCAGACTGTCATAGCTGTTAAATGACTATTAAAAATAACATAAACATCTTTATGGTCCATGAAGTTAAAATATAGACTTCTTCCTAGAGAATAACATCGCATATTTACTTGTCTGAGTGAATAAACAGAGAATGGCCTGTCAAGACAATTTTTTTAAAAGATTTTATTTCTTTATTTGAGAGAGAGAGACAGATAGTGACAGAGATAGCGAGAGAGAGCACAAGTGGGGAGGAGAGGGAGAAGCAGGCTCCCGCCGAGCAGGGGGCCTGACATGGGGCTCGATCCCAGATCATGACCTGAGCCGAAGGCAGATGCTTAACTGACTGAGCCACCCAGGCGCCCCAAGACCATTTTTAAACTATATCCATTCCCCTTTGGCACAGATAAATACAAGAGTACCCACTCTACTAAGGCCAGTGGCAATCCTTGGTGCCCTAAACCATTAGATAATTGTTTCTCAGACACTAGACATAGTTCACTTGGCCAAAGTATCTGAAGATAATTCAATCTACTTTACCCCCAACAAAAAATACAAAATTACAGTATTGGGATCACAGGTTTTAGACACAGAGAGGTCTGGATCAGCCTGGCTCTACAATTTGCCTGAACATTGCTAACTCTCAGGGTCTTTATCCCTAAAACGGTGAGATAACTTCTATTTCATGGTGTGCTGAGGAGGTGAAAATGAGATACCACAGACAGAGAGTTAGCAGGGCACCTGGAATGCAGTGACTAACATTCATCTATGACGGCCACGATAACCGGGAGGTGAGAGCATCAGAACCCACAAAGCTGATGAACTCCTCCTTACGTCTCTATAGTGAGCCCCCAGCAACATCTTGCTTTGCAAAGCTGCAGTTATAGGAATCCTACGATCCAAGCAACATTTCCTATAGGCAAATAAGACATAAATGCAAGCATCACGTCTTACCCCATGAAGTTAGAAACTCGGCAGCGTATCGATAGAGGCGGTTCATGATCTCAATCACAATGGCATAGATGATGCTGGGCACATACAACAGGACACTGGTCCACTCGGATCCACTGCTCTCATGTAGACTCAAGGCCCAGGCCTCCATGTCAAAGTAAATCATCATGACATACAGGGAGAAATAGAGACAGAGGCATACAAAGGGCAGAGAGACCAGGTAAATGCGCAACTGCCTCTTGTAGCTGGAGTAGAGAGGTTCCTCCCTACCAGTGACAAGATTGATACCCAGGACCCCATGGAATCCCGGCCGGGGCTCCTCAAACTGTCTCTTCATGACAAGTGTCCCCCACCTGTAGGTCATATTGGCACAGCCACGCTTCCACACTTCCAGGATCACTGTGGACCAGATCAGGTTGAAGGAGGCGAAGATCACATACTTGTCATAGTCTTCCCACACAAACAAATAGTAAGGTAACCCAATGACTGCCATAGGGATTAAGGCAACAGTGAAATATTCCAAAAATCCAAAGTAAAGAGCGATTGTTTCCCCAAAGTAGTCACGAATACGGTCTACAACGAAAGGGAAAAAAAAGACCTTAAGTAGAGACTACCAAAGACTTTCACCATTTCAAGTAAGCTTATTTATTTTTGTAGTTAAGTGCGGATCATTTAATACCCTCATTTCCCAATCAGTGTGCAATAGTAAATCCATCTTCCATGCAGTACAAAGACCCCACTTGCCTGGAGAGCGAGCCCAATACTTGCCCCAGCTTAGAGCCCAGGCCGGGGCTGCTCTGAAAGGCACCCGGGGTCTGTTTCCTCTTTACTTCCTTATCTGATGGATGCCCTCTTCCCAAAGAAATACTCAGCTTGGGGCTTGTCCCAAATCTCTACGATCCTAGCTTAAACTCAGCCATAGCCAATGAGCCATTTTAATTTGTGGGTTTAATTTATATTCCCTGCCTTTCTCTCACTTTAATATCATAGTTATAGATGTTCTTTTCAAAGAAGACTCCCCATCCACAGTATCTGCTCCCGCTATCCAAAAATGTAAATTTTCATCAATGTGCCATGGCAAATGATTCAATACACTGGAGAAAAGCTATTCAAAAGTACAAGACAATATTCTACACATTAACTTCTAGAACAGCCATGGGACACATTTATCTCTATACCTTCCCATAAGAACTGGGCAAAAGAAGGGATAAGCAACATCACTGTTAAATATTCTATGAACTTGGCAGGAGCTAACCCAAAAGGGGTCTCAAAACACTACATTCTTTGCCAGCTGCATCTACCTGGGTGAGTGCCTGGGTTGTAAAAGCATCCTGCACTGGGATCAGGGTGCGATGCAGGGGCTGGGGAGGTCCAATAATGGGGTTATTATTTCTTGGTTAATTATATGCAGTTAAAACTTCAAGATAATGTGTCAGATCGTCTGTGCAGATGGGTCAAAGTAAACTGGTATAAGCTATTTTCCCCTATCCTTATTCTTCTAACTAACCTACGGACATGCTAAAATAGTTGGTATGATCAGGTCACCTCAAATCTGAATCAGGTCAAAGGATATCCAAACAATGAAAAAAAAACAGTGCTCAGGGTTCTGGGCTCCAAATCACATGACATCCCTCTTTTGATCTTAAGGGGAAGGTCAAGATTCACCTGTGCCCCAGCTGCTATCACCAGTCCCAGCACCCCCCAAAGCCTCACACCCTCTACCACAACCATGCTCAGCCTTCACCATCAACTCACTTTTCCCCTCACTTTCTAAGCAGCTACTGGATACTGTCACCTACAAGTGCTAGGGGCAATACTTAAATTTACTGCACCTAAATGCCACACAAAGTGAAAAAAATGTCAATAAGTGTAACACAAAACTACTAGTGTATTTACCTAGAACTATTAAAAACAAGCTTTTCCTTTCAAAGGATACAAGAAAAAATTCTAATGCAATTTCAAATTTTCATCTTAAAAACAAATTTTTATTTACTGTTACAATATTATAGTAGCTGTTTTCAGGAATGGAAATTAGAAATAAAATTATTTTAGAGGGATTCCTTTAAACAAAGTCAAAAGAGAAATGCCCTTCAAAGAAATATGGATAGCAACGCTTATGGTAAAATCTAACAGCTTAATAATCCTTATGCTTAGAGAAACATAACTAAGCCAAAACTCTGAATACCCACACTGATGTCAGTTTGCATACAGTAATGCTCAACACATACCAAATAAATTAATGGGTACTCTCATAACTGTATTCAGAGAAAAGGGATAGATTCAGTAATACGCACCAAGATCCTTACAAACTACCTCAAAAGATGTTTAGGCCTGTTAGTCTGCCCCTAAAAATGAGCACAGCTTGGTCCACTCAAATTATTAGCTCTAAAGAAAGAGAAATTTTCAAATACAGGATATTCACAGTCAAATGAAATTCTCCTAAAATCTGTCCTACACCAACGCGGACATGTACTTATGAAGGCCACCCTGAACAGCCTGTGCTGTTGGTGAAATTTAATGAAAGCCTGTCATTCGGCCCATAAGAAATGCTATTAGAAATAAAATAAATTACTAAGTAGGTCATGTAAACCATCTTATCCAACCCCAATTTTTGCCCATGCAGCTGGTGAGCCTTGCCCAGCAGAGCATTAAACATCTACCCGAGATGGTGAGAAAGCACCACTGCTGAATCAGGACGCCTCGTTAGCACTCCTCGTTCTCTACGAGAACAGGTATTGACACGTACCTAAGGGCTGATACTTCAAAGCCAACCGGGTGTACCAGCTGTCCTCCAGCTTCTTTAGGGCTTCATTATCATGCAGTGGGAACACCTGAATCACGATGCCAGAGGTGAGCAATCTTCTCACTGTGGAGGGAAAATGTGCCAAACTAGATAAAAGGGATTTGAGATCACTCATCACTGTGACACACTTCAAATGCTGGGGAGACAGCCCAGGAAGGAAGGGGTACTACACAAGGAGCAGTGGTATACTGCCCACTCTAAAGGGATATATTCTTTTGTTCTTCACGTGTAAATATCTTGACTATTTTCTTTAACTATGAAAGCAATACAAGTTTATGTAAAATTTTAAACCATACTGAAATGTACAAATTAGAATTGGAGAGATCCTCCCACAAAAAATAACCACTGTAAACAGCAATTTTGTGTAAAACCAAACTTTAAAACAAACATCCATAAATATATATTATAAAAATAAGTCAGATCATTCTATACACATGGTTTTGTAATCTTTTCTCATGTAGTAGTGTATAACAAATGTTTTTTAATGCCAATGCCTATAAACATGAAATGTCCTTTTTAACAGTATCATAATATTCCCTTGTATGAAGTGCTATAATTTAATCTTCTATTGAAAAATCTTGTTTCCTGCCCCCCACTTTTTTGCCATTATATATGTTAAAATTAAGGGCGCCTGGGTGGCTCAGTCAGTTAAGCATTCCACTCTTGGTTTCAGCTCAGGTTATGATCTCAGGGTCCTGGGATTGAGCCCGACATCAGGCTCCACGCTCAGCAGGGAGACTGCGGGAGAGTCTCTCCTTCTGTCCCTCCCCCTGTCGTGCTCTCTCTCTTAAATAAATCTTAATACATACATAAACAAATAAATAAATGTTAAAATTCTTATACACATATCTTTTCCCACCTGTCCACTATTTCCTCAAACTCACTTAGAAGTAGAATTGCTAGGTCCCAGAGCGTATGTGTTTTAAATGTGAACACCTATTATAAAACTGCCCCTAGAAAGACTTTACCAATCTGTCCTCCCACTACAGTGAAAGTAAGAAGACAGTGTTCAGTTCCTTTCATTCTTGATGATATTGAATATTTGCAGAATCATTTTCATCTTTTCTAATCTGATAACAAAGGCTTACGTTTATAAACAGCAAATATCAAAATTAAATAAGATCAGACTTTCAGCAGTCAGCTGACTGGTATGATTTTATCACTCATGCACATATTTGAAAGAGACAAATGAATTTAACCAAAGACAATATCCCCTGGTAAGTGTAAGTGAAAACAGGGCATTCTCTCATCCATAATTTAGAGTGACTCACTGGGCGGGTGGGTTTTCAGGTCCTATTAACAGGAAGTGTGTTCAGCAGACATGGGGAGCTCCAATGCAGTGCTCTGTGCCATATGTGGGGAGAAGGACTACTTTCCACACAAGTTTCTAGTAGAGTCTCTAAAGAATATAGCTGCTTATAAGATGGAATTTGCATAAAGAGGAGCTGGAGATGCTGTTTTCATCCACTGATAAGCTTTGAGCTCTTCAAGGTTTATCAGCTCACCTCTTCCAAGGGCTGCCTCCCTTATCTCCTATTTACCTTATCACCAAAGACAAGTGATGAGCATATTAAGCAACAGGCCCTTCAGGAGAATGATAAACGAATGTCTGCAGCATCGAAGAAAAGTATGTTTTAAGTTTTCCATGTAGAAATACTGTATGTAACAAAGAGAGATAGTATTCTCAAGACAGAGGCCTTATCATAAAACCTTCAGAGTAATTTAAAAGTAAAGCAGGGGCACCTGGGTGGCTCAGTCAGTTGTGTCTGACAGATTTCAGTTCAGGTCATGATCTCAGTGTTGTGAGATCGAGCCCCAGGTGGGGCTCCATGCTCAGGAGGGAGTCTGCTGAAGATTCTCCCTCTTCCTCTGCCCCTCCCCCTGCTCTTGTGCTCTCTCTCTCTAAAAATAAATAAATCTTTTTTAAAAAGTCTTGAAAACCTAGGGATGTGATGAAATCCTTAATGATTAAAAAAGGCATACACTCAAAATATCATTGATTAGGGGAAAAAGGTACATGGTTATACTAGCCACTGATGCTGTCAAATCCATTATTTAATGTTTTTTTATTCTGAAGTGTTTCAGTGGGTTTTTCTTCAGCTCACATGAGTGAAAGTCGGTCACCCACAACTGTTCTGATTCCTATCTCTTATTTGAAGATGTACAGCTGTACTTTATTCTTTCTTCCATTACTATCCTTTTCAATTACTGTGTCAAGTTATTCAACTTTGAACTGACAACATCTACATTATTTTAGTATTTCTAAGTTCTTTTTAAAAAACTGACTCCATTCCACTATAGATGACTTTCTAGGCAGGCATAAAAACCAGCTACTTCTAAAAATAGGACCGTGGACTGAAGGACTCAGAATATAAAGCCTCAAGTCCTAAATTACCAGGCTTCTCTTCACCATCAATGCCAAAAGCATGGTTCCAATTTCAGCTTCTAAAAATAGAGGTTTTTCTTTTAATCCTTTAACTTTCTCTTGTCAGCTAAGAATGTAATTAAAATGACCCTTACCTTCAAAGGAAAGTATGATGCTGTGCAGGCCTATTTAAAGAAAGAAACAACTGCTTCCCAGGAGGATCAAGATGGCAGATTGGAGCTCACCTCTCCTCAGACACACCAAGGCTACAACTACATACAGAACAACTCTTCCACAGCTAGAAAGAAAAAGTCACATCGAGAAGCAAAGGAGGGGCAGAGAAGCGGTCTGATCGGGACCCACACCCCCAGCATGGCAGTGGAAGGGATATCACATGCAGGGAGGTCCTCCCTGTGGAGTGAGGGGTTCAAGACCCACATGGGGCAATCTTGCCATGGGGACCTGCACCAGGAAGATGGGTCCCAAAATGTCTGGCTTTGAAAATCAGCAGGGCTTAATCCAAACACAGCCAGAGGGCTATAAGAAAACAAGACTCCACTCTTAAAAGACCCATCCACATACTCACTCTAAGACCTACTGCAGAGGCAGCAGTTTGAAAAGTGCCTGGGCCATACATAAAGGAGATTGACTGACTAATTTTGGGGCATGTGCCAGAGCTGCAGGGAACTGCAGGAACTTTCTCCAGGAATGGAAGCATGGGCAGATGCCATTTTTCTCACCCTACCTAGCTGGCCTAGTACTGGTAAGAAAGAGTTCTGACACTCTCTATCTACCTTACTAGCACTGCTAGCCCCACCCTGGTATTCCCCTGCAGACCTGCCCGCTCAACTCTCCCCACCCTGGAAGGCAGCCCCCAAAGTAGCTCCCACCCCAGCACAACCCCCAGGCCATCTCTGCCTTAACTGGTGCTCCCCCAAAGGGGCTCCCATCCACCATGAGCCCACAACAGTTGTGGCTCACCCAAAACAGGAGGGAACACACAAAGGACACCCCTGGTGCTGATTCTGGTGACCAGTAGGGGACTGCACTTCTGGGCCCCACAGTACACCTTCTACAGAAGGCCACTCCTTTAAGACCAGGAGATGTAGCTGATCTACCTAAAACACACAAACACAAAGAGGCAAGATGAGAAGACAGAGGAATATGTTCCAAATGAAAGAACAAGACAAAACCTCAGAAAAAGAATTAAATGAAAAAGAGACAAGCAATCTTCCTGATAAAGAGTTCCAAGTAATGGTCATGAAGATGCTCACCAAACTCAGGTGAAGAATTAATCAACACAGCAAGAATTTCAAGAAAGAAAGAAATAATATAAAATAAGAACCAATCAGAGCCAAAGAATATAATAACTGAATTGAAAAATATACTAGAGGGAATCAACAGCAGATTAGAGGATGCAGAATAATGGATCAGCAATCTGCAAAACAGGGTAATAGAAATGACCCTAGCTGAATGGTAAAAAGAAAAAAGAATTTCAAAAACTGAGAATAGTTGGGGCACCTCAGGTCATGATCCCAGGGTCCTGGGATCAAGCCCACATCAGGCTTTCTGCTCAGCAGGGAGCCTGCTTCTCCCTCTCTCTCTCTCTCTGTCAAATAAATAAATAAAATCTTTAAAAAAAAGACTGAGGATAGTTCAAGAGACCTTCAGGACAATATCAAGGGTACTAACATTTGCATTATAAAGGTCCCAGAATGAGAAGATAAAGAGAAAGGAGGAGAAAACTTACTTAAAGAAGTTACAGCTGAAACAGTCAAGAAAACAGACATCCAGGTCCAAAAAGGAAAGAGAACCTTGGGCAAGAAAACAGACATCCAGGTCCAAAAAGGAAAGAGAGCCCCAAACAAGAGGAACCCAAAAAGGTTCATACCAAGTTACAAAATAATGAAAATGTCAAAAATTAAAGAGAAAATATCAAAAGCAGCAGGAAATAAGCAACTAGTTACATACACGCGAACACCCTAATACTGTCAGCTGATTTTTCAGCAGACTTTGCAGGTCAGAAAGGAGTGGCACAATATATTCAAAGTGCTGAAAGGGAAAAACCCACAAAGAGAAACAGTCTACCCAGCAAGGTTATCATTCAGAATTGAAGTACAAATAAAGAGTTTCCCACACAAAAGAGTTCATCACCACTAACCCTGCTTTACAGGAAATGTTAAAGGAACTTCTTTAAGTGGAAAAGAATAGAAAATTTTGAAAGAAAAAATCTAACTGTAATAGTGAACATATAGTAAAGGTGGTAGATGAACGACTTACAAAGCTAGTATGAAGGTTAAAAGACAAAAGTAGTAAGTCAACAATATCTACAACAGTTAGTTAAGGGATACACAAAATAAAAAGATGTGAAATATGATGGCAGAAATGTAAAACAGGGAGGGGGAGAGTAAAAATGTAGTGCTTTTAGAATGTGTTCAAACTTAAGCAACCATCAACTTGAAACATACTGTTACATACATAGGGTATTATATGTGAACCTCATGGTAATCACAAACCAAAAACCTGTAATAGATACACAAAAAATAAAATGAAAGGAATTCAAACATAACACTGAAGAAAATCATCAAATCATAAGGGAAGTGAGCAAGAGAAGGAACACAGTAGAACCAGAAAAACAGCCAAAAATAATTAACAAAATGGCAATAAGTATGTACCTATCAATACGTACTTTAAATATAAATGGACAAAGTGTTCCAAGTATATCCAAAAGATATAGGGCGACTGAATGGGTAAATAAACAAGACTCATCAATATGCTACCTAAGAGACTCACTTCAGACCTAAAAACATGCCCAGACTAAAAGTGAAGGGTGAGAAAAGATATTCCATGAAAATGAAAATGAAAATGAAAATGAAAAGAAAGCTAGAGTAGTAATAGACTGTAAAACAAAGACTGTATAACAAAGAAGGGCCCTACATAATAAAAATATCAATCCAACAAGAGGACATAACAGTTGTAAATACCTATGTACCCAACATAGAAGCACTTAAGTATGTGAAGCAAATATTAACAGCCAAAAAGAGAGAAACTGACAATAATACAATAATAGTAGGGGACTTTAATGCTCCACTAACACAAATCATCCAGGCAGAAAATCAATTTAAAAAACCAGTGGTCTTAAAATGACACATTATACCAGATGGAATTAACAGATACATACAAAAAATTCCATCCAAAACCAGCAGGACATACATTGTTTTGAAGTCCATATGGAACATTCAGCAGGATAAATCACATATTAGAGAACAAAATAAGTCTCAATAAACTGAAGAAGACTGAACTTGTATCAAGCATCTTTTCTGACCACAATGGTATAAGACTATAAATCAACTACAAAAAAAAAATTTTTTTTTTAAATCTATACACAGAGGCCAAAGAACACACTAATAAGAACCAATGGCCAATGGATCAATGAGGAAATTAAAAACAAAAACAAAAAAATCCTTGAGACAAATGAAAACAGAAACACAATGTTCCAAAATCAACGAGACTCAACAAAAGCAGCTCTAAGAGGGAAGTTTATAGCAGTAGAGGCCTACCTCAAGAAACCAGAAAAATCTCAAATAAACAATCTAACCTTACACCTAAATAAACTGGAGAAAGAAGAACAAAGCCCAAAGTTAATAGAAGGAAGGAAATGATAAAGATCAAAGTAGAAATAAATGAAATAGAGAACTTAAAAATAATAGAAAAGATCATAGAAACTAGTAGCTGGTTCTTCAAAAAGATAAACAAAATTGATAAACAAGACTCATCAAGAAGAAGAAGAAGAAGAAGAAGAAGAAGAAGAAGAAGAAGAAGAAGAAGAAAGGAAGGAAGAAGAGAAGAGAAAGCAAATTAAAATTAGAAATGAAAGACAAGTTACAACTGACATCACAAAAATACAAAGGAGTATAAGAGACTACTACCAACAGTTATATGCCAACAAACTGGACAACCTAGAAGAAACTGATAAATTCCTGGAAACACTCAATTATCAGGGAAGGCTGAAATAGGAAGAAAGAGAAAATCTGAACAGACTGATTACTAGTAATGAAACTGAATCAGTAATCAAAAAACTTCCAACAAAGAAAAGGCCAGAACCAAACAGCCTCACAGGTGAATTCTACCAAACATTTAGTTTTTTTAACATTTCGTTTATTTACTTATTTCTTTAATTTAGAGAGTATGAGTGGGGAGGGGGAGGGGCAGAGGGGGAGGAAGAATCTCAAGCAGACTCCACGCTAAGCCTAGAGCCTGACGTGGGGCCCAGTCTCACAACCCTGAGATCATGACCTGAGTTGAAATCCAGAGTCAGACACTATCGACTGACTGACTGAGCCACCCAGGTGCCCCTCCACCAAACACTGAAAGAACAGTTAATACCTATCTTTCTCAAACTATTCTAAAAATTTCAAGAGAAAGGAACACTTGCAAATTCATTTTATGAGGCCAGAATTTACCTTGATACCAAAACCAGACAAAGATTCTACAAAAAAAGAAAATTACAGGCCAGTTTCACTGATGAACATAGAGGTAAAAATCCTCAACAAAATATAAGCAAACTAAATTCAGTAATACGTTAAAAGGATCACACATCATAATCAAATGGAATTTATTCCAGGGATGCAAGGATGGTTCGATGTCCTCAAATCAATCAATGTGATATACCACATTCACAAAATGAAGGATAAAAATCATATGATCATCTCAATAGATGCAGAAAAAATATTTGACAAAATTCTACATCCATTTATGATCTAAAAACTCTCAATAAAATGAGTATAGAGGGAACATACCTCAACATGATAAAGGCCATATATAAGAGAAAACACAAATAACATCACACTCAAGATTAGGAACAAGACAAGGATATCCACTCTCACTACTTTTATTCAACATAGCATTAGAAGTTCTAACCGCAACAATCAGACAGCAAAAAGGAATAAAAGGCATTCAAATTGGTAAGGAGAAAGTCAAACTGTCACTATTGGCAGATAGCATATTATTATATATAGAAAAACCTAAAGAATCCACCAAAAAACTATTAGATTAAGTGAATTCAGTAAAGATGAATAAGATAAAATTAATATATAGAAATCTGTTGTTTCTATACACTAATAGCAAAATATCATAAAGAGAAATTAAGAAAACAATTCCATTTACAATTGCATCAAAAATAATAAAATACATAGGATTAATTTAACAAAGGAGGTGAAAGACCTGTACTCTGAAAACTGTAAGTCACTGATGGAAGAAACTGAAAATAACACAAATAAATGGAAAGATATACCATGCTCATGGATTGGAAGAATTAATATTGTTAAAATGTTCATACTAACCAAAGCAATCTACAAATTCAATGCAATCCCTATAAAAATACCAATGGCATTTTTTATAGAACAAGAACAAATAATTCTAAAATTTGTATGGAATCACAAAAGACCCCAAATAACCAAAGCCATCTTTTTTTTTTTAAGATTTTATTTATTTATTTGAGAGAGAGAGACAGAGATAGGAGAGAGAGGGTGAGCACATGAGCAGGGAGGCAGACTCCCCGCCGTGCAAGGAGCCTGATGCAGGACTCGATCCTAGGACCCTGGGATCATGACCTGAGCCAAAGGCAGATGCTTAACGACTGAGCCACCCAGGCACCCCCATAACCAAAGCCATCTTGAGAAAGAACAAAACTGGAGGTATCATGTTCCCAGATTTCAAACTATACTCTAAAGCTACAATAATCAAAAGAGTATGGTACTGGCACAAAAACAGATATGTAGATCTATGGAACAGAATAGAGAGCCAGGAAATAAAGCCATGCATATATAGTCAATTAGTCTATGACAAAGGAGGCAAGAATACACAATGGGGAAATGACAGTCTCTTCAACAAATGGTGTTGGAAAAACTGGTCAGCTACATGTAAAAGAATGAAAATGGATCAATTTCTTACACCATATACAAAAATAAACTCAAAATGCATTAAAGACTTAAATGTAAGACCTGAAACCATACAACTCCTAAGAAGAGTACAGGCAGTAAGCTCTTACACTGGTCTTAGCAATATGTTTTTGGTTCTGTCTCCTCAGGCAAGGGCAACATAAGCAAAAATAAACTATTGAGTCTATATCAAACTAAAAACTTTTGTACAGCAAAGGAAACCATCAAGAAAATGAAAAGGCAACCTACTGAATGGGAGAAGATACTTGCAAATGATATATCTGATAATGGGTTAACATCCAAAATATATAAGGAATTCATACAATTCAGCAACCAAAAAAAAAAAAAAAAAACCCAAACAATCTGATTAAAAAATGGGCAGAGGCCAACATTTTCCCAAAGAAGACATACAGAAGGCCAGCAGACACATGAAAAAATGCTCAATATCACTAATCACCAGGGAAATGCAAATCAAAACCACAGTGACATGTCACCTCACGTGTGTCAGAGCAGCTAGTATCAAAAAGACAAAAAATAACAAGTGTTGGCGAGGATGTGCACTGCTGGTGGGAATGTAAATTGGTACAGCCACTATAGAAAACAGTATGGAGTTTCCTCAAAAAGCTAAAATAGGAATTTCATAACATCCAACAATTCCATTTCTGGCTATTTACCTGAAGAAAATGAAAACACTAATTCAAAAAGATATCTGCACTTCTATGTTCATTGCAGCATTATTTACAATAGCCAAGATATGGAATAAACCTAATGTCTATCGATAGATGAATGGATAAAGAAGATGTAGTATAGAAACGTACATACAATGGAATGTTACTCAGCCATAAAAAAAAAAAAAAGAATGAAATCTTGCTATTTGCAACAACATGGATGGACCAAGAGGGTATTATGCTGAGTGAAATAAGTCAAACAGAGAAAGACAAATACCATATGATTTTACTTATCTGTGGAATCTAAAAAGCAAAACAGGGGCACCCAGGTGGCTCAGTCAGTTAAGTGTCTGACTCTCAATTTTGGCTTAGGTCATGATCTCAGGGTAGTGAGATGGAGCCCTGGTGTCAGGCTGTGCACTGGGCGTGGAACCTGCTTAAGATTCTCTCTCTCCCTCTGCCCCTCCCCACCCATTCATGCTTTCTCTTTCAAACAAACAAACAAAAAAAAGCAAAACAAATGAACAAACGAAATAGAAACATACTTATAAATACAGAGAACAAACTGGTGGTTGCCAAGGGGAAGGGGATCAAAGGACAGAAAAATAGGTAAAGGGAGTTAAGAGGTACAAACTCCCAGTTATAAAGTTAGTAAGTCATGCTAATATAAAGTACAGCACAAGGAATATAGTCAATAATATTGTAACAACTTCCTATGACAGATGGTTAACTAGACTTATGACGGTGATCATTTTATAAAGTAAATAAATGTCCAGTCACTATACTATACATCTGAAATTAATAGGATATTGTATGTCAACTATATTTCCATTAAAAAATAAAACTAAACAACCCAAACCAAGATTCCTTCCTTTAAGAATGCTGACTGATCTGTTGTCAAATACTAGGGTTCTTACTATTACAGCCATTTAATGATAAGCCAAACAAAGCAAAATCTAATTTAAGGGACGCGATAACTAACCTGGCTTATACTTGGACCTCTAAATTAAATAACACCATAATAATACTCACACAGTACTGCTTCTCTCTTTGGCTAATGTCACATGCTTACTTCAAAAGCAAAAACAAAAGTCTCCGTCACAACTCCTTACAGTGTCTCTGTGCAGGTCATGCTCCTCTAATCCAGAAAAGGGATGATGAGCGCAAAGAGCCCCCAGAGGAAGTAAAGGCTGGTACAATGAAGATGGGGAGCCCCTTTGCCCCCTGTATCTGCTGCCATGCCCCAGCACCCTCTCCCAGGTCCCACTGGACTCTAGCGGTCAGGTATGAACACACCACTTGTGTCTCAATAAGGAAAAAACTGCTTCTCAGAAGTAACCTGTGTTCTCAAAATACATTTTTATATTCCTGTATTGTTTTTAATCCTGCTTAATATAAAAACTGCATATATGCACCAAAACACAGTACATGTATGTGCATATGTGTACGTATGTATGTGTGTGTGTGGATGTGTATATGCATATGTATACACACACTGATGTACCCAGTGATAGATATGTTTATAGAGAAAGAGAAATATATATATATATATGTATCAATAGTTTATAGTTTAATCTTATGTACATGCCTGCTACATGATATTTACTTGAAACTTTATTACTCTTATAAGGTCCATTAATAATCTTAGAAGACAGATTGTATCTGACCACTCTAATCTATCTATGTATAAACAGAAGATCTTCAGGAATAGTTACTATAATGTCCTAAAAGAATGACAATATAAAACTAAAGATGAGATGTGCCATATCCCATCAATCAAAACATGATAATCATCTGACAGATATTTTGAGACAGAGCTTGAACCTAAATAGCATCCCTTAAGATACAGTTAATATATAAGAAATTCTCAGCTCCCTTAACTCCTTTTTCTAAAGAAAATCTTTCATTGTGTTACGTGCATTAACTATTAGGAATCAACAGGAGAAGGCAGAGTCTGAGTGATCTCAGACACATACAGAGACACACTTTTAGACGTCCACATTGCTCACTGTCTGGTGAGACAAGGGAGAGCCCTGACTGCAAGCGCCCAGTATCTCCTAATTGGCTCAAGGTCACGTTCACCACGACACAAGTTGCCATCTACTTAACAAAAGCTATCAAAACAGAACATTGTAGCAAACAAAATCACAATCATTGTGTGCAAAATGAAATTAAACCTGCAATAGCAGAGAGTGTTTCTCATGAAAGGCCTGGCTAGCTCTCACAGTGCTGATGGGATCACAATGAACAGGTTACAATCTCTGCTCCCAATTAGCTGTGGGAAAGAGGATACCCAGGAAGTGTCTCCTGTGAAACTTAAAAGCCAAAAAAAAAGGGCGGGGGTTGCCTGGGTGGCTCAGTCTGTTAAGCGTCTGCCTTCAGCTCAGGTCATGATCCTGGGATCCTGGGATTGAGCCCCATGTCGGGAGGGGCGGGGCGAGGGAAGGGGGGGGGTCCCTGCTCAGCGGGGAGCCTACTTCTCCCTCCTTCTGCCCCTCCCCCGACTCCTGTGCACTCTCTCTCTCACACACACACACAAATAAATAAAACCTTAAAAAAAAAAAAAAAGCTTTTCCATTTATTGCTATGGATTAACCTCATGGAAATCTAAGATTTTAAGTTACTCTGAGTTTTATTAGTTCTAAAATTTGCACTCTGAAAAACAGTTCACACTTTATAATTATACATATCCCATATGCACATCCCATTTCTTCTTCAACCAAATATTATGATATAACACAGCATTTTAGGGATCACATTTTCAAAGATATAAAGGAAGAGAATAATGCAGATTTTGAAAATCCAGCCTTGATAATGGAAATATGATTCTTACTTCAGATGTATAAAAAATTTTCAAATGACCATGATGAGATGATTTTATTATCTTTATATGCATTACAAAAAAAAGAAAGAAAGAAAGAAAGAAAGGATCCTTGTTTATAAAGCCTCATCCTGCCAGCAAGAAAGTTATTTCTATTATGGCTTTAGGACACCAGACAGATTACCTATACACCCAAGAAAAATCCATTTACATATATTGCCTTCAAGGTTTTCATTCGGTTGGATATTTCTGAAGTGGCTGGGAACATTTGGAAAACTGCTGCTGCCCGAGCCCCATCTGCGGGGAACGTACACATAGTCCCCGTCCCAGCAGCAGAAAGAGGATGTACCTGTGCAGAAACTAGCAGAAGGAAGCAGGGGCTTCCACATAAGCATCTGAATAATGTGGATAAACAGGAAGAAATGGGATGCTGACATTAACAGCCAAGACGGTGCCTCAGTCTGTTTTGTACCCAGCTGTGTCTTATTCCCACTAAGAGATTAAGAAAGATTTAAAATTCTGGAAAGGCACCAAACAACTGCCTGAATACAGAATGTGGAACTCCTGGTAACAAACAGTGGCAGAAAGACACCTCTGCCCTGTTCTTGTTCATGACAAAAGTTAAAAACAACAAAGGAAACAAGACATATAAACGGAAACACCTATCTTTGATGAAGGTAAGGAAAAAACTATAAATCCAAATCACAAACCATGAGAAGAGGCTTTAAAAGTCAGCCCAGGCTAAGCTAAGGGCACCCATGCCTCTGCACAATGGGGTCAAGGAGGAGAGGGCAGGGTTCTCCTGGACACCGAGGGGTGGGGATTGCCTCACTGCCCAGATGATGTGGGCAAAAAGGACTCATGGCAGACTCCTGAACTGCATCTGCTGGAAAAGACAGTGGTCTGGAAAAACAAGGGCTCACTAGAAAGTAAGTAATAACCACAAGTAACTGGCATAGAACTATGCAGAAATATTACAAGGAAAAGGAAACCAGAAACAAAGGCAGAAAAGAAACACAGCAGGAAATTATAGCAAGCAATGCAAGACTATGAAATTAAAGAAATGAAAGTAAGCCATCTCTCTGAAATTAAAACCCAAAGAAGAGCTACAAGAGCTGAAGGTGAGAGCTCAGAAAAGTGATTTAAGACACACATAAAACTACTACAGATACAAAGTCATAATAAAAACTACTAGGAAAGACTGAAAACATAGCCAGGAAAATGGTAGACAAGCCTAAGAAAATTACAGAAAACCTTAAAAATATTTCAGAGAACATTTAAGAGCCCACATACACATAATTGGCTTACCTAAAGACAAGAAGAAAATACAACCAAGTAACTCTTAAAAGTTTACTGAAAAAAATTTTTCTGCAATCATGGTAATCTTTAACCTATATATTGAAAATATGTATGTCCAACAAAAACTGCTACAATATAATCAATATCAAGACATATGCAGATAACTGGAATGTAGACAAATAATCAAATTTCCTGATACCTCCTAAAAGCCATACTTCTAGAAATAGAAAGGATTGTAAGAGAGTGCTATTAATAACTGTCTAACAACAAACTAGATAACCCACATGAAATGGACAAATTCCTAGAAATACAAAACCTACAATGAAAACTTACCATAAGTCAGAAGAAATAGAAAATCTGAATAGGTCTATAATTAGTAAGGAGACTGAACTACTAAGGACACTGAAAAATCTCCTGACAAAGAAAATCCCTGGACCTGACAACTTCGCTGGTGAATTTTACCAAATACTTAAAGAACCAATACCAATCCTTCTCAAACTTTCCCCCAAAATTGATGAGGGGCACTGTTAACTCATTCTACGAGGCCAGCATTACCCTGATACAAAGCCAGACAACAATACTACAAGAAAACTACAGACCAACATCCCTGATGAACAATGATGCAAAAATACTCAACAAAATACTAGCAAACTCAATTTACCCACACAGTAAAAAGATCATACATCAAGCAAGTGGAATTTATTCCTGGAATGCAAGGATAGTTCGAGTACAAAAGTCTGCCTACTGTAATGCACCATAATAACAGAAAGAAGGGGGGAAAACCACATTATCAACTCAATTGATGCAGAAAAAGCTATTTAATAAAAGTCACCACTTTTATGATAAAAACACTCAACAAACTAGGACTAGAAGGAAACTACCTCAACATAATAAAATCCATCTGGGAAAAGCCCACAGCAAACATCATACTGAATGGTGAAAGACTGAAAACTTTTCCTTTAGATCAGGAATAAGACAAAGATGCCCACTTTCACCACTTCCATTCAACACAGAATTGGAAGTTCTAACCCAAACAATTACAGAAGAAATAAAATGCATCCAAATTAGAAAGGAAGAAGTAAATTATCTCTGTTGACAAGTGATATCATATTTTGTGCAGAAAACCCTAACTCTTCTGCAAAAACACTGTCATAGCTAATAGATGAATTCAGCAAAGTAGCAGGATACAAAATCAATAAACAAAAAGAAGTTGCATTTCTATACATTAACAACGAACTACCTGAGAAGGTAATTATGGAAACAATCCCATTTATACTAGCATAATAAAGAATAAAATACTTAGAAATTAACTAAAGACATAAAAAATTCACACAATGAAAAACTACGAAACAATGCTAAATGAAATAAGACATACATAAATGGAAACACATCCCATGTACATGGGACTTAACATTGTTAAAATGTCAATATTACCCAAAGCAATTACAGATTCAATGCAATCTCTATCAAAATCCCAATGAGGGCTTTTGCAAAAATAGAAAAACCCACTGTAAATTCATATGGAATTTCACGGGACCTCAAATAGCCAGAACAATTTTAAAAAAGAAGAAAAAAATTCCTTATTTTAAAACTTACCATAAAGCTGGGGTGCTGGGTGGCTCAGTTGGTTAAGCAGCCAACTCTTGGTTTTGGCTTGGCTCAGGGTTGTGAGATCAAGCCCCACATTGTGCTCCACACTCAGCATGGAGTATGCTTGAGATTCTCCCCCTCTTCCTCTCCCTCCCTCTCAGCCCCTCTCCTGGCTTATGCTCATTTCTCTCCCTCTCTCTCTCTCAAATAAATAACTAAAATCTTTAAAAAAAAAAAAAGACCACAAAGCCACAGGAACCAAAACAATGTGGTGATGGTATACAGACATATAGATCAATGTAACAGAACAGAGGCCAGAAACAAACCCTCACATATATGGTCAAATGATTTGCGACAAGGGTACTGAGGCCATTCAATGGGGAAAGGACAGTCTTCTCAACAAATGGTACTGGGAAAACAGAATAACCACATGCAAAAGCATGAAACTAAACCCTTAAAAAAAAAGAAAAGAAAAAGAAAAAAGAAATTGAACCCTTACCTAACACCACAGACAAAAGTTAATTCAAAATGGATTAAAGACCTACATATAAGACCCAAAACTATAAAGCTTCTAGAAGAAAATATAGAAGAAAAGCTTCATGACCTTGGATTTGATTTCATGACATTGGCAATAATTTCTTAGATATGACACCAAAGGTAGAGGCCAAAAGAAAAAATAGGTAAGTTGGACTTCCATGAAAATTTTAAAATTTTATGCATCAAAAGATAATATCAACAAAGTAAAAAGGCAATCCACTGGTTCTCAGGCATCTGTCCTCCCGGGGTGAGTCGGGGGAAAGACTGGAAGATAGTATTATACTGCCTAGAGAACACAGCAGCTTATATGTTTGAAGTGCAGGCCACCATCTGGGGGAGTTTGAGGCAAACTTGGAATTGAGCACTTTCATCTGCAAACTAGTATTCTCACTCAAATGGAATGACACATGAAGTTACAAACTGCTGATTTGCATTCAGGTATTATGTCACTGTGTGCTCTTCCTAAGCCTTGCTCCCAAGTTCTCACTCACTGAGATGAGAGCAGATGGAAAGAGGGCTCCAGGAAAAGACGATGGCTCCTGTTCTCATTCCTCCCCAGGCTCCCTAAAGTGAGTGGGCATAAAGGAAACTTTGCTAATCCTAACATGAGTAATATATATATGTATTCACACCCAATTTTAAGCTAACTGAATGCTGCAAGACCTTGATAAGTAAGTAGCAAACCATACAGAACAAATATATTGATCTAAAGGTACAATATAATGAAGCTCTAGTAGCAAAAGATATGTTCACAAAAAATAAGTTATTGTAAAGTTCTACGTATTTTTCAGTAAGAGAAAAAAAATAAAGCCTTTCTAACTTGTTATTCATGTCTACTAAGAAAAGATAATTGCATTATAATGTGTATTCATGAAGCTGGTTGATACAATGACTTACATAATGATTTTCCTGGATACAACTTTGCCTGGGGGTAACCAGGGATCATCTTTTCATCTCTGGCTCTAAGATTTTCAAGTTCATGTTTGATAATGAATTGACCTTCTGCCATTGTAAGGAAGTCATCATTGTCATCTATATGAATGCAAAAATTTCCAGTTATTTTCTCAGTAACAGTCAAAATAAAATTAATAACATTCAAATAACTTGGGATTATAGAAATGATGATATAAACAATAAATAACATAAGGAGTAAGCAAAGTATAAAACTGCTAAATTAACAGAATGCAAAGCGCCTTAGATATTCTGTAAGAAAAAAAGTATTGTTTGCCTTCACATAATACAATTCTTCAAACATTGTACAATGCTCCTCCCTCATCTGCAGTTGTGCTCTCTGGGCAGTTAGCTAAGCCCATGAATCACACAGTCCAGAAGTGGCTGACCCCCTCCCTCTCACCTACCATCAGAAGGTCAGTGGTAGCCTAGGCCATTCACCTCACCTCATCTCATCAGCACATCATCACAAGAAGAAGGGTGCACACAGTAAAATAAGATACTTTGAGGGAGAAAGAGACCATATTTGCATAATTTTTATTACAGTAGATTGTTATCATTGTCCTATTTTATTATTGTTGTTGTTAATCTCTTACTGTGCCTAGTTTACAAATTAAGCTTTATCACAGGGATGCATATAGGAAAACAGCACATACTATCTGCTATTTCAGGCATCCACTGGGAGTCTTGGAATGTGCCCCCCAACCGCTAAGGCGGGGGGGACTACATACAGTACTAGTTCTAACAGAATATAGTACAAACATCTAAATGGCAGGTACTTGCTTCATCTTATCTAATACCAACAAGCAGAAGGCAACATGCTCTTTAATTCTAACACTATACTAACTAGGGATGGAACTGAAGTTTGGCTGTATGACAAATTTTCCTCCTCCAAACTCAGAAGCCCAGGCCCTTCCCTTCTGGAGTTAACATCCCTCCCATAAATGTGGGAGAAGATAGTCTGATAAGAAAACAGTACTGTTGGGGCGCCTGGGTGGCTCAGTTGGTTAAGTGCCTGCCTTCAGCTCAGGTCATGATCTTGGGGTCCTGGGATCAAGCCCCTGCATCAGGCTCCCTGCTCATTGGGGAGTCTGCTTCTCCCTCTCCCTCTGCCCCTCCCCCTGCTCGTGCGGGTGCACTCTCTCTCAAATAAATAAAATCTTAAAAAAGAAAACAGTATTGTTTTTTGGCAAGTGAATCCTCTTAAATGCGGTGAATTTTACCATTATCATTTATGCACTAAGATATACAAATCCAGAGTGAGTCTGAAGAAGCCTAATCACATCACATCTTCTACCAACTCTAAAAGCTCTGGCAGGGACCAGTTTATTCTGAAGCCAAACTCCCACTCTGACATCTTGGTCAGCCTGGCTTTCTCAGTGCTTTCCAGAAACCATTCTCTTCTGGACCCCCTGTGAGACCAGAACAGAACCGGTTACCTTACCAGGAAATGGCAATTCTATGATTCTGAACTACTACTGCATTTCCCATTATAAGATTTTTCTGTATCAAACTAGTGAATATTCACCATCCTGAGAATTAGGATAGAATAATATAAATAAATTATATGTGTCACAATAATTTATGTTCATCTATTCCAGGGATCGCAAAATAAGGCCCATGGACCATACTTTAAAAGCAAATTTTACTGGAACAGTTGCACCCATTCATTTCTTATGGTCTAAGCCTCCTTTTGCTTTACAAGGACAGTGTCAAATAACTGGGCGAAAGTCTATGGCCCTCACAGCCTAAGATATTTACAGTTTGGCCCCTGAAAATGTTTGCTGACCCCTGATCTACTCATCAAAAGCTTATTTTTGAGATAAATTGATTCTCATAGAAACAATCTTGGGACTCACCATCAAAACCTTTGAAGTTATGTCGGGTTCCATATGTGAAGGCTCTCATAGTGTTATCATTACACTCTTTTACCAAACCTATTGCTTCTGCACCCAGTAACAATGTAATCTTGGAGGCACCAACAAGATATAAGTTCTGATTTTCTAGTGTTTCTTTCTCATATTTATTTAATAGTGGTCTAAACAGGAGCTGGGCACCTTCAAAAACAAAAGATAAGCACAATCTTAGAAAAGTTTCAAAAATGAAAACATTCTAAATAAGTATTGTTTCTAGTTTGATATAAGAAAAACGTATTATGGGGCGCCTGGGTGGCTCAGATGGTTAAGCATATGCCTTCGGCTCAGGTCATGATCTCCAGGTCCTGGGATTGAGCCCCATGTCGGGCTCCCTGCTCAGCGGGGAGTCTGCTTCTCACCCTCTCCCACACCTCTCCCCCTGCTCATGCTCTCTCTGTCTCTCTGTCTCAAATGAATAAAATTAAAAAAAAAGAAAAATGTATTAACAATTCAAATCTATCTTCCAAATAAATAAGAATTACAAGTAAGTTGATTTCCTTTGGAAAATGCCTTCTAGCTTCCCACGTTTCTGCTCAGAAGTCTGATTCTTTATGTGTGACCTTTGTCTTTCTTTCTTGAAGTCTGTAGTATCTTCTCCATTCCCAGGGTTCCAAAACATTCCAATGGTAAGCCATTTTCATCTACAGTGCAGGGCACTGGGTGGGCCCTTTCCAACTGAAAAAGCATGGCATCAGCCTTGAGTGTTTTCCTTTGATGATTTCTTCTCCTTTTTCTCTGTTCCCTTTCCAGAACTCCTTTTATTCAGATGTATACCTCCTGGACTAGTCCTCTAACTTCCTTACTTTTTCTCTGTCAAAGTTCCCAATTCTGTACCTTTTGCTCTACTTTCTGGGAGATTTTATCAAAATTATCTTCTAACCCTTTTACCGAGTTTTTAAGTTTTGCTTTTATACTTCTACTTTATATGAGCTTTTTTTCCTAAATGAATATATTACCGTATCCAACTCGATTTATAGAATGTCTGTCCTACCTTCTCATTACTGAGAGTTGAGTTTTAAATTTTCTCTTGGTTTTCTTTTTCTGCAGAGTTTGCTATTTTTATCTGTTTGTTTAGTTTTAGCTTTCTCTTTCATGCTAGGGATTTTTCTCAGATGTTTGGTGATCTTTTATTATATGTGCATGTTTAAGAAAGGGGTTCTAGGAGGCTGTACTTAAGTTCTGAAGGCTTAGATGGAGCTCATTAAAGATAGCCTTTAAGCATAGTCATCTGGCCAGGTTGTTTTCTATGGTCAACTCTCTGATTTCTGCACCTTTGCTTATTTTGTCTTTGATCAGACTCCTCAAGACAGATTATTCAATCTGCTTCTTAGATGATTTGAATCTAGCTGCTAATATTTTAGAAACTAAATTAGGTATGAGATTGGTGGGGTGGAGGATAGGGGTAATAATAATCAGTTATTATCCTATTTTCAGTACAGAATCTCTATTTTCAACTGTACATAAAGCCCCCATGCCAAAATCCAAGCATCTGACCCCTCTGCAGAGAAAAGTCAGCCTTCTGCTGTGATGGTAGAATACAGAAGGGAACAGGGGATCTATTTCTTAAATGAATCTCAGCCAATTGTTTTTTCTTTTTCTTGGTACCACTTATTTCCACCTCCAAAAGCCCCTAAAGTCACTAATACCTAAGTTTTTGGTTTAAACTGCAAAACTTCCATTTGTACCCCTGCCAACTTCAGCTTTGACTTTTTCAAGTCTGAGAAGTTATTTACCACTCAACCACCTGTTTTCTAGCTTCCAAAATGGTGCTGCTATTATATTCTTTCCTTTCTTCTTTGTCAAACTGGACTTACCTCTTTTTAAAAAAAAACCCTTTTATTGTCATGTTTGAAAGAGAGTAAAAGTAAACCTGAGTGTGAAATCCACCATTTTTTACCTGAAAGATTAGAATACTTTTTTGGAAGGTTCTTTTCATTTTTCCCAGCAGTGTAGAAAGATGCCCACCCCCACCCCATCCTTGTGTCTCTCTGCTGAAGGCAACACAGTGAGCAGGGAAGACTGGGAATACACTGGAGTCCCTCGCTCTTAGGCACTACAAATATTCTTCCATCACAGGAATTTTATTTTATTTATTTATTTTTTTAAAGATTTTATTTATTTATTTGACAGAGAGAGAGACAGTGAGAGAGGGAACACAAGCAGGCAGAGTGGAAGAGGGAGAAGCAGGCTTCCCGCCGAGCAGGGAGCCCGATGCGGGGCTCGATCCCAGGAAGCTGGGATCATGACCTGAGCCGAAGGCAGACGCTTAACGACTGAGCCACCCAGGCGCCCCCCATCATAGGAATTTTAAAGAAGAGACTCCAACCCAGGGAAACACTTCAGATTTCAGTAAGAAGTACTCTTATTTTTAAGTTTTCTTTTGGTTCAGTTGTTTGCAAAAACTTAAAAATTCCACTTTTGATTCAAGGTTTTATTATAAAGGAACCATTTCAGTTTACAGTCAAAATCTTTATTAAAAATACTCTATTTAAGTTTTATTCAGTGTTTGGAGACTTGGTGAAGTTTTAGATGAAGTTTTAGGTGAAGTGCAAGTGCAAATCAATTCTTGTTTTGTATAGTTTTATGAAGTGTTTGCTCATGTAAAATGTCCTCCACCCTCTCACCCGATTTGGATCCCTTTCTGCCCTTCAGGAGAGGGCTAAGCTTTGGCTTCTATAAAGTCATCCCTTTCCAGCCCAAAACCATCACTAACTGCCACCTCTGTCTTCCCTTTACTCTTCCAGCTAGTTTATATACAATTCATTTTTAAGTATCATGCACTGCTGTGTAACAGCCCTTTCTTTTGGGTTTTTTGTCCTGTTACTTCAATTTCCAGGAGTTGGCATTCAGTCTCCTTATACTGACAGTAACATCCTTGCAGGCAGAGACCATATTAATCTCTCCCTTAGCATCATAACTGACATATAAAGAGCACTCAGTAGATACTTGTTCATTCATTTGATAAATATTGACCTACTATGTGACAGGCTGTGTACTAGACATAGCATTTATAGCTGTGAACAAAACCACTCATGTTGCTTATAGTCTAATGTGGACTTAAGATCTCCTTTCAAGTCCAGATAAATAGTAAAGAACAAAGAAATGGATATTAATTTTAGAAATACATCAATGAAATAACTGTAAAATATATTTAAAACAATATTTTTAGTCACTGATCATGACTAAGTCCGAGTTATATTTATTTTACTCACCTCCATCTTCCTTTTTAGAGGTAATTCTATTCTTCAGCCATTCTTTGGTTTCTTCTTTGACATCCTGAGCCAGTTCTAGGACGACCAAAGGTGTGAAGGAACTCTCACAAGTATCCAAAGCTGATAAGGTCACTTTCATCTTTCACAAACTTGCTGAAATTAAAATAAAATAAAAAGTACATGGGTTACAATGGAAAAGAGAAATATATAGACAAATATATATATTTGTATTTTCTCTTAACTACACCTAATTCTGGCTTCCAAGAAAAAGGAAAATTTTTCATGATCCAGATGGGTTACATGACAGGCTCAACCAATGGTTCAGACCACACGTGTGAGCTAGGCCCGTACGAAGTCAGGGGGAACACCATCCTGTTCCGTAAGCAGCTCAGAACACAGTAGGGAGGACATTCAGGTAAGGGAAGGACAGCAGTGTAAAATGTGCTCTCACACAGGAAGAGTAAGGAAGTATTTACAAGGGGTGTGACACCTGAACAGGATTTAGAAGAATGAATAGGAATTTATTGGCGAGACTTGGAGAGTATTCTAAGTAGAGGAAACAGTATTCCCCTACAAAATAATAATGAAAAACAGCCAACAGTATCAGAGAAATACAAGTGATTAGGTATGGCTACGGCACTACCTGTGGGTGGCGGGGGGGGGGGGGGCAGGGTGCTCGGATGGGAATGAGCAGGTATCTAACAAGGAACCCTGATTGCAAAGGAACTGGGCTTTGTCAAATAAACAATAGGAGTCACCAGTTCAGTAAAAGCAAGGAATTGACACAGTCTGAATTCATGTTTAAGTATGGAGTTAATGTTCCCAGCATCAGCTTCCCTTCCTAGTTTTTCTTTCTCAGGAATATCATCTTTATCTCCATTTCCAAGCTTGAAAAATACTCAAGTAAACTTGGACCCTCACAAATGGCATCAGTCACTAAGGCCTAATGGTCTCTCTCTAAAATGTTTTTCATGTGAATCTCTTTAACCCAGTGATTCACAGCAGGGACAATTTCTAGACTTTAGACTTACTTATTCTAGCTTTGTACTTGATGTAAGTTTTAATGACTCCAAAGTGCAAGTGCAAATCAATTCTTGGGAATAATGGCAAAAAGAGTGACCAACACCACAGAACACCTTTCCATTCTTTCGGGTGAACCATGATCTTGCAACAAGCTAATCAAACAGACCAGTGTAATCTGACTTATGGTGATAAGCTTTTGTTTTTCTCTAACAGAGCATAGTTTTGGGGCAACATAGGTATTGTAAATCAATGCTGGATTCACATCATAGCACAAATGCTTCAGGAATGTTATTCTAAAAAAGCCAGCGAAATCCAAAGTCAGAACGCTAGGCTCTATGAAGATAACCAGATCAAAATAGGACACAGTAGTCCCATTCCAACAGCTAGAATATGTGGTCAGGAATTATACAGAATGAAAGAATGATAAAAGATAGCAATTAGAGCTATGGGAACTCAAAACACTTAATGTGCAAAAGTTTTCAATTAAGAGAAAAGGAAGAGAAGCATGTTCTACACAGGGAAATAACATGTGTAAAATCAATGATGCAAGAATAAAGACAGTATAGGAGAAGAACAGTAAGACTGGCCTGACCAAGCAGAGGGCAACATTTTGTGAGCTGTGACCATTTAAGGGTAAGGAATGCTACAGTTTACATCCACTCCAGTGGCCAGAAAGGAGTCACTGTAGGTTTCTGAGCAGAGGATTAGCTACATGTCAGAGTGATATGAATCTCAATAGGTAGATTTAGGGGGCAAGATCATGAGTGTTTTTCATCTTTCAATTCCTCCGAACTTCTGAAATTTTTCATAACAAAAGGTTGGGAAAAATGGTTAATCTACCAGTAGACTACAGAGGCTTAAGCATCATCAACTTTTAAATGGAAATATCAAATGCAACAAACATTTATGCGGTACTTATTTTGAGCCATGCTGTGAGAGTCTGAAGGTACAAAAGTAAGTCAGGTCCCCATCTCCCTTCTGGGGAGCTCACAGTCTTTTAGCAGAAGCAAGTGTGCACCAAATCATTCTAACACAAGGCCTGAGTACAATAGCAGTAACCAGGTGGGGCGGTGCAGCCGGGGGAGGCGGGATTAACTTTCTGGGAAGGGAGGGTGAGAACCAGACACCCTTCAACTTGGAAAAGGTACAGGGATAACTCCAAGGTTGCTGACCTGGGACATGGGAAAGAGTAAATAAAAAGGTATTTTGGAAAGAATGGTTAGGTTAAGGGCACAATCAAGGGTTCAGCACGGTACATGTGGACATGCATCGAAGGTGGCAGTTTTCTGGCAATTATGCATTGCCTAATGTCAGTAATAAAAAGCCTCCCTTATTCATAATGACCAGGTCATAAAACAATCTCTTTGAGACACTAAATGCGGGTTTCCATTCCAAACATGTATACAAGCACCAGCTAGAGATTCATAATATTTGCGCAATGATTTATTCTCATTTGAGATACTATACGCCTTTCATTACTTGAGACAAGCATTGAACAAGATTTCCAATATATTACAAACAAAAGTATCACTATCTCTGATAGCCAAAGAGTTCCTACAAATCAACAAAAAAAACACAAAAAGCTGAAATCACAAGTCACAAAAGAAATACAAAGCAGCCAACACACTTTGAAAAGATGTTCAAACATACTAATAAGCAAAATGCAAAATAAGTAGAAGATGCCTTTCCCTTTTCAGATTTGCTGAAGTTGAAAGGTGGACAGAATTAGCACATGTGTAGAAATTTGGGCATTCTCACCCATGGCTGACAGATGTTGTAATTTGATACCACTTTTCCAGAAGGGAGAGTGGCAGTATGAAAAGTAATAGTAAATACTCCTACTATTCAACACAACAGTGCTATTTCTAGGAATTCATGCCAAAGAGATAATAAAATAAAATAAATATATAGCAGAAGTTCATTACAACTTTCTTTTTTTCTCTCTTTCTTATTTATTTTTGGGTTTTAGTTATGGCAAAGAAACAACTGACAACCTGAAAATCTAACAAGTGGGGAGATAGGCTAAATACATAAAGTGTGTCACAACTATACAACAGAACCATCAATACTAGCATCCAGATGCAACTATATTAACATGGAGAACATTTTATAACACATTGTAAGGTAAAAAAAAAAAATGCAAAGCGTGATCCCATTTATGGATATACATAATCCATACTAATAGTAAAACGACAACACTAGCTAACTTTTGCTGGGGACTTACTACATGCAAAGCACTGGGCTACTCATTAAATTCTCACACCAACCCCGTGAGGAAGAAACTCCAACACTTTCATTTAGCAGATGAGAAAACTGAGGTCAAACAGGTTAAGTAGGTATGTCCTATGTCACACAGTAAAAAGCAGGAGAGCTGGGATTTAAACTCTGGTGGCCAGAGACCAGAGCTCCCACCCTGAACCATGTGTGGGAACACTCACATTTCAGTCTATACTGTGTGCGGGTTTTGTTTTTTTTTTAAGATTTTATTATTTATTTGTCAGAGAGAGAGAGAGAGTGAGCAAGCACAAGCAGGGGAAGCAGCAGGCTCCCCGCTGAGCAAGGAGCCCGATGCGGGACTCGATCCCAGGACCCTGAGCCGAAGGCAGACACTTAATTGACTAAGCCACCCAAGCATAATAAATGTGCCACCAATGATTAGTCAGATATATTTCTCCAAACTGCCATGTCTAAGTAGTAGGATTTAAGCTGAATGTTATTTTCTTCTTTATATTTTTTTTGATTTGAATTTTAATGAGCAAGGGTTTTTTAATAATTAGAAAAAATGGCTTTTACAGTTGTATATAGAACTATATACAATATTCTATATGTTGTATATACAATTGTATATAGAACTATATATATTATATATAGTTGTACATAGAATAGTATAGAAGCCCCACATTTTCAACAGTAGTGTAAAACACACCCTCTAGTAAAGGCCAAATGATACTTTTTTAAAACTGTATAATACAAGATAATATTTTGCTTTAGTCCCCAGATTAAAAACACACCAAAAGAAATTGCCTAACTTTAAAGATTGTTTGGAGTAAAGGTTCACTAACAATGAAAAAGCCTTCTGTCCAACAGTATATAAAATGAAAGGACTCAGTACCTAGGCACACCCCCTCCTATGCAGAAGGAGACAGCCAAAAGCCCCAGAGGGGCTGCACAATGATAGAATCTTTAAAGCAGAAGGAGCCTTAGGGGTCATTTAGTTCTATGACCTCACTGTATCATGTTCACAAGACCCAAAATCACACAACCAGTGTGGCAGATATAGGACTGAAATCCAGTGCTCTTTGAATAATATGAAAAAGATCTTTTTTTTTTCCTTTTTGTGAACTGAGTCAATAAAGTCAGTTTTACAGTCTGGTCATTAGAAGAAACACTGGCCTGGCCAAACTGCAGCTGCATGCTTTAGCGCCACAAAAGTCTCACAGACTAACACAAGTGCCAGTGTTGTGCAGACGCTGCTCTGAGCAACGTGAACCATGGGGATGGGGGCTGGGGGAGAATGCCCGCTAAGGCTTTTTAGTGGAGCCTGGTAAGCCTTGACCCCTTTAAGGCTCTAGGACATTAAATGCTCTTGAGGTTTCAACACTGTTGGTGACAGTCCTTTAAGGACCAACTCTGCTCTGTTCATGCTTGCGGTTTTCAGCTGTCCCACACTTATGCCATCCGTTGAGCCACACTGTACAAACCTGGTTACCTAAGATGACCCTTCCCCACCCTGTTACAACTCCTGTGCTCTCTTCTTCTGGTCCCTGTAACCCACCTAAGGGGAACATACTGCTCAGGGAATTTCTGTCTCTGTGTAAGAACACCTCTGGGATGCCCTTTCCTTTGGGGGATTCCTGCCCCTGCATTCTGCATGCAGCAGGGTACAGATAAGGAGGACTCAATTTTACAGTTAACTGGTCAGTGGAATCCAGGTGTGCCCTAAACTCACTTCTCCCAATGAGCTAGCCCAATGGCATGAATATAGTGAAAACAAGAAGCCTCATGGCAGCCTTGGCCTAAGCTAAGTTCTGCAATCTGCTTTTACCAGAGGATCTTAATAGGAACTTGGTTCACCATTATCATGCACACGACCAGTACATGGGACCAAAATACCAGATGGGGGGACATGAGGGCTTTAAGTGTGGGTACAGAAGAGAGGCTCATAGTCCCAGCTGGGGCCAATCTAAAAACAATGATTCAACATATGCAGTCTTCTTAGGCACTGGAAGGTAGAACAATTTCTGCAACCACAACAAATTTCCCCCTTTTATCCAAGCTGTCAGCCAGGACAGCAGCCAGGAATGACTAAAAGGCAGAGCATGTAGTCCCACAGATGCTGTGGGGCACAGGATAGCCACCCCAAATTCTGCTCTTAGCATGTGCTGAACTGCACGCCAGGTCAAAGAGAGAGAGGCCTATAAAAGAATTGGATTCATGTGACTTTTACATTAGCTACTGGAATCACTTGCCTACAGTAAAAGATAAATCCTGGCCATACAGGCCATACAGGCCAAACATACATACGAAGAGAAACACACTGTGAATTCAGCCATGGGTGGGAGGTTGGGGGACTGGGGGTATGTGCATATTTTATCAAGGATAAAGAAAAGAATAGGAGACCCTGTATTTTCTTCCTGAGTTGGGGGGGGGGGCAATGGAATTATAAATTCAGAGGCTAGTAAGAAGGAAATGCACCAGCTGTCTTCAGAAATCACCTTATTTCAGACTCAAGGAGAAACATAAACCAAAATTACAAAATCACTCTGTCATGAAGCAAAACAGGAATACATCAGTGACAGAAAAATGAAGAGCCACACCGATTGAGCTGGAAAATGAGAGGGATTTCCTCAGGAGAAAAGTTGCAATTTTAATGGCCAGGGCTAGAAGGAAGGACAGGACCCCTCCAGAGGCCCTGAGGGTAAAGACAACTTAGAGACATCCTCTGAAACCTCCAACAGGCAGTTAATTATGAGAGCAACTGTGAGACATTCCTTCCTTGAGACCTAAGGCAGCTGCCTCTTGGTGTTATATAAGATGTGGGCTAATTTGATAGTGGAAAATCAGCATTGCACACACCCACCCTCACTAGAATCTGACATTTGGTGACTCAGTGACACTGACAAGGTAGGAAAGCTGGTGAGGCCCATTCCCATACCTGGGAACCTGGTGGCATCAAGATTCCACAGGAAGATGCAGGAGAAGTGAGACAAGACATACTGAAGACAGCCTGGCCACAATAGCCCAAGCGCAGGCCTGATTAGATGCTGCACCAACAGAAGGCCACTTCCTCACAGAATCACAACTGAGCCTTGCCATGGACTGACCAATAAAGTGAAGCAACAATATTTCCTCTTCTCATTCAAACTTTCTATCTACTCTCATTATGCCACAAACTGCCAAGATTTTGCTTATTTGGGCTGGAATAATGTCTGAAAACCTGGAGCAACACTGAATCTCACCTGTAAGCATAGCCCTTGACACAAAACTAAACTCTAATATGTGATAAAAGAATGAATCCATATGATGACCATACAACCATTTAAAAAGATGTTTAAGGAGAATTTTTAATGATCCAGGAAAATGCCAAGTGGAGGGGGGGAAGCAAACAAAGTAATATAACAACATGACCCCAATGATGTAACATGTACATTTAATAGACAATAAAATACAAAAAGAATTAAGAAGAATTGCACCCAAATGTTAATAGGATTGGTGAAATTACATGGGATTTTAATTTTCATCCTTATATTTTTTCTCAATCTTCCAAGTTTCTACAGTGAAAAAAAAGTTTCACTGGCTTTTTTTTAAGTGCACACATTCCCATTTACCAGGCCATTTCTATTCCCTTCCATTATTTTAGATCTTTTAAATTTCATTCTTCACCTGCAATTCTACAATTCTTTCAGCAATAGCTGGTCAGAACAGATATGGTCCACTTTCCACAGTAAACTATGTATCATATAGAATAGGCCCTTAGAAAACATCCAGTTCTGTAGGTTAGTGTGACTTCAAATTCAAAGGAGACAAATTATATTTAATTTTTTTTAACTCCACGGGATTAGATTTTTAAAAAATTAAACTCCACAGGATTTAATGGAATGGAATACAACTGTTTTTCCGTCTGAGTGCACCTCAACTGTACTTATTTTTAAGTCCGGACCCTCCGCACACAGTCTTGGCGGCTGGAACATGTTTTGCAGCAGACAGCGCACACCAAGGCTGGCGCTGTGAAGGCATCGGGAAAACAGAAGCAGCCTGTAGGAGAACTCTATTCCATCCACATTGCTCAGGTGTCCCAGGCACTGCCCCTGACTTGCATTTATTACTTAAAATGTACGATATGCCCCAGTCAAGAGCCTGGAAACCCAATCACCCTGATGTGAAAGAGAGCATGACCCTGCAAGTTCGTTCCAGCCACACTTCCTTCTGACATATCCTTAACCGTCGCCTGCTCCCCGGACTGTCCGGGGAAGCATGAATCCTGAGCCCCGCTGAGCTGGTCCTTCCAAAAAACGCCCTTCTTTAAGCTTCGCCGTTTTTTCCACTCCCACCCACGATCTCATTCTCCTTAGCTCCGAAAACCCCCAAGCCCGCAGCCTGACTCCAGCCCCAGGTTTCGGCCTCATTACATTTCATCACTCAACCCTCCACCCCCAGACCCATAACCCCTCCCCAAACCTCGGCTCTCCCCAGCCCCTACCTGCGACTGCCATTCCCCAACACCTTCAGTTCTCCCTCCCCCATCCCGCATCTGCGCCCATCCCGGTCCCACTTCCCCATTCCTGGGACTGCCAGCACTGGGAGGTACCCCGAGAACGAAGGGCGGTCGGAGGCGTCCCTGGAGGCGCCCCGCCGCCGCCGGGCAGCCCGGGCTCAGCTCTGCATGGACCCCGGCTCCGCGCCGCTGACAGCGAGGGGGTCTGTGGTCCCCTCCCCCACGTACCGGCCGCAGCGGCACTCCACGTCTTCGGACGCGGGCCCGAGAGCTTGGCGCGACCCGGAGGCACCACGGTGGACGGTCCAGAGGCGGGGTAGGGTCGGGGCCTGCGGGGCGGGCGCGCCGGGCGCTGGGTGTGGCAGGCCCGGCGGGGCCCAGAAGCCAGAGCGCTCAGGCAGGGCCGGACCACGCAGGGAGAGGCGGGGCCCAGCACTGCGTCGCACTGAGCGGGGCGGGGCGTAGTGGGGAGTCCTCACGGTGCGGACCGGAACGGCTTCGCAGAAAACTGAGATGGGCCTAGCTGGTCTTAGGCCGGGAGTGGGAACGCGGCGGCGCACGGGACAGGCGTGCCTTGTGGGCTGTCACTCTGAGAGGGAACCGGACCACAGAGAGGGAACGGGGCCTCGCGGGGCGGTCGCACCGGGAGGGGGCGGGACCACGATGGGGGGCGGGGCCTCGCTGGGCGGTCTCACCGTGGGGGTCGGGACCACAGTAGGAGGGGCGTGCCCTATGAGCAGTCTCTCCGAGAGGGGGCGGATCCACGCTGGGAGAGGCGTGTCTTATGGGCTGTCTTTCCGCTGAGGGGCGGGGTCTCGCTGGGCTGTCGCGCCCAGAGAGAGTGGGACCTAGTAGAGCCGCTAAAAAAGAAATACTGGTATCCGGGCTCTTGCAGAAGACCCGCATTACTAGAGTAATAGCTTTTTTCACAAAAGCCTTAGTCCTTCTCGGGTTTCCTTCCATTAGTGAATATAGGTACTTATGTAGGTCTTTCGTAAACTGAACTTAAGGAAAGCGAGGTTGAGGGTGAGGGATTTATTCTTCGCTTTTCGACTTACAGGAATGCTCTGCTTTCTGATAGCCAGGGAAACCTGTATGCCTCTTCACATTTCCTCCTTTCAGTCTCTTATGGTCCAGACTCCACTTTTCTTGTCACTTTGAAATGCAAATTGAAACATTTTTTCATCTATCAGATTGGTAAATTCCAGTTCTAGCCAAAATGCAGGAAGTCCACTGAAGCCTGTGTACCCCACTGACTACTACTAAAACCTCTAGATTTAACTCCACTCTCAATTTAAGTTACCCCCGCCAGCCCTTATCTCTCAGAAGACCTCTACTCTCCCCTTTTCTCTGCCGTAGCCATATCGGTATCCCTGATCTTCCTATGTCCCCCCGCAGAGGTTTTGCCCTGGCTGTTCCCTCTGCCTTCCTTAATTATGGAGATTGTTTACTTCCCTTCCTCAAGGGAATGGAATCCCACCTTTTCACTGAGGCCCTTTCCTCCTCCCTGCCCCACCATCTATTTACCTACCCTCCTATTTCTTTTTTCCATAGCACTCATCACCTAAATGTTTTATATTATTATGTTTACTGTCAGTCTCTCCCTAGGATGTAAACTTCACAAGGGCAGAGATTTTTGTCAGTTTTGTCCACTGATACATTTCCAGTGCCTGGAACAGCCTATCCACAACAGGCTGCAATAACTCTCAGTGGAATGAAAGAAAGCAATGAATGAACGCCGCCTCCTCCTACACCTGTCTCAGCCCAGAGAGATGCCTCCAAGTCCTGCCAAGTCAGAGGAGTGAAGTCTGCTCTTCCACTCCTCCACCCCTTCTCTGGGTCTTCCAGGTTCAAGACAGGAAGGAGGGAAACTAGGGGACGGGAACAGAAGCTGGTTACTAGATAGGAGCAGTTTGTTGTTCTTTCTAGAACTCCAACGCTCTGTCATGACAGCTCACAACCTTACTGACCAGTTCTCATGTGGCTGTCTCTTACTAAGTCTTGCATGGGTATGTCCAGAAGTTCTCCCTCTTCTGCGAATTGGGACAAATTGTTTCCGAGTTTCAATAGGTTTAGACATTAATTACTTATTAGGCTTTTTGAAATTGTAGTCTTCCTGTCTTCTCATCCCTTGAACTTGAATGGCCATCCTCCATGTAATTTCATATTTACATGACCAGAAGGACTGGCAAAAACAAAATTTGAATGGAAATATAAAGAAATACCTTTCACATGGACAATCTCATTTCATCTCCACAATTAACAAGTTAAAACTTTGAGTAAGTATGACAAATTAGTTGTTGGACTATGCAAACGGCTGACCTGAGCGAGTTAATGACATGGATCCCTGTTATCAGTTACCTATTGCTGCATAATCACTACATACAGTTAGGGATTCCCATCTCCTCTGTCCTTTGGGGAATTTCCTTCAGATTCTGTGGCTCCCAGGACCTCCTATTTCCAGTTCTGCTGGCCAGAAAGCTGGGGTGCTCTTGGAGTTTCCTACACTTCCTATCTGTTGTGCCTATCTGTCTGTGGGGCTACTGTAAAGGTGGTGTTGAGGGAAAAGAGAAAAAAAAAAACAGGAATTCGATTCTCCCCATGCTCTTTGCACAACAAGGGTCCCGTTTCCTACTTCCTCTGTCCAGAGGCACAGGTGTTCTTTCAGTGTCTTAGTTACCCATGTCACGGTACTACAGCAGCCCAGCCCTGGGATTGGGACTAGCCTCAGGACAGAGGAGGGAGAAGAAAAAACAGGAGTCTTCAACACTTTCTCCAGCTTGCAAAGCCTTTTTTGCATATTTTATCTATAGGTTTTAGTAGTAGTCGGTGGGGTACACAGGCTGCAGTGGACTTCCTGCATTTTGGCCAGAACTGGAATTTACCAATCTGATAGATGAAAAAATGTTTCAATTTGCATTTCTCTTATTACATGTGTGAACGAGACATTTGTATTTTGTCTTCTGTGACTTCTCTATACATTTTGTCCAATTTTCTACTGGACAGAGAAACTTTATATAGTAGTAAAAATAGTCCTTTTCTTAGATACGAATGTCAAAACTTTTTCTCAGTTTGCCATGTCTTTTGATTTCACTTGAGCTGTTTTATTTGCTTGTTTTGTGTTTTGTTTTAGCAAGCAGACCTTTTCCTTTTCTAATTGGTGAATTTTACCATGCTTTTCTTTTACTACTTAGTATTTCCAGGTTGTATCAGACTTAGAAAGACCTTTACCTTTCTTAGATTACTTTGAAAATTCTTCCATGGTTTCTTCTTAATGTTTCACAATTTCACATTTTTCCTTTTAAAAGATGACCCATCAGGAATTTGTTTTGATGTAAGTGGAATGGATCTAGCTTTACTTTATATCTTGATAGCTACACATTTGCCCAATTTCGTTTACTTGATAATCCATCTTTCTCTTACTGATTTAAATGCCATCATTATCATATACTAAGTTTCCTTCTGTATTTTTGGACTTTTGCAATATATCATTTTCCTTCTTTAAACTCTCCAGTACAGTGAGAAAAGGCCAACCCACCTGACAGTTTCTGAATCCCTCATTCCCATCAGAACTGTCTGGTATAGCAGCCACTGAAGACTTGCCTTCAGTAAACTATTCATTCCAGGTGACCACAGGTGACCATTTAGGTAACTTTTCCAACTGTGTGCCCTAGATTCATAGTATCCCATTTTCCTCTGTTGACAAGGTCACCATTGTCTTCAAACCTAGCCAGGTCAGATCCAATCCCAGATTTCCATCTTGAGGGCCTGATTTCCTGCAACCATTTCCAATACCAAATATGTACAGGCTGGGCCTAGAAACACAGCAACTGCCTAAGTATGGAGAATTGACACTTTAACCTGTGATCCAGGGATTTCAGAGTTGGATCAAGAAGTTTCCACAACCACTACTGCTTCTGATACCAGGAAGCTTGAGAATAGACTGGAACTTGCTGCAAAGAAACCAAAACCTTCCTCTCTAGTGGGAGGATCTCACAGTCACATAATTTGGAAATAATTATAATTTTCCTGCTTTCTTTTCTTGTTTCTGACATTAAGGAAATGCTTCTGGTGTTGACTCAGCAAGTAGCAGGTTGACTTTGGGTTGGAGATAAATATATTTTATTATTAAGTAAGAATCTATGAATTCTTATTTTATTGAAAGTTTTTTATTTATCAAGGATGAATGCTGAATTTTTTAAATATGCCTTTTCATCATCCATGGAGCTATTCATGTAATTTTTTTTCTTAGTAATAATGAATTTTATTAATAGGTTTCTTTATTTAGCTTTCATTCTGAAAGTAATAGAGAGCCATTGAGGAATTCTGAGCAGATGAGTGACATTATCTACCTCACATCTGAACAGGATTACTCAGATTTCTGTGTTGAGAACACACAGAAGAGGTATGAGGATGGAAGCCGACTATTGCAGTAATTGAGGCAAGAGATGGATTATACCAGAGTGGTAGCTGTACAGTGATGAGAAGCATATAGGTTCTAGAAATAGCTGGAAGGTAAAGTTCTCAGGAATTGCAGACATGTTAGATGTAAAGTATAAGAGAAAAAAGTCAGGTGACAGCACTGGCATTAACTGAGCTAGGGAAGACTGTGGGAGGAGTGGGTTTGGAGGAGAGCCAGGACCCTGTGTTGGACGCACTGCTTAAGATGCCTTTTGGAAGTCCGAGTTGGAATACAGGCCCCTCGCAGTCAGGAGAGAAGGTACAGCTGGAGGGATGCATTTGCAGATCGTCAGCACAGAGCTGGTGTTTGAAGCTGCAGGCCTGCATGAGTCCACCAGAGGTGCAGGAGCCATTAGGGAAGAGGACCAAGGACTGAGCCCTGGTCCTTAGCTCCAACAGTGAGAGGTCAAAAGAAGAAGAAAAAAACAGCAGAGGAGCTTTGCAAAGACTGGCCAGCGAGATGGGAGGTAAGCCAAGAAAGTAGGAGAGGGGGTGTCTCAGAAGCAAGTGAAGCACATGAATGAAGAAGGAGCTGTGCCACAATTTGAAGGCAAGTCAAGTAAGATGAGAACTGGGAACATGAAGTAATATGACAGCATTAAGACAAACATATTTGGCCTGCCAATTACAGTAAATGTGCCTAAATCACTTGCAAAGAAACAAAATATTCAAATTGGATGGATGAAAACTCAGCTCTATACCCTATGTAACAGACAACCTAAAGTAATTTTTAAAGTGTTGAAATAAAAGGATGGTCAAAGGCAAGCCAGGCAAATATAAACACCAATGAAGCCAAGATTGTTGGATTCAAAGCAAAAAACATTAAACAAGACAAAGAAAAGGAGTTTGGAATGCTTATGTGTAGAATTCACAGTGAGATAACATACTTATGAATATCTATGCACCAAATAACACTGTTGTCCCTGCCTCGAACAGGGCCTTTGCACCTGCTGTTCCCTCTGCCTGGAGCACTCTTCCCTAGCACACCACTAACTCCTTCCCTCCTCCAAGACTATTCAAAATGTCGTTTTCTCAATGAGGCCTACTCTCATCTCCCAATTCAAAATTGTAACCAAGTCTCTCTAATCCCATTAAACTATTTTGCTGTTTTCGTTCCTGCTTTCCATGGCTCCTCCTGAATTTGCTTTCATGCCTATTTTCCAGGGACTGTTACCAGTTTTCCTTCAATTCTTTGATACCTTTTTTTTCCCCTTTTACTTCTTTTCAAAGTGCCATCAGCTTGTGTCTGTCTCTTGTCTCACTTTCTTCCATGTGAGCCACTGGCTGGAGGTATGGTGGGTAGGGTCCAGGTCCCTGGCTGGAAGCTTTTCTTATCACTTGGTATTGAGTTGGTGAATTGGCTTGGCCTTTGCTTTGCTTCCACCAAAAAACAGGCCACTGGAGGACTGCCCTTGACGTAGTCTTCTCCCTGCTCACTGGCAGACTGCTTCCCACACATCTGTGGCAGGTCTGTGTGTGTCCTCGTGCAGCCCTGCCCCCTTGTTTCTACCTTCATTCTTTGCATGCTGAGGCTCTGGGACTTGGCTTGGTGCCCCCTCTACCCTGGGCCCTTTACCGTGGAGTGCCCCTGGCCCTATGTGAGTCCTGCAACTGTGAGTGTGCTTGTTCCCTTCTGCCTGGGTCCCTACTGAGCCTCACTGCCCTGGGTGCACGCCCATCTGTTTCGTGTAGTTTTGCATTTCAAGGGTCTCCCAGTTTGTCAAAGATAAGTGTTTTAGCCAGTTCAGGCCGCTATACCAAAAATACCATAGATGGGTGACTTAAACAACAACAAAAAAAAATGTTTGATTTTTTTCCACATTGATATCTAGGAATGAAAAAGAGAAATTTATGCTCATATATGAAAACACCTATCTCATCCACCTAGAAAGAAATATGTAAACCGTTTCCATCCTCCCTGTAACTGTTGAATACAAACACCTATTTGCTAGAGTAGATGAAATATCATATAAATATTTTTAATGTCCTGGGGGAAAGTGTTGTTTTATTTTCACCATGTTTTTACTGGAAACCTATTAATATAGAGTAATGACGATCTGACAGCTGCCAAATAAGCAAGGACATAATTTGGCTCCCAGTGTTATTTCAATTTCCTGTCTTAGCAGGGAACAGTCTCAACAGCTAATGGGTCCTTTCTGTGTCTTCTCTGTATCTAAGACATTCCTGGAATAAAGCCATTGATGTAATAGAATTCCTCTATGAAATTGCTCACCTGAAGAGAATTGCTCATCCTAAATATTAGGTTTTGATTGAGATGGGTATCTTCAACTATCAAAATCTATATCATTAGTGTCAAGAACTCCAAAGGGTATGACATTTTGCCAGTCTTGTGAGCTAATAAGTTAGCCTGTCACAGTTTCATGGATGTTAACAGATGACAAGAGACCTCTGGGTCAGAGACAGAGGACTTGATTACTCACTGCATAGGTGTCAGTGTGAGCTCTGTGTTTGTGTGAGTTCCTCTGGGCCCCCAAGTCCCAGGCGGGCAATGTGGAGCAGCCCAGGTGGATTCTGCACCCTCACTGGGTTTGCATCATAGCTCAGAAACTCTGAGTTGAGGTAACTCTGGTTTTCTAAAGGGGCTGTTAGCAAGCCTACTCGACCTTTACCTCTGACGGAAGCATTATCTTTATAATCCTAAACAGAAAACAAATTTGCCCTCTGCTCCACACAGAGACACCAGCTCTAGCTTCAAGGCTACTTTCTATACAAACATCTTTCAAAAGATAATTTGGGACAAAGGTTTTCAGTGCCTTGACTCAGAAGATGTGCAGACATGCAAAAGATCCATGTAGAATTATTTCCCAACAATTAGGAATAGTCTTGCTACCAACACAACTCATGAGTTTCCCAACAGAAGTACAGTTCACATTTGAGCAACACAGGGAGAGGGGCACCAACCCCCCAAGCAGTCAAAAACCTGTGTATAACTTTTGATTCCACCATAACTTAACTACTAATAGCCTACTACTATGCTGAGCAAAATAAGTCAATCAGAGAAAGACATGTATCATATGATCTCACTGATATGAGGAATTCTTAATCTCAGGAAAGAAACTGAGGGTTGCTGGAGTGGTGGGGGGTGGGAGGGATGGGGTGGCTGGGTGACAGACATTAGGGAGGTATGTGAATTGTGCAAGACTGTTGAATCACAGATCTGTACCTCTGAAACAAATAATACAATATATGTTAAAAAAAAAAAAAGAAGAAGATAGCAGGAGGGGAAGAATGAAAGGGGGGAAATCGGAGGGGGAGATGAACCATGAGATGGACTCTGAAAAACAAACTGAGGGTTCTAGAGGGGAGGGGGGTGGGAGGATGGGTTAACCTGGTGATGGGTATTAAAGAGGGCACGTTCTGCATGGAGCACTGGGTGTTATACGCAAACAATGAATCATGGAACACTACATCAAAAACTAATGATGTAATGTATGGTGATTAACATAACAATAAAAAATTATTTAAAAAAACTAATGGTGTAAGTATGGTGATTAACATAACAATAAAAAAGAAAAAAACTAAAAAAAAGAGCCTACTATTGAACAGAAGCCTTACTGATAGCATAAACAGTTGATTAACACATATTTTTGCACGTTACATGGATTATATACTGTATTCTTAAAATAAAGTAAGCTGCAGAAAAGAAAATGTTAAGAAAATCATGAGAAAGAGAAAATACATTTACAGTACTGCACTGTAAAAAATCCACGTGTAAGTGGAGCCTCACAGTTCAAACTTGCATTGTTCAAGGTCAGTTGAATATCCCACAGCCTGCACAGGTATCAGAACTTCAGAGTTAACAAGACTTTGTAAGAGGAAAAAGATTACTGGATTTCCTTTTCACATGTCTTTGAATTTTAAAAAAGTTAGGTAACACAGACAGTACAAAAGTAAAAATTGTAGGTGAGTAGGCAGAGAAGAGTAGGTCTCCCTCCTTATCCCCTACCACTCAGTTTCTCTCCCCAGAGGAAACCAGCTTATTTTGAATTTCCTAGAGATTTTATATCTACCTGTCTTCCTTCCTTCCTTCCCTCCTTCCCTCCTTCCTCCTTCCTACCTGCCCCCCAACATCTGCACATAAGAGTTGGGGTATGTGTATGTATACTCATGCCCTTCCCCTACCTCTACCTCAGACTCTTGCCCACTCCTCCACACATCCCCACCCACCAGAAACAATCAAAATGAAGACGGATGAAGAAATCTAAAACCAAAACCAATGCAGTTTCATCCAATGACTTTCAAAATTCCTACATTCCTTTATTCATGCATTCCCCACTGAGCTCACACATGTGTAGGGGAGCAAGGCATCTACACACCTAATTATAAGATAAAGAATAATAGGAGTAGGAGAAATAAAGGTACTATAGGAGAACCTGCATGTAACAGCACCCACATCACTTAGGACACTTTGTTGCTGGCATCTATTTCCCTCCTTCACAGCAAAGAAAACATTGGGAGCCTAGCTTGAGCCTCTGAGGCTCCGTGTCTAATTTGTTGCTCCGCACTTATGTCAAATGTTGGTGATTACCACCCTGGAGGGCCCTGAGCATCACTTCAAGTCCTTTCATGTATCCTGGACAGAGAGAATCCCTCCATCTGACTTCTTCCAACATACCCTACAGATACTACTCTGCTATTTAAGTGTTATCCAGTAAACCTAAGTGCATAGGTGAAAACAAATTGTGACTTATATAAATGTAGCCCTTTAATCTATATGATGAAATCAAAAATGGCAATGTTTTAACAGTCTGACTTGATCTGACATTATAGTTTTAGTTTATTTTGTTCCTACAATTTGGTAAGCTCCAATAGCTTCTCTTTGAATAGTCCACTGTATAAGAGAGAAGTATTTTTATATAGCGAATCCTTAACAAATAGACAAAAAAAAAAAAAAAAAAGCAAGAAACTGCACTGTCCTAGTGTGGATATCCCCAGAAACAGGCCCTGAGACAAGGATTTGAGGGCAAGAAGTTCATTTGGGAGGAGAGCCAGAGGACACAGAGGGGAGAGAAGAAGAGAGACCGGGAGTGAGGGTGTGTCATCACACAGGTCACTCCCACAGGTGGCTGGGGCTGAACCCCACTGGGCAATTCCAGGGCCAGTGGAAAACACACCTCACACTTTCCTGCCTGAAGACTGTTAGTTGGAAAGCTTAGTTCTCTGGTACTTTTGGCCACCATCTCTGTGGGAGGCCAGTGCTCCTGCCACCAGAGGTGCCCTTAGGCAATGAGATGCAGATGTTGGCCAATGGAAGTCAGGTCCTGAAGGGATATGGCTGGGTTCTGCCTGCATCGACTGCATGGGTCATTACAAGACCAAGGAAGGTCATTGGCTCATATTCCACATCCACAAATGCCCCCAAATTTGAGCTAAAACATCATCCCTGAAGGTACAGAAGTAGTTATAGAGATATACACACAGGATGGAAAGATGTCTGTTAAGTAATTTTTTTTAAATTTAAATTCAATTAATTAACATATAATATCCTATTGGTTTCAGGGGTACAGGTCTGTGATTCATCACTCATATAATACCCAATGCTCTTTACAATACATACCCTCCCCAATGTCCATCACCCACTTATCCCATCCCTCCACCCCTCTTCCCTCCAGCAACCCTCAGGTTGTTTCCTCAGATTAAGAGTCTCTTATGGTGTGTCTCCCTCTCTGGTTTTGTCTTGTTTCATTTTTTCCTCTCTTCCCCTATGATCCTCTGCCTTGTTTCTTAAATTCCCCATATATATACAATGGAATATTACACAGCTACCAAAAAAATGAAATCTTGCCATTTGCAACAACGTGGATGGAACGAGAAGGTATTATCCTAAGCGAAATAAGTCAATCAAAGACAATGATCATATGAGCTCACTGATACTAAGTAACTTTCAATTTGTGTCCCAGTAACAGACCAAAATATTAATGGTTATATATAATGAATTTAGTGTTTTTCATAAATCCTTTCTTTACCTTGTAATTAGCATAGTTTACCTTGTATTTTTGTTTAAAAGACATATTTTATTAAATATGGATATTTCAATTGTTTACTTAATAATTAAAAAATTTTTAGCGGGCACCTGGGTGGCTCAGTCAGTTAAGCGACTGCCTTTGGCTCAGGTCATGATCCTCGAGTCCCGGGATTGAGTCCCGCATTGGGCTCCCTGCTCAGCAGGGAGTTTCCTTCTCCCTCTGACCTTCCCCCCTCTCATGAACTCTCTCTCTCTCTCATTCTCTCCCTCAAATAAATAAAATCTTTAAAAAAAAAATTTTAGCACCCTGGTTTAACATTTATTTATTTTTTATATATATTGCAAGCCTCAAAACCTGAAAACAACCCAGGCCTCTGTCACCATTGGAAAGGCCCCAGTTAAACACAATAGAATTGTGGAGAAATTAGGAGCAAAATTAAGAAGAAAAGGGAAGAACACAAGGGACAAAATGTCAGGGCACTTTGCTCTCAACTAATTGATTAGGGGGGTGACAGGGCTGTGTGCACTGTACCTGCACTGAGCGGTTTCTTCTTGGGCTTCCAGGCACCAGTGGCTCAGAGATGGAGAACGACTCTCAGAAACTCCACTTTGTAGACCTAACCTGACAGTTCCAACTGATCCACAGGCCGCACTCACATCTTGCTTTTTATTTCTCACCTCAAAGAAAACAAATTAGGAGCAAAAAAAAGTAACCATTGTTGATGATAAATCAGAAAGTTGCCATGAGCCTCCTAGAGCCAGTGGGACTTAGTACGTGTTCTGAATACAACATAAAAATATTGTGGGCAGCAATGAATGAATGATCATGAAATCTCCAAAGTGGAATCAGGTTTTTCTGGAAGCCTCCAGAAGTATCAAGAAATGTGTGTTATATTTATCTTTGTGCTTTTTCTTCAAATACAAGCTGATTAAAATGAGGGATCTTATTTTTCTAATTAAATTATAGTTTAAAAATTTTTAGGGGGGCAGAGCAAGATGAGGGAGGAGTAGGAGACCTGGATTTCGTCTGGTCTCAGGAATTCAGCTGGATAGGGATCAAACCATTCTGAACACCTACAAACTAAACAGGAGATTGAAGAAAAGAATAGCAACAACTCTGAACAGAAAAGCAAACACTTTCTGGAAGGTAGGACATGCAGAGAAGTGAATCCAAGGCAATATTCGGGAAGATAGACAGCGGGGGTGGGAGCCTCTGTCCTGTCCGCTGCTTCTGGCAAGTGTTAGAGCAGCGGAGCACAAAATCGTAACTTTTAGAAGTCGGCTCCGCTGAGGGACGTCGCTCCAGTGGCTAAGCGGGGGATGGAACCCTCGCAGGACAGTGTGGTCTCAGGACCCTCGGGGTCACAGAAAAACCGGGGGTGCCTGAGTGGGGCAGAGCTCCCAGGTATTGGAGCGGGGAAGCCAGGTGTGCAGACAGAGCCGAGGCGTGGGCTCTCACCTCGGGGTTACCATAAACCGTAATCGGTGACACAGTCGGGCCACTGCTCCTCCAGCAGGAACCAAACAAGTGGCAGATCCAGGGAAACTCAACTTCCTCCCCAGGGAGGAGTGGCGCGGGAGCGCACCGCAGGGATCTGCTGGGTTTGGAGACTCGACACCGAGTGGGCTGCCAGAGATAGAAACGCTCGGTCAGAGGCCGGGTAAGCGCGGAGTGCGGCCGGAGACCGGGGAGATGGGAGTAATCGCTTTTCTCTGGGGGCGCAGTGAGGAGCAGGGCCCCAAGTTCTCGGCTCCTCCGGGGCGGGGATTGGGAGGCCGCCATTTTCACTCTCATCCTCCAAAGCTGTACGGAAGGTTTGCAGGGAACAAAAGCTCCCGAGAGCAAACTGGAGCAGATTACTTAGCCCAGACCGACAAGGGTGGGGCAATTCCCCCGCCGGCAAAGTCATTTGGGAATCACGGCAACAGGCCCCTCCCCCAGAAGATCAGCAAGAACCGCCAGCCAAGACCAAGTTTACCGATCAATGAGAACAGCAGAACTCCAGCGCTAGGGGAATACTGCACATAGAATTCATGGCTTTTTTCCCATGATTCTTTAGTCTTTCAAAGTTAATTTTTTTAACTTTTTTTTTTGAATTTTTCTTTTTCTCTTTTTCAACCAACATCTTATCAATCCCTTTTTTAAAAAACATTTTTCTTTTTCATTTTTAGAGTCATATTCTACCCCTTCATAGTAGTTACCCTTATTTTTGGCATATATATATATAAGTTATTCTCTCTTTAAAATTTTGAGATACAGTTTCTTCTAACTGATCAAAATATACCCTAAATCTCTAGTGTATGGCTTTGTTCTAGTCCCCTGCCTGATCACATTCTCTCCCTTTTTTTCTCTCTCTTTTTTAAAATCTTCTTTCTTTTTTCAAACAACTTCTTATCAATTCCTTTAATAAATTTTTTTATACTTTTCATCTTTACAGTCATATTCCATCCCTTCATTGAATCAACCCTTATTTTTGTACCTATAAAGTTTTTCTTTCTTTAAAATTTTGGGAGGCACTTTCTTATAACAGACCAAAATACACCCAAAATCTAGTGTGTGGCAGTGATCTATGCACCAGCCTGATCATATTTGATCATATTCTGTTTTTTTTTGTTTTGTTCTCTTTTTGTTTGTTTTTATCTTTTTCTTTTTCTTTCTTTTTCTTTTTCTTTTTTCTTTCTTTCCCCTTATTTCCCCCCAGCTTCAGGTCTTTTCTGATTTGTTTAGAGTATATTTTCGGGGAACATTGTTCCCTGTTAGCATTTTGTTCTCTCATTCATCTGTTCTCCTCTGGACAAAATGACAAGATGGAAAAAATCACCTCAACAAAAAGAACAAGAGGTAGTACTGAATGCCAGGGACCTACTCAATATGGCATTAGTATGATGTCAGACCTAGAATTCAGAACCGTGATTTTAAAGATACTAGCTGGGCTTGAAAAAAGCATGGAAGATATTAGAGAAACACTTTCTGGAGAAATAAAAGAACTAAAATCTAACCAAGTCGAAATCAAAAAGGCTATTAATGAGGTGCAATGAAAAATGGGGGCACTAACTGCTAGGATAAATGAGGCAGAAGAGAGAATCAGCGATATAGAAGACCAAATGATGGAAAATAAGGAAGCTGAGAAAAAGAGAGATAAACGACTACTGGATCACGAGGGCAGAATTCGAGAGATAAACGATACCATAAGATAAAACAACATTAGAATAATTGGGATCCCAGAAGAAGCAGAAAAAGAGAGAGGGGCAGAAGGTATATTGGAGCAAATTATAGCAGAGAACCTCCCTAATGTGAGGAAGGAAACAGGCATCAAAATCCAGGAGGCACAGAGAACCCCTCTCAAAATCAATAATAGGTCAACACCCCGACATCTAATAGTAAAACTTACGAGTCTCAGAGACAAAGAGAAAATCCTGAAAGCAGCTCGGGAGAAGAGATATGTAACCTACAATGGTAGAAATATTAGATTGGCAACAGACCTATCCACAGAGACCTGGCAGGCCAGAAAGGACTGGCATAATATCTTCAGAGCACTGAACGAGAAAAATATGCAGCCAAGAATACTATATCCAGCTAGGCTGTCATTGAAAATAGAAGGAGAGATAAAAAGCATCCAGAACAAACAAAAACTAAAGGAATTTGGAAACACGAAACCAGCCCTCCAAGAAATATTGAAAGGGGTCCTCTAAGCAAAGAGAGAGCCTAAAAGCAACATAGACCAGAAGGGAACACAGACAATATACAGTAACAGTCACCTTACAGGCAAAACAATGGCACTAAATTCGTATCTTTCAATAGTTACCCTGAATGTAAATGGGCTCAATGCCCCAATGAAAAGACACAGGCTATCAGATTGGATTAAAAACAAGACCATCAATATGCTGTCTGCAAGAGACTCATTTTAGACCCAAAGACACCCCCAGAGTGAAAGTGAGGGGGTGGAAAACCATTTACCATGCTAATGGACACCAAAAGAAAGCTGGGGTGGCAATCCTTATATCAGACAAATTAGATTTTAAAACAAAGACTGTAATAAGAGATGAGGAAGGACACTATATCCTACTTAAAGGGTCTATCCAACAAGAAGATCTAACAATTGTAAATATCTATGCCCCTAACCCATATGGGAGCAGCCAATTATATAAGGCAATTAATAACAAAAGCAAAGAAACACATTGACAACAATACAATAATACTGGGGGACTTTAACACCCCCCTGACTGAAATGGACAGATCATCTAAGCAAAAGATCAACAAGGAAATAAAGACTTTAAATGACACACTGAACCAAATGGACTTCACAGACATATTCAGAAAATTCCATCCCAAAGCAACGGAATACACATTCTTCTCTAGTGCCCAAGGAACATTCTCCAGAATAGCTCACAAATCAGGTCTCAACCAGTACCAAAGGATTGGGATCATTCCCTGCATATTTTCAGACCACAATGCTTTGAAACTAGAACTCAATCACAAGAGGAAAGTTGGAAAGAACTCAAATACATGGAGGCTGAAGAGCATCCTACTAAAGAATGAATGGGTCAACCAGAAAATTAAAAAAGAATTAAAAAAATTCATGGAAACCAATGCAAATGAAAACACAACTCTTCAAAATCTTTGGAATGCAGCAAAGGCGGTCCTAAGAGGAAAGTATAGAGCAATACAAGCCTTTCTCAAGAAACAAGAAAGGTCTCAAATACACTATCTAACCCTATACTTAAGGAGCTAGAGAAAGAACAGCAAATAAAGCCTAAACCCAGCAGGAGAAGAGAAATAATAAAGATCAGAGCAGAAATCGATGAAATAGAAACCAAAAGAACAGTAGAACAGATCAACGAAACTAGGAGCTGGTTCTTTGAAAGAATTAACAAGATTGATAAACCCCTGGCCAGACTTATCCAAAAGAAAAGAGAAATGACCCAAAGCAACAAAATCATGAATGAGAGAGGAGAGATCACAACCAACACCAAAGAAATACAAACAATTCTAAGAACATATTATGAGCAACTCTATGCCAGCAAATTAGATAACCTGGAAGAAATGGATGCATTCCTAGAAATGTATAAACTACCAAAACTGAACCAGGAGGAAATAGAAAACCTGAAGAGACCTATAATCACCAAGGAAATTGAAGCAGTCATCAAAAATCTCCCAACAAACAAAAGCCCAGGGCCAGATGGCTTCCCAGGGGAATTCTACCAAACATTTAAAGAAGAATTAATATGTATTCTTCTGAAACTGTTCCAAAAAATAGAAATGGAAGGAAAACTTCCAAACTCATTTTATGAGGCCACCATTACCTTGATCCCCAAACCAGACAAAGACCCCATCAGAAAGGAGAATTACAGACCAATATTCTTGATGAACATGGATGCAAAAATTCTCACCAAAATACTAGCCAATAGGATCCAACAGTACATTAAAAGGATTATTCACCACGACCAAGTGGGATTTATCCCTGGACTGCAAGGTTGGTTCAACATCCGCAAATCAATCAACGTGATACAATACATTAACAAAAGAAAGACCAAGAATCATATGATCCTCTCAATAGATGCAGAAAAAGCATTTGACAAAGTACAGCATCCTTTTTTGATCAAAACTCTTCAGAGTATAGGGCTAGAAGGTACATACCTCAATATCATAAAAGCCATCTATGAAAAACCTACAGCAAATATCATTCTCAATGGGGAAAAACTGAGAGCTTTCCCCCTAAGGTCAGGAACGCGGCAGGGATGCCCACTATCACCACTGCTATTCAACATAGTACTAGAAGTCCTAGCCATAGCAATCAGACAACAAAAAGAAATCAAAGGCATCCAAATCGGCAAAGAGGAAGTCAAACTCTCACTCTTTGCAGATGATATGATACTTTATGTGGAAAACCCAAAAGACTCCACCCCAAAACTGCTAGAACTCATACAGGAATTCAGTAATGTGGCAGGATATAAAATCAATGCACAGAAATCAGTGGCAGTCCTATACACCAACAACAAGACAGAAGAAAAAGAAATTAAGGAGTCAGTCCCATTTACAATTACACCCAAAACCATAAGATACCTAGGAATAAATCTATCCAAAGAGGCAAAGGATCTGTACTCAGAAAACTATAAAATACTCATGAAAGAAATTGAGGAAGACACAAAGAAATGGAAAAACGTTCCATGCTCATGGATTGGAAGAACAAACATTGTGAAGATGTCAATGCTACCTAGAGCAATCTACACATTCAATGCAATCCCCATCAAAATACCATCCATTTTATTCAAAGAAATGGAACAAATAATCCTAAAATTTATATGGAACCAGAAAAGACCCCGAATAGCCAGAGGAATGTTGAAAAAGAAAAGCCAAAGCTGGTGGCATCTCATTTCCGGACTTCCAGCTCTATTACAAAGCTGTCATCATCAAGACAGTATGGTACTGGCACAAAAACAGACACATAGATCAATGGAACAGAATAGAGAACCCAGAAATGGACCCTCAACTCTATGGTCAACTTATCTTTGACAAAACAGGAAAGAGTGTCCAATGGAAAAAAGACAGTCTCTTCAACAAATGGTGTTGGGAAAATTGGACAGCCACATGCAGAAGAATGAAACTGGACCATTTCCTTACACCACACACAAAAATAGACTCAAAATGGTTGAAAGACCTCAATGTGAGACAGGAGTCCAACAACATCCTAAAGGAGAACACAGGCAGCAACCTCTTCAACCTCAGCCGCAGCAACTTCTTCCTAGAAACATCACCAAAGGAAGGGGAAGCAAGGGCAAAAATGAACTATTGGGACTTCATCAAGATAAAAAGCTTTTGCACAGCAAAAGAAACAGTCAACAAAACCAAGACAACCGACAGAATGTGAGAAGATATTTGCAAATGACATATCCGATAAAGGGCTAGTATCCAAAATCTATAAAGAACTTATCAAACTCAACACCCAAAGAACAAATAATCCAATCAAGAAATGGGCAGAAGACATGAACAGACATTTTTCCAAAGAAGACATCCAAATGGCCAACAGACACATGAAAAGGTGCTCAACATCGCTCGGCATCAGGGACATCCAAATCAAAACCTCAATGAGATACCACCTCACACCCGTCAGAATGGCTAAAATTAACAAGTCAGGAAATGACAGGTGTCAGCGGGGATGTGGAGAAAAGGGAACCCCCCTACACTGTTGGTGGGAACGCAAGCTGGTGCAACCACTCTGGAAAACAGTATGGAGGTTCCTCAATGTCGTCTTTGTGAAACCAAGCTCTAAATTATTCCTAGGAAAAAATGTGCCTTCTCTAAAATCAAATGTTTCAGTAATCATTGCCTTACTAGACCATAAACTCATTTATGGATAACTCATTTTTAAGGATAACCTTCTAACTAGCACTATAATTGAGGGGATGAATAATTGTGAGATAAATATGTTTTATCACAGTCCAGTAGTAGATAGTATTTGTTTAATTATGCAATTTGTTTTAATTTTCTTTGATCAAAATTTGTAAAAAATTAAGAAGAAAAGCTTTTTCAAGATATGTTTATAAAGGGTGCCTGGGTGGATGAGTTTTTAAGTGTCTGTCTTCTGCTCAGGTCATGAACTCAGGGTCCTGGGACCGAGCCCCATGTCAGGCTCCCTGCTCAGCGGGAAGCCTGCTTCTCCTTCTCCCTCTGCCCCTCCTCTCCCAGCTTGTGCTCTCTCACTCTCATGCTCTTTCTTTCTCAAATAAGTAAATAAAATCTTTTTAAAAATTTTTAAAAAGATATGTTTATAGAACGTTAAAAATTATGCAAATTGGAAATTTTGATTTCCCTTTAAATCATTTGTCATTTTCACGGATTTTTAACTGTCAAAATCAAAACAAATGCAATAATATTGGATATCCAGTCTGTTCAATGGGATATGGATAAAATACAATGACAAATCTTTTCTCACACCTTAGAATTTCTGAATAATGAAATGCTTACTAATATTGAATTGTGTTTAAAGGGTAAAAATACTTAATTCACAGATATCCAGAGAGCAGGTGCTTGGCACATAGTGTGAAATGGTGGTCCTGACTCCCAGGGTGCACTGGGCAGGACTTGTACAACCTCTGCAGGGTGAGATAGCTTTCTTCACGGGTGCATGCGTGTGTGCCTGTGTATGTGTGTATGTGGCTGCACAATGGCACCATCAAATGGAGGGGTAAGAAAGGCCACTCTCAGCAACTATTTTAGGCACCTAACTATAGAACCTATTGCTTCTTTAACAAATTACTCCCAGGCATAGCAACATAAAGCAACAAAATATTTATTATCCTGGGTGGCTCAGTTGGTTGGGCGACTGCCTTGGGTTCAGGTCGTGATCCTGGAGTCCTGGGATCGAGTCCCGCATCAGGCTCCCTACTTAGCGGGGAGTCTGCTTCTCCCTCTGACCTTCTTCCCTCTCGTGCTCTCTATCTCTCATTCTATCTCTCTCAAATAAATAAATAAAATCTTTAAAAAAAATTTATTATCTAATACAGTTTCTGGGAATGCCTGGGTGGCTCAGTCGGTTAAACGTCTGCCTTCAGCTCAGGTCATGATCCCAGGGTCCTGGGATTGAGTCCTGCAGGGAGCCTGCTTCTCCCTCTGCCTGCCACTCCCCCCTGTTTGCGCTCTCTCTCTCTCTCTCTGACAAATAAATAAATAAAATCTAAGAAAACAAAAAACAAAAACAAAAACACAGTTTCTGAGAGTCAGGAATGCAGGAGTGGCTTAGCTGGGTAGTTCTGGCTCAGGATCTCTCCTGAGGTTGCAGTCAAGATGTCAGCTGGGGCTGCAGTCATCTGATGGCTTGAGTAGGGCTGCAGGATCTGCCCCCAAGGTGGCTCTCTCTTGTGGCTGCTGGCAGGATACACCTCAGTTCCTCACACACGGACCTCTTCATAGCACTCCTTATGTGTGTTGGTGACATGGCAGCTGGCTTCTGGAAGAGGACAGGATCAGAGTGAGTATTCAGGATGTTTGAATGCCTTTTAATCACCTAATCCCCATAGTCATACCATCATTCCTGCATCCTTCTAAGCAAGTCACTAAGTCCAGCCCATAGCCAAGGGGAGGGAAATTTGGTTCCTTCTTTTGCATGGCAGCAGGGGGGGTGGTGGTCAAAGAGCTTGACTTCCTCTTTTTTTTTTAAAGTAGGTCCACACCCAGCATGGAGTCCAATGCAGGGCTTGAACTCATGACCCTGGGATCAAAACTTGAGCCAAGATCAATTGTCAGATGCCCAACCAACTGGGCCACCTAGGTACCCCAAAGAACTTGACATTTTAAATCAGTGCAGTGCAGCAAGCCTAAGGATCAGATAACTCATCCAGCTAACCCTCACACATCAGAGCACTCACATCTACATCTTTCTAGGTGTTTGTGCAGCATTCCTAGTGCTAATGTTTAATACATAGATTCCAATGCCACATAGCTAAAATAAGTTGAGTAATCAGTTTGTGATGGAAATATAGATGATTCTGTTTTTTCCAGAAAGTACAACCTAACACATCAGAACATTGTCAACTATGAGCCTGTTTGGATGGCAGCCTAGGACATTCTGAGAACTTCTCCAACATTATTCTGTCATATCATCACAACCTGGTGAACTCAGAGGAGTGTCCTTAGCCTAAGCAAGCCAAGTCCTGAGTTGGGGCCACAGAAGTATATGTTCGGTGGCAAGGAGGGGAGGATACTGAAGGGGCCTGAAAATGATGTTTCTGGCCAGTGACTCCACAATGGACCACTTTACAACGATTTGCTTGAAGAACTGATATTAAACATATCTGTGTCTAGACACATCTATATTCAATAGGTTTAAATTCCACAGTACCTTTTAGTATTGGTTGTGTGTTTTGAGGGGATGGAGAAAAATGGTTGAAAAGTGTACCCTCAGCTAGTTCTGTGGAAAGCCTTTATCTGAAACTTCTCCACTCAACCTACTCCATTCTGATGCTATTTCCAAGCCAGCACAAGCATGAAAGAGAAGGCACCTGATCAATGCTGGCTGGACTGAAAGAAATAACCGGCTAGTGGGAAAGCATCACCCCGGCCATGGAGAACTTGCCATCCCTGCCTGCACTGGTTATTCTGTCCTCCCCTGACCACCAGATCAGTCTGCACCCTCTCCTACCAGGCCTCCACAAAGGAGTTTACGCAGAATGGGTGACTATTCCTGGCAGCAGGAAGACTCTGGATGTCTGCTTCTGATACTCCCAATCTCTCCCCTTAGGGCAACAGAGGAGACTCATACACCCAAACAAAATGGTGATGTCTTTTACTTGCAGAGTTCTACCAAACAGAACTCTTTTCTTTTTTTAAAAAAAAAGATTTTATTTATTTATTTGACAGAGACACAACGAGAGAAGGAACACAAGCAAGGGCAGTGAGAGAGGGAGAGGCAGGCTTCCCGCTGAGCAGGGAGCCCGATGTGGGGCTCAATCCCAGGACCCTGGGATCATGACCCGAGCCAAAGGCAGATGCTTAACGACTGAGCCACCCAGGCACCCCAAACAGAACTCTTTTCAAACAGACTTTTCCCTTGCCGCATTATGTTGATAATTAACGTTCATAATAACGACCTTGAAGGTCTGTCAGAGTCCAAGGAACCTAATGAATAATTAAGAAAATGAAATGATTTTCAATAGGACTTCATGCTTACTGCATTTTGTATTCCAATACTTTTGATAGATGGTCACATCTATCATGATTGTCTAATTCCTCCAACATGTGAGGAAGCAGAGGATTTACTGTGTGTCAATGGTACCGCTGTGATGAGTTACTTGGGAGCATATTACCCAACACCACTCAGCTCTAGCAGAGCCATACAGGCTGCCACATAAGCTGCAGCCATAGGGAGCTGTTGCTTTGGAATCACTCAGAACCCATGTTTTCCTTCTAGATTAAAGAAAATTATTGGGACACCTGGGTGGCTCAGTCAGTTAAGCATCTGCCTTCCGCTCAGGTCATGATCTCTGATTGAGCCCTGCATCAGGCTTCCTGCCCAGCATGGAGTCTGCTTCTCTGTCTCCCTCTGCCCTTCCCCCTATTCGTGCGTGCTCTCTCTCTCTCTCTCTCTCAAATAAATAAAATCTTTCACAAAAATTTTGTTGGAATTAAGGATAATTATCAATAAAATCATATCCCAAAATACTGTCCTTATAATTGAGGAACCACCTATAGCTCTTATTCATTTTTAACATGTTTCAAGAATTATACAGAATTAATTAAAAAAATTAGCTGGAACAGATTAAACTACCCCAAGTAGCACCTCATATCCCAGTGAAGCCTTCTTCTTCTCTCTCTCTTGCTGCTCCTGTTATTTGCAGATACATTGCCCTACTTGGAGAAAATTCAAAATCACAAAATTTACAATGAAAAAAATATCAAGTCCAACCCTCATATTCGGCAGTTGAAAAACAAACATCCCAAAGGTAATATAACTTGCCCCAAGCTACGTAGCAAGTTAATCATAGAGCCCCAGAAGAACCCACATTTCCCAATTACTGAGGAAAGATCAAAGCCACAGCAAAGCCAGTAACTGCTAATGCAAACTCTCAGCTATCATAGCCAAAGAAACCAAAAAAGCAATGGGAAGTGGTATTTCAATAAACACTTTTGACCACTAAGATTGAAGTCCGCTGTGTTCTATTTTCAATATCTCACACTGAAAGGATTTAAGTAGCTTTAAGCGGAAAATTAAAGCTCACATGGCATTGCTCATCTTTAGGGTCTTTGAGGCTCATAGACATGTAATTTAGTAATTTCCATCTTTTCAGACTTTGGTTCATTTTCAGAATGGAAGCCATGACCACAAGAGTGTGGGCAGCTAGAGCTAACTCTTCAGGGTGATGCCAAGTGCCGGAAAGGGGATTACTTGGTGAAATAATTAGATCCTTACCATACACACACCTAACCACAGGTAGATTCATACTCTTTTATTCCTAAATATTTTGACATGCATCTCCTAAGAATAAGTACATTCTCCTTACTGGTGAGAAATGATATTTAGAAACCAAGATCTGGGGGCAAAGGTGTTCAGATACTAGATTATCATTGCTTCTTGGCCCTCTCAGCACACAGATAAAGGAAAGAGAAACTTTTAAGGATGAGTTCATAGGAATATCCTCAATTCAAATTTAACCTGACAGTGTTTTATTTTAACTTCTTTAATATTTGCTTTGCATCTCTTTTTTCTTACACAGAAAATCTTGGTTTGTATAATACTTATTTTCTCCTATATTTTAATTTTTTAAATATGTAAGACACTTACCTGATCCTAAAGTAAAAACTGTATGAAAAGGTAGCCAAATTCACTGAAGTTTCACTTCCAACCTACTCCCTTCCCTCTGTTTCCACACCTCCTATAGGTAACTAATTCTATTGCTTCTTTTTGAAAGTATAAACAAATATGTAAATATATTCTTATTCCTCATTTTATTCTTTTTATTTTATTTAAATTCCATTAATTAACATATAATGTATTATTAGTTTCAGAGGTAGAGTTCAGTGATTCATCAGTTGTATGTAACACCCAGTGATCATTACATCACATGCCCTCCTTAATGGCCCATCACCTATTACCCCTACCCCACCCTACCCCCCTCCCCTCCAGCAACCCTCAGTTTGTTTCCTATGGTTAAGAGTCACTTATATGTTTTTTCCCCTCTCTGATTAAGTCTTGTTTTATTTTTCCTTCCCTTCCTCTATATTCCTCTCTTTTGTTTCTTAAATTCCACATGAGTGAGATTATATAATTGTCTTTCTCTGATTGATTTATTTCACTTAGCATAATACCCTCTAGTTCTATCCATGTCACTAAAATGGCAAGATTTCATTTTTTTGTTTCTTTGGGTTTTTTTGATGGCTGGGTACTATTCCATTGTATATATATATATATATACCACATCTTTATCCATTCATCTATTGATGGATATCTGAGCTCTTTCCATAGTTTGGCTATTGTGGACGTTGCTGCTATAAATATTGGGGTGCAGGTGCCCCTTCGGATCACTACATTTGTATCTTTGGGGTATATACCTAGGAGTGCACTTGCTGGGTCATAGGGTAGCTCCATTCTTAACTTTTTGAGGAACCTACATACTGTTTTCCAGAGTGGATGCATCAGCTTGCATTCTGACCAGCAGTGTAAGAGGGTTCCCCTTTCTCTGGATCCTCACCAATATTTGATCTTTCCTGACTTGTTAATTTTAACCATTCTGACTGGTGTGATGTGGTATCTTATTGTGGTTTGATTTGTATTTCCCTGATGCTGAGGTATGTTGAGCATTTTTTTCATGCATCTGTTGGCCATTTGTATGTCTTCTTTGGGGAAAAATCTGTTCATATCTTCTGTTCATTTCTTGACTGGATTATTTGTTCTTTGGGTATTGAGTTTGATAAGTTCTTTATAGATTTTGGATCCTAACCCTTTATCTGATAAAATATTTGCAAAAATCTTCTCCCATTCTTTCAGTGGTCTTTTGATTTTGTCACTGTTTCCTTTGCTGTGCAAAGTTTATCTTGATAAGTCCCAATAGTTCATTTTTGCTTTTGTTTCCCTTCCCTTTGGAGATGTGTCTAGCAAGAAGTTGCTGCGGCCATGGTCAAACAGGATATTGCCTGTGTTCTCCTCTAGGATTTTGATGGATTCCTGTCTCACATTTAGGTCTTTCAACCATTTTGGGTCTATTTTTGTGTATGGTGTCAAAGAAATGGTCCAGTTTCATTCTTCTTCATGTGGCTGTCCAATTTCCCCAGCACCATTTGTTGCAGTGACTGTCTTTTTTCCATTGGATATTCTTTCCTGCTTTGTCAAGGATTAGTTGACCATAGAGTTGAGGCTCCATTTCTGGGTTCTCTATTCTGTTCCATTGATCTATGTGTCTGTTTTTGTGTCAGGACCATACTGTCTTAATGATTACAGCTTTGTAATAGAGCTTGAAGGCCGGAATTGTGATGCCACCAGCTTTTCTTTTCTTTTTCAATATTCCTTTGGCTATTCGGGGTCTTTTCTAGTTCCATACATATTTTAGGATTATTTGTTTCAGCTCTGTGAAAAAAGTGCATGATATTTTGATAGGGATTGCGCTGAATGTATAGATTGCTTTGGGAAGCATAGACATTTTAACAATATTTGTTCTTCCAATCCATGAGCATGGAACGTTTTTCCATTTCTTTGTGTCTTCCTCAATTACTTTTATGAGTGTTCTATAGTTTTCAGAGTACATATCCTTTGCCTCTTTCCTTAGATTGATTCCTAGGCATCTTATGGTTTTTGGTGCAATTATAAATCAGATCAACTTCTTGATTTCTCTTCCTTCTGTCTCATTGTTAGTGTATAGAAATACAACTGATTTCGGTGCATTGATTTTGTATCCTGCCAATTGGCTGAATTCCTGTATAAGTTCTAGCAATTTTGGGGTGGAGTCTTCTGGGTTTTCCACATGGAGTATCATGTCATCTGTGAAGAGCCAGAATTTGACTTCTTCTTTGCTGATTCAGATGCCTTTTGTTTCTTTTTGTTGTCTGATTGCTGAAGCTAGGACTTCTAGTACTATGTTGAACAACAGAGGTGAGAATAAACATCCCTGTCATGTTCCTGACTTAGGGGAAAAGCTCTCAGTATTTCCCCATTGAAAATGATATCCACTGTGGGCTTTTCATATATGGCTTTTTTGATCTTGAGGTATGTTCCCTCTATCCCTACACTGTGGAGAATTTTAATCAAGAAAGAATGCTATATTTTGTCAAATGCTTTTTCTCCATCTTTGAGAGGATCATATGGTTCTTGTCCTTTTTTTTATTAATTTAGTGTATCACATTAATGTAGGGTATCATATTGATTGATTTGAGGATGTTGAACCACCCTTACAGCCCAGGAATAAATCCCACTTTGTTGTGGTGAATAATCCTTTTAATGTACTGTTGGATCCTATTGGCTAGTATCTTGGTGAGAATTTTGGCATCCATGTTCATCACAGATATTGGACTATAATTATTTTTGGTGGGGTCTTTGGTTTTGGGATCAAGGTAATGCTGGCCTCATAGAAAGATTGGAAGTTTTCCTTCCATTTCTATCTTTTGAAACAGCTTCAGAAGAATAGGTATTAATTCTTCTTTAAATGTTTGGTAGAATTCCCCTGGGAAGCCCTTTGGCCCTGGACTCTTATTGTTGGGAGATTTTTGATTACTGCTTCAATTTTCTTGCTGGTTATGGGTCTGTTCAGGTTTTGTATTTCTTCCTGGTTCAGTTTTGGTGGTTTATATGTTTCTAGGAATGCATCCATTTCTTCCAGATGGCCTTATTTGCTGGCTTAGAGTTGTTCATAATATGTTCTTATAATTGTTTGTATTTCTTTGGTGCTGGTTGTGTTCTCTCCTCTTTCATTCATTATCTTATTAATTTGGGTCCTATCTCTTTTCTTTTTGAAAAGTCTAGCTAGGGGTTTACTGATCTTATTAATTTTTTCAAAGAACCAGCTCTTAGTTTCATTGATCCGTTCTACTGTTCTTTTAGTTTCTATTTCATTGATATCTGCTCTAATCTTTATTAATTCTCATCTCCTGCTTGGTTTAGGCTTTATTTGCTGTTCTTTCGTAGCTTGGTTAGATGTATGGTTAGATTGTGTATTTGAGACTTTTCTTGTTTCTTGAGAAAGGCTTGTATTGCTATGTATTTCCCTGTTAGGACCGCCTTTGCTGCACCCCAAAGGTTTTGAACAGCTGTGTTTTCATTTTCATTTGTTTCCATGAATTTTTAAATTCTTCTTTAATTTCCTGGTTGACTCATGCATTCTTTAGTAGGATGCTCTTTAACCTCCAAGTATTTGAGTTCCTTCCAAATTTCCTCTTGTGACTGATTTCAAGTTTCAAAGCATTTTGGCTGAAAATATGTAGGGAATAATCCCAATCTTTTGGTGCCAGCTGAGACCCGATTTATGACCCAGTATGTGATCTTCTAGAGAACGTTCCATGTGGACTCAAGAAGAATGTGTATTCTGTTGATTTAGGATGGAATGCTCTGAATATATCTATGAAGTCCACCTGGTCCAGTGTATCATTCAATGTCCTTGTTTCCTTGTTGATCTTCTGCTTAGATGATCTATCCATCACTGTGAGTGGGGTGTTGAAGTCCCCTCAATTATTGTATTATTATCAGTGTTTTCCTTTAATTTTGTTATTAATTGGTTTATATAATTACCTGCTCCCAAGTCATGAGCATAAATATTTACAATTGTTAGATCTTGTTGGAAAGACCCTTTAAATATGATACAGTGTCCCTCTTCAACCTCACTACAGTCCTTGGTTTAAAATCTAGTTTGTCTGACATAAGGATTGCTACCCCAGCTTTCTTTTGATGTCCATTAGCATGACAAATGGTTCTCCATGCCCTCCCTTTCAAGCCTGAGGTGTCTTTGGGTCTAAAATGAATCTCCTGCAGACAGCATATTGATGGGTCTTGCTTTTTTATCCAATATGATACCTTGTGTCTTTTGATTGGAGCATTTAGCCCATTTACATTCAGAGTGATTATTGAAAGATATAAATTTAGTGCCATTGTCTTACCTGTAAAATCACTGTTTCTGTATATTGTCTCTGTTCCTTTCTGTTCTATGTTACTTTTGGGCTCTCTCTTCACTTAAAGGATCCCCTTTAATATTTCCTGGAGGGCTGGTTTAGTGTTCACAAATTCTTTTAGTTTCTGTTTGTCCTGGAAGCTCTTTATCTCTCCTATTCTGAATGACAACATTGCTAGATAAAGTATTCTTGGTTGCATATTTTTCTCATTTAGCATCCTGAATATATCATGTCAGCCCTTTCTGGCCTGCCAGGTCTCTGTGGATAGGTCTGCTGCCAGCCTTATGTTTCTACCTCTGTAGGTTAAGGACCTCTTGTCCTGAGCTGCTTTCAGGATTTTCCTTTTATCTCTGAAATGTGCAAGCTTCAGTATTATATATCCAGGTGTTGACCTATTTTTATTGATTTTAAGGGGGTTTCTCTGTGCTTCCTGGGCTTGAATGCCTATTTCCTTCCCCAGATTAGGTAAGTTCTCAGCTACAATTTGCTCCAATTTACCTTCTGCCCCCCTCTCTCTTTCCTCTTCCTCTGGGACCCCAATTATTATAATATTGTTTTGCTTTATGGTACAGCTGATCTCTCAAATCCTCCCCTCATGATCCAGTAGTTGTTTATCTCTATTTTCTTCAGTTTCTTTATTCTCCATTGTTTTATCTTCTATGTCACTGATTCTTTCTTCCGTCTTATTTATCCTAGCAGTTAGATCCTCTATTTTTTAAAATTTTTTTCATTTGAGAGAGCACGAGCATCAGGGATGGGCAGAGGGAGAGCGAGAAGCAGGCTCCCTGCTGAGCAGGGAGCCCAGTGCAGGACTTGATCCCAGGACCCAGATATCATGACCTGAGCCAAAGGCAGATGCTTAACCATCTGAACCACCCAGGTGCCCCCAGAGCCTCCATTTTTTATTGCATCTCAGTAATACCCTTTTTGATTTTGACCTGAATAGATTTTAGTTCTTTTATTTCTCCAGAAAGAGATTCTCCAGTGTCTTCTATGCTTTTTGCAAGCCCTGCTAATATCTTTATAATCATTATTCTGAATTCTAACTCTGTACTAATATCCATATTTATTAAATCTCTGGCAGTTAGTACTGCCTCTTTTTCCCCCACCCCCAGCTAAGTTTTTCATCTTGTCATTTTGTCCAAAATAGAATAGATGAACAAGAAAACAAAAATACAAAAAATATCAACCATGACCCCAACAAAATATACACTAAACAAATCAAAAGAGATCAGAAACCAAAAAACAAAAACAAAAACAAAACAAAAGAAAAAAGTGAGAGAACAGGTGGAAAGAACAGGGTAATATGCTAGGTCCTGTGTATTTTGGCCTGTTTGTTAGAAGAAACTAGATCCCAAAATTATAAAGAAAGAAAAACATATATATATATATACAAAAATAAAATTGAATGCAATGAAAGGAAGCCAAAAATGAAGGACATATATAATGTAAATGTAAAAATGAAAATTAAAAAAGGCTTAAAAAGTGCACCTGGGTGGCTCAGTTGGTTAAGTGTCTGCCTTTGGTTCAGGTCATGATCTCAGGGTCCTGGGACCAAGCCCTGCATCAGGCTTTTGTCAGAGAATCTGCATCTCCCTATCACTCTCCCTCTGTGCTCTCTCTCTCTCTCTCAAATAAATAAAATCTTTTTTAAAAGTTTATATTTTTAAAAAAAGGCTTTAAAAAGTTGGTAAAATAAAAAACTAGTTGAAAAGAAAAAAAGTAATTTTAAACGGAAAGACTAAAGAATCATGAGAAAAAACCTTGAATTCTAGATATTATTTTTCCCTAGCACTGGAGTTTTTCAGTTTTGTGTGATCTGTATCCTTGCTTTATTAGCCCGATGTTCCTGCAGGTCTTCTGAGGGAGAGGCCTATTGCACTGATTTGGAGGTGACTTTGCTCAGGAGGGGTTGCACCACTGTTGCCAGGGGACCTGGCTCAGTGTAAGTGGCTCCGGATTGCTCTATGTGGCTTTTGTTCCCTGAATTCTTTCTGAGCCACTTTAGAGGATGAAAATAAAAATGGCGGCACCCCGTTCTCCAGCCCTGGAGCTGGAAGATCGTGGCCCCCACTCTTCAGTGCGCCCTCAGGAAAAAGCAGTCTATCACCTTGTCTCCCTGGTTTCTGTCCCCACTCTTTGTTCACCCAGTCTGTATCCAGGCATTTTTATCTCAGGCATGTGACCCCATTTCGAGACTCCAAACTTTTCAGACTCCTGTGGTGCTCACCCAGGCCGCCCAAGTCTCCAAACTCTGTAGACTCCTGCGGCATGCACCCCCCACCACTCAAGTCTTCAAACCATTCAGATTCCTTTGGCATGCACCTACACCACTCCTCTGGGGGAATGAGGAAGGTGTCTCCATGGTTCTGCCTCTTGCTGGGCCTCTGCTCAGAGAGCAGTCACCCAACTGTGCTGTGGTTCATGGTTTTTGGCAACCCTGAACTGAGAGCCCACTCCTGGCCTCACTGTTTGCATCCGGCTTCCCCACTAGGATGCCCGGGAACTCTTCCGCATTCAGGCACCACCCCATCTTCCTGTGACCCCAGAGATCCTGAGACCACACTGTCCTACCTAGGATTTTGCTCTACTTTGCCACCTTTCAGGCAGGGATGTCCCCCACCAGAGCAGAAATGTAAAAGTTCTGATTTTGTGCTCCACTGTTATATCACTTTCCAGTGCTGACTTATGGAGGCTCCCTGCCCCACCCCGTTTATCTTCTATCACCTCAGATTCACTTCTCCACACCTCTACCTTGCAAAAAGTAGTCACTTTTCTATTTGTAGAGTTGCAGCAATTCTTTTCTTAGATCCAGGTTGAGTTCACAGGTATTCAGAATGATTTGATAGCTACCTAGCTGAATTCAAGGGACCAGATGAAACTAGGGTCCCCTACTCCTCCACCATCTTCGTCCATACTCCTCTATTTATCCTTAAACACAAAGTATATAGTACTTACCCCATGTACTGCTATGTGCTAAATCTAAACGTGTATTCTGGAAATTACCTCAGTTCACAGACATTTTCCTTTGTTTTTTTGACTACCTCATCTCCAATTTGTGTATGTACTGCACTTTATTTGCCCAGTGTCCTGTTGGTGAACATTTAGGTTGTTTCTAATGGTTTGCTACTACAAAAAATGTTGAATTGCATAACCTTGTACAAACTTACGGAGGTGTATTTTCAGGATAGCTTCCTAAAAGTGGGGTTACTGGGTCAAAGGTTAATGCATATGTAATTTTGCCAAATCCCCTTGCATAAGATTTGTCCCATTTTGTGCTTTCAGTCTCAATAGAAAATGTTATCAAACTTTTAGATTCAGCAAAGTTTTAATTTGCCTTTCTCTTATAAGGGAACATGAGCATCATTTCATATGTGTAAGAAGCAACTCACATTTCTTTTTCTCTCTTTTCCCACATTTCTCTCTGGTCATGACTCTTGTCTATATTTCTATCTAATTTGGGGCCTTCTCCATATTTAAGGGCTCTCTATATACTTGCCCTCTTCTGTGAGATAACTTGCAAATGCTCTCTCCAGGTCTGTCATTTGCCTTTTGATTTGGCTTACTAGGGTGTTTTGTTTTGTTTGTTTGATAGTAAATTTTATTAACCTTTCCCCAGTTTTGTTCCTGGATTTTGAAAGGGTTTCTTCACTTCTGGGTTATAAAGTAATTCACGTGCAATACTTCTTTCGTTTCACATTTACATTTGGATCTCTGATCCATTTAGAGTTTATCTCAGTGTGAGGATTAGATTCACTTTTAAACTTTTCCAAGGGGCTATCTATTTGTCCCAACATTATTTATTAAAAAGCCTATCTTTTCCTCAGACAGAAATAACTTGATTGATTTATAGACACTAACTTGTCTAAAAAGACTTTTACTCTACTGTGGAATAGATCCACTCCCTTGCTGTTTGGAACAGAGAGGAACAATGCTCACAATAGTATATATGCATTTTCCTCCACTGGCTTCTCCAGAGCCATGCTCTGTCTCACCAATGCCACTGTAAAAAGGCCTTCCTAAACCCTTTCCACTTATGCCCTTTTGCCCTCTGAATATGCCCTGTGTGTCTGGCCAGAGCCTGACTGATGCCAACGGTATCAGAAATAAATACCAGTCTATCAGCAAAAAGGTAGACAGCATGGCTCTACTCTACCATCCCAAGTAAAGCCAAAAAACAGTCAATGAATTCACACCTCATTTAGAAATCCAGGGTGATATTATTTATCTTGATTATCTTTCTTTTCATGCTGCAAAGCTCTGGTCTAATTTGTGATTAGTTTCACAAATTAAGCCCATCCTCAAAGTTTAAGGTTGAACCTCTCTTAGGATATTAAAGAAAGTGATCCCTGCCTCTGAAGACTAAAAGCATTCCTAAATGTTTTGAGATGGTATTCTCTCTGGGGTGATTGCTTTGAAGTCAGACGGAAGCATGTGCAGGCTCTGGTATGTTTCCCTAAAAAAACCAAAAACCAAAAAACAAAGACAAAAAACCCTACTCCTGTTACTTACAGCCAGGCCCTGAGTGCTACTTCCTGGGTACATTTTTTTTCTCTGGTATTTCTGTACTTAGCATGTAAAAGGCTCTAGCAAAAACTTTCTTAAGTCTCTCTGACTGTTATAAGTTGCTTCACTGACCAGCGGAAAAGTTTCATAGGAATTTTATTATTCTACTGCTGAGTCATGTTCAAAGTATGACTTAGCTTTGTTTCAGTGAATATTGATCTTGGAAATAAATGCTAACTGCCTCACTATGTCATAATATAAAAACAAAAGGTTCCAGGAGTTCTGTTTCTCATGCTTGTATGAGGGACACTTCCCAGTCCCTTATTTTGAGCAGAAGTGACAGGGAGGGAGATAGAGCAAATAGTGCTGCAAACAACTGCCTGGGGCTGTCCTGCTCCTTCCATACTCTTCATCTTACAGCCAGTGTCACTTTGATTCTGAATTAGACTTTGAGTTGAAGGACGATTATAATAACATTATGGTGGAAGGGACCTTAGGCCATCTAATCCAGCCCCATATTTTACAGGGAGGGAACTGCAGCCCCAAAAGAATATTGTTCAGAGAGCCATGGTTGTGCTGAGTCACAGGTATCCGCTTCCTTTACATGGACCACTATGAGTGTTTCCTTCCAGCTTGGCTCCTAAAGACTAAATTGGTGTGGGTCATCTCTGGGGGTACAATGTCTGGAAGGTAGAGACTAGCTTGTTATTAAAGGTGGGAAAGAGGGAAAGCATCTTTCCTTCCCAAAGGAGAAAATTCTCTTCCACCTTCCAACTGTTGTTGATATACCACCTTATATTTGTTGTAAGAACAGGTGCCCTTACAATGGGTGTAAGAATTCTGCCATTAGAGCATCATTCTCTCAACTACTGGGGACTGGACTACTCCATATTCAAAGTATTCAAATACCCCCACTGTCTGATTTCAAACTACTTTTCAGCCATATCCCCATGGGCTTTGGAAGGAGACAGTCTGCAGAGTTTTGGATTCTGATGCAATCACTGACCAGCAGTGTGACATACGCATAGACTTAACTTTTCTGGGTCTTGGTTTTTCATTTATAAATGAGGATAATCACATTTCAGAAAGCAGAAGGTTATACAGATATTAAAGTATCTTAATCCACAAATGGTAGTAATACACAAACAGTAAAGCTGCCTGAGGTCATTTGCAGCTAACAAGAGGAAAACATAAGGAAAATTTGGGGAATGAGATGCCCAGTAGGGGTTTTGCAAAGCTCTAACACATTCCTGGGAATATACACGCCACATGCATGCACAGGGAAGTGTGCATCTCTCACCTCTGCTTGAGCTTGAGGTTCTGTACAAACAGGAAGTGAAAACTAAGACCAGCTTATAAAGTGTCTGCCCCAACACATACACAAAGCCCCTCAGGAAAAGCTGGGAGACTTATTGGATCCAGGAATATAAGAAAACCAGTAATTATTAGCATATTACTAAGCTACCCAAGCAGGTACTTTGGGTGCCATATATCACAAAGAATACAGACTTTACAGAATTAGATCAGGAAAGTCATGAAACCAAACAAATAGCAGCAGCAACAACAGGTGAACAGAAAGAACTATAGCAAACGCTGGGGAGGGAGGAAAGCATCTGATTTCCTGAGTTCCCAGGTTATATTACATAAAATGTCCTGTTTTCAACAAAAAATTATGTCATCCAAACACACACACACACACACACACACACACACACACACAGGGAAAGTATTAGTTATGCACACAAAAAAAGAGAAAAGAAAAGTAGTCAATAGAAACTGTGCCTGAGGAAGCTCAGATGTTGGGCTTACTAGACAAAGACTTTAATCCAACTATTATAGTATAGTCAAAGAAATAAAGGAAGCTATGTCTAAAGAAGTAAAGTATAAGAAAGATGTTTCACCAAATATAAAATGGCAAGAAAGAAATATAAATTATAAAAAAGAATCAAACAGAATTTCTGGAGTTGCAAAGTACAATTACTAAAATGAATAAAATCACTAGATACACTCAAAATGAGTAAAGATGAACAGAGTATCAGAGACCTGAGGGAAAATATCAATCATAACAAAATACATATCATTGAAGTTTCAGAGAGAACAGAGAGGAAGGGGCAGAAAGAATATTTTCTAAAATATGGCCAAAAACATCACAAATTTGATGAAAACATTAATCTGCACAAAGTAACTCAACAAAGTTCAATTACAACAAGCTCAAAGAGGTCCACATATAGACACATCAGAATCAAACTGTCAAAAGCCAAAGAGAGAATCTTGAAAACAGCAAGAGAGAAGCAACTCATTTACAAGAGGTCTTCAGTAATATTAGTAGTTGACTTCTCATCGGAAACCATGGAAACCAAAAGGCAGTATGATAATATATTCAAAGTACTAAAAGAAAGACTATCTATCAATTCTATATCCAAAAAAATTACCTTTAAGAATGGAGGAGAAATAAGACTTTTCCAGATAAACAAAATCAGAGAGAATTAATCATTAGCAAACCTACTTTATAAGAAATGCTAAAGAGAGTCCTCAGGCTGAAATGAAAGGACACTAGGCAGAAACTTGGATCCACATGAAGAAATAAAGAGTACCAGTAAAGTAAATACATATGTAAACATAAAAGATAGTATAAATGTACTTTTGTTTATAACTCCTTTATTTTCCCATCTGATTTAAAAGACAATTGCTGAAGTGATAATTATAAAACTGTGTCAAAGGGCTTATAATGTGTAAAGATGTAATTTGTCTGACAACAATAGTACAATGGAGGAGGAGTGAATGGAGCTATTTTGGAACAAAGTTTTGTATACTACTGACATCAAGTTAGTATTAATCCATACAAGATAGTTTTAAGTTCAGTTTTAATTCCCAGGCAATCTCTAAGAAAAATAGCCCCAAAACACAGTAAAAGAAACAAAGGAATTAAAATGATATGCTACAAAATACCTATTTAAGATTAAGAATTCCTCATATCAGTGAGGTCATATGATACATGACTTTCTCTGATTGACTTATTTCGCTTAGCATAATACCCTCTAGTTCCAACCATGTTGTTGCAAATGGCAAGATTTTGGTTTTTCTGATGGCTGCATAATATTCCACTGTATATATATACCACATCTTCTTTATCCATTTATCTGTTGATGAACATCTTGGCTCTTTCCATAGTTTGGCTATTGTGGACATTGCTGCTATAAACATTGGGGTGCACATACGCCTTTGGATCACTACTATGGTGAGTGCTGTGAATTGTGTACGACTGATGAATCAAAGACCTGTACCTCTGAAACAAATAATACATTATATGTTTAAAAAAAAAAAAGAAGAAGATAGTAGGAAGGGAAAAATGAAGGGGGGGAAATCAGAGGGGAGAGAAAAACCATGAGAGGCTATGGACTCTGAGAAACAAACTGAGGGTTCTAGAGGGGAGGGGTGTGGAGGGATGGGTTAGCCTGGTGATGGGTATTAAAGAGGGCATGTATTGAATGGAGCACTGAGTGTTATATGCAAACAATGAATCATGGAACACTACATCAAAAACTAATGATGTAATGTATGGTGATTAACATAATATAATAAAATAAAATTATAAGAAATGTAAGCTACTAGAGGTTAAGAAATGTCAAAAAAAGAAAATTAAAAAGTAAAAGTAACTTCTCAACACACACACAGACACAAATACCTATTTAACACAAAAGAAGGTAGTAATGGAGAACAAAAACACATCAGACATACAGGGAAAAAAAAACCCAACAAAGTGGCAGATGCAAATCCTACCTTATCAATAAGTGTACTAAGTGCAAATGGAATACACATCCCAATCAAAAGGCACAACGTGGCAGAATGGATACAAAAATAAGATTCAACTAGATTGAAAGACACAAATAGGGGTTAAGCAAAAAGAAGAAAAAATGTATACTATGCCAACAATACCCAAAAGAGAGCTGATGTAGCTAAACTAATATTAAGCAAATTAGATTTTAAGCCAAAAATTGTTATTAGTGCAAAAGAATGACATTTTATAATGATAAAGGATTCAATCCCTCAGGAAGAGATAATACTTATATATGTAGCTAACAACAGAACCACAAAATGCAGAATTGAAGGAAAAAATAGAAAATTTAACAGTTGTAATCGGGGATTTCAATATCTCACTTTCAATGATGAACAGATTAACAAAGCAGAAGATTAACAAGGAAATAGAAGACTTGAAGAGCACTACAAACCAATGAGACCTCACAGACATCTATAGAACACTCCACCCAACAGTTAATATACTTTCTTCTCAAGTACACATGAAATGTTCTCCAAGGATTAGCATATGTCAGGCCATAAAACAAGCCTCAGTACATTTAAAAGAATTTAAAACATATGAAGAATGTTTTCTGATAACAAGTAATAAAATTGGAAATCAATAAAAAAAGAAAAATTGGTAAATTCTTAAATATGTGGAAATTAAGCAACACACTCCTAAATAAACAATGGGCAAAAGAAAAAAAATCACAAGAGAAATTAGAAAATAATTTGACATTAATGAAATGAAAAAACAAGATGGCAAAACTTATGGAATAAAGCTAATGCAGGGGCGCCTGGGTGACTCAGCTGGTTAAGCGTCTGCCTTCGGCTCAGGTCGTGATCCCAGGGTCCTGGGATGGAGCCCCACTAAAGCAGGGAGCCTGGTTTTCCCTCTCCCTCTGCCTGCCTGTCTGCCTGCTTATGATCTCTCTTTCTCTCTCTCTCTCTGTGTCAAATAAATGAATAAAATCTTAAAAAAAAAAATTAATGTTTTAACTGAAATTTATAGCTAAAAAAGAAAAAAAATCTTATATCAATAACCCAACTTTCCACTTTAAGAAATTTAAAAAAAAGACACACTAAACCAGAAGGAAGGAATGAAATAATAAATATTGGAGAGGAGATAGATAGATAACAGAAAAATAATAGAAACTATCAAAGAAACCAAAAGTTGGCTCTTTTTTTTTTAATTTTTTTTTAAAGATCTTTGTTTTTATTTATTTGAGAGAGAGAGAATGAGAGATAGAGAGCACGAGAGGGAAGAAGGTCAGAGGGAGAAGCAGACTCCCTGCTGAGCAGGGAGCCCGATGTGGGACTCGATCCTGGGACTCCAGGATCATGACCTGAGCCGAAGGCAGTCGCTTAACCAACTGAGCCACCCAGGCACCCCTAAAAGTTGGCTCTTTGAAAAGATCAACAAACTGACAAACCATTACCTAGGCTATACAAGAAAAAAGAAGACTCAAATTACTAATATCAAAAATAAAAGAGGAGTTATCACTGCTGAACTTTCAGAAATCAAAAAGAGAATATGGAATACTATAAATAATTATATGATGACAAATTAGATAACCTAGATTAAATGAACAAATCACTAGAAAGACAAAAACTAACTCAAGAAGACATTAAAGCTATTACTATACATAACAAGTAAAGAGATTGAATTAGTAATTTAAAAAACTTCCCTCAAAGAAAAGTCCATGCCCAGATAGCTTCACTAGTGAATTCTACTAAACCTTTAAAGAAGTTTTAGTACTAGTCTTTTACAAACTCCTCCAAAAAATATGAGCAAGAATAGCTCTCAAATATATGATTATCATGTCACCAGAACAAGACAAAGACAATTACAGGAAAAGTAGACCTCCATCCTTTATGAATGTAGATGTAAAATCCCCCAACAAAATAGTAGTAAGTGAAATGCAGGGACATATAAAAAGAAATATGCACCATTAGCAAGTGGGATTTATCCCAGGAATGCAAAGCTGGTTTAACAAATAAAGTCAATCAATGTAATATATAATAATATTAGTAGGTTAAAGAAAAAACTCACATAATCTCAATAGACGCAGAAAAAGCATTTGGCAAAAGCCAACACCCTTTTCAAATAAAAACACTGCACAAATTAGAAATGCAAAAGGATTTCCTTAACCTGATAAAGAACATCAAAGAAACATTCACAGCTAGTATCACACTTAATGGTGAAACCCTGAATGATTTCACCTTATCAGGAACAAGACATGGATGTTCACTCTTAAAATTTCTAGTTGATATTGTATTAGAAGTTCTAAACAAGGCAATTAGGCAAGAAAAAGAAATAAAAGATAACTATATTGAAATTGAGTAAGTAAAACTATCTCTATTCACAGATGACATGACATTGTAAATTGAAAATCTTATAGAATCCACAATAAAACTGTTAGAACTATACTAGTTAGGAGGATACAAGACTAATATACAAAAATCAATTGTATTTCTATACTCTAGCAATGAATAATTTGAAAAGGAAATTAACAAAAAAATTCATACACAACTTAATTCAAAAAATAAAATACTTAAAAATTAATTTAATAAAAGAAATTTAATACTTGGATACTACAAACTACAAAATATCATCAAAGGAAATTAAAGACCTAAATAAATGAAACATCTCATTTTTACATTTTACTCCCTAGATTGATCTCAGATTCAAATAATTCCTAATAAAATTCCAGCTGCCCTTTTAACTTGTATTTGACCTAAATATGACTTACACTTATAAGTGATCCTAAAGGTCATATAGAAATGCAATGAACCCTAATGAGTCAAAACTACCTTGAAAAAGAACAAAGTTGGACTCAAATTTCTGGATTTCCAAACTTATTACAAAGCTACAGTGATCAAATCAGTGTGGTACTGGCATAGGATAGACAGATCAATGAGATAGGATTGAGAGTCTAGATATATATATACTTATGGCTAATTGAATTTGGCAAGGGAGCTACTGGGGAAAGAGCTGTTTTTTCAATAAATGGTGCAAGGACAACTGGATATTTACCTGCAAAAGAAAGAAGGTGGATCCCTACCCCATACCATATACAAAAATTAACTAAAAATGGATCAAAGATGTAAATATAAGAGCTAGAAATACAAAGTTTTTAGAAGGAAACATAGGAGTAAAACTTCATGACTTGGATTACACAATAGTTTCTTAAATATGACATCAAAGCACAAGCACGAAGGGGTAAAAATAAATTTGTATTCATAAAAATTTAAAAACGTCTTTGCTGCAAATGATACCATCAATAAGGCTCTCACCCAGAAGGGGAGAAAGTATTGCAAGTCATTCATCTGATAAGAAACTTATATCTAGAATTTATAAAGAATTCTTGCAACCCGACATAAAAAGACCAATAACTCAATTAAAAAATACACAAAAGATTTGAACAGTTATTTCTTCACAGAAGATATACAAATAGCTAACAAGCACATGAAAAGATGTTCAACATCATTAGTACTTAGGGAAATGCTAGTCAATACCATGATGAGATACAATTTCACATGCCATAGGGTAGCTATAATAAAAAAAAAAGGACAATAACAAGCGTTTTCAAAGATGTGGAAAAATTGGAACCCTCATACATTGCTGATAGGAATGCAAAATGCTGCACCTGCTTTGGAAAGTGTTTTTTTTTTCAAGTTTTTTTTATTTATTTATTTGAGAGAGAGAGAATGAGAGATAGAGAGAACGAGAGGGAAGAGGGTCAGAGGGAGAAGCAGACTCCCTGCTGAGCAGGGAGCCCGATATGGGACTCGATCCCGGGACTCCAGGATCATGACCTGAGCCGAAGGCAGTCGCCCAACCAACTGAGCCACCCAGGTGCCCAGAAAGTGTTTTGTTATTCTTTGAAATGTTCAATGTACAGTTGCTATATGACCCCAAAATTCCACTTCTAGGTATATACCCAAGAGAACTGAAAGAGTACGTCCACACAAAAATGTGTGTGTGAATGTTAGTAGCAACATTATTCATAATACCTAGAATACCAAAAATTAGGAAAAACCCAAATGTCCATCAATTGATAAATGGAAAAATAAAATATGGTATGTCCATGCATTGGAATATTATCCAGTCATAAGAAGGAATCAAGTGTAGACACATGATATAATATGGATATGCTAAGTTAAATAAGCCAGATACACAAAACCAAACATTGTAAGATTGCATTTATATGAAGTATCCAGAAGAGGTACATCTATAGAGACAGAAAATAGATTAGTGGTTGTCTAAACCTGGTGAGGGGGAGATGTAAATGTTTTCTTTGGGGGATGATGAAAATGTTCTGAAATTAGAGAGTGATAAACTCATGACTGTGAATATACTAAACACTATTGAAGCGGACACTTTTAAAGGGTGAACTTTATGGCATGTGGATTGTACATCAATAAATCCACTTTAAAAATGCATTCTCTATGTAAGTGTCCAAAGTTGATGTCTGCCTGTGAGACTAGTCCCTCATCCACTCCACTTTCAGTTAATCATGGACCCTGTCTTGTGTTGTACACACACGTATTCTGACAAGTTCCCTCTAATCCACATAGATATACATCATTCTGTGACTTACACACACGCACTTGAGGATAGAGAATTTCACAAGACTTCTGGGGTTCAGAGGTGAGACAGAGGATGAATTTATCCAGTACAGTAGAACGTGGGTTGGAGGCAGGGAGGTATTAGGGAGGTCTTAGGTAGGTAAAAAGGCCACTTTTGGGTGCAAGATAAGAAAAATAACAGGTAGTTGAAAGGAAACTGCTTTGAAAATTGAAGAAATCCATGGAATTACTAAGCAAAATCATCAAGGATATTAAGTCTGGTGTCCTTTTTGAATGGTTAGAAAAAAAAAGCAACAGGAAATTAAGCTTAAAAAAATAAGTTGCAGTAACTCTTTTTTTTTTGTAAATCATAGAGAATAAATAACAGAAAAAAATGCAAATAGAAATTATTTTTGCAGAAGTTAAAAACTTCATTAAAAACCTGTCATCAAAGAATTTCTGGGTAGGTATTAGAGCAGGGTCCTTAGGGAAGAGTACACATGCAAGAATTAAAGTACTGGATCATTATTTTCTAGGTTTTAGACTGTTTTGAGCATTTCCCCATAGCCCTACATAATTATCTGAAGCCAGCTGCGTTCTGTTTGTGTTTATTCAGCTTCTTTTATTTCCCATCTGACAAATGCTGTGCATTAAGTTGTGTGTATTAACATTAATGTATAAATGAGCAATTTACTATGTCTGAAAGAAGTCAACAGCCTCAAATGCACTCATGGAAGTATATTTATAACAAACACCTGTGTTAATTTCCTTTCACAAGGAGTACAATAGCAACCTCCTTGAGGCAGTGCCTTTGGATAAAGTGAATAATAAAGTGCTCATCACATCATTTATTTCTTGTCCTTCTGATGTGCCAGCAAGCATGTGTTCCTTTCAATTAATATTCTGTTCCTGTACAAAAGCTGTTTGACAGTAAATGTTGTATTTTTGGAGGGCAGTAAATTAGGTGAAATAATGGATGTGAAATCTGGATGAGGTTTAGGGTAAAAACACTATTCATAACATCTTTCAAAGGATTTTCTTCCGTAAAAGGGGCAGTCTTGGCAAAGTTGGTGCAGGCAAGATGATGAATTCCTTGAGAGCTGAGCTTTTCTCTTATTCAGCTTTGTGCGAACAGGTTTATTGAAGTCTTAACCCATTGAGTTATAAATATGAAAAACATTTTTTTTTTTTTTTTTACTTTTTCCAATCATGCTTCCTCCATTCTATGTCTGATCTTCCTTGCCTGACCTTAATAACGTCAGGGGCAGATGATATCTTGTTCCAGTTCCTTTTAGTGATTCATACTTAACTCCAACACAGTTCAAAACTTAATGTCATATCTGATTCAAATCACTTCTTCCCTCTCACAGTACAGTCCAGAGCTGGTTGCTGTAAGATTGCCTCTTCTCTCTCTTCTGGTTCTACTCCTCTGAAGTTGGAAGGGGGCAGGAGTGATAAGGAAGGTGGCATTTCTTAGAAAACAAACTTTCTTTTTAAAGAAGGTCTATATTTATGAAAGACATACCATATTCATGGGTCAGAATATTTAATATTGTTAAGATGGCATTATCCCCAAATTGAGCTATAGATTCAGTGTAATCTCAGTCAGAATCCCAGCTGACGGTTTATTTTATTTTATTTTTCAGAAACTGATAAGCTGATGCTAAAATTCATATGGAAATGCAAGGGATCCATAATAGCCAACTGTCTTGAGAAAGAAGAACAAAGTTGGAAGGCTCACACTTCCTGTAAACATACAATAATCAAGAGAGTGTGGTACTGACAAATAGACATCTCAATCAACGGAACAGAATTGAGAGTCCAGAAATAAACCAGTATATTTATAGTCAATTGGTTTTCAACAAGTTGCCAAGACAGTTCAATAGGGAAAGGATAGTCTTTTCAATAAACGGTGCTCAGGCAACTGGATAGTCACAAGCAAAAGAATGAAGTTTGACCCCTATCTAAAACCATGTGTAAAAATTAATCCAAAATTAATCATATATTTAAATGTAATCATTTTGGGGTGATGGAAATCTTCTATAAGTAGGTAATGGTGATGGGTGTACTACTCCATGAATATACTAAAAACCAATGAATACTACACTTTAAATGGGTGAATTTTATGGTTTGTGAATTATATCTCAATAAAACTACTTAAGAAGCATTAAATAATTGAAAAACATAGTTGGATATTTATGTAATCTAGAGTCAAAGAAGGTCTTTCTAAGCATGTTACCAAAGTAAAAAATATAACAAAAATGATTTATACACTTGATTGTAAATAATTTTTATAATTTCTCTATCAAAAATACTATTAATAAACTTTATTACACCAGACACAGTGTTAATAATATCCTTAATACATAAAGAGTAGTTAAAATCAGTAAGAAAATTATCAATACTTTAACAGAAATGTAGATAAAGAATATGAGCAACTCACAAGGTAAGAAATAGAACTGGCCAACAAACACATATAAAAATATTAATATTTATTGGTAGTTAAAGAAATGCTAATTAAAACACAATGAAATGTCTCCCTCACCCAGTGGATTGGTGAAGAGTTTTAAAAAGTATAATACCCATGGGTGGTGAATATGTGGGAAAATAGGATCTTCATACATTTCTGGTGGGAGTGTAACTTGGAATAATGAGGCTGAAAGCAATTTGGCAATAAAAAACAAATGCTTAGAAATATGTTACTACTTTGAGCAATCCCCTTTCTGGAATTACATTCCAAGAAATAATGCAAGAGGTATTCAAAAGAATATGTACAGGGTTCTATATCCTTGTGAACTTTTGTGAAAAATTAGAAACAACCTAAGTGCCTAACAGTAAGAGATTAGATCTAGTCATTACAATTTTTGGGGGGGATATTAAAGGGGACATTGCTACCTAGCATCTGTTCTCTCTTCATTCCTAAAATCCCATGAAGCCCCAGGACTCAGGAAAAGCTGATGCCCCAACCCCTCAGACAGAACTTGGCTCAACGTGTGATTCATAGATAATCATGACAACACAGGTCAATGAGATGCAAAGAACGGTTTGCTAGGGGCTTGGGTGCAGCTTCTAGAAGTATCTAGTCTTTCCCTGGCCTTTAGCACACCTGGATAGGAGCCCAGACCTTTGCAACCATCTCCAACGTCTCTAAAGATGCAGCTGACACCAGGGAAGGGCAGAGAAGAGAAGCTTACAGGAAAATGGAGCCAGAGCCACCAAATTTAGTCAGCCGTGAAGCCCCTCTTCTTCTGGACTTCAATCTATGACTATAAATTTCATTATCATTTGAGCTGGATTGAGAGGGTTTTTTGGAACTTGCCATCATAGGTCACATGTAGGTTTACTCTACCTCTTCCCCACCCCCCAAAAAGGGAGAGTACAAATAGAAAAGGGCTTTCACTTTATTCCCTTTATTCCTCTGTCTTTAAAATACTCGGTTTGGGTCTCCTTTCCCCTCCGGACAACATCTCAGGCAGACACTGTAGATTTTTGGATGGGCATAGAATTCACAGGGTGTGTGGGCTTAATGGAATGAATCACATTTTTATTTTTATTGACCTCCAACTGCAATTTACCATTACTTACACCAGGAGATGTTGGAATGGTGTTTCCCCTGGGTTGAGGTCTCCAACAAACAACAAATCTTCTCATCAAAGATCTAGCAGGGGATGCTCACTGTCGTGGAAGGTGTAATAGCCAGCCAATGTCAGTTGAGTGAGAACTAGTAACACAAATGATACCAGCCAGGTGAGACCTCTTTACCCTCTTCCTTATATTCTTCTCTTCCCCAATTCTGAGTATGGAAGAGCCAGAAGATGGACAGGGGAAGACAGATGATCATGCTCATGGAATTCCCACTGCTGGAACAGGCAGTGACTTCTCGGGGTGGATTCCTGCCATAAACAACACGTGTATTGCACTGATGGAAAAAAACTGGCCTGACCTCTGACCTCACTCCATGGGCATAGCCCTTGGGTTTTTCTTCCTTAGGTCACAAATGCTAACAAATACCAGTTTGCTCTAAGCAAAAGAATTAAGTGAATTACAGCCTGAGGCATCAGGGATGATGGATGTTACTTTGGTCACTGACTTTTATATATTTTTTTCAGATTAATTCCATGAGGCATAGTGATCACAGATTCTGTAATGCTCTATTTAAATTAGAAATTCTAACAATCATTTTCCTTTTACCAGTATTCAGTGATCAGAGAGACATTTTTGTAAATGTCACACAACGATTCCAATAAAAGGAAAAGGCTTTCACTTTTCACAGGTAACAGTTAAAGCTGAAAGGGCAAGGCCTTTCTTTCCATTTTTTTTTTATCGATATTTTTGTAAATAAAACCTTAGAAGGGAATATACTCCTCTCCAAAAATAAATGAATCTTTCCATTCTGAGAATGATTTGATGCAACTCACAGAAGTGTGACAATCTGGGTTCCTTCTCTAGTCCTGCTCTTTTCCAAGGAGCTCCACTGACTTTTTGCAACCTCTAGTTTTTATTTTATTTTAATTTTTCAAAATCAGGCCAGAGATGCCCAGAAATAAAGTCTAGGAATAGCAATAATCTCAGCAATCCACCAGCCTGAAGAAGGTGGGGACAATAATGACATAAATTGTCCATTTGCCAAACTGTGTCCATAATGCAGGGACTTCAATCTCCATTGGCCCATTTTGGATCCAAAATGGAAGTTGTGTTGTAGGAGAATACAGTAGATATTATTGGTCTGGGGCTTCTCTGCATCCATTTCTCTTTCTTATCTGCCCCTTAGTTTCCTTCATTCTGATTACCCTTCAATCACTGCATAAGGTCTTGGGGGACTATCACTGAAGTTCTCCTCCTTCCACAACTCCTCTGGCCAGCTAAAGGGAAAGTAGTTGACCCACGTCAAAGCAATTCTTTGCTCCCTCCTTGGAATACGAATCTTGAGCTGAAGAATAAAGAGACTGAAAACTAGTTTAATTCCATCTGACTGGTAGTGCTTGCCCAGATTCTTCTTGCTATGAGGTGAGGATCTGTCTTTTCAGGCTCCAGGACAGCCTCTATGCTGATCTCATTATCCAGCCTCCCAGGTACCATATTGCCCTTGGGTTCCTTCAGGTTCATTTCTTCCTGCCTGAAATGGCTCAAGGGAGTTACTGTGATTGAAGCCAAAGAACCGAACTGATACGGAGAGCATCAGTCCTCACAAATCCCATTTTCAAAAGCAGTTATATTTTTATTTATTGTGTTGGAACATTTAAAGATTTCAACAAATTACACAGCCCTTAGTTCTTTCCTGTAAGACATGTATCCAGTCTGGGCAGTCTGATGTTTCTTTCTAGGGTTATAAATAAGTATTTTGTATTTGTACTTTGAGTTTTCTTCTTTCTCTTTTGCCTACTACTCCCCTCTCCTTCCAGGTAAAAGCACACAACTGTTATTTAAATAGTCCTTGGAGGGGTGCCTGGGTGGCTCAGTCGTTAAGCATCTGTCTTCAGCTCGTGATCACAGGGTCCTGGGATCAGGCCCCACATCGGGCTCCCTGCTCAGCGGGGAGTCTGCTTCTCCCTCTCCCACTCCCTCTGCTTGTGTTCCCTCTCTCGCTGTGTCTCTCTGTCAAATGAATGGGTAAAATCCTAAAAATAAATAAATAAATAGTCCTTGGAAATAATATGAAATAATTACAATAGTACAAGTCATTTTTGGAAATATTAGCTTTAAAAATTCCCATTTGAGAATTTGAACAATCAAGACTAATATATCTTAAATAAAGGTGTATTTTTAAAGCCCATGGGAATGGATCGGTCATCAAGGCACACAAAGGGTTGTAAGCTAATAAACTATTCAAACAGCTCTAAGGTTACAAAGCAAGTCATGGAAGGAAGAGCAGTAGCATAGATCAATACACTGTGAGGTCTTTTGGCAATGGATATGAACATCTACAGGGAATTGCAATCAAATGGATGAATGTTCTATGAAAGAAGCCAGACACCAAAGCTCACATTCTTTATGAATCTGTTTACATAAAGTTAAGATCAGGCAAAACTAAACTATGGTATTAATACTTAAGGGAGGAGTTAACTTTAGAGAACTGGAGTAATGAATGAGTGGCATACGAGTGAGGTTTTGGGGATGTTGAAATGTTCCATTTCTTGACCTGGGTGATAAACACATTAGTGTTCACTTTAAAATAAAGCATTGGGATAGATGTTTGTTTTGTGCACCTTTCTGTATATGTATTTTACTGGAAAAAAGTTTTAAAATGAAAAGTCAGTATCTTTTTTTTTTTCGGTTTTAAAGAAAAATCCTGGCCTTTCAGAATGGTGATTTTTAAGGCAGTTTATTACAGAGAAGTCAGTAAGTTTCTCTTTATTTACTGCTCTACTGCCTCACTTTTCATTTACCTTCCCCTCCATCAACACCTCTCTAAAAACATACTACTTCTGCTTGGGAACAGAGTATGAGTCACTAGGAAAATCTTTAGGATTTACTATTTGGCCATAGCTCCAATTCTGAGAATTCAATCAACTAGTTTAAAGTTTATTATTTTGTTCAAATCATTATGAGTAGTTGGGTAATGATCTCTTTGTGAGCAACAGAGGGAACTGATTGCTATATGAAATTTTTACTTTTATATTTCCGAACTTGGGGATGTTTAATTATACAACTATAAAGAGGTTCTAGCATGTGCTTTTAATTTTTTTTTAAGATTTATTTATTTTGGGGAGAGAGAGAGAAAGAGAGAGACATGGAGAAAACAAGTAAGGGGAGGGGCAGAGGGAGAAGCAGACTCCCTGAGGAGCAGGGAGTCCAGCGTGGGCAGGCTCCATCCTAGGACCCTGGGATTATGACCTGAGCCTAAGGCAGATGCTTAACCCACTGAGCCAACTAGGCACCCTAGCATGTGCTTTTACTGTTACATATTTAACTGGTTTTTTTTGTTTTGTTTTCAATACATTTAAAAAATTATATTCATGTAATTTTAAGTCATTTGTATTTTAAAGAAACTAATTTAAAACAACACTATATTTCTTTCATAGATTCAGTGTTTTTTGATTCAAATCCTGATTTGTATGCTATTCAAAGCGCAAACACTGGTTTTGAATTAAACCTGTATTTTGAACGGAAGAATAATTCAAAAGGAAATATTTAATGTCTCTTTGTTTTCTTTCTTTCAAGAGAAAAAAAAGTCTTCCACTTGAGTAAAGGCTAAACTGCCGTGATAATTCAAACAATTAGAAAGGAAAAGATTAAGATTTGCAGTTATATGGAGATGGAAACATCTCATTCTGGATTTGGAAGATCCAATTGTTAACTAAACTCGGCAATCATTATTCTCTAAGTTGTTAAAATGGTTAAACATTTATATAAGGTACCTAAATTCTTTCTTGCTTTGGATTTCAACTGAGATTCTATATATTTTATCTAGAGTGATAATTGCTTTCTTTTCATTTGTTTTCAACCAAATAAAGATAATCACAGTTATGCTGATAAGATATTCAGGAAGAAAAAAAAAAGAGGCTATAACTATATCTCTTTTAGGATTTGCTATTTGACTATAACTCTAATTCTGAGAATTCAATCAACTAGTTTAAAGTTTATTATTTTTTTCAAATCATTATGGCTTAAAATTACATTAATTTTATATATATATCTTTACATCTATGACAGATGGATATCTGTCATAGGTATTAATCTATTATCTTTCTATCATAATCAAAGCATATTCTTAGTTTATTTTTAAATGAAATTCTGGGGCCTAAATCTGGAGATCATTCCTAGTTTCCTAAAAGTTTGGGAGATTTGTGGTTAAGAGCCTAAACTTTTTAGCAGACTTTGGTGGTATTTTTACATAATGTTTCTATGACTGGACCAACTGGATTTCCAAGTTTTCAGTTAGGGTGAAAAATAATCCCTCTGATCCAATCCTCAGAAGTGGAGCTCGGCAAAAAGAGTGGATTCAGCATTCTTATAATTAAATGGCCCATGTAAATGACTGATTTACAAATTTAGTTAATAACTGAGGTCTCAGCTATTCTTGGCAATGGGAACACAGCCTCTCGCTGGTGACAGTTGCCTTATGTCTTTAAATTACACCTTTGGCTGGTAGCTCAGTGATTACTGCTCCACACTAAGAAGGCCATCAAAACCAGTCTTGTCTAGTTCATAGACAGCTACATTACTCTTTTCAATTACCCTGCAATAGATGCAAATCTATCACCATTGCTAGAAACACAACTCCAGGAGAGGGCCTTAGCAATGGGGGTATGTGGTAGGATAGCTTTTTAACAACCCACTACCACCTCATGGGACAGCCAGCACCACCACACTGGGGCTATGATACAAAGAGACAGAGAAAATTACTCTTGGTTCTTGCTACCATTTCTCTGTATAGTTGTTGGTAAGTAATAGAACCTCTCTATTCCCTGATTTCCCATTTGTTTCATTAAAATAATATTAACTGTTAAGAATGATGGAAAGATCAATTGGCTTAATCAGGTTGCATTTTTAATTCCTTGCAGGTGTTACTTACACCTGAGCTGTAACTCAGCCAACAAACAGGGTTTATTTGGTCCTCACAGTATACAGATTCCAAGATAGCTCTAAGAACTTTTGAGAATTATAAAGGAAGTAGAGAACACATCTCTATTCTCAAGGAATTATTATCCTTCAGGTGAGATAGGACCAACCCCAGTGAAAGTTGGCAAGCACACTAGCAAAATATAACCAACAAGAGCCACTGTCAAGTACTCTGATGTTTCTCCAGTGGTCTGTGACCAGACTCAGATGTGGAGAACTGGAAGCTTTGCTGGACCCCAAGGAAGGAAATCAAGGCTTATAGGATGGGCTCACTACTGAGGGTATAATTATTTTGGTAAATCATTTTAGTGTAATCTCATGCTACAGTGTAATTTTTGTTTGAAAGGTTTTATTGTGCAGAATAAATTTTTATGGTAACAAGGATAGATTCAATCTAGTAAAACTACATGTTGGTTATCATTAAAATGATCACTTTTGTTAATATACAACTTTCCCCCTCCAAAAAAAAGAATTGCACATATGTACATAAATGATGGTTTAAATGTCTAGCTTTGGGAGACTGATGAGCTAATGCAAAAGTAGCACAGAGCAATGTACATACTGCATATGCTACTGAACTTGAAAGATATTTAACAATAACCCACTTCCTTTACTGCAAGTAAAGATATTAGTTGACCCTTGAATAAGTGGAGGTTAGGGGTACTGACCCCCTGCACAGTGAAAATTCATGTATAACTTTGATTCCCCCCCAATATTTTTTAAAAGATTTTATTTGACACACACACACAGAGACAGAGAGAGAGAGAGCACACAAGCAGTGGGAGAGGCAGAGGGAGAAGCAGGCTCCCCGCTAAGCAGGGAGCCCAATGTGGGGATAGATCCCAGGACCCTGAGATTATGACCTGAGCCAAAGGCAGATGCTTAACCAACTGAGCCACCCAGCACCCCTACCTCTCCCCAAATTTAACTATGAATAATCTATTGTTGACCAGAAGCCTTACCTATAACAAATGGTCAATTAACATATATTTTGTATGTTATATGGATTACATACTTCATTCCTAGAACAAAGTAAGCTAGAGAAAAGAAAATGTTAAGAAAATCATAAGAGAAAATATGTTTACAGCACTGTACTGTATTTATTAAAAAAAAAAAATCCACATGTAAGTAGGCCCACCCAGTTCAAGCCCGTGTTGCTTAAGGGTCAAGGGTCCATTAAATCAGAGACTACGCTAAGAAGGGAGGATAGCTAAGCAATATCATCAAATCTCAAAGGAGAAATTACCCAGACAAAAGCCCTAAACTTAGCTATTAACTGTATATTCATCAGCACAGCTAAAAAAGTTCTCATAAATTGATTTGCAGCATCTTAATATTAAAACAAAATAAAAATCCAGAGCAGGTTATGTTGTCCAACTGATATTCTTCAAGCTCAAATATCTGTTATGGAGCTGCAAGTAATTTCTTCTGTTGCGTGTCTACCTACGTTGCCTGCTCCATTACTTTCTTCTATAGAGTGTCCCTTCTTCTGTAAAATTTGCTTAATCATCTGGATTGTGCTTCTGTGGGGGTTCACTTTGTGGTAATTATTATGATTCATGCTGTATACCTCAATTTAAAAGAAAATAAGTCTTAGTTGAGACTCACTTTCATGAATCCTTACCACACTTGCTTGATCTTATAATCAGATCTCTAGTTTTTAAGTGCTTGAATATGCTTATGCATAGCTGTGTACCATTACAGAAAGTTCTTATACCCTTGTCATCTGTTTCTTTGTGTATTTTCAGTTAACTTGAGTTTATTCACCTTCTTGTGAAACCTTCATTTCTTTGCTTGCCATCTCCTTCTTTTAAATTTAAAGTTGATTAATTAACATAGCGTGTATTATTAGTTTAGAAGGTAGAGTTTAATGATTCATCAGTTGCATAGAACACCCAGTGCTCATTACATCAAGTGCCCTCCTTCATGCCCATCACCCAGTTACCCCTTCCCCTCACCCACCTCCCCTCCAGCAACCTTCAGCTTATTTCCTAGAGTTAAGAGTCTCTTATGGTTTGTCTCCCTCTCTGATTTTGTCTTATTTTATTTTTCCCTCCCTTCCCCTATGTTCATCTGTTTTGTTTCTTAAATTCCACATGAGTGAAATCATATTGCCATTTCCTTTGTAACTCTCCTACATTAAGGTAGAGTAGGCAATGGTGTGTTGGTTAACCAGATATTAAAAAAAAAAAAAAAGCTCAGATTTCAATTGCCAGTTTCTGTGGCATAAATAGCCCCCAATTTCAAAGTTTCAAGGTTTCATATCCAGCTCAAAAATTCCTGAATATTTAACAATTGACTCTCATGAGCTGATAAGAGCTGGCTCTGTGTAGGTAAGCAATAATATTACTGCTAGTTTTGCAGTGACTTAGAACAGCATTTCCACTAACTGTTCATTCACTCATACCACCACAAAATTTTTCCAGCTGCGGGCATAGACAATCAACATATTTCAGTGTGGAATCAATGATGGGTAAAAATTGTTCCTCTGTGCATCCCTGTAGAGCTAAAGCTAAATAAGCCAATTTGCTGAATTACTTAGAACCAAGTATTTATTGCATCACAAACAGATTATTTCCCACTTGTCAGAAAATGTAATAGAGCCAAGATACCAGTTGCTGTTTGTTTTCTGCCATAAGTGCTCACTAAATGGAATGGATATTCAATAAGCTGTATTAAACTGAAGGATGCATTTTCAAAATGGTGAGGGGGTGAATCAAGAGGCAACATTAATGTCAGAGGGAATTATGGGTATGAACACTTTCTGTTACTGTATAAACCTGCCCCTGCTACAAAATGTTCAGGGGCATAAATAATGACTACGTAGAAGGGTTTTGCTCTTGGAAGTTCAAACATAGAAAAACAACTGACATTTTCAATGTCAACATTTTGGAGGACATTTTCCTGATTTATGAGGATACCTATTATTTCAGCATGCACTGATAAGAAAAAAAAAAAACAACCAGAAGGAAAATAAAGGTTTAAAGATTTGAAATATGGTAGGAAAAATGTTTTAAGAAACATTGATTCTACTGAAAATAAAAATCCAGGGTTCTTCTATTATAATCAAATGATATGGAAGGTAGAGGAAAGGAACACTGTTAAACTTCTCTCCCCAAATCATCATGACTTCAAATTTCCTGGGGACAGGGGACATGACCGGAAATTGAATGCAAGCCCCTTTCCCCTCTCCTCCCTGCCCCCACCTTCAAATGTTGATGGGAGATTTGGCCCTGCTGTACTTCTGGATACTGACCCACACATCTAGCTTCCCAGTGTTGGCATCACTACAAGCCATGGTGACAGAGGGGACATCATATTGCAGTTCTCACTCTATTTCACTTGTGATCTTTCTCTTTCTTTTTTTATGCATGCCTGTGCTAATCTTACCACTCATATCTGTCTTCTCCCTACCTTCAGCTTCCTTTCCTCATTTGAGGGGTGCGTGTTGAGAGTAGACTTTCTGAGGAAAGTTTTCCTGTCATGACTGGCTCCTATAATCATAGCATAAAAACCACCAAGTTATAACCTTTTCACTTGTCAACACCTAAACTAAATGCCATGCTTACTAAATACAAATGAAAACAAGTTTGGCTTCTGCAGGAAGCAATCTCTGAGACAGAGCTTAATGTTCAGGGAATGCCCTTGTGATCAACACCCATGGGAAGGAGGGGTTAAGTGGGACTGGGAAGAAGCTGAGCTTCGATGCAGGCTTGACAGCCTCAGCCACGGGGAGTTCTGGAGCCAAAAAGGCTCATCTGAACTGTCCCATTTTGGGTGGAAATGGCTGATCCTTTGTATTCCTACCTTCAGCCATTATTAGATGTGAGTTTTCCTCTGAAGGGCATGACCTTGGTGAGGTGGCTCTTTGTAGGTAAGGTGTTCCCTGAAGGAACGGAAAGCTGTTCCACTGAAACTCTCAGGGCAACTATGGGAATAAGTCCTTCCTTGAAGTGGGATTTGAGCACCTCTTCATGTCCACCCCTGCAAATCTCCTTACCCTGAAAAATATCTACCATCGTTCACACATCTTACTTCCTTCATAAGAGCACAAAAGGCTACTGAGCAATATATCAAAAACTATTTGTGATTTCAACAAATGGTGCTGGAGCAATTAGATAGCCATAGGCAATAAATAAACAACACCCCTGAACCAAACCTCTTACTTTATACAAATATTAACTCAAAATGAATCATGGACTTAATGTAACATGAAAACCATAAAACTTTTAGAAAAGGACAAAGGAGAAAATCTTTGGGACCTCAGGTTAGGCAAAGAGGTCTTAGACAACATCAAAGCATAAGCCCATTAAAAAATCAATACATTGGATTTCATTAGATTAAAAACTTTGTTCTGCAAAAGCCCAAGTGATGAGGATGAGAACACAAGCTGCCTATGGGAGAAAATATTTTCAGACCATATATCTGACAAAGAACTAGTATCTAGAGAACATAAAAAGTTCTTAAAACTCAACAGTTGGAAAATGGGCAAGAGACATGAACAGACATTTCTTGAAAAGGATATAAGCATGTGAAAAGATGCTCAACATCACTAGTCGTCAGGGAAATGCAAATTTCAAAATATAGTGGCTTAAAACCACCACCATTTTGTTTTTGTTTTCACCATCATTTGGGTCAGGAATTTAAGCTCATCTGGACACATACTTTAATCCACCTGGTGTCGGTTGATGTCATTCACTCAGCTGCATTCGGTGGAGAGTGGGCTGAAAATCTTAGAAGTCTGGTGCTGCAGTGCTCTCCATGTGGCCAGCAGAGCTTCCTCACAGCATGGTAGTCTCGGGGTAGTCAGACTTTCAAAAGGAATTATAAGAATTGGTAAATATTGAAGCTATCGATCCCTTAAATTCCAGCCTTGGAAACTGCAGCATCACTTCTGCCACATTTTAATGGTCAAAACAAATCACAGCTCAGACTAAAGGGGAGAGAAAATAGACTCCAACTTTCAATGTGAGAAGCAGTAAAGAATTTACGACCATCTTACTCTACCATGGGGGCGATTATTTAATTATTTGAAAAAATACTTCTCTTTGTAGGAAGTTTTTAAAAATTAGGTTTTTAAAAAATTCAAACTTTAAAAAATAAATATTGAGTTGTTCAAGTTTCTTATTTTTATCTTGTCAGTTTTTGGCAAATTATGTTTTCTAAATATCTTGTCTATTTTATCTAAGTTGTCAAATTCATTTGCATAAAGCTATTTGTAATATTGCCTCCTTATCATCCTAATGTTGGTAAGATCTGAGGTCACATCCTTTTTTCCAAACCTGATAGTCTTCATTCATGCTTTTTTTTTGTTGATTAGTTAGCTAGGAGTTTATCAATTTTATTAATCTCAAAGAACCAACTTTTGGCTCACATTCCATGGATTTTGCTTTGTCTACATATCAGTATGCTCTGGAGAGCTTTCCAAATTAGTGCATATAGATTTACCTCATTTTTTAAAAAAATTTTTTATTGTTATGTTAATCACCATACATTACATCATTAGTTCTTGATATAGTGTTCCATGATTCATTGTTTGTGCATAACACCCAGTGCTCCATGCAGAACGTGCCCTCCTTAATACCCATCACCAGGCTAACCCATCCCCCCACCCCCTCCCCTCTAGAACCCTCAGTTTGTTTTTCAGAGTCCATCGTCTCTCATGGTTCCTCTCCCCCTCTGACTTACTCCCCTTTATTCTTCCCCTCCAGCTATCTTCTTCTTTTTCTTTTTTCTTAACATATCTTGCATTATTTGTTTCAGAAGTACAGATCTGTGATTCAACAGTCTTGCACAATTCACAGCGCTCACCATAGCACATACCCTCCCCAATGTCTATCATCCAGCCACCCCATCCCTCCCACCCCCCACCACTCAGCAACACTCAGTTTGTTTCCTGAGATTAAGAATTCCTCATATCAGTGAGGTCATATGATACATGTCTTTCTCTGATCGACTTATTTCACTCAGCATAACACTCTCCAGTTCCAACCACGTCATTGCAAATGGCAAGATCTCATTCCTTTTGATGGCTGCATAATATTCCATCGTGTATATATACCACATCTTCTTTATCCATTCATCTGTCGATGGACATCTTGGCTCTTTTCACAGTTTGGCTATTGTGGACATTGCTGCTATAAACATTGGGGTGCACATACCCCTTCAGATCCCTACATTTGTATCTTTGTTGGATTTACCTCATTTTTATTAATTGCTGTCATGGTATTTCATATTATGGGAGTATTTAATCATGGGCATTCTTATGAGAGAAAGAGAGTGCCAGCACACAGGAATGGGAAGGCGGGGTAGGGAGAAGGGCAGAGGGAAAGGAAGAGAGAGAATCTCAGGCAGACTCCATGCTGAGAACAGAGCCCAACATGGGGCTTGGTCTCATGACCTTGAGATCATGACCTGAGCCAATACCAAGAGTTGGACGCTTAAGCAACTGAGCCACCCAAGTGCCCCTATCCCATGTTCTTATTATCTCCCTACTGTACTTACTTTCTCACTTTGTTTAATTACAGCACTTTATAAGAATTTATAGGTCAGTCAGGCCATTGAAGCCCTAGAAAACCCTCCATGTCTCAGCCTCATTCTGGTTTACAAGTGCTTGCTTGGCAGACATCTGATAAAGGCCCAGATCCCTATGTTGGCATTTTCCCTAAAAAAAATCCCCGTTGGGATTAAAGCCAACCTTGGAACCAGTGGGGCACCACGCATCAATCTGTATGGTACACTTAGTTTTGGTGATATAATGGCTGCATTTAGTTTTTTGGACTCCACAGTTCGGGAATAACATGCAGAGCAGGCCATGTACTTGCCTTAAAAGTGTCACAACCTGACTATCTGATTGGAGAGTCAAAGTAAGTGCTGGTGATCTTCCAACATAAGCACTCTCACTCAAGGTAACTGGATAGTAGGTCACCAAAAGGAAGTGGATTTGGAAACAGCACCAGGTTGTCCTAGAACTTTGGGAGATCTGGTCTCAGACCTTTTTAATACATTGTTTTTCTGCTACTAAAACAGAGTGGACTCATAGTAGGCACACAGTACACAAGAATGGATGAATGATAGTGAAGGGAAGGAAAAATTCTTCTCTACCTTCAAGATCTTCCAACTGGACTTAAATTTATGAGACAGATTAACAGGAGAAAAAAATCCAACAGTTTATTACATGTACACAGAGGCCCAATAATGAAATTGAGACCTAAAGAAATGACCAAGGCAAGAACTTTTTATACTTTTCAGACAAAGAGACAATATATCTGTGAAAAATTGACAGGATATAGAAAAGTTAACTTTGAAAGCTTCAATTAGTAAGGAATTCTAAACAGAATTTGGGCTGGGGTAGTAAATTAGTAAAAAGTAGCTAGGGTTGTTTATAAAGCCTTCTTGGCTCTAAATTTCCCATCTCTGGTGATAAGCCTATCTCTTTACCTCCTGGCACAGAGAGGGTACCTATCACATGGAGATTTATTTCCTGTTTTCAGGGGACAGAGGAGGGTCTGAGTGTCCCTCCTACATAGATTCTCTTAAATAACTTTTATTTAAAATAATCATTATGCCAAAATGGCACATTTCGGGGCAGCCTGCCTTTGGCCTCTACCGTAGGGAGAGGTATAATTACAAAACCAGGCAGTATCTGATGGCTAAAAGACTTGAAAGCAGGTCAAGAATGTTGACATTTAGATTAGTGAATCCCCCTTAAGAACTCTAAGTACCTCAACACTGACTTTACATCCCTCCAATATATATATAGCGAGCGGGGCACACGGGAGTTGCTGGTTCTGCCACTACTGTAACCCCAGCACGTCACTGAATATTGATTGAAGAGTCCTGAGTCACCCTTTCCCCTTGGCTACCCACCTGGAGGGACGGGCTGGCAGAAGGCCAGAGTCCCCTCCATTGCTGCAGTTCCATTCACCAATGCAGCGTGTATCGGATACTATCTTAGAGCTCTTCCAGCGAAGGTCCCAGGGTACTTCCAGAATGACTGCCTCGTGCCCAGCACTGACAGTTAATATTAGCGTTTGGTGCATTAACACGGTCATTACCGAAACCAGTTACTACCTAACACTCGGTTGACAGCCCCGCCCAGCGCCCTTACACGATCGCGCCAGGCATTAGGGCGCACGCGCAGCTGGTAAACGCGGGTGGAGATAGCCGGGCACGCGCTCGCGCGCGGTCGCACCGCCCCGTGGTGCGGGGGGGGGGGGCGACGCATGCGCGGGCAGCGGTGGCCTTAAGGGCGGCGGCTGCTCCCGGTGTCCCAGTCGGCCTGTCAGCCGGCTTGGAGGCGCGGCCCGTGGCTCGCGCAGTGACGGCGGTCATGGCGGCGGAGGAGGAGGAGGTGGGCTCGGCGGACACCTGCGAGAGGTGAGTGCGGCCGGGATTTCGTGAGGTTCGGGATCGCGTCTTCCACGGGTTCAGGTCGGGCCGGGCAGCCTTGCCGAGGATTCGTACCCCCCCGGCCTCTATCGTCCCGCCCGGCGTGAGACCGCGCTGCGCCCCGAGAGACACCCCGGCCTGGCTCTGTCCCTGCCGGGCGCCCTTTGGCGTCGAGGGGCTGCAAGTGTGTGAATCCTACCCGGCCGCGCCAAGGGGCCGCCGCGATGTTGTGTAAGCGTCTCCTCCGGGCCGGCGGCGAGGGTGGCCCGGCGGCGAGGGTGGCCCGGCGGCGAGGTTGGCCCGGCACCCACCCCCTGCTCGTCATCCGGGGACTCCTCGGACCCCGCCTGCCCGGGAGCGGCCGGCGGGCGGTGGCTGGCGGTCCCCAAACCTGCCTCGAACCAGGGGAAACGGCTCAGTCACTCGTGCACTTCCGAGCGCGGCTTCTGTCTGCAGGTGCGCGCTGTTCTCTCTCGAGGGGACAGGAACGAATGCGCCGCCTGGGCAGAGCCTCCGGAGCCTGGAGGAAGGGGAGGCGCTTCCCTGGGGCCGTAGGAGATGGAGAGCCCAAAATCGCCCTGGAAAGTGCAGGAGATTGGGGGGTGTCGGGGGAAGGACCCCGACAGCGTGAGGGAAAGGGGTTTGAGGGCGTGGGTATATGACTTTGGGTTTCAGAAAGCGTTTAATGTGTAGATACTTAGTGGAAAGAATATTAACACGATATGGATATCAAGTTCAGAATTAATAATCTTTCAGAGATCTTCCTTTGCTTCTAAGTGTTCCGGTGTTACCAGAGAAGTGTGTGTGTGCGCCTCAGAGCACATGTATATGTAGGAAACTTTATGGAATTTGGAGGACAGAGGTCCAACGTGAGAAACTTTTTGATATACTAAGTTTAAATTATTCTCTTCCACCTGTAACTAACTTCATGCCCTTGTCAGTAGACAAATAGCAATTAATTAGTGGAAAAATTAAATTACGAATATTATTGCCATATTTCTCAAGGCTGGTCATTTCTTTTAGAAAGTAAATAAATTTTTGTGTTTCTCTATATATGTTTAATATTTTGACAATAATTCTACTTCAGTTGTCGGGAGAAACTTGCATATGAAGCATAACCTAAAGGATAGAAAGTAATATGGAGTACCATGAAGACAGTTGTATTTGGAAAGATATGGGATGGAGGAGGTGACAGTTTTGAAATATTAGAAACTAGGTTCTTCCCTTGAAGTTTGTTTACATTATGAATGGGTTCATTGTTTTGGTTTGTTGATGAATTTCCTTGTTGAGGTAAGATGCTGAATGTCCTCATATGGACATAAATAGGAATCTAACTGGTAGCTTGTTCCCACCCACCTAGTTTGTCATAACATTTTTTGCTCTTTCTGAAAGTGCTTTTAGGTGGACTTTTTGGTCTCCATATCGTTGTGGGACCTGGGAGTCCAGGGCATGACTGTGAAAAGAATTTGTGGATTGGGTGATGTCCACAGGTCATTGGGGACAGACTATAAAAAATCTTTAGCAGCTGAGCAGCCATAGTCCCATGACAGAGATGGGCCTCCTTGGTACTCTTGGCAGTATACTTGAGCAATGTCCAGTGTCCATACCAGTGTAGTCGTCTGAACTGTACCAAGCAGACAACCAAGTACCTGCTCCTGCTAGGTGCTGCCTAATGTGTTTATATTAAACCTAAGATCAACCCTGTGTGCATGGTGTTACTGTCCATTTTTCATTTGCAGCTGCAACTGAAAGGGCTACCAGTGCCCGATTAGCAAGTGGCAGCGCTGGATTGGAGCTCCCCAGGTGTCTAGATTTAGTTTAATGTCCTCTCCCATATTTCTGGTGCTTCTCAGTAGGACTGGGATTCATGTGGGATGTTTGGTTCTTGCCTCTTTTGCTTACTCTATTGACACTTTGTTATTTAATCCTTGCATTGATACAGAGCTTATTTGTTTAAAAAAAATTTGGTTAATCAACAATGGAACTGTCCCAGGAGCCAATGTAAGTTGTGGGAATACAGGTCTTGAATCAAGTTCCCTATCTTTAAGACATTTCAGGTTTAGTTGGGGAATTGACATTAACAAAGGAAACAATTATGAAATGGTCATAGGAAGGCTTTTTGGCACCTATGATTCTTGTTTTCTTGTGACTTTCTTAGTGAAGACAGGCATGCCTGGAAGCCATTTGGCTTTCAACATCTAATCCTTTTTCATTGCAATACAGTTGAGAAAGCTAAATGTAACAAGAATAGGGAAGACTTCTGTGCATTGCTGAAAGGTTGTCCCAGAGAATGATAGAGTTGAATGATCTGTTGAGTTTAGAGGAAAGCTGTGACAAAATTGCTCAGTTGCAGAGCAGATAGTAAAATAGGTGGTTTGCAGTGGTGTGTTGGAGTTGGCTTGTAGTGTCAACGATTGCTAAGTTTTGAAGAATTTTGCCAACTTTTGGGAGCTTGAAATCAGCCATGGTGGTAGTATTTACATCATGGAAATCATAAAATGCTACAGGTAAAGGATTTTTTTCTCCCCTTCGCCTCCAGTGGGTTTATCAGCCATCTACTGGATTTATATTAGAATTTGACTGTAGTCCTTTGCCTTGGAGATAGGATAGTGGATTTTGCTATTTTTTAAAAGACTACTAAGATCGATGATTCCTCTCTTTCGCCATCTCTCCTTCCCAAATCCTTGCTATCTGACTTCTTAAAAATCACAGCATTTCTCAATGATACATTTCAATGGGCTTTATTTTTCTGGGTCCTTATCTTTCTTGGGTCTTTCTCAGTGTTTGACACTGTAAAGATAGCTTCTCCTTATTAAAATTCTTAACAGACATTGTAGCTCTTAAGACATTTTGCTTCATGCCCTACTTTAGGCCAGTAGTCACTTTTATTAGGTTCTATTCTTTTTCTCATTCTTTAAATGTCATAATTCTCCAAGATTCTATCTTCATCTTTCATCTGTGTTTTAATATTTTGTCTTGTTTACTTATACTCCTTGAAGCATCTTTTCTGTGGAGAGAACTGAAATCTCATCCTCATGATGGAGTCCTCTTTAGTACTCTGATGGTGTTTCTAATTGTGTGCCAGATGTTTGTACCTTATTCCTCAAATGTAACATGTCCAGACTTGGATGTCATTTTCACCTTTCTTCCCCTGAACTAAACAATACAAAAAGTCCAGTTCTTCCCCTTGACTTACCTGTTTTCATTAGGCACTTATGTTCTTCTGGTCATCCATGTTCAGAACTGTGGCCTGATCTTTTGACTGCCCCCTTCGGTCTTCATTGCCCTGAATACCAAATCTACCAAGTCCAGTAGATTCTAAGTACATTATCTTTCCATTTCCAGTGTTTCCTGGGAATCACCTGGTTCTGACCCTTCATATTCCCTTTTTTGGTTTATAGCAGGCTTTATTTATTTTTTTAAATATTTAATTTATTTATTTGACAGAGAGTGAGAGCACGCACCAGAGCACAAGCAGGGGGAGCAGGAGCTGGAGAAGCAGGCTCCCCGCTGAGCAGGGAGCCCAATGTGGGACTAGATGTGGGGCTCGATCCCAGGATCCCAGGATCATGACCTGAGCTGAAGGCAGATGCTTAACTGACTGAACCACCCACGCGCCCCTATATAGCAGGCTTTAGTAACCCATTTTGTTCCCATGCTTTCAACATAGCTTATTTCATCAGTTACTTTTCTGTCCCCAAGAAGCACAGTCTTGTTTGTAGCAGCCACACACAGTGGCTTTATTATAGGTGCTCAGCCTGACTTAAAGCCCTTTGTAGGCGGCTTGGCTCTTCTCTATCTTTGGAGTCTTATTTCCTCCCTGTGCACTGGGCTCTAGCCAAGCTTTCGTTGTTTCCTAAACATGTTCCTTGCTCATCCTGTTTCCCCTCATGTCTTCGTTCACATGGTTTTCTCTGAACCAACACAGATTGTTATCTCTCTTCTCCAAAGGCCTATGGTATTTTCCTAAGCTTTCGTTATGGCACTTACACCATGTTTTGTAATGTAGTTATTTGTTTTGTCAGCTCATTGAGGTCAAAGCTTTTGTCTTACTCAAATGTCTGGTAAAGCCTGAAGGGGATTCATAAATAGTAAACTTCAATAAATGTTTATTGAATTAAACACTTAAATATTGTAAATTTATGCTGACACATTAAGATAAAAAACCTAGTTATTGATAATATATTTTGCAGCTTAGTAGCGATATTTTTTCATTCTAAGATATTCAAAGAACATCAAAAGATATATTCATAAGAAATCAAAGTTTGAATTTGACTAGGACAACAACCAAGATCATAAACTTAAGTTATATTGGGAGATTGGGAATATGATTCTATTTCTTAATCTTGGGTGAACCAACTCATACTTCATTGTTTTGCCTGTTCTTCAAAATGCCAGTCACAGACCAGCAAATGGAGATTTCAGTCCTGTGACAAAGAACCTAACAAACGATTGTAAAGTCCCAGGATGGTCCACTTAATAAAAACAACACTGGATAATACATTTGAGAATTACAGATGACTCTGAATGGAATCTTTAAGGATTTGACTTATATTCTTTATAATAGCCATTCAGAAATATTATATTGTTAGGTTTTTAGTCTAACCTCATTGTTCTATAATTCTTCATTCCTGATTGTGAATCATAAAGAATTGTGTGGAAAGATGATTTTATTATTATATTATTATTATTTTTAAAAGATTTTATTTATTTATTTGACAGAGAGAGAGACACGCGAGAGAGGGAACACAAGTAGGGGGAGTGGGAGAAGGGAGAAGCAGGCTTCCCGCTGAGCAGGGAGCCCGATGCAGGGCTCAGTCCCAGGACTCTGGGATTATGACTTGAACCAAAGGCAGATGCTTAACAACTGAGCCACCCAGGTGCCCAAGATGATTTTATTATTAAAAATTATTATTCAGTTTGAGACTTGGGATTTTTAGTTTTTATCTAGTAGATAAACTTATTTTAGAAGTTACATGAAATGCCACTTGGATTTGTTAAGCAGTATAAATCTAAAAGTACACCTGTAGTTTTCTTTAAGTATGTTTGATGCTGTATCCGACTCCAGGATGGTTTGTTTACTGTTTGAGAGAAGGTAGGAAACAATTGGGGAAAAAATATCACCAGGACATGACTATGTGTAAAAAATACTGATTCTCCAACTCTGGGTCTTTAAGAGTTACAGGTTAGAAATTTAAGGGGTAAAAAGTTAAAGAATGTGAATTAATGTGTTAAAATATATTAGAGGGCTTGAGTTATCATTGATCTAATGGTTAGTGATAATTTGAATCATGTGAGTTGTTTACTTAAAATGAAAGGGCATGATAGGATTTTCCATTAGCCAGGAAAGAAGGCCTTTATTTGCAAAAGTGTTGTCCAGTTTGGAAGTTTTTAATCATTCATTGGTTGAAGTATTATTTCAGAAGAATATGTATATTCACACCTCTAATCAATTTGGGTATTTACAAAAGAAGCAAAACCTCATAGTTTCTCTAAAGAGAGAGAATACTGTACTTTTCTCTTTTGACAGTACCAGTATAGAGATTGAGGCCATTTTAAACAAAATTCTAAATGTAATGAAATCCTCTTTACTTATAACCTAATTAGAAATGTTATTTAAGTGGCCAGCAGTGTGTGGAAATTGGCCAGACTTGTATATTTTCTTCAGAAAACTTTGAAAACTGTTTCACAATATTTATAGATTGTGCAATTCAGGTTTGGTAATAATATAGATAGTCAAATGTCTAAGAGAGCAAACAGGGATTACCAGGAAACTTAAATGTTAACGGCAATAGGGTATAAGTACAATGTTATTTTTAAAAAAAGATTAGTTAGGGATGCCTGGGTGGCTCAGGTCATGATCTTGGGGTCCTGGGATCAAGTCCTGTACTGGGCTCCTTGCTCAGTGGGGAGCCTGCTTCTCCCTCTGCCTGCTGCTCCCCCAGCTTGTGCTCTCTCTCTCTCTCTGATAAATAAATAAAATCTAAAAAAACCCCAAAAAGATTAGATAGAAATTTAAGGGAAAAAAAATCAGTGTTTTGTTTCTCAAACTCAGGATGCTTAAAATCAGATTCTTAAGTTAATAAACTCTATTAATATGTTAAGCACATCTTTTTTGTCTTTCCTTAGAATGCCACCTCGTGTGTAACCTTTCAAAGTTTTGTGTTTTTTTTTTTTTTTTAACTTGGGAAGTCTGCTCACTAAAAAGATTCTTTCTCTATATTTATTACAGAGTTATAAAGCAAGATTCCTTTTATTGGGTTTTTTGATTGGATGCTTTAGGGCTTATTAGCTCCTCAGCCTTGCTGAGAGGTCAGTGCTCAGCTGATGTGGCTGTGTAGAAAACCCTTTGGTGCACTTTTTGATAAGTCTTCCTGTTGTCTTAAATAGGTGTAGTCCCTATGGCCAATGGCTTTTTCTTAATATTGCGACTGACCTTTGGGTAGCTTTCCAAGTTAGGGCCGCAGCAGTGGATGATGGTGTTTATTGATTATCTGCTTAAATAAAACAGGGAAGTTGAGTTTTGCTTTTCTGTTTATGTTCCAAAGCTATGAGGAGGAAGTCCTGTATCTTGTTTACTGTTTTGTTTTGTTTTATATACTGTTTTATAGCTGGGCCACATGAATTTAATTTTTACTTTGGATTTTGTGACCTTAGAACAATGGCTGGATATCTGACAAGCTTCGGTCTTAGGTCCTTAGTTTCAGTCTTCCACACACTAAGACTAGAATGTAGAACACTGGAGGACATAGGAGATTTTGTGGAAGGGGCAGAGGGTCTCTTTGAAGATGAGTTTAATTTACCCCGAAGACAGGTGAGGCTGAATGGATGTTTTGGAGGGTTGAAACAATAGATGTTGCAAGCTCAACTGTGGGAACTCGAGAACAAAGTGTGATTAAGTAAAGGACAGAAAAGATAGACCCCAGCTTTCCTTCCACTCTTTAGAAATGTTCCTTTGAGCCAATTATGTGTGTGGAACTCAATTGTGTAGAATATTTCTAAGAAAGAAGTAGAAGACGGTTTCTCTAAAACATTTTATCATCTGGTTTAGGCAAAGCTGATTGGACAGAAATATTATCAAGGCTTAGGAGAAGAGCGGTATCTTTACAATTCCATTGAGTGAAAATAAAATATTGTACTATGTTAAATATAGATTTTTCAGTTTAAATATACTTCAGAAAAACTCCACTTAAAAACAATTATCTGCTTTGATGAAAAGGTTGCTGTGAAAACCTGAAGAGGGTTAATGGCCCTTGTGGGTGAAGAGCCCTGATTTTTAGTGTAATGCACTAGACTTGCAAACATAAAAACATTGTTTTGCCTTTTCTCTTTGAGCTAAGCCCATCACTAGGAGGCAAAATGAGTGGACAAGACATGCTATCCTTTGAAAATTGGTTTTGTGGTGAGAGGTAGGCATAATTCCTATTGCAGGCTGTTATATAACATTTTAAACTTGAGGACCTGTACTTAGTAGGTATTCAGAGAATGTAAATTTTTTTAAATTTACATTTAAAAATGTAGAAACGAAGATTGCATTTGTGTTTTCTTTGCCCCAACATGATGTCAGTTGGAGCAATAGTAGACTATAGTTCATTTCACTTTAATTTTTTTTTTTTTTTGTACTGACCTCTGATTCTCTCTGGCAAAGAATTGTGCTATGATTTGAAGGCTATTTAAGAAAACTGATGAGATTGAGTTGTAAGTAACTTCCGCTTGGTACTAATTCATATTTTTGTGGCCTAACATAGACTTTGATGACCATTCCTGGTCAAGAACAAAAGAGCTTCAGCTTAATAATGGCTTACTTTTTAAATTTTAAGCTCCAGAGATCATGAGATTCTTTTAACTGCTTGTTAACTGTTTTTTTTTTAACAATTGATAAATTGTTGAATGATTGAAAAACTCATTGCTAAAACCTTGAATTGTTTTTCCTTGATAATTTATAAATAGCTTTATTTACAAATAGACTAATAATAATGTTTTCTGTTACGTTTTTACCTTGATAGTAAGTTATATGAAACATTTATGGGGGATGCTTAGGGGTCCTGTTAATGTAGAAGGTTTGAAACTAGCACAGAGAACATCTGGAGTGGAGCCTGGTTATAATGCAGGCTATCCTGTATCTTCTTTTCCATGCAGGCCAAAGGAATGTGACTTTGTCCTGTGACTTTATCCTGTAGGTCATGACTACTCCTCACACATTTTAAGGAAGGTAGTCACCGAAAAAAAAGGCCTTTGAAGTCACTCGGAATTGAATTTAAATCTCTACTTGTATCATTTCCTTACTACCTTAATACTCTTGGACCTGGTGCTTAACATTTCTGAACCTTACTTTTCACATCTACAAAATGGGAATAACTTGGATTGAGAATACCCTCTATTGTGAGTGACTTAATCATTCTGCAAAACATATTGAGCAGCTGTTCTGCATAATGCCCAGAGAAATTCTATAGGGCAGGCAAATGTAGAATGAACCTACAAAGCTTAGAATGGATGTTAGAGCTACCCATCCAAACTTAGCACATTTCTCACACCTATTCTTATTCATATGTTCTCTGTGGTTATTAGTGGTACCTGACTCAGAAACCTAGGAATCCTCTATTACACCTTCTTTCTATCCAACCAGTTATCAAATCCAGCCTGTTTTACTTTTTTCTTTTTAGCATAAAATTGCATTATGATGAAATGCTTAAATTTTAAGTGTTCATTTGCTGAATTTTGACATATGCATACATCTGTGTAATCCAATCAATCACCTATTAAGATGGAGAATGTCACTATCATCCCAGAAAATTCTCTTATCACTCAGGTGATCCACTTGTAATTCATTGTAGCCAGTATATTTCAGATGAAGCAAAAACTTCAATTATAACATCAGTGTATAATAATATGCATTGGTGAACACAGAGTCCTTACCTTTAAGGATCATACAGTTGGGTGAGGATATTGGTGAGTAAATAAGAATGTTGTAACACAACTTGAGAAGGAAAAGAATAGAGCTTTAGAATTGGATGCTATCCTGCTACCCTGATTAATCTGGTTTGGGTATGTGGGTGAAGGGGGAATGAAATCTAATCTGAGGTTGGTGAGAGGTATAATGGATCATGAAAAGAAGGGGAGATGCATATTCCAAGGATATTCAGGGTCAGGAAGCAAAAGAATAGGGAATATTGTATGGCTAGAAAACAGAGAATAAGAAATGACAAAAATGATAGTAGAGTGTCAAGTAAATGTTGGAACAGGGCTGAGTTTCCTATTGAAGGTCAGCTAGAAGTAGCCTTACCTTTGAGGTAAGGAGTGATGAAAAAATGACAATTCTTTGTCTAATTTCTATTTAACCTTAGTTAAAGCTCTCATTTTAGGAATTACTTATTAATGTCACATAATTTTAGTGAATTGTTTTGTTGTCATCAGTATAATGTCAACTACCATTTATAGAATGTTTAAATATTTTATCTTGGAACATGCTCCATGCTTCATATTTCTTGTTCTGCCTATTTTTAATTTCTGCTTGGTTACTTGGAGTCTATCCATAAATATGGATTTTGATATCTACTTGTAGGTTCACAGGCTGAAGTTGAATGTCTGTTCCCCAGTACTTTACCACAATGCTTTGTATGTATTAGGTGGATTCTGCCAGATGTAGATAGCTTCACCATCATATAGACAGTAAATTTCCTATTCTGCTTTTCTTCTAATGTAATAGTTGGGAGTTGAGAAGAGCATTAACTTATGTCTTTATATTTTCTTTTTGATGCTCTAGGTCGGGATGGCTAACTGGTTGGCTTCCCACTTGGTGCCCTACATCTACATCACACCTTAAAGAAGCCGAAGAGAAAATTTTAAAATGTAAGGTTTTCTTTTTGTAAGTTGCCTGAGCTGTTTACTAAAATCACATTGCCCAGAAACTGGAGATAAGATTCTGTGGTCTGTTAGTTTGTTGGCAAAAGTGCTTTTTCCCTTTTCCATGTCATCAACAAGTACAGAAATGTTGGGAGGCAGGGGTTCTCAAACTTTTGGTCTTGGGTCCCTTTTATACTTTTAAATTAGTAAGGACCTTAAGGAGCTTTGTTTATTAGTTATAGCCATCAGTATTTACCAATTAGAAATTAAAACTGAATTGTTTAAAGGATGTTAATTTATTCATTTAAAAATAATAGGAACCCACTATAGGTTAAAATAAATAACATGTTTTCTAAAAATAATAACTACTTCCCAAACAGAAATGTAGTGAGAAAAGTAGCATTGTTTGCAAATCTCTGTAATGTCTGGCTTAATATAAGACAGCTGGATTCTCATATCTGCTTCTACATTCAGGCTGTTGGTAAACACATCTAGTGATCTCCGGAAAACTCTGCTGCATACCAATAAAAAAATGAGAGTGAAAAGGTGTCTTAGTTTTGTTATGAAAATAGCTTTGACCTCATAGATCTCCTGAAAGGGTCTCAGGGACTCCCCAAAGGCCCCTGACTACAATCTGGTAATAGGCTCTAGGTGTTCCAGAATAGGTAGCCTTGTGGAGTGGAACACATACTGAACTAGAACAAGGTGACCTGGTCCAGGCCCAGATCTGCAATCAGGTGATATCAGGATCTTGTGTAAGTCACTTTCTCAGTTTTGCATTTGTTATCTGTAAAATGAAGGGATAGGATGATCCTTAGAGTTCCCTCTGGTTCTAGTTTCTTAGGATTCTTTAATTCTGCGTTTTAGTGGTGTGGAAACCTTTTTGAAAAATTTCTTATGAGCACTGAAATTTACCCAAACTTGCACTGTCAGGGCAGTCCTGGTATCTTTGGGTATACTTTTAAGCAGTGGTGCTTATTGTATAATTTTGTTCTGCTGATATAATTTAGGGATGGATTCAGAGGAGCAGTTCACATACATGATTATAATGGATGTATGTGCAGATGTTTGCCCATGCCTGCTTTTCTCTACTGCAGATGAATTTTCTTGTTTGTGCATTTGAATGTTTCAGGAGTAAGTGACTGTAACTGAATATATCCATAGGAAGGGACAGTTAGCCATCTTACATGCATTTTTGGCATGAAAATAAATTTCTACTTAGTCTGTATACTTGGGTAATCTTATTCTCTACAAAGCGGAAAAGTTGACATTGTGGTTTATTAAAATAAAAAAAAAATCTTGTCAGGAGATACAAAAGGGTGCTCAATTTATGCATTTACCAAACATACTGATTCCCTACTACTAGATTCTAGGGATGCAAATAGGAATGAGAATTGGCCCTTGGTTCAGTGTCAGGTGTGAAAGCAAGTGACTTGTAATACAGTGGGGTAAGCTATCTAATAGAGGTTACAGATGGTTTCTATGGAAATATGCAGACATCTATGCTCAAAATGTTTATGTGGTTTGGTTTGGTTCTAATGCTGGATCATCTTTTCTAAACTGGTATAGCATTTCCCCCCATTTGGAGGCTTGGACTCTGTTAATATTCTGAATGAATGCTGGGTTTCCTCTTTGCTGCTCCTATGTGGTACAAAACCTGAGATTATTTCTTTGGTTAAAGGGCGGAAACTCCCAGTTCTCAAGTATTTGTCTTCTGCAGATGAATATGTACAAATAATCAAGTGGTACATATAAAGTGTCTATGTTCAGTTGATAATTTAATGTAAAGGAATTTCAAATTGGTTTCATCTTAGTCAACTTGGGGGAGATTTAAAGTATTGAGTCCCACAGCACTGAAGGCAAGTAAAAGGTTTTATCTACAAAATTGTGATTATTTGTATTTTCCAGGGAGATTGTTGGACTTGAACCCACACTACCTGGCACCTCATGCCAGGACTTCCTGCCATACCCTGTCACCTCTTTTCTACTAAACTTTGAAATGACTCAAGATTTCAGTTATGTGTTTAGTGCAGAAACTGCTAGTCCTTCCCTAAACTCATGGTTACTTTTTAGGGAAAAATATTTCTTTTGAGTTTGACTTCAATCTTCAATGATTAATCTTCAACTGTTAGACAAATTCAAGGTATTCTTTTGTTATTGTCTGCAAAGTTAGAGACCTTCAAATAATGGGTCCAGTGAGCACTAAGTTCCTCTCCAGGTCTAAGAGTATAAGACCCTCATTTGATAGATATGAAAAGAAGTCCAAAGAGCTAACATGACTTGCTGGAAGACCTTGGCCACAGATACTTGAGACTTATCTGAGATAGAACTTCTCACTTAGGAAAGAAACTGAGGGTTGCTGGAGTGGTGGGGGGTGGAAGGGATGGGGTGACTGGGTGATAGACATTGAGGAGGGTATGTGCTATGATGAGCGCTGTGAATTGTGTAAGACTGTTGAATCACAGACCTGTACCTCTGAAACAAATAATGCATTATATGTTAAAAAAAAAAAAGAAGATAGTAAGAAGGGAAAAATAAAGGGGGGGATCGGAGGGGGAGGCGAACCATGAGAGACTGTGGACTCTGAGAAACAAACAGGGTTCTAGAGGGGAGGGGGATGGGTTAGCCTGGTGATGGGTGTTAAAGAGGGCATGTACTGAATGGAGCCCTGGGTGTTAAACGCAAACAATGAATCATGGAACACTACATCAAAAACTAATGATGTAATGTATGGTGATTAACATAACATAATAAAATTTAAAAAAACTTCCCACTTAGATGTAATATATGGTAATTGAGAATTACTTGCTTCAATAAGATGTATGCTTTTTTTAGGAATGACCTAATAAAGGCTAAAATCATATGAATGGATACCAGATTGTTTCTAGATTATTAATTTCTGATTGCTCTGAGAATACTCCCCTTCTCAGGAGTAGTGAAGCTAAGCAGAATTTCTTTTTTATGTTTTCATTAGGTGTCCCCTGCACATACAAAAAAGAACCTGTTTGTATATCTAATGGAAATAAAATATGGACACTGAAGTTCTCTCATAATATTTCAAATAAGACTCCACTTGTCCTCCTCCATGGTTTTGGAGGCGGTCTTGGACTCTGGGCACTGAATTTTGGAGATCTTTGCACCGATAGACCCGTCTATGCTTTTGACCTGCTGGGCTTTGGACGAAGTAGTAGGCCCAGGTTTGACAGTGATGCGGAAGAAGTGGAGAATCAGTTTGTAGAATCCATTGAAGAGTGGAGATGTGCCCTAGGATTGGACAAAGTGATCTTGCTTGGACACAACTTGGGTGGGTTCTTGGCTGCTGCTTACTCACTGAAGTACCCATCAAGGTAAGTGATACTGACAGGAGAGGCACCCAAGTGCTAGTCTCTAGTTCCTGTCCTTGGTGGTTGTTGATGTCTGAGCCTTAAAGACAGATTCTCTGAAAGGAGACCAAACAGCCACAACCAATGGCCGATTTAGTAGCTGAAATAATGATGTCAGGGTTTTCCTGTTACACATGCTACACATTGGTAGAAGGCTTGAGAAAGGACTTTCTATTTGCCAAACTTAGAATGTCTACAATTTAAACCACAAGTAAAAACTGTTTTGGTGGTATTGTTTATCATTATTGTTATCATTAGACCTGTGGATGGAGCAGTCTTTTCCTTACTTTTCCAGGTTATAATAAGCCGTAAGACGAACCCAAAAGGTTAGAAATTAGAAGCCCTGGTGCCAGCACTATCTTTCGGCTTAGAGCAAATCCTTCAACCTCGAAGCTTTAGTTTTCTCACTTGTAAAGTACAGAAAATATATCTGCAAAGTATATCTGACAGGGTTTTTACTATATTGTGCCCTGCCTTTATGGTTACAAAATTATTTTTCAGAGTAATTGAATTAATGACTTTAGAATTTTGCTTCAGAATCTTGTACCGTCTCCTCCTCTCTTTACCTTATTTTCTCATACTATATCCTATTATTTGTTTCAGCTCTGAGCAGAGGTTACATTTGAGTGCTAATAAAATAGAAGAAAGGCTCTCTCTCTCTTTTTTTTTTTTTGCTTAGCATTTGGAAAGAAATAAAAAAATCAACATTTTATGTTGCCAATGTGTTTTTCCATTGGACTAATTTTTAAATCCACAATTGCAACCAACTTTGACATTGAGGTCTGTGAATGAGACCTGGGATGATGGTTATTTTCAGTCTGCATGCATGTACCTGTGAAGCTGCCCCATGGCATAACTCCAGGTGTGCTGTTAACACAGAATTTGAAGTGTAGGGCAGCAGCCCCGTGTACCTGAAGTTTTCTTGCCCTTGAACAGCCGACCTTTTCTGTATAGATTCTTTATCTCAACTTCAGCATTAACACTTGGTTTCTCTGGAGAGTTTGTAGTCCTGTGTATGGTAGATGGTATAGTCTTGTCAATTGGCCGACCCCTTCTTTCAAAAGAAATCCAGATTTTCTTTTTCTAGTTGGCTTTTAAGGTTTACTGTCTTTTATTGTTCTACTCTCAATGGAAAGTAAGAGAAGGAAATGGATACTTTTCTGGCATAAGACAACAGGGCTATTGGAGGGGGGGTTGGGCTTCCTTTGTTTCTTATCAGGAGTTTATTATGTCTATCTTGTGGTATTTATTCCTTGGCAATATGATACGGGACTATGTGGGGTAGACTCTGGCCATGAAATCCCTAAGTCTTAGAATCCTGACCCTTCGTGGCTATCTGTTATTTAAGTCAGTTGGTGAGGTTTTCATTTGCAGTTATGAAGTGCTCTGAAGAAATCAGTGATTCAGAAGAGAATGAACACTTTAAAACCATCTATGAAAGAGAATAGCAACATAGTTTAAATGACATGGTGGGCAGAACAAGTATCTAAAACAAAACCAGTGATCCCTGCATTGTACTGACTACATTTTAGAAAATGGTTTTTGAATGCTTGTGCTAGAAATAAAACTAAAGTCGTATGTCAGGACGAAGAATCACTAAGTATTAGTAAATAGATGAATTTGAGAATGCTTGAAATAATTAGCATGTTTAAATTGGCTGATTTTTTAGTAGAACTCTATAGACCATGTTGGATATTGAAGCCTGTATTCTTCACTGCATAACTTACATTATTAAACACAAGTTCATTTCAAAATAGTGAGGTTCTCTGGATTTTCAGATATCCCAAATCCTGAATGAAATTCAGTCAGACCACTGTGGTTGGCAGATAGTGGGTGCCCTGTGTTAAATGAATGAAACAAGGAAGCCCATCAGACTGAGGTGGCTCTAATGCTCTGGTGGCCTACATAAGCAAACCAAAATATAAGCCTATAAGTATCTCAAGGTTATGAAATTAAAACCTAAGAACAACCAATCAGAAATAGCTTACTGGGCTTTAAGCCAATCAGATAATTGCTTCCACACCTTTTCTATATAAGCCTTTACTCACCTCCTCTCGGTGGAGCACACCTAACCACTCAGGTTTGACACTGATATATTCAAATTGATTTTTGCTCAAATAAACTTAAAATTTTCAGTATGCCTAGTTTATCTTTAACAGTATTAACTGAGAATGGAGCTACGTACTCTAAATGTCTCTTACCTAGCTCACTTGATCCAGCTTTTTAAAAAAGATTTTTATTTTTATTTTCTTTAAGAGCAGTTTTAGGTTTACAACAAAATTGAGAGGGAGGTACAGACATTTCCCATATAATTCCTGCCTCTACCTGTGCATAGCCTTCCCCACTGGGACCATTTTTATTGTGCTGTCATGAGATTAAAATAAATCTTTGCTTCTCCGAAAGATTTTTCAGGGAGAGGGATAAGAAGAGGGAAGAAATGGTCTAATAGAACTCAAATGAGATTCATTTAATTTCCTTCACTCATTGTGCCTTTTTCCTTGTATCTCTTTTTTTCTCCTAATGGACTTTGAGACAGTTATTTTTTTCTTTGCCTCCTCAGGTATAACAAATATAATCTTTCCTTTTTTTTCTTTCTGAAGTAAACAAATTTATTCTTAATTCTTTAATTCTCCGTAATTTCTGTGTCTATGCATGCAGGAAAGAAACACAAAGATAACATTTTGCTTGTCTTAGTCCAAAGCTATTTCCACCCCCATCTTTTATGAGCAGTCCCATTCTTTTATTCCTTGTTTATTTTTTTTAAGATTTGTTTTTATTTTTTTAAGATTTATTTATTTGAGAGAGAGAGAGAAAGAGAAAGTATGAGAGTGCATGGGAATGAGGGGAGGGGCAAAGGGAGAGGGAGAGAGAATCTCAGGTACACTCCCTACTGAGTGCGGAGCCTGATACCAGGGTTGATCTCACAACGCTGAGATCATGACCTGAGCCAAAGTCAAGAGTCAGAGGCTTAATCGACTACGCCACCCAGGCGCCCCTTCTCCGTGTTTATTTTTATAGGACAGTTTGAGGAGAAGAATGAAAGTGCCTAGTTTACTAGTTTAATGTACTTGTTTAGGAAGCATTCTTTGCTAGAGAACAGATAAAACCCAATACATTTTTTTTCTAATTTTTGGTACATTAGGGGAGCCTGGGTGCTTCATCTCTATGAGCAGCAGAGTGCCTCTGTCCATAGAAGGTGTTTTATGGCCTAACTTGTGGCAGTGGTCACATCTTTTCCCGATTCTTGATACTGATTGGAAACTGAGCATTCAGCAATTGTGATGCTTTATGTAAAAGCACCTGGATGATTCCTCCATTGAAATATTCGTGATGACTGAAACACTCGAACTTTATATTCCAGCAGGTTGGTTCTGTTTAAAGAATGTCGAGTGACTGTATGTGTTCAGAAGGCTTAAGATGTGCTGGGGAAGAGATACAACTTAACCACTCGAGAAGCAGGAAGCTGCTGAGGGTTGTGAAAGGGTAGTGGACAGGTCTGTGAGAACTCTTGATGAGAACTTGGCCCAGTGTGGTGCCCTAAAGAAGTGCAATGTAAGCTGAGGTTGAGCCTCAAAGAGGAGTAGCAGGAGAGCATTCTATGCAGTGGGGACAGAAATTGCTAGGTGGACACCTGGGCCATTCAGGAAAGGCCATGTGGCTGGTGAGCAGAGAAGTTAGGAACTGGTTTGTAGTTGGGTCCCAGCCCAATTCCCATGTTCCATCCCCCAAAATGACCTTCGTTCATCTCAGTTCTCTTACCATGATGTGTAATAATTAGAGATGGCCATCATAGTTTCACTTGTAAATTAATGTGCTGTGTCACAAGCAGTAGGGCCACTCATGGTGTGAGGTGTCGTGGGCTGCCATTCTGCTAAGCCTTCTTCTTTAGGCCGTGTCTGATCCCCTAAAGGTGGGCATGGGGAGACAGTAGAGTAAGCCAGCAGTAATAGCCAAACATGCCATCTCCTTTCTTTCGTCTGTGCACTCACTTTTTGCTGTTAATTTTCCTTTCCTTCTGGCCCCTGCTGTCCAGGACACCATAAACACTGTGTTAAAAACTAAGGAAAAGGAGAAAAGGAGACTATAGAAACTTTTATTAACTTAGAAAGTGTTTAGCAAAGAGAATAGATACACTAGAAGAGGTTACAAACTGGCCTTTACTTCTGCACTAAATGGCTTTCAGATCATCCGACCTTGCAGCCTTGCCTGGCTCTGGCTCCTGACTGTACAGAGCTGGGCTGAGCATTTCCTGTCCTCCTCTCTTGAGAAGAAAGGCTGCTCTACTTGACCTCAAGCTGGAGATCTTCAGTTTCTTGTTCTCTGGGCCTGCTGCATTCTCCCCTCAGAGGCTTGGAACCAATGGGAAATACCTGGGGCTAACTTCATTTTGAGAATGCCTTGCTTATACACTGACTAGAGCTCTTCCTGTTCCTTTTCCTTGTTCCTTTCCTTGTTCTGTAAGTGTGTCCTGTCGATTCCCTTGTGCGTTTTGGATCTGGGTCTGAGTGTTCTTGTTGTATTATTTCTGCCTGGTGGCTGACTTTAAAGCTCATGAAAGTCAGGTTTATATAATATACCCTTGTTAGCATTCAGACTCAGCTGTCCCAGCCTGTTGGAGCAGATGTTAGCCACTGCTTTGCCCTTTAGGCTGTAATCTGCTCACCATGTTCAAATTCCAGGCCTACTCTGATGACTAACCTGAAGAAGTATGCCTCTTTAAATGTTTTAAAACTGACGGGCTGTTCTCTTGTTCCTGCTCTGCCAGTTCTTTGTTTTTCCTGTAGTTTGAATCAGTCTCTTGATTGTTGACAAAGATGTCTGATAGGATGATTCAAGTGTGCCGTGTGACTAGACCCCTTCCTTACTCCTGGATATGAACTAACAATCCCATCAGGCTATCCTCTGTGGAATATTAGAGGGTTGAGTCCAGATTACTATAATAGTCTAGATATACATTAAAACCAAGTATCAGATAAGGAGATAATCTTTTCACTAGAAGAGTTGGTGAGAAGATAGCCTGGGAACTTGGTCTGGTGCAACATTATAATAACCTGTGAGCCAAAACCTGTGCTCAGGCTTTCCTGAAGAATAAAAGTGAGATTACTTACTGCCCACATGGTTTCAGCTCCATGAGAGTCTTCCCATGCTCCCTGAAAAAAGTCTTCTCTAGTTGTCTTCCTAGTTTTGCTACTATAACTAGCTAACATTTACTAGATATTTATTATTCAATAGCCACACCCTAAGTGCTCCACATGGTCTATCTTTTAAATGAGTCTTACAACCAAAAATAAGCAACAGTTATTTTCTGAGGCCTTTTACATGTAGTGATGCAGATGATATATAACTCTAGTTTAGACAATTTTGCAGAGCTTTTAAAAAATTGTTTTCAGGAATGCCTGGGTGGCTCAGTCATTAAGCGTCTGCCTTCAGCTCGGGTCATGATCTCAGGGTGTTGGGATCGAGTTGCACATCAGGCTCCTTGCTCAGCAGGGAGCCTGCTTCTTCCTCTATCCTCCCCCTGCTTGTGCATGCTCTCTCTCTCTCTGACAAATAAATAAATAAAATTTAAAAAAAATTGTTTTCTAACTTTTTTGACTATAACCCCAGAATAAGAATTACATATGTTTGTGTCTGAAATAAAAGTTCCATGGAATGATACTCAGGCTTGTTACATATTTTTCTATTCCAAATTATACAATTAAAAAGACCACAGACTGACTCTGACTCTCTAAGTAGATTCTACTACCCACTAATGGGTAGTGACCTGCAAGATTCCTATAAGAAATAACAGTGTTCATCTGGGGGACCAGAAAAATCCAGATTGGACTAACTCCTAGCTTATTCTACGAGTATAGTTTATTTATTTATTTATTTTAATTTGAGAGAGAGAGAGAGCATGAGTGAGCAGGTGGAGGGGCAGAGGGACAAGCAGACTCTCCACTGAGTGAGGAGCCTGACATGGGGCTGGATCCCAGGACCCTGAGATCATGACCTGAGCTGAAGTCAGATGCTTAACCGACTGAGCCACTTAGGTGACCCTATGGATATCATTTATAAAATTTGTATATTCTTATAGATAAGGACCAAAAGGAAACATGGAAAAACATAATACTCCAAGTGTTTACTGAACATCTACTATGTGCTAAGCACCATGCTAAGCTGAAGACACAAGATCAAACAGTTGTTGGGTCAGTTCACTCCCTTAAAAAAAAAAAAAAGGTCATCTTCTCTAGTATATATACTTAGCATAATTTGTTAAACTGGCATTTTTATCTGGGGACACTATTTCGAAGATCCATATTAAACAAGGCAAGCCAAAACTAAGGTGGAAACAAAGCAATCACTTAGCTAGAGATAGATGAGACTTGACCTCCCTCACATTTTCTTTTGTCCTCCCCCTTCTTGGGTTAGCAGATAAGAGCCGAGAGCAGACTGGTCAGGATACCAAAATAAAATCATAACAAAATTTAATCATCTTTTAGGGTAAAGTATGTTTTGATAAAGAGTTCATTTTTCTCTTTAGGAGCTAAGTGAATAGTGAATAATTCTAGCTGTTTCCTAAGGGGAATCTCTGCTGCTTTCAACTAGGTGACTGTTTCATTAATTCCACCCATACCTCTGGCATGCCCTCCTTTCCCCCTCCTTCAGATCTCACTGTGGACTGTAATGAGAGGAATTTGGGGGGAAGTCAATATCAGTATCTGCCATTAAAAAATAAAACAAACTCCTTTCCATCCCTCTTCCCATACACTATTAGAAAATAGTCTCCTAAAACTTTTAAGAGTGAAGGCACTCTTAAGTATATGAAAATCTCACATATGTGTATCTCCACACAGATTGGTAGTTACATTCTATAAATGCTCTGAAATCTAGAGTATGGGGTTAGGATTGTCCTAGAGTTGATAAAAGTTAAGTTTTACTTTTACTGATATGTTATCTTGTGTTGCTTAGTGTGTTCTTAGGAGAGAGCCATCTACCCAGTGACTTGTTGGCATCGGTTGGTATACTGGAGTCAGGAAACGGGTTTTAACCCTACTTCTACATGTCTTGGAGCAGGTCACATAGTGCATCTCAGCTTCCTTCTCATCTATGAGATGAAAAATTGGGCTGAGTATTCTCCAAGGGCCCTTGGAGCACTATGCACTGGGTCTGTGCTCTAGAGCTTTCTGTTTGAGAAAATGCAGTCAAAGCAAAGGACTTATTACTAACTCATCCTTATCTGTGGTGGCAAAAATAATAAAATATTTTATATTGAGAATAATAGCCATCTGTGCCCATGTTCTGGTTTCAGTTATGATTTAGGAAAGGGATGTTAGAATCATTGTCCGTTCATCCTTGGGAAGTTTGTCCTGGCATGTATTGGCTGTTTTGGTTATACCTGAATATCATTTGTGTCATGAGGACCTTTATGCTTTATTTAGGATCTTTATGACATATAATACCATGATGCAGGCACATGGAAGTTTTGGTTTTCCTTCAGCAGGAAGACGTTTTCATAAGATGGAAAAATTAAAACTATTAGTGATACAAAACAATTTTATATATTTCGCTGAAAATTTTCTATCTCTTTGGTCAGTAAAGAAAAAAATTAGGAAAGGGTTAGGAACAGAATCTGAGGTCAGTATATCATGATATCATGGGTAGCCCTACCTATGTGCTCATGTTCACTAAACTAGGGGAAATTTCCGCCCACATTATTACATCTCTGTGTTTGTGGAAAGTTCATTTAAAAGTCCTTTTGAACCCACCTAAGTGCTAATGCCTTTTACATTTTTAGAATGATTGGTTCATAGGAGATAACTGTTGTTGGTGTCTGAAGCTATTTTATAAGTGTAATATTAATCTTCAGTCATTTCTGCAGTGTCAGCCTTGTGCTGCATGGAACCATTGGGCTTTTTTGAGTGGTCATTGATCTGTATCATCCGCAAGAGGGTAGCCTCAACAACGAATACCATTCCTCAAGAGTAGCTACACAGTTATGTGCCCTTCCACATGCCCTTTATTATCCACATTTACATATATGAAAAAGGAAACTCTAATCCTACCATATACCTCTCAAGTCCTACCAAATCTGATAGTTTACATGTCATGAGAACATGATGTAACTAGTCAGCCATTAGTCTTCTCTTTAATGTGAAGGTTTTGGAAGGTGGTTTTTTTCTACCTTTGCTTTATAAATCATGTTAATTCTTTAGAGTCCTAGGGTGAGTTTGCCAAATGAAATTATATCTGTTCTTCCTCCAACAGGGTTAATCATCTTATTTTAGTGGAGCCTTGGGGTTTTCCTGAGCGACCGGACCTTGCTGATCAAGACAGACCAATCCCAGTGTGGATCAGAGCCTTGGGAGCAGCATTGACTCCCTTTAATCCTTTAGCTGGCCTCAGGATTGCAGGACCCTTTGGTGAGTGCTTATATCTGTGTCCTAGGAAAGCAAAATGTTTATAGATTGGCAGTAGAGAAGTATTTACTGTTGTTAGTCAGAATCTTAAACAAACTGAATCTTTTTCTCCTCCTCTGAATTACTAAATTACTTTTTTTCCTCCTCTAAAAAGTACCAGTCCATGCGTAAAAATAATGAAACCAGGATTATCTCAAAGAGGAGTCTTTATATTGTAAATATTACAGGTAATTGGCAAAACTGAGAAGGTGGGAAATGCTGCCCATGGGGTTAGTCAGCCCGGGGCATGGGGAGAAGTGCAGCATGTTGACCTGTTGGTCACATTAGAGAGCCTTTGGCTAGTTGACAGTACCCAGCTGGCAGATCACAGAGCCTGACTTGATTGCCCTTCTTGCCCCATAATGTCAGAGTGTTAAGAAGATAAAATTATCCTTTTCCGCAGAGATTTGTGTTTCTGGTAATATTTTGAAATACCAGTGTTTAGTCTCTGATTTAATTTCATTTGACTCTCAGCTCCTCTTTCTTCACCCCAAAGCCAAGGGAGTCTCGAGACCTTCCCTCATTGTCACCAGTGATGGTGGTCTGGACCTCTGCTTTCCTTATAACTTGTATCAGTGAGGAGTGCTTTTAGCTGCAAGTAGCTGAACCACCTAAGTGGTTTAAACCATAGGGCCTTTCATTATTTCCTTAGCAAGCAGGCTTGTGGTTTTAGCATTTGTTCTAGTAGCTGGCTCATTGACGTTGGGGTTTGGGCCTGCAACTGTGATCTCTTGACTTTTTTCCTCATGGTGTTTGATGGCTGCAATGGCAGGAAGCCCCATCCCACAAAGCAGCACCCTGAGCAAGAAGAGAGGAAAAAATGGAAAATGGTCTTCTCTCCATAATGCTGTGTCAGGGAAGAAAGTCTTCCTTGGAAGGCCCCAGCAGGTCTCCCCTTATGTCTCTGCCCACCCGTAGTTCTTCTACTAGCAAAGAAGAATACTTTTGTGTTGCTGATAAATCATGATTTGTTGCCAGGGGCTGGAGTGAGGGCCCACTTTCCTGAGCATGTTGCTGCCTAACTGATAGACAAGAGTCAGGTTCTGTTAGTGAGATGAGAAGAGAGGCCTGGGGGTGTGGAGGGTGTGGAATTCTGCTCCCCTCTGCCCAGGCCCCTCTTTGACCTACTGCCTTCATTTGGGATAGGGAGGGCTATGGGACTGCACAGGGATTGGGTTGGCAACCACACCACACTCCCTGGTGCTCTGACAGATAGCCTTTCTTTCCCACCCCCAACCCCTCCCCATTCCCGAGTAGAGCCACTCCTCTTAGGT